>NC_047529.1:100198732-100809232 GCF_012275295.1 Melopsittacus undulatus | reverse complement strand
TTTATTTAGGGACACTCATGAATTAGTACCTCTGGAGGCAGTCTCAGATTTTTCCCTACTTATTTTTGTTTTAAATTTTAAGGCATTGGTTTTGTTTTACTCCTCCATAAAATAAGCGAACAATGGTGGTATTTTAGAGTTTGCAAAGGCAAGCAGATATGCCTGACTTAGAAGTCCTCTTCATTGTGCTGAACTGGGTGGCTTTTCCAATATGCCATTCTCTTTGCTCAGCTTATGCCTACATTGACAATGTTAGCACTGGTTTTAGTGAGGGAGAAAACCCCCATACTGGAGGAAGCAGAATTTCTGCATAATATTTCATCAAGCTTTCTGCTCAGAATCCAAATTTGTGAATTGGGAAGTATTACTTTAGGTATCAACTTCTTTCTCATTCATTGTCTGACTGTCCTGATTTAATGCCAGCCAGTAACTCGGAACCATGCAGCTGCTTGCTCTCTTGCCCCCTTCTTCCTCCCGCTGCTCCCAGAGGGATGGGTGGGAGAATTGAAAGAATATGACTCCCACGGGTTGAGATAAGAACAGTCCAGTAACTAAGGTATAACAGAAACCACCGCTGCTACCACCAATAATATTAAAAGAAATAACAAGGGAAGAGAATGGAACCGATCACCACACACAGACCAATACCAATGCCCACAGACCAATACCCAGCCAGACTGAGCAGTGAATGAGCCCTTCCAGGTAACTTCCCTCACTTTATATACTGGGCATGATGTGCTGTGGTATGGAATACCTCTTTGGCTAGTCTAGGTCAGGTGTCCTGTCTCTGCTTCTTCTCAACTTCCCCTCCTCCCTGGCAGAGCATGAGACTCAGAAAGTCCTTGGTCAGAATAAACATTACTTAGTAGCAACTAAAACCATCGGTATTATCAGCATTCTTCCCAGGCTGAAAGTCAAAATCACTGCACTGCATCGGTTACTAAGAAGGAGAAAAATTACTGCTACTGCTGAACCCAGGACAGTACCCACCCCTTATTCCATGCCTTCATGTCATGCTCAGATCCCATGGTTTTCAATATGCCATTGCTTTTGTCTCATATATATATATATGTATATATATACAACCCACACCCACACAAAAAGAGAGGTATCATTCCTTAGTGCATGGACCAATCTCTATGAAGCTGCTGAGTTTATCCGGCCCATTATGTTGGGCTCCATCTCTTGTAACAGTCTTTCAGAGCAGGAGAGGCTTTGTGCAGTGTTGGATTGTTTTCTGCTGATGACACCACCAAAGTCATCTGGTCACTGCTGAGGTTGTCTAGTTTCGTCCAAGTTCATTCTTTGTTGGGATGATGGTTGGAGGGGAGTCAGGGCCAGTTGCTGGTGACCTGAAGGCATCTAGTTGGTGGGCTATAGAAGTGCTACATAGCAGGCAGCAGCATACAATTGAGTTCATTGGCTGTTTTCCCCAAAAATCAGATCCCCTTAAGGTACACATCGGACTTCCCCATCTTATTGCATTACCCACCAAGTATATCCAGATCCCTGAGCAAAGACCATTCCACGAGTTGGTTTGCTTTTACCTGAAGCAAGAATAACCCAGACTGTCTTCCCCAGCAAATTCTTTATGTGCACTGCAGGAACTTTATCCCCTTCTACAGTATGTAAAAGTTCTGACTGGGCTGGGCCAACCCTGTTGGCTGATCCTCTGGTGTTGACCAACCAGGTGGTTTTTGGTAAATGTGTATCCCAGTGTTTGAAAGTCCCACCACCCATTGCTCTCAATCTGCCAGGCCTCCCCATATTTGTACTTCAGCCATCATCCTCCATACCAAAGAGGCTTTAATTGTTTGGCTTGCTCAATTGCAGCACATGTTTCACAGTGGGCAATAATGTGGGCAATAGTGTCCATTGTTAAGTCCACCCCTCAATCACGAGCCCATCTGTATGTTGCATCTCTGCCCTGATGGCCTGAAGTGTCATGGGCCCACTGGGCCAAAAATAATTCACCTTTATGTTGCCAATCTAAGTCCATCTGAGCCACTTAAAACCTTAGCAGCTTTATCCACTTGTTGGTTGTTCTGGTGTTTCTGAGTGGCCCGACTCTTGGGTACATGGGCATCTACATGGTGTACCTTCACCACCAGGTTCTGCAATACTTTGCCACAGTGCAGCAGCCCAGATGGGTTTACTTCTGTGTTGCCAGTTGCTCTGCTTCCATTGCTGTAACCACCCCCACAGGGCATTTGCCACCATCCATGAGTCAGTATAAAGGTAGAGTACTGGCCACCTTTCTCGCTCAGCAATGTCCAGGGCCAGCTGGATGGCTTTCACCTCGGCAAACTGACTCGATTCGCCCTCTCCTTCAGCAGTTTCTGCAACTTGTTGCTGAGGACTCCATACAGCTGCCTTCCATCTCTGATGCTTTCCCACAGTACAGCAGGACCTATCCAGTAAACAAAGCATACTGCTTTTCAACTTTCTGACAGTTTATTATATGGTGGGGCCTCTTCAGGACACATCACCTCCTTCTCTGGTGACATTCCAAAATCGTTGCCCTCTGGCCAGTCCATGCTGACTTCTAGAATTCCTGGATGACTGGGATTTCCTATTCAAGGTCATTGTGTAATTAGTGCAGCCCACTTAATCCATGTACCATCAGTTGCATGATGTGTAGAGGAGACCCTGCCTTTGAACATCCAGCCCAGCAAGGGCAACCAGGGTGCCAGCAGCTCAAACCCCTTCATAGGCTGTCAGTATCTCTTTTACAGTTGGGGAATAGCTGACATCAGATCTTCTGTATCCCTGACTCCAAAAGCTGAGGGGTCGACCTCGAGTCTCCCCTGGAGCTTTCTGCCAGAGGCTCCAGGTAGGACCGTTCTCCCTGACTGTAGTGTACAGTACATTTTTCACATCTGGACCGGTCCGGACTGGTCCAAAGGCCACTGCATGAACTACCTCTTGTTTAATTTGCTCAAAGGCTTGTTGTTGCTCAGGACCCCATTTGAAATCATTCTTCTTCCAGGTCACATGATAGAGAGGGCTTACAATCGAACTGTAATTTGTGATGTGCATTCTCCAGAACCCCACAGCACTCAAGAAAGTTTGTGTTTCTTTCTTATTAGTTGGTAGAGACACTGCTGTTATCTTGTTGATCACTTCTGTGGGGATTTGGAAATGTTCATCTTGCCATTTTATTCCCCAAAATTGAATCTCCTGTGCAGGTCCCTTGACTTCATTTTATGGCAAAAACTGGCTTTTAGTGGGATTTGAATTATTTTCCTCCCTTTCTCAAAAACTTTTGCTGTATCACCCCACATGATAATGTCATCAATGTATTGCAGGTGTTTTGGAGCTTGCCCCTGTTCCAGTGCATTCTGAATCAGCCCATGGCAGATGGTAGGGCTGTGTTTCCACCCCTGATGCAGTTGGTTCCAAGTGTAGTGGACCCCCCTCCAAGTAAAAGCGAACTGTGGCCTGCAGTCTGCTGCCAGAGGAATTGAGAAAAATGCATTGGCAATATCAGTTGTGGCATACCACTTGGCTACCTTTGACTCTAGTTCGCACTGAAGTTCTAGCATGTCTGGTACAGCAGCACTCAATGGTGGTGTGACTTCATTCAGGCCATGATAGTCTACTGTTAGTCTCCACTCTCCGTTAGACTTTCACACTGGCCATATGGGGCTACTAAAGGGTGAGTGGGTCCTGCTGATCACTCCCTGACTCTCCAGTCTATGAATCAGCCTATGGATGGGAATCAGGGAGTCTCGGTGCAATGTTGCAGCTGGTGCACTCTTGTGGTCGTGATTGGCAGTTGCTGTTCTTCGACCTTCAGCAACCCCACAACAGAAGGATCCTCTGAGAGACCAGGCAAGGTGGACAGCTGGTCAATTTCCTCAGTCTCCAAAGCTGCAACATCAAAAGCCCCTCGGTACCCTTTTGGGTCTTTGAAGTACCCTCTCCTGAGGTAGTCTATGCCGAGGATGCATGGAGCCTCTGGACCAGTCACAATGGGATGCTTTTGCCCCTCCCTCCCAGTCAGGCTGATTTCAGTCTCCAGTACAGTCAACTCTTAGGATCCTCCTGTCACTCCAGGACACTTACCCATCCACTGTTTTAAGCTATGATTCTGCATGTTATTCTTCAGCCTATTGCACTATTATGTGTTTTGTGCTATAGGAAAACAGACATCCTCAGCTGGACTTACAGTCTTTCTCAATTTTTGTTTGGAAGTAAAAATATATCTAGCTCTTTATAATTTCATTTGCTTGTCCTCTCCCCACCCTGCTGCTTCTTAAAAGTCCCACATAACACAGGAGGGTAAATGACAGTGAAAATGAAGAGCCAGTGAATTTGAAACTTCACTAAAGTTAAATATTCTTTTTTAAAAATAGTTTTTATTTCTTTCACCCAAAAGGTATTTCTTTGCTTATCTGACTTTTTAACATATAGCTTCAAGTTATCTCATTCAGTTAGCTTTAAATAATTCTGAATTTAATGGTGACTGCAGAAAAAAATAATCTTTTTTTTTTGACTGTGTATGGATAGAGAAGGATTAAAAGTCTTATTGTTCCATGCTATGGATTGAATTATCATCAGGAAAAATTGAGAGTATCAAAGCTAAACAGCAACAGACTGACTGTTCCCAACCCCACCCTCACGCCCCTTTGGTTGTTGCTAGAAAATGAAGAGGTTTTCCAGTTAATAATTCACTTATGCAGTGCTCTAATAGACAGTAAGTGGTGTTGTTTTTCTCTATTTCAGTGTTGGCTGATATAGGATTTTTATGCATTGATTTGGTCCATTTTACAAACTTAGCTTTGATTTTTAGATATTTTTAAGTACTTGCAAGTACTTAAATGTTATTAAAATCAGTGGTGTTTAAGCATATGTTTATCTCCAAAGAGCTGATTCTTCATCTTCAATGCTAAAATTAATTCTTATCATTATTAACTGAATTATGACTATTTTGGCTGAGTGTTATAATGTATTAAAGCTTGTATTCTAATTGACATTTGTATTGTTACTGGTAATATTGAAGGTTAATTTTGCTGTGTTTTTTATAGTAGAGTAGGTAATAACTGAAGTATGTTCCTGTTTCTCATCCTTTTCCTTAATTTTTACTCTTCCTTAAGCAAAAATACTTATGTCAAAATTTCTTCAGTTGTGAGGTTCCTTGCCTAATGGAGTTCATAACTGTGTCTGAAGTTTCTTTCACTCTATAGTTAATGACTCAATTTTCCGATGTGGGACAGTAAGAATTGCCCTGTTACTCTGAAAGACCACAGACTTTAATAGCAAAATGGTCTTGTTATTTTTTCTAAGTTGGCATTCTCTTGCAGGCAAAACTGTTGAAAATGCACTTATTTCTGTTGCTGGAGTCACTTTACTAAGGGAACAGGTTTTTTTGTCTGTGTATTGCCAGGGAAAAGAAAGTAGCAGGAAAATATCAATGAAATAGTTCAGTAACGTTTTGAGGCCCCCTGCCATGCATACTTACAGTCATGAGAATTTAGTTAGAGACTTGAATGATGAGGGAAAATAAAGGGCTTTTTTTAAACTAGAACCAGTAATACAATGTTCAGGATTCTAAAATCTTTCTGGTTTGCTCTTGGATGGGTGGGTATTGGACGCAACTTTCGTTTTAGTTGATTTTTTTTTTTAGTTTGTTTAATTTGCTTGTTCAATCGAAAATGCCAGCCTCTGTATGTGACTTGCCTGAATTTTTTGTATTAGTTTTTTGTTAATGCTTAAGTTGTTTTTTGCATGGTTTCTTTTTATCATTTGTTTACGCTTTCCTGTTTTCCTTTTAATTTTAGATATTTACTTGATTTCCTGCAAAAATAGAGAAAATAAGCAACATAATTTTGCAGTTTGCTAATGATTAAGCACTGCTTTAATTGAACAATTATAATGCTTCAAATATGAGTGTTATGATGGAATTAATTATACAATGCTTTGGATTAGTTTTTGTTTTCAATTGTTATATGGCTGATGTTTTGTCTTGATTTATTAAAGAATAACATAGAAAATATTTTCTCTTCATATATATTTTGCAAATAAGAAACAGCTCATTTGCTTATAAACCTAAATGGCAATCACCTATGTTTTTTTGGAAGATTTGATAGCCTCCAGGATAACCCTCCCATTGCCACAGATTTTAGTTTATTCTCATATGCTATATTTATCCTGGAAATTAGCATCTCTAATATAAAAATCATTTAACTCTTTTCTGGTTTTCTGTTTGCTGTTTAGTGGGTTTTGTTTTTTCTGCTGCTTATTCTTACAGAACATGTATTCAAAATATTTTCATGAACAATTTTCCATTCTGACTTGAGTGTTTGTCACACTGTGCAAAGAAGTGGCTTGGCTGACATGCCGGCAGCCTTGCATCACGTCTATATTATTGCTAACGTGGGTGATTTAGGTACAAGAGACCTGTAGAATCTATATGTAGTAAAAGAATACATTTTTTTTGCACGTAAACTTGAAACAAATGCATCTTAAAATTGCTGCTAAATTAAGAAATTGGAGCAGTAATGCTAGCAGTTCTTCCTGGAGTACAGTTATGAGACAATAAGAAGTGAAAATCATCATTGATGTTTCATCTCAAACAACTATTAGGTGCTCATGTTTATTTTGACTTAAATTGCATAGTTTAGAATTGTTCAAGAAGGCTGCTTATTAGAGCTTACAGTCTGAACGCTTTGATTCAGAGTACCTTTGTGTCACTTATCTTCTGCAGTGCTTATAGTGGAATTTTATTTTGGAAGGCCCTTTTGAAATTTCTAAGGAAACTTGCTTGTACTAAGCTCTCAAAAACACATTTACATGCACATTTGGAAATTGGTGTTGTTTTTGAAAGATGAAGCATTACCAAATTAGATTTGTTCCATAAATCTGGCAAAGGCATTAAAAAAAAAGTAATCCTGAGATATTTAGTTTTAATTAAAAGAAACTTTGAGCTCCAAGGGATAGAAAATACATAAATTCTGAGTCTCTGTAAAGACAAATCCTCCCAGAAAACTTTTTTCCAGACCCTGCAAATTAAATTCTTTTTATCTTAAATATCATGTCTGGGAGCCGGTTGTGTCAGGACTGTGTTGAATTTTTATTCTTTCTAATAAAGTGACTGTGGATTGAGATTTTCTGCAGCAGAAAGAACTAAAGTGAAGGACATGGTTAACGTATTTCAGGTCAGCAAGAACTGACATGAGGAGTGGGCTGACAGTATTCCAAGATCAAAGATACTGGTGGTTTCTGCTTTTTTCAGTAGTGTAGTATTTTAATAGTTATTTAATATTTTCTATAACCACATCTCTTTATATTTTCAGTCCTTTAAAATGAAGATGACAGAACCAGAGTTAATAGTGTAAAGCTGAAATAAAGGCACAGAATCAAAGTAATTACTTTTTAAAGCTGCAATTTGTATCTTGCTCCCAGGATTTTCTCTTATTTACATATAAATGCAAGATTTAGCCCTTACTTGATAATGCCTTTTTCCTTCATTTAAAATATTAGGCACATTTTACTTATTTGTATTATAAGCTTACTAAAAACCTTTCACTTTGAACTTTTAATTTTAAAACAAAACAATAATAAAAATTACAGCTGACTTAAATGCATATATTTAAATTATCGTTTTAATAATTTTAAAGACTGAGAAGCATGTCTTGCTCTAGCAATTAAGTGTCAGAGCAAGCAAATCTTTTTGCTTAGACTTCATATTCATTGTTGCTATGTATGCTTTTGGTGTTCAGAGTAGGCTTCATTTACCAATTGCTAAGACAAGATTTCCATGTTGTAACACCTGCCAATGTCAAAAACTTGAGAGTAAGGTTGCTACTCCAAGCTTCATTATAAAAACTCATGCATTGAGACTAGTATGAAGTGCAAAGTTTGTAGCATGTTTTAGGGACTGATAAGCACTGTTTACTTTTTACTTCTGCTCCTGCTGACCCTGTGCTTTATGCCAACAAGTTAGAATGATTAAGTGTGTGTTATTTGTGTGTGTTTGTTTGTTTTTTCAAACTTTGATAGTAGATGTTCTGTTTGATTCAGCAAAACCAGTGTAGCATCAGAGGAAGCAGAGTTCTTTGTTATACTTACGCACAAGCCTCCCTGAAGTCTTGTTAACAATAAGCACAGAAACAAATGAAAAGTTCTGTGTCCATGAACTTTAAATAGAACAAATGATCTTCTCTGGAAATTGAAACAACATGTAGTCAGAAAAACCAACCACAATAAAACAACTTCTGTCTGATTTCAACCTCTGTCTACTGTCACTGGGCTTTATACCACTATTTATATTGTCTCAGATAATCAAGGACAAAGTACTGAATGATATTTGAAACTGTAGTAACTACCCATAAATTGTCTAGCTCTCATTTGAGGAATTTCTCACTTGAAGAATATTGAGCAGTTGTGAACATATTTATCAATTTAAATGAAATTGCTTGCATGAGTTATACTTCTGTATCACACCCTATATTTAAGAATTAAACATCATTCAAGCATGAGACAAGTCAGCTGAGTGACTGAAAATGCCAGCACATAACTCTAATATCCATTTATTTAAATAGGTATCTGAAATGAATTTTTAAATTAAAAGTTAAATTGTCACTGTTCATGGTTTTGAATTGACACTAATTATGAGTAAGTTATAAAATGCCAATTAACTGATAACTGAGTGAGAAAATTTGACAGGAAAAAAACAAATGGTATTGCTCTCCTTTAATCACAATTCATATATGAGTACATAAAATTGTACTCTGTCTGATAATTGATAAAAGGTTGTATTGACAGGTTTTGCTTAGGGTTAGTGCCTCTTCTAAGGGAAGAGGCAGTGTCTTTCTAACGTAACTGAAGAAACAGTAACCCACTGAAGCCCTGAAACTAATCATGTTTTCCCCCAACAATATTAGAAAGTCTAGTAAAAGATGCTACCTCTCTGAATACCTGTCTTATACTTTTAGACTATCATAGTTGCACCCACAGTGCTACTGTCTGAAGTCCTTATATATATTGACTATTTCTTATAAATAATTCTTTTTCTCTGGACTCTGAGGACAGCCACTGATAAGGGAACTTCTAAGATACTGAACATTTGTTATTTTATTCAATGGGAAGGGGGGTTGGGGGGTTTGGGTTTTTCTTTTTAAGTTTCTCAAAGTCCAAAAAATTTTCCCATGATCTGGATCCCGCCTAAAACTCTGAGATTATTGGAAAGGTAGTCACTGACTTGAATAAGCTTTGGATCATAGTCTTAATGATACTTTGAAGGTGCAGAACTCTGTCAATGTGCTTTCTAGATTTCTTGTTATTTTAATATTCTGGTTAGAAAAATACTAAGTGTATTGTTATTTCTGTTTCAAAGATTGTCATTGTGGGAGACTTTTTGGTAGCCTATGTCACACCTTAAAGATAAAACTTAAAATATTTTGATTTATCTCCTCATGCTAAATTATTTTGCTGTCATATGGTTAGGTTTATATAGCAGTGTGATCAGATTACTGTCGTCAGTCAGTTGCGTGAACAAACTACAGCTAGCTTGGAAAAGGTGTGCTTTCAATTCTGTGCAATATAGAGGACATTGAATATTTTCTTTGTGTTTAAAAATGTTGCTAATTAGATTTGTAAGGTCAAGCACAAGCTGTTTTTTTCTAAAACTCAGCAATACTTTTTCAGTGCTTCACCATAAAAGAAGCATTCAGCTCTCTGAGTGAAATGTAAGAATAGGTCTAACCTTTTTCCTATGTTAAAATCATCTTGAAGTGGGCATATAAGTAGATTAGAAATAATACTGCAGAAAAATTGATAAAGAAGGTTTAGAACTGTAGCAAAATAATACATATTCATAGACTAGTAGCTGTTTGCCTACAATTAGTATGACTATTTCACAAAAAGCAATTAAAACCAAGAAGACTGAAATTTTTCATATAACACACTTTTATGTACACAATCATATGTAAATATAGTCACATGGATGTACATGTTTCCATTTCAAATTAATATATCCAGCCAACATTATAATTTTTTCATCATATACAGCTTTGTAATATGTGAGTCTTTGTATGGTTTGACCAAATGTATTTTCACTGAAACACAAAAGCAGTTACACACAATTTTAATTTGAATTTACAGAGTTAGACCTTCTGGGGCCTTTCATGGCAGTCATGGAATTGAGATCTCCTACATCCTAATAACAACATATCAAGGCAGCTCAGTATATTAGTTCTGATTAAAATATGATTGTTTGCAAAACTACTATATGTCTGTGTTTCCCAGAAACGTCATCTTTTTCTGAAAAACTTATCTTCACAGGATTTCAGGTCTTGGCAATTTTTTTGAGACTTATGTATGTGGAGAAACTCAGTCCAATGACAGTTGTCCATATTCAGTCAATTTTGTTGTTCACAGGTACGAACTCCAACATGTTGGAGTGACTGCTCATGCATATGACAGCTTAGGTTTTTCCTTTACGTCTTTAAGTTTCAGTGTGTAAGAAAAATGAACTTTTCAGATTTCCTAACAGTGAAACAAATGTATAAATTTGTACAGATTTTAGTGACTATATTTGAAATACTTTTTCTCTCTAGTAGGCTTTTTTACATTTTTTCTTGGTATTAATTAAAAAAAAAAGCCCTTCAGGAGCTCTGACAGTCATAGCAGGTTAACTAGGCTAACATACCAGAAACAGATTTCTCCAGCAATATTTTAGCTGATCAATCTGGAAGTAGTCCATGAACTCAATAGGGAGCCATACAACATTGCATAAGTTCGTGAAAGATCTTTTCACCAAAGCCTTTCCTTGTATTATGTGTTATTGATATATTTTTTCTGAAGTAATAAAGAGACAATTTATTCAATAAAGTATACACTTAACCATGCCAAAACTCAGCTTCGAGGGTGAAAAAAAAATACAAAGCTCTGGATACTTTGATAACACTGGGGCATGACTGAAAATATCCTTTTAGTGTATGATTTTTATGTGTGCATGTTTTAGTCTTCACAAGACTACCATCAACAACTGTGTCAACTTGTGTATTTTCAAATACTAAGTTTACCAAAATTTTAGAGTTTTTGTTCAGACAATCTGAAAAGCAAAGCTGTAGATCTTGCCTAGGTGAATATCTTGCAAAGTAGATTTTGCAGTATATGCAGAAAAGAGCTGCTAATTCTCTACTGCCTTCTCCAGCAGAGAACAGTTTCCACTGCTGCTAGTGACAGCTTTCATTTGCCAGTGAGAATCTTCAGTGATCTGTATGGTTGATGCTGTTCAGAAAATACACTTTGGATCCTCTTCTTGTCTCAAAATCGGTGTTGCCAACCTTTTTAGGTACCTGTTGTGATTACATTTTATGATGTAAGAGAGAACATGTACATTTTCCACTTACTGTGCTAACTCTTAGCATCTGAGAGACCCTTCACTTTGTGAAGTGTAACTCTGTAGTTGTTTGTTGTTGGCTTTTAAAGAGCATTTTATGTGTGATTAAGAGGTTATGAAACTTTCTATATTTTTGTTTCCCTAAAGGGATTGTGCATCTTAGGTTGAAAATCTTAAAAATCCTGTGTAATTAGTAAAAAGATACTAGTTTAATTAAGTTATTGTTTGATTAGGTATTGGTCCACCTACATATATTCTTACCATTTCAGTGTAAAACTGCCATAGACAGGAACAACTTCCCCTAGACTAGGTTGCTCAAAGTCCCACCCAGCCTGGCCTTGAACACTTCCAGGGATGGGACATCCACAACTTCTCTGGGCAACCTGTAAGTTTCTTCCTAATATCTAATCTAAATCTTCTACTCACAATTTAAAGCCATTACTCCTTGTCCTATAACTACATGCCCTTGTAAAAACATTCTATCCTATGTTTACATTTGTGGTCCTCCTAATCAACAGCCTTTTGTGAAGTTCAGGGACCTTAAGTTAATAATTTGCAGCCACACCTTTACCACTTTTTAGACACATTGCAAAACACACCTTTCTGCAGAAGCCATGTCAGAGTAATTGAAAATATTTACCTTTAACAGCTTTAAAGAATTAGAGAAGAAAACAGCCCAAAATGCTAGATCTGAAACAGCCAAAGACAGAGGTGTAAAAGCAGAAGAGCAGCTGTACTGGGTCAGAATTAAGATCTGTCTAACTCAGTATGTTTTCTCTCACAGGAACTAGCTGTGCTCAGGAAAAAAACAAACACAAACAAACAACAAACACTGAAAGCATGTAGAGCTACTTCCCCAAGTACTCTGTTAGCCTTTAGTCATTTGTAGTTTAGGAATTTTCTGATTTCTCTGTGTTTAGTAGCTGCAATAATTTTTTGCATGAATTAGTCCTGTCTCTACTGAAGCTTGCATGAACTTTCAGCATGTGAAACATCCCACTGCAAGGAGTTTCACATCTTAACTAGATGTTGCATGAAGAATCAGTTTCCCTTGCTTGTTTTGAATCTGCCATCTCTGAGCTTCTTTTGACACCCCCTACTTTTTGACAACTCGTTACTGTCTTCAGCATTCAGATACTTTGACAGTGTGCACTAGAAATTCCTAAGATAGATGAATGAGGTGTTTGATTATAATAATTGTTTTGATTTTTAACGTCTGGTATCTAAAATCTATGCATAGTCTGTCTTTGGGTGATTTGGTCTTTGGGAGCCAGATGTTCATTGTAGTTCCTTTCAACATGTTTCTGGTTTTGTCTCTGACATCCTACTGTAATGTATTAATATAAGCAATTTGGCAACTACTCAGGCCTTTAAATAAACTTTAAGAAGTAGGAGAACTATTGCATCTCTTGTGGTGCCAGAGTAGCAGCTATCTGTATGTGTTTCCTCTTATGCAAGGGTTGCTTGCCCCTTTTTTATTTTTTTAAATCTTATCTTTTATCATTTTACAATAAACAAAATGAACAAGAAAATTTTTAGTTAAATTTTTAGCAAAATTAGTAGCTATTAAACTACATTAAACCAAATCCAAAGTACATTTTGCTTCTGTTAGGTTTTATAAAGAAAATAATTCTTTCTTGCTTATTCCATTTTCTTTCAAATACCTCCTTCATATTTTTGTCAGGAGATGTTTGTTGGAATTGTGGTAGAACAATTTTGAGATGCCTGAATCCAGGAAACAATTTATAATTCACAGCTGCTGAGAAGAAATAAAAAAACATGACAGTCTAATCTGATTTCTTTATCATACATTCTGTCAACTATAGACTCTCATGAGTTCTGGTTTGATTTTCCATCTTAATATTACAGTCAATAACTGATTTAATCACTAATTTATGATTCGAGTATTTTTGATAATTTTATTCAATTTTTGTTTGCTTTTTCAGACAAAGAAAAATTCAAAAGAATTTTGTCCTCCATCATTTTTACCTCATTGTTTCTAGTCAGCGTGAAGCACAAAATCTTGGGGCACTTAAAATATTTGTCAGGTTCAGGACAGTTTTCAATAATTAACAAGAAATTGAATTAGAAATGTGGAAATAGATTTTTATTATTTTCGTCTTATGAGACAGAGCTGCACAAAGGAAATGCATTATAGACTTCCATTTAGTCAGCCATTGCTTCTGAGCTGTATATCAGCTGTAGCTATGTCCTACATTTCCTCCATGGTGTGCAGCTAAACCACTGTCATTAAGTTTATCTACTCTTTGGTGGAAATCAGGTGGAAGTTAATGATGGGAGTGTGGGCAATTAGAGAAAGATCTGAAATAGACTTTTGTTAGGCTCTTCTGCAAGGAGAACTAAGGTGTAAAAAAAGACAATTGAGTCTGAATGTAATTTCAAGCTAAGCCACTGCCTACAGCTATTATTGCTGTTTCATTGAATCTTCTTGTATAGACATAGTTTATAGAATCATAGAATAGTTAGGATTGGAAAGGGCCTTAAGATCATCCAGTTCCAACCCCCTGCCATGGGCAGAGACACCTCACACTAAACCATATCACCCAAGGCTTCATCCAACCTGACCTTGAACACTGCCAGGGATGGAGCATTCACAACCTCCCTGGGCAACCCATTCCAGTGCTTCACCACCCTTACAGTAAAGAACTTCTTCCTTAGATCCAATCTAAACCTCTGCTGTTTCAGTTTCAACCCATTACCCCTTGTCCTATCACTACAGTCCCTAATGAATAGTCCCTCCCCAGCATCCCTGTAGGCCCCCTTCAGATACTGGAAGGCTGCTATGGGGTCCCAACTTTCTCAGCCTGTCTTCATAGTTCTAAGAAAAAATTTTCTTTCACCAGTGTGGTTTTCTGTTTTTTTCACATCCCCTCTACTCTGCGCTTGTGAGACCTCACTTGGAGTATTGTGCACAGTTCTGGTGTCCTCAACATAAAAAGGACATGGAACTGTTGGAACAAGTCCAGAGGAGGGCCACTTGGATGATCAGGGGACTGGAGCACCTCCCGTATGAAGATAGGCTGAGAAGGTTTGGGCTGTTCAGCCTGGAGAAGAGAAGGCTGCATGGAGACCTCATGGAAGTCTTCCAGCGTCTGAAGGAGGGCTTAAGGTCCTTTCCAACCCTAACTGTTCTGTGATTCTATGACTCTATGATTCTATGGGTTATGGTAAATGAAGACTTCTACTGCACTGATTGTAAACACAGTATATGAAATAAAGAAAACAGTAATGAATATGACTACCTAGCTATGATATTGATTAATGGGATTAGTCAAGGCAAAGTCTTTCAGTTCTAGATAGTTTTATTCTATTGAATCTAGAATACATAACTTAAAGTATTCTTGTATTACTGAAAACAGCTGCTATGTAATTAAGAATTACTATAATTATACTTTGGTTCAATACAAAGTTGATAATGGAAAATATGTTATGCTTTATATATTAATTATCTCCACTTTTTTTTTTTCTCTAGTGTTTTGGCAGGATATAATGGTACTATCTTTGCATATGGTCAGACAGGCAGTGGCAAAACTTTCACCATCACAGGAGGAGCAGAACGTTACAGTGATCGAGGCATCATTCCCAGGACTTTATCTTATATTTTTGATCAACTGCAGAAGGTATGGGGCATTGTTTTCTGTTTATTTTTAATGTCTGGTTTACGAATACTTAACTGTATTGCAAAAGGCTGCTTTTATAATGATGTTAGAGGAAGCCTTAAAATTAACGCTGGAGAAAATATCTAAGTTGAGATGATATGTTATGCAAAGTCTTACCACACCTTAAATATTCCTTATCTCCTTACATTGATTTTTCTAATAAGTAAATTAGGAAATTTCTTTTTGAATAGAGCAAATCTTCTTAGTGACCTGCAACCTACAGGTTGTAAAAAAAGCTAAAGTAATGTGTCTTTGCCCTATATAAGGGGACTGTGAGAGATAACAATAACTGGCTGATGATATGGTGGCTGGCAGTCGAGGTGTAAGAACTTTTTAAAGGAGAATGTGGGAGGATGTGTGTATGTGTATCAGGTTATAACCAAAATATTGTAGTATTATTTCAATTTGACATTTGTATGCAAAGAAATCAGTGAGTAAGTGAAAGGGTGCACCACAGTAGCACACTTACGAGTGTTCATTATGTTTACAAGAAGTTTCTTTTAGTGAAAATGTAATACTGATATAAGTAAACATAGCCAGTCATTTTGAGGCTTTCATAACTACAGGAGGCAAAAGGGAAGAAAAGAAGAGAGGAGTCTGGTGTAATATATGTTTTATTTCTCCATATACTTCACCAGATCTATGAGTCATTAAAGATTAATCTTCCCATTTTAACAATGCTTTTTAATTAAACAAATTTAAATATTATTTGACATTAACATAAATCGTTACATTTGTACTGTTATACTGTCATTCATCTAATAGAGGGCATCAGCTCTTAGTAAGGGTCTCAATCACGTTAACACGCCCTGTCTGAGTAAGGGTTAACATTAAGGGTTAATATTTAAGTAATTACCTTGGCTCTTTCAAAGTGTGGTTTTGAGAGGTAAATGTACATAGCATGTTGCAGGTGCACAGAAGCTTGTATTTGTGGGAATGGGAATAAAAAAAGGAAACTGTGAGCAGGTTTATTGTGCAATTGCCAGCAACAGTGTGTCGTGGTTTAAACCAAGTCCCCCAACTCCCAGAGAGTTAGGAAGGAGAATCCAAAGAATGTAGCCCCCACGGATTGAGATAAGAACGGTTTAATTGCTAAGGCATAACACAAAACCCCTACTGCCATTTACTACTACAAATAATAATGATACAGCCAGTAACAAGCGAAAAGAATACAACACCCCACCAGCCACTGACCCATAACTCACTCTACCCTGCCCGGCTGAGCACCGCGTGCTCCCTCCTCCATTTTTCTCCAGAGCTCTACCCCTCCAGCTCTCTCTTTCCCAGTATGCATCCTGGGCATCCCGTGCTAT
Organism: Melopsittacus undulatus; assembly: GCF_012275295.1. Classification (NCBI taxonomy): domain Eukaryota; kingdom Metazoa; phylum Chordata; class Aves; order Psittaciformes; family Psittaculidae; genus Melopsittacus; species Melopsittacus undulatus. The sequence continues at coordinate 100,792,889 of NC_047529.1, read as the reverse complement.
GGTATGGAATACCTCATTGCCTAGCCTGGGTCAGGTGTCCTGTCTCTCCTTCCTCCCGGACTCCCCTCCTCCACCTGGCTGGAAAAAAGCCTTGAACAAAAACACCCTCAAAACATGCTCAAACCATGACACAGTGTCAACACCAACATTCTTTCTTAGTGTTAACTATGTAATAAAAACAATATAGGATGAAAAATAAATACTTTATTTGCTGCCTTCTCAGCATAGTTTGTACAAAAATAAAAATGTTTGTGTTTCCATTTTCAGCCTGGGTTTTGGATAAAAGCTCTGCTTAGTTATGCTTATAGGGATATTTCTGTCTGCTTGTTTACAAATATTTGTGTTTTTTTCATACATTTTCTTCCTTGGTGCATCTTAGAACATCTCTTCTTTCTGTTTTATCTTTCCACCTGCCTTTCTTTTCATACTTTCACTTGTTTCATTTCTTCTTTTCTATGAATGTACTTTGAAAAGTGCTGACATAGTGAGGAAACCATCTGCCTTCTAAGCCTAAGATGAAACAGAACTGAACTCAGGGACACAAAATACAAGACTTCTGAAGCTGTTGCTTACACTGAGAGTGCAATTTAAAACCAAAGAAACAAAACCTTTTACTCCAAATGAGAATCAAATCAAACCTTTTGTTTTTAATAACTTCTCTTTTCAATTTATTGGTCAGAAATTCCATGGCTTCCTGTAACTTCCTTACTATGGTTTTTCCATTCATCTGTAGTGTATCTTTTTAAATGGTGTCCCTTGAAATAATGGACTGTTATTATCAATTAAAAAAAAAAACCTGGGGAAAATAACTATTCAGTGAAAACTAAAGGTTTATATCTCAAAGTATTTTGCAATATAACTGGAGTAGATTGGATTATTAAACTGCTACTGTAAGTGTGATATGAGTGCTTTCACAGTGGCTTCATCTGCTGAAAAGAAGTGACTAATTTTCTTCTACTTTGGAAATCATAGTCAATTATTTTGTGGTTTATGTTTTTTGGTTTTGGCTTTGGGGCAGGAGAAAATTCTCTCTGCAAAACCCAGTTGTGTTAAGTTACATTTTGGCAATGTGAAAAAAGATGATTACAGAAAACAGCCAACATCATATACAGTGCTGAAGTGTTATGCTAAAAAGAGTGTAAGCAGTAACTGCCCAATGTTTCTAAATGAAGTAAATCTTTGGTTTATTTTTGTTGTTGTTCTTTGTTTTTTTTGTGGGGTTTTTTTTCCCCAAGCTATTATTTCTATCCATAATATCAGAGTATACTTCTTTATAATAACATTCTTGTTTTTGTTATAGAAGTGAAAAATGGCCTGTTTTATGGTTCTGTAAGCAGGCTGCCATGTTCTAAGTGTATACAGACTTTTCTAGATATTAGGAACCAACAAAAAAAAGCCCAGACTAAACTCATGAACATGGGGGGATTTTGGGAGAACTTTTGTTTTGAGGGTTTGTGTATGTGAGTTTTGATTAGAGTTTTTTTGTTAGTTTTTCCTTTTTCTTCTTGAGTCATTATACATATGGTAACAGAAAGCATAAAAGTATCATGAATTGAAGATGTAAACCATACTCAGGAAAAGAGAATGAGGAAGCAACATAAAAGCTGTAGTGATAATTTGTCTGCTGATCTAGTTCTGACTTCTCTTTATAATTATAACTTCTTTTTTTTTTTGTTATCCAGGATAGCAGTAAAGTGTATACAACTCATGTTTCCTACTTAGAGATCTACAATGAATGTGGTTATGATCTGCTAGACCCGAGACACGAGGCCTCCAGACTGGAAGATTTGCCGTAAGTAATAAAACTACAGAGAATCATCAAAAACAAAAACAGAAATAATTTTCATGTGCCTCGGGGACTGTTTTGAAATTGTGCTATGAATAGAAGTCTTAATTAACTCAAAGTACTTTGCTTTATCAATTTTATCAATGCTGTCTACATTTTCTTTTATTTTTGTACGTATAGAGCCTGGGGAAACTAGATAGGAGTAAGTGAAGGTGAAAGTATTAAAAACATATTTTGATACTATGCAGACAGTATCTATTTCAGACACTCAAAATATGAGAGAAAGTATACTTGTTTTGATCCTGATATGCTTGTTTTGATCCTGGCAGCCTGTCTCTTTTTATGGCATATACATGTGTGTGTATGGCAGAGACATATGTAACAGGCAGCATTTCCTTGCACCAATAGGGAGAAAAATTCCCTGCTTCTACTTTGACCTTTTCCTTCAAGGATAATTATTTTTCTAGAATAAGCAATTATGAAATAAGGTGTGTAACAGATAGAAAAGGCCACAAGGAACTCCAAAACCCAATAGATTTACTTCAGAACGAATGATTGTTACAATAGTTTTCATTGATAAAATAAGACCTAATACTTGGAGAAGGGTAGTAAATAAAGGTTTGTAGGTCATGAACACATAAGCCTTGTAAAATTAAACATCTCAAAATTGGTTAGTGTATGGTGATTCATGTAAATTAAAGAATAATTACCTTTTATGTATTTGTCAATTTTAAAAAGTAAAAATCGACAGTTAATTTGGTTGTGAATTTGGGATAAAGCACATTGGGATAACCGGTAAACTTATGTAGTGTATACTATTTCAGGATGGAGTTTAGTAAATGATAAATTCTCTGCAGGGTAACTCAATAAGTGTTTAATGGTTTTACTGTGCATGGTCATTATTATTTCTAGTACATAATGTGACAAAAAGGTTGGTACTGTACACTAAAACTTTACATTAACCACTCATATTTAGCATCATGTAAAAGTATTTAATTTATAAACATATTTTTCATTCCTTTTCTAAGATAGTAATTTAGGGCTTCGAAAAACTATACAATATCATTCTGAGCTAGAATGGGAGTGCAAATTGCAGGAAAGTGTAGTTGTATGACTAACTATATTTTAGTTACTTGGTTCATGTACGTAAATAGTAATCACATATTTTAAAAGATATCAGGTGTTTATTACCTTAAATATATTTTATTCTTCTGAGAATTTTATGTGCTGAAGACCTTTTAAGACTTTAGTGTTAGAAAAATACAGAATAATCTAACTTCCTCAAGTTTGTTTGAAAGCATGTATTTAAGAGAATTTTACAAATAATTTGGTTTTGTACTTTGGAAGGGTCATATTATGCATAATTTCCTGTTGAACTCTATGGTGGATCATCAAGTTTTTAAGCACCATACAAAGCCAAGTGCAGGTTTTTTATGCTTAGATAACTAAGCAAAAAAACAACATAACAATCAACAGTCTGTGTTGATATTCTCCCAAATATGTAAGACGGACAAGAAGAGTGTTGCAGGAATGTGTCATTTTAGAAGAGTAAGCAGATTAGCTATTCTCATGAAGCATGCAGATTGGTTTGGAACAGTATTGTTATCCATATTCCTGCAGAAGAAAGGGATGCAATTTGAATCAAAGATATGTACTTCTGCCTAGCAAACTTTATGTTGAAGACTTTCTGTTATCACTTCAATGGAAGGAGTAAACACAAAGTGCTGGTGTTCAGGTAATAGAGATTAGGAAAATGCACAACAAACCTCTTGATAGTACTTGAAAACAAGATATTAAAATTGTATTTGATGTTCAAAGCAAAGTGAATAATATAATTTTTTTAAGTTGTCCATTGTATGTAATCATGGCATGATTAGATTTGGAATCTGAGCTCCTGATGTCAAGGTTTTGTATGTAGCCATCCCTTGTGTATTCTGTAGACTAACAAATTTTCATCTTAATACTGCTTAATGGTTTCATTAGTCTGATAGATGAGAAGGGAAGAAGGACTCACAAAAACATGTTTCTAGAAAGAAATTCCTGACAAATGTGTGAATGTAGTTCATATGTCTATATGTCTATATGTATAGGTATATGTTTATAGATACAAATAAAGAATTACATAATTATTGGTGTATACATATGTAGGCATGTACACATATACATATTTATGCATGCATAAATATGTATTATATTCTAATAGGTACAGATTTTAAACTGTTATTTTCACAGGAAAAAAACCAACAGTTTTCATGATGTTTAGTTCAATTGGTTTTACATGTAGCCCATAGAAGATATCATTTGATGTACCTTATTGTTTCATAATACAATATGCCTTAGTTTACAGCTGTAAGTTGTTTTGTTATGCAAAGCTGACAGTGTTTAAATTTTGTGACATTGTAGCTGAAACACAACATACGCAGATGCAAATACATCTGAAGAATCTTACTTGCTGGAATGCAAAAATTGAATTTAATACTGACAATCTAATTTTTATGTAGCTGCAGAGTTCTGTGTTTATACAAGGAAATTATGATTGTTTTCAAACGTGTAAAAAGTATAAAGCTATTGCTATGAAATATAGCTGGTAGGAGACTGAATTCTTACTGCTGTCTCTAGTTTTCATGAAAGATTTGCAGGACTTCTCAAATTAGGAAAATTTTTTGAAGCTCTTCATTTGCTCTGCAGTTGTGCAAGAGCTTTCTCCTCTAACAGATTCTTTGTTGTACAATGTATTTGTAATTTATATAACTCCATGATACTGAATCAAACAATTTTCACTTTAGTAATAATCTATCAGTACAAACTCTTTTTAACTAGTTTGTATTATTTATTAAGAGATAAGAATTTTCTTGGCACTGAACAATAACACAAAAATAAAGACTAAGATTGTAGAACTGTTAGTCATAGATTTAGTTAGGACAACCAATAAATTACCATTTTACATGCCCAAACTATGGAATGTGAAGGCAAACTAAAATTAATGCTCTTTTGCCTTTAAACTTCTGTCTTTAAAACTGCAGTAGTTGAGGAGCTACTTTATCGGGAGCTCACATGACCACTCATCAGGAGTGATGTGGCATGGGAAAGATGGGATCTAAGCTTCTAGTCAGTGTGATTCCCCTTTAACAGGGAAATACATATGATTTATGATGATGACTTAAAAAAAACCCAAAAAAACAAAAAAACCCCAAAACACCCAACCCAGTTAATTTGTATTGGATCCTCTGAGAATTCATTTTCACTTTATGCTCCAGAAAGATGAAGTCTATATTTTAAGTGACCTCAATTCCATAAAAAGGAAGACACTTTAAGAGCCAATTAACTTCAGACATCAACAATGATAACTATATCAGTACCTACTAGGATCAAGCAGAACTGATATACTGACCCCAGGGAACAGAAAATATTTTCACTTAAAAACCTTGCTGTAAGTCAATACTGGTTAACTACCTCAAATAAATAACAAAACAAAACAAAAAAAGCAACGAACCAGACAAAAAGTAACTAAAAGAATATTTTTCAACTTAGAGGAAATATATTTTATATATTTTATTTGGTCTGGCTTTTTTTTTTGTTGCAAATAAACCTGTTCACTGTCTCCAGGCTCAACACTGTTAATATCAGCTCTTCCCCTTTTTAGTGACTGTACCAACTATGTAATCTAAAAACTAGCCACCACCCATAAATCTTCAAAAATTGTATTTTCAGTGTTTTGAGAATTACAAAGGGTTTAAAATTTCTAAGGCCAATAATGATATTTCTCACTTTTTTCATATGAAATACATTCTGCAAAATGACGAGTGCTCAGTGTGTTACTACTAAATACTAAGATTAAGAGAATACAGAGGTTTGTAAATATAAGTTTTTCTGATGTTAATAAAAAGACAGCTGAAAGCTGTTATTAATAATTTTTCAAAGATTTTGTTCATTACATTTCAAAGAGATGGGTAAAATGAACAATATGTAATGTATGCTTGTCGTGGTTTAAACCCAGCCACGCTGCTCGTTCACTCACTCCCTCCCTTCCTCCCCCAGCTCCTGGAGAGATGGGGAGGAGAATCAAAAGAATGTAGCTCCCACCGGTTGAGATAAGAATAATTTAATAACTAAGGTATAACACAAATCACTACTGTTACCACCAATAATAACAATAATGATGATAAAGGAAATAACAAGTGAAGAGAATACGACACCTCACCACCTGCCAACCGATAATTCACACCACCCCACCTGACCAAGCACCGACCAATACCTCCTCCAACCCCCCAGAGCTCCAGCCCTTCTGGGTAACTCAGTTACATCCTGGACATGACATGCTGTAGTAAGGAATACCTCTTTGGCTAGTTTGGGTCAGGTTTCCTGTCTCTGCTTCCTCCTGGCTTCCCCTCTTCCCTGGCAGAGCGTGAGACTCACAAACTCCTTGGTCAGAGTAAACATTACTTAGCAACAACTAAAAACATCAGTGTTATCAGCGTTGTTCCCAGGCTGAAAGTCAAAACACAGTGCTGCACCAGCTACTAAGAGGGAGAAAAATTGACTGCTACTGCTAAACCCAGGCCAATGCTGAAGTTATTCCTATCCAGATTTTATGTTTTGTTCCCTGAAAAACAGTAGGAACAAGTAAGTGAAACTTTTCTAAGGTCACTTTTCTAAAGGCATTGGGTGAGTAAATTGATTCAGTTTAAATTATTACTGTTCTGTTCAAGGCTACTTTTGAATATCAAAGTATTTTTTAACAAACACTTTTTGTGAGTGACATTACATTGCAAATTATAACAGAACTTACATGGTTTGTTTGTCCATGACCCACCAATTTCATAATTTCGGTTCTGACTCCTTGTTCTGCAGGGTAGGGTGAGGGGCCAGTGACAACAGTGCAGGGCTTTTTTCAGATCTCAGTAAGAAAGGCCTGAAAACAGATGGCTTAACAAAGTAACTGCTTTGATAAGACAGAATAAGAAGAGGAATATAGATGGCAAGTAAACCTTACATCCCATGGGATGCTGCCCTCACAGCCCTCTGTATTCTTGCAGCATTGGGTGGAGCCTAAATGGATTTCCCCATGGTGCACTCTGCAGAGAAGCTCAGATCCTGTTCTTGGAGAGACAGGATCCCTCTGTTCAAGCTGTGATATGATTCCTTACAAGGAAACAGCTCCATTTCTAAAAGGTGTTCTTATGAAAACTTCTTGTGGCATCTTTTGATAAGGCAAGGCCATGCAGGGGATGTGATGACCAGGTGGGAGCTGCCTGCAAGTCTCATCTCTAATACTCATCTCATAGTTCTGTCATGTCTCACAAGCTAAGGCGATTATGCTCTAGGTATATACTTGAATAGGAAATAAAATTTCTGGGCTATTGAAAGCTGTGCTGAATAGCTGAATAACTGTAATCTTGCCTCTTGAATCAGTGTTGACTTTGTTCTCTGTTGTGGTATTCAGAGAGCTATGCTTCTGAGCAATATTTTTTTTGATTATATGTAAAATGATGATCATTCTTTATTAAAACCTGAAGCTCCCTGCAACATTAAACAGGATGAATGATAACTAGCCATTAGTTTATTCTGTTTTTCTGGACACACTTCAAGATGCATGCTTGCTGCTTTTCTCTTTTTTTTCTAAATTTATTGACTGAATAGGCTTCTCCTGATGCTGAAGTATTAGCACTATAGTCTGCTAATGTGTTGTCATAGAAGGGATGTATCCTCATGTAATATTTGTTTACATCACTATTTTTAAATACTTATAAAGTTTTTGAGATTATTTTAGATTTCTGCAATTTTAAACCCAACACAGATGCAAATGATAGGAAACTTGAATTTTTAATTTGTTCTTTTCCAAAACATTTGAAGTTGTTTCGTTATTATTATCAGGTGATATTAATTAATCAAAGGAAGTTTTAACTTCATTGTTTGCCAGTAACAGGAATATTATAAATGAAAGAATTCAATGCATAAGGCTCTTTTGCATTAATGGCAGCTCAGTTGAAGCAGGAAAGGGCCTGAGTTAAGAACAGTATAAAAAAGGCTGATCTCATCCTACAGGTTCCCCAGGCAGCCACAAATTCCATCCATTAAATTAAATGGAAATGATTCTTTGTTTATAAAGACTGCAAAACCTTGTCTCTGCCTTCTTTCAGTCATTGTGGATAACTTAACAGAGCTTTTCCACTCCAAGTTAGGGCTATGAAATGTAAAGATTTCACTAATAGAATGTTCCGTAGAAATCTATTATCATAGTATACATTAACTTTATAGGACTATAAAATAAATAATTTTTTTGTCATTTGGGAATGTGTTTCTGAGAAAGTTTTGACAGATGCCTCTCAAGATTTGCAAATTTAGGCTTCCATCTGGAAGTTCTCCAAGGAGCTGCAATGCCCTGGTATAGGAGGTTGTCACTGGTTTGTGATGTCTTCACTGCCTTCTTTCTTATATGATAGTCTTCCAGGGCTTTTTGTCCGAACTAATATCTTGTCTGGAAATTATTTATAACATTGATCAAAATGTGATCTGAAAAGATCATTAAAAGTTTAAATACTATGCCAAGTGTGCATAATAAACAACATTTGTGGAGACAGTGTTCTCACAGGAGAATGGATATTTGTACATGAGCTCTGAATAACTCCAAGGGATACAGCAAGGCCGTGGGAGGCCCGAGGAAGCCTAAGCAAACAATATAAGAAGAAGGTGAAATTCACTCAGTTATTAGAACTGTGAACTGTTGGCAAGCGTTCGAGGTCAAGTTCTCACACCTGTGCTTAACCAATTATATGTTAGTCACTAAGGGTCTTCAAGACAAGTATCCAATCATGATATGCCAAATCGCTGTAGGTGTGTGTAAGTCTGTGACTCAGTACTTTCCGCGGCAAACATTGTCTTCCTAAATTATAAAAGAGGTAGATGATGCTCACTATGTAATTTCAAAATATTAAAATTAGTCAAAGCATCATACTGTAATGGGAACCACTCTGGACTTTAGCATGTGATGCACATGCTGATAGAACTGCAGGCAGAAAATAACTTGATATTATCAAAACTGTTATGTGAGAGTAAAATACTGCTTTTGGGTTTATGCTCTGAATGGGGAAGTTGATTTTCATGACTGTACTACTACTCTTAACCTATCACACAAAAATAAGGCCTTAAGTGAGAAGCAATCAGACTTAGAAACACACTTGTTATGACTGCTAAAGAAGCATTATGTGTGCTTTTACATGTATTTTTTTCCTTGCAAATAGAGAGTGCATTGCATTGTGTTCAGATTATTTCTGTATATTCATTCCGATGTTCTGACCATCAGAGTGTGAATTAATTCCTTAATACTTAAGAGTAATACTGTGGAATGCTGCTTAGCTGTGAAATTTTATTCTCTCAGTTTTGGGAAAAGAAAGGCAAGCAAAGCAGAACAAAGCCCAGCCTGTGTGATTTTTGAAGCAGGTTGTAGTAATTAACATGCAAGTACTAGAGATAACAACTCAAACCCCATACTCCCTCTTGTGGTTAATCTTGAAGATTAGGGAAAAAAAAACAACAAACCAAACAAAAAAAAAAACCCCAAACGTATATGTATATGTGTGTGTGTGTATATATATATATATGTAAAGTATCATCTATACTTAAGGAAAAAAAATGTTTTTTAAAAAATATCTAACTTTTTAAAAAGTTATGATTTGCTTGTTGTAAACTGTGTCCAGAACATATAATTCACCTTGAATGACGTGTTATTCATCTTCAAATTCATGTACTTCAATTTTAATAAAACCTTTACTCTGGGAGTTTTCCAAATCCAACGATGTAACTACTTGGCTTCTGTGTTGGATACTATGGAATGCCCTAACAGAGGAGACCCCAGTGTCTACTCACTAAAGCCAATAAAGTTTAACTCTCAGTAATCTGATCAAAAGAAAAAAAAAAATCTGGTGTAAAAGGATTACTTAAATAAGTAAAAAGAGTTTCAGTATTACTAAGTAGCTTTTCTGGAACTTTTGTCATATCCTTGATAATTCCATCTAATTTCCTTTTTCTGACCTTTTAGGCTTAAAGTACAACTAAAAGCATTTCTAACCTCAGTGACAATGAATAAAATTGTTTGCTTGCTTTTAATTTAAGAAAGGGATCATTCACAGTTGTAGTTACGACCATTTGAGAAGAATGAAAAGACAAATAATCTTGACAAATGCAAAATTTTATAAATATATTGGCTACAGATGTGTTGATTCTGAAATATATTCCATGCCTATTTATTCATCAAGGTTATGGTATCCTTTGTGTGTCATTTGTGTTTAAATAGCTGTGGTAATGGAAAAAACCCTCTACTTGTTATTTGTTTAAAAAATAAATCCCAAAGCTTTCTCTAATAGTTATAGCTTGTGTATATATACATATATATATGGAATTTTATAGTAAACAAATAAAAAGAAGGTGACAGAGCTTAAAAAGAGCCAGCACTTCCTTTAATGCTCATTGGTTTTGTGGTTTTAGTGCTTTTATTACAATTGGTTTGGGGTTTAAGATGTCACCATTTGCACATAATCAAAATGAAGTATTGTCATGGTATGGAACAAAGATTTCCTTACAACAATCCTATTTTTCATTTTGGTTTTGGTTTTTTCTCTACGTAGAAAAGTGACAATAATGGAAGACCCTGATCAGAACATTCACCTGAAAAACTTGTCTCTTCAGGAAGCAGCCAATGAAGAGGAAGCCTTAAACCTACTCTTCCTTGGAGACACCAATAGGATGATTGCTGAGGTGAGAATTGCTGCTGTAAATCTTACTTAACACCACAAGAGTTAAAATTGTCAGAAACCTCTCCATGTAAGATGTCTAGTTTGAAAGTCTATGGAGATAAATTAGTATCTTCTTTCTAAGTATATTTCCACAGGGAAATTAGATAAGCATTTCTCTGATAATAGCTTTCACTTTGCAAAAAGCTTTCTCTTCTCCCTTAGTGAATCTGATTGGCGGTTGTTAATGTCATAAGTTACTGCAATTAAAATAAATAAGAAAAAAATTGCCCATAAACCATAGACTGACTTTTGAATGTGACTTACATCGACATACATACGCTTTTAAAGATTAGAAAGCATGGGTTTACAAAGCATTGTCAAATAGTCCCACAGAAGTACTAAATTGCCTTTGAAGTACTTTCTAGTATGGGTTAGCAGTTCCTACTTTTTTTTCTTATCACATAAACACATTGTGTTATGTGTAAAAAACTAAACAGTAGTCTGAAACACATTCAAAATAAATATTTGACAATATGCAGAGACATGGGTCTTCTCACTGGTTCTGGAAAATTCAAAGGAAGTGTTTCCATATCCAAAATCTGTAGGGTTTTTAGGTTGGGTATTTTTTCTTATCTTCATCATTGGAAATGGAATGTAAACATTAAAAGTGTATTGTTAAATGTGAGCATTGTCAATGTGTCTAGTAAATCTAGTAAAAACACAGCTAATTCCATTTTAGAAATACTAGGTTTTCTTCCTCTGACCAGAAATATATATAATAAATGAATGACAAGAAAGATATTTAACATGTGTGAAATAGTTGAGAAGCTATATATTCCTCCTGTCTGACCATGTACACCTGGGCACAGGGGAAGAAGCATTTCAAGGGACAAATCAGTGTCCCTTGAAATAATATGCCTGAATATGCTTCTGTGATACAGAGACTTCATGCTTTTTTAGTATTTCTCTTAAAATAGCAACGTAAGGTGGAATCAGTATCTTCTCAAGAGCATGCATGAATTTCAGACTGTAATCTTTATGTGAGATTGGTATGTCTGAACAGTGCAGTTACATGTATGGTTAGCATTTGTCCTTTCTCTACTGAAAAACTGCTTCATTTTAATGAAGATGGGAATGTTTTAGTGTGTGGTTTTGTACCTATAATACTCAATTGTTTAAATTTGGATGACAGCTCATACTACATAGCATTTGTTGCATCATTTCAAATGTCTTCAAGCAGTAACCTTTTGGCAATGCTTAAGTATGTTTATTTCAAAAAAGAATGAAATTTCTAAACATTTAAAGATAGTTGTGGGGACTGACTTGTGACCTCTGAATTAGGCTCATTCCCTTTGTATTTATTTTTATTGTCCATTGGTATTGTCAGACATATATTTAGAAAGCTACTGGTAGTGTGTGAATGCATTGGATGAAATTTGAAAAATAGAACTTGAATATGTGAACATATGAGATTAAATGACATTTTTGCAAATAAGGCATGTTATCCATGTTAGAGCTGCATTCCAGAAAGAATTACAATTTTCTGCTTTCCTTATTGCTGTCAGTTTTCAGTTTATTTCCAATCTGACAAACCTGTTCTATAGTATTATTAGCACTAAACAGCATTATCATTTTAGCACAGGTGCTTTCATTTCCATGTGCAGTAAACCAATCACTGGTCATATGTACTACTTTAAATAGTCCTTAGAGTGCTTTGGGATTTTACGGATAAAAGGCAGTGTATAATGTAAAGTTTAATAATATCCTCACCAGGGAATATTAATTGCTTAAAGTTATCTCAGTTAACCATGTTCTAACTGTGAAACTGCACTGGTAGTAAAAACCGCAAGATACTAAAGTAGTGCTTTTAGAAATCAGGGAAGTGTCAGATTGTACCTATTCTGATACTTGTATTTTCGTAGCAGTAGGTTTTCAATTTCAACTATCAAGTGTACTTCAGTACACACCTGAAAAAACCCTTTGCTTGTACCTTGTTAGTCAGAGAAGAAACCAAAAATGTATGAAGGTCTTGCTCATCTACCAGATATAAAAGCAGAAACCTCCTGTTTTTCAACTTACATAGCCTTCTAAATAGAATGGTTCTGTTGGAACTGGTGGGGTTTATATTCATTACACAGATGTAGACACTTTTCAACAAAGAGTCTCTGCTCCTTTAGACTTGCAGAGACTTATGACATTCTCTGCTATAAATTAATAATATGAAAACATCAGAATTTTCTACACATGAGTTTCAGCCAGAGAAAGAAACTGTGTTATATTGCTTTATTATCATTCTTATACTATACAATGACTCTTTTCTTACCATCTAAACTGTGAAATGACTGAAGCTTTCAGAACTTGTTCCTACAGGTATCAATCTGATTGTAGCTTGAGACTGGAGAAAATGAATTTGATATCAGCTTTGGATGCGATCCCTGCTTTTCTCTTCCACATTGCCCTTCTTTAAAAATCTCAAAAGTTGGGAGGGAGAAGGAGGAAAAAGAAACCCTCCTTAAAATGAAATTTCGTACATTTTCACTGAGACATTCTCTGGAAAAAAAGGCAGGGGGAGGTGTTCAGAGTCAGTGTTTCTTCATTTATGCCTTGGTTAGTTATGAATTCACTCACACAAGAATATCATGTTCTCCTGATGTCTAAATATTTTGATTCAAAGAGTAAAAGATTCTGCTAGAACTGTATAAACTGTCAAGTGGAGATGGTTTGCAATATGGGCTGAATGGCTGCATTTATCACTTGTGAAATCTTTTTGTCCCAGCTGTCCTGAACTTTTTTCTGTATTTTCTGTGTCTGAGTGTATTTGGCAGCTGTAATCAACAGCAGCTTCTGTTAGTCTAATGATGATTTTCAAACAGCTTTTCATATGTTTTTCTCCTATTTAAGAAAATTTTTCCTTCTTAGGTCCTCAATTATTAAGAACTCAATTTAGACCAGTAGCATCCTGTTTCTGGCTATTCGTCTTAGCGAAACCTATGTTTATAATAGCAGCTGAGAAAAATAAAAGATTCAAGAAATGTATACATTCTTGTACAGGGAGGAACTTTTACAGTGTTTTATTGGTTTGAAGTAGATAATTATAGTAAGATGGATAACTTAGGCTCCGGCAAGTTTTTTGACCTTTCATGACCTTGTGTTCCTAGACAGAAACATCCAACTAGGATGTTTCTCATGAAATGGCTGTGCTGCAGATTCTCTTTTAAGTAAAAATCACCTTTTTGCAACTGTTGTATGAATGTGTATGATGGTTTAAGTCACAAAGTTTCTGTACATTTTTCTTCTAGTTTCAGCAAACATATGTATGCTCTGGTCCTGGAGAAAAGGGAGTCGGGTTGTATGATTTGAAATAGCTCTTTACATATTTTCCAAAATCAAACAAAACACCGACGCTTTACCAAATCATCTTGAAAGAAATGTCACTGAATTCCTCTTTTATCATGGTACAAATGGGCAGCAACACATGATTTAGCATTAATTCCTTTGTAGTGTTCATGTGATATCACAAAGCATCTGAAGTCTGCTTATGTGGTTTATGATGTCACAGAATTCCTGGAAAAATTATTTCTTTGTAAGTAACTGCAGCTCATCATTTGTTCTGTATTTAACTTTCACAATAGCAACCATCTGCTGAGAGCCAGGACACTCCCCTCTTCCTTTTTTTTCCTTCATCACATCAAATTAGTGTGAAGATGATTTCATATACATATGGTTTGAATACTGCTAACAATGCCAAAATACACTCTGAAAGCCAATAGAGGAACCTTGTAGTAGGCCCTGAGACACTGTCCAGAAAATATTGTTTGTTTGTTTTCAGTTTTCAACTTTTCTGTACAGCTGAATGGTGATACTCAGAAGTTGCCTGTGTAAGACAACAAACATCAAACAGGCCCATATTTGGGCTGAAGATGCTGGCAACTTGCAATTTCCCTTGCTGTATGGTTTGCGTCTACTTGTGTCGTAAAAGTAGCAAAGTGTGGGATAATGACTGCAATTAGCATTACATGATCACATCCCATTTAACAGTTTAAATTTTTATTACTTTACACTTCCTGCAAGAGTTCTAATTGAGCTATATACCGGAGCTGCAAAGTGGAGATAGAATCATATTTTAAAAAGGAGTATCAATGTATTAATTAAAGCATGGTTCTACTCTGAAGAAGGTCTTTCTAAAAATAGCGGTTTGTGATGCTAGCCAATAACTTCCAGATCAGCGTCACTCATTAAGAAGTTGTGTGGAGAAAAGCAATGGACCAGTCCAGCAAAATCTGCTTAGAACATGCAAACCAAATTGTGGCTAATGTATTGCTATAGCCAATAAAGACCTTATAGGTCAAATATTGCCCTGAGTTTTTGGAGCTCAGAATCCTGACATAATTTTCTTTCATACTTTATTTTCTTTTTGCCTCTGTTGGGGTTAAGCAGGTGTGACTAAAAGCACATTTTTAAATACATGAGTGTTTGCTGCATTGTGAAACTTAAGTTTGCTTAAGAATTCTTTTTCTGAAGATTTATTTTTCCGCTTCTTTCATGGCAACCTTTAGTTTGTGCTTCCATAGCTAGACCGGTATTGATATTTGATCCGGCTTAACTTGTCTGCAGTATAGTGTGATTGATGCTATGACTATAGTGCAAAATGTCCTCAAATATCAATTCTGTTAAGGAGAATGTCCTGAAATATTAATCCTGTTGTGGGTTTTGATCTGGAAAAATAAAATAGCCATTCCTACTGCACAGAACTGCAACTAGTAAAATTATAGCTCTCCTAGTAAAATAAGTGAAGCTGGCTCTGATTATTCATGGAATCAGAATTGCTGAATAAAGTACATTTTAACAGCATACAACATTTTCTTAGTATAACTGCATTTTAAATATGTTTGGGACTATTTTCTTGCTTGACACTTTTCCCTGAGCCTGTTTATTTTCATTTCCATGCTACAAGTCACTGTCCCTTCATTTGTTCAGCGTAGCCTCTGAAGGTAGCATAGTACATAACTGCACTCTGATGCTCATTTCACAGGATTGACAATGATTGTGAATCATTGTCAATGATGACAATCAATCATTTCACAGGATTGTGAAATGATCCTCAGAAACTAGGCAGTTAAGCAGAGACAGTGGCTTGCCTATATTATTCACTCTTCCCTCTATTCATTATTCTCTCTCCCTCTGAGCTTGGATTTATTAGGTAAAGCAGACCAAAATAAAATAGTGCTAAGGCTGTAATTTCATTACAGAATTTTCACCAACTACAAACATTTGTGGTTGCTGCACACCACCTATTTGTTCACATGCTGTATGCTGCCATTTTCAATTATCTAGCAGAGCTGCTTTCTATAGCTGCACTGTGACTGAATCGGATCCAGGTTAAATATGTATGGTTTGCAGACATTTTTTTCCTTTCTTTTCTCTTGTATTTTTTTTTTTTTTCACTGAGCTGGATCAGTTCCCACCAAAAGTTCAGTTGTGCTGTCACTATTAAGGTTGGGAAAAAGTATTGGGAATCTAAAGGGGAGACAGTTCAACCAAGAGGTATAGATGTTAATATTATTCCCAGTAAATGATTGTTCAGCTTGGTGTTAAGCAAGCCTTTCTGTTAAGATCTGTCCTTTCTGGTTGTACTGCCTGTTAAAGTATCTTGGAACAAGGATAGTTGCTTGGTTTCTTGCAGTACCATTTGTCCATATCAAAGTTATCCAAGTATTTGGCCAGATTTGAGTGCCAGGTTCTTGCATATTGATTATAGATACAATAGCTAAAAAAATTGTATAGGTGATTTCAGTTGCCAGATTCTTGAGCTATACAAAGCTAGAATTATTTATTAAATAAACAGTAAGGGCTATTCCTTTCTTTTGTTGTAGACTCCAATGAATCAAGCCTCATCCCGATCTCACTGCATTTTCACTATTCACATCTCTAGCAAGGAACCTGGATCTGCAACTATTAGACGCTCCAAGTTACACTTAGTAGACCTTGCTGGATCAGAGCGTGTTTCAAAGACAGGAGTTGGAGGTCACCTATTGACAGAAGCCAAATATATCAACCTTTCATTACATTATTTGGAACAGGTAAAATTGAAACAGCAATGCAATTTCTCCCTTTACAGCATTGCTATTTAGCAATGTGAAGTGTTTCAGAAATCCTGATTCTAATATTCAGGATATTTATTGTGTTTAAAAAAAATGTTTGAGTTGATAGCTCTTAATTTAAAATAGGATTTTAATTTAGGAAAAGCTTAACAATTAACCAGTAAGGTTATGGTAGGTGTAAAGGGTAGTGTTTTAACAATAGTTTTCTTATTTTATTTTGAAAGCTTAAGATATTTACAGTAATATTTCTACTAAAAATGTTCTTTTGTGATCTTCTTTCCCTTCCACAGCTGGGATAAGAATGTATGAATCATTGAACTAAAGTGACTGGGGTTTATTTTTTTTGCTTCAAGCATTGTAATATTGTAAAATATTAGGCTCTTCTCTCTAGTGTTGTTTTATTTCTCTACCAATGTGAATTTTCAATCTTTCAGATAGGAGTTACCTCTGTTAGTGTATTTATGGACTACCACAATTGGTTTTGTACCAATAGGACTCTCATATGCAACTGCAATAATAATAATATATTTCCAGAAATCTTTATCATTCAGCTGTTGTTACTGAGAAGGATTTAGCATGTTGATTTAAGGCATACTAAAATTCCTATCTTCCTTTCGCTGTTGTTTTTTATTTTTACTCTTTGGCAAAGGCAAATATTGAGAAAGTAGGTTAATTCAAGTAATCTGACTAATTTATTTTTTTTTTAAAGAAACAAAGAATAAATTAAGGTACAGTGGTGAATGGAAACTTTAAAGATGATGTATTCCAGTAGAAAGATTTGGTCAATACATTATCATTATTATAAACAATAATAATTGTTATTATTATTGTAATTATTATTGCTGTTGCTGCTGCTATTATTAGTTTGCTATTGTTGTTACTATTATTATCATCATTATTATTGAGGTTTAATTATTTTTCCTTCACTGATCTGATATAATTTTCTCTTCATGAATGGAAATATATGTTGCATCTTAGGATCCTCATAATTTTTTATGAATGCAGCAAGTGTGATGGTGAAGGCTGTTCACACTCGCCTTCTTTTCTAGTACTCATCTCTTCTTTACACTACCCTGGTAAGCATGGTTTGTATACCATAGCATTCCTTCTTTTGAGGTATTTATTTTTGGCTTAGTATTTGTGGCATTGCTAAAAGGCATTTATGCCAATTTATAAAAGCTTAGTGCACGTTACATTTATGTCTTCCTGATCTCTTGCGATCTTTTGTATTCTAATGCAGTAAAACACCAAGGGTAAGAAACAATGAAATCTCTTTCGTGGATGCTATGGTATTAAGTTGCAATCACTGAAGAGTTTCAAGTGTGGATTTCAGACACCTTCTAAGACAGAGTACATAATGTTGTTTTCACAGTTCAGTAAACACTGTTCCTGTATTCTCCATCAGAATTCAGAAAAATAACTGCTTTCTGACCATAGAATCATAGAATCATAGAATAGTTAGGGTCGGAAAGGGCCTTAAGATCATCTAGTTCCAACCCCCCTGCCATGGGCTCCCTTCAGATACTGGAAGGCTGCTATGAGGTCTCCACGCAGCCTTCTCTTCTCCAGGCTGAATAGCCCCAACTTTCTCAGCCTGTCTTCATACGGGAGGTGCTCCAGTCCCCTGATTATCCTCGTGGCCCTCCTCTGGACTTGTTCTAACAGTACCATGTCCTTTTTATGTTGAGGACACCAGAACTGCACACAATACTCGAAGTGGGGTCGCACAAGAGCAGAGTAGAGGGGCAGGATCACCTCCTTTGACCTGCTGGTCACGCTCCTTTTGATGCAGCCCAGAATACAATTGGCTTTCTGGGCTGTAAGTGTATACTGAAGCTGGCTCATGTTCATTTTCTCATCGACCAACACCCCCAAGCCCTTCTCCGCAGAACTGCGCTGAATTTCCTTTTTGCCCAACCTAACATTTTTAAAAGAAAAAAGAATTCCTAATCATTTTGGATAGGTTGCACAAGTCATATAGCTACAGTTTTTTGGTACAGTTCTTGGCCAGATAACAGTTCAAATATTTGTATCACAACAGATCATGGTTTAATCTAGCTTTTTATTTAATAATAATTAAGTCCCATAAAGTAAACAGCTGAGAAGGGAACTGAGAATAGTAGGTGTACCATTTCCTTTTTGGCCAAGACATGTATATACTAAAATGAATTATTTCTTTCCAGCAGTACATTGCAGTCATGCACTCTTTTATTTGTGTTTTATTTTTCAAGACGCTTTCTCAGAAATAAATGTATTGATCCCCCTAAGGACCGTATGCTTTAAGAATGTGTAATATTAAAAGTATGCTTTAGCAAATGTTAAGGAAATATTTTCTTGACTACTATTCATTCTTTATTATTATGACAGAAAAATATGAAGAATATTTTCAGTAAGTTTCTGTGTCTTAGGAAAGTCTGTGAATCTTGGTTTATGGTGTTCAGTTTCTATGTTGCTGAGAGGCTGTAAAGCTGGGGTATGATAAGTTATATTCATTTGGTTTTTCAGGTCCAGATCCTATGAAGACATATAAGCACTCTGAAATTTAAGTTGAAATTATTTCCTTAAAATCAGTTTGCAGCTAACTGGGTGTATAAGCATAGTTCTGTTGTATCAGAAGTTTGGGTTCCTGAGCAGTTTTTTTTTTGTTCTTTTTATGTATCAATCATTAATAGACATGTAAATTTAAATGCTTTTTCCATTGTTTTATGACTGTTTCAGGTAATAATTGCCCTTGCAGAGAAAAACCGGTCCCACATTCCTTATCGAAACTCTATGATGACCTCAGTGCTAAGAGACAGCCTTGGAGGAAACTGCATGACTACCATGATAGCAACACTCTCTATAGATAAACGAAACATAGATGTATGTTATTTCTATCTATTTTCAACAAAAAAGCTTTTACTTCTCTAAAGATCCTGCTCTTCTGACTTTTATTACAGTTTGTAATTCAACTGTGTATGCTTTTATTTTTATCCTTACAGAAAAACATTTTGAATTTGTTTCCAGGAGATAATTTTGTCAGTGGAAATTTCAGTAAGATATAGACAAACCTTTTAATCCTTTAAGAAATGTGCTTTTCTCTAAGTAATCTCAAGCAACACTTGGGAAACAAATTGCACTTAGTAATGAGTTTGTTTTTTTTTTATTTACTGTTTTCCTGATGAATAAATCTTTGAGGACATAATGATAGTATCTATAACTGTTTACTTCTTTGGAGTCATGATTTCACTGAGTATGACAGAAAACTGGAGAATCTGTTGATGGGGGAGAGGGAATTGGATGGGGTGATTTGAGATTTTTTAAAAATATTTCTAAGACTTTTATCTCCCTAAACTAATTTCCTGTGCTGAAAGTATATACAGTGATGCTTTCTTCTCTTTGTTTACCAAAAGAGCTGTAGCATTTATCAAAGTGCTCTAGTGAATGGGGCCAAATCTGGCTGGTGACAAGCTGTGCTCTGCAGGGTTCCTTTCTAGGCTCAGTTCTGTTCAATATATTTATGACTGATCTGCATGCAGGAGTTGAGGGCACCATTAGCAAGTTTTCTGATGATACCAAACTGGGAGGTGCTGTTGACTCTCTTGAAGGATAGGAGGCCTTGCAAAAGGAGTCTAGATGGATTGGAACATAGATACCAATTGTGAAAGGAGTGGCTGGAAGACAGCCCTGCAGAAAGAGATCTGGTGCTGGCTGGCAGCAGGCTCAATAAGTAAGACTCATCTCTTTTTTCCAGGTTCTTTTACATACACCTCCCTAGTATCATTTTCACAAAAAAAAGTATATTAACTATATATATATATATATATATATATATATATATATAATATAAATATATTATATTATATATATTTATATATATATAATATAAAAAGTATATTAAGTATATATATATAGTTAATTTTGTTTTTACCATCATTCAAGTTTTTTTTTACCTTCTGAGACTTTCTTACCCTTTAGTGCCAGCTGGGGACTCACTTGAAAAACACTTGATCAGGGGATTAACTGGGTCAATAAGAAATGTACTAGGGTTTGAGAATTTTGTATGTCACTGCCATTAATATGCTATGCTAATTTCCCTTGAATATCTTTGGTTTAGAACATGAAATAATAGATTATTTCAGTAAAATATACAAAACCCAGAAATGTAGTTTGATGACTTCTTCATCAGTCTGTTCTACTTACCTAAGGGTGCAAAGGTATGTGAATTTTTTTTCCTTCTCATTGTTTTTCCTCCAGGAATCTATATCAACCTGCAGGTTTGCACAGCGAGTTGCTCTAATCAAGAATGAAGCAGTTCTTAATGAAGAAATTGACCCCAGATTGGTGAGAGTTGTCTTGGGGCAGAGGGAATGGGATTGCAATAGTTTGTGTATTAAAACCCTAAGAAACAGTGTCAGTCCTTCCTTGAGACTGGTCCGAAGAACCAATTAATTTCTGCTTCTTCATTTGTTTTTGGGGTTTTTTTCATATGTAGGCTTTATCATAGCAAATCACACAAAACTTTCTTCCATAGCCATAGAAGCCTTTGACTGAGGCTGAAATGCATGAAGGCTCCTACATTACTACATTTACCACATCCTGTGGAGCTATATTCCATGAGTTTGGTATGTTTAGTTCTGTAGGATCATTTAGCAAGTAAAGCAAAAGTGGACTTGTGAGAGTCAGAAAACCATCCCCTCCTGTGGAAAAGTCAGGGGAACAAAGGTACCTAGACTTTGTATGTCTCTGTGCTCATTGAGGAATTTGTTGCCCATCTTAACCACCTGAACTAATAGTTTCCAGGGTGCAACTTGGTTATTCAATCAAGAGCTTGACTACTTTTTTTTTCATTAAATCAAATGCCATTTATTTTCATTATTTATCATCTGTAAGTTGAATGAATGCTTTATGAAAGGAGTGCATAATACCTCTTGACATATCTAAGTCTGACTTGTGTAAATTACGTTCTTCATAATGGAGACTTCCTGGCTGCATGAAGTCTCCTGTGTTGGAGATATTCAAGGCCCGCCTGAACAAGTTCCTGTGTGATGTACTCTAGGTTACCCTGCTCTTGCAGGGGGGTTGGACTAGATGATCTTTCGAGGTCCCTTCCAACCCTTGGGATTCTGTGATTCTGTGATTCTGTGTCTTGCTAAGGAGATGAGCTTATACCCAATGTACTTTATAAACAACTCAGCTTATGATCAAAGCATTTGTTTTAAAATTAAAACCAAATTGCTGAGCTTGAATTAATTCTTATTTCCTCTGGCATTCAGTATTGTGCTTCTGAAGATTTTTTGTTTGTTTTAATAATACTTGAAAATAGTCTTTTATCCATATACTGAAAATTGTATTTATGTTGTTGTCTCACTAAGGTTAACATAATTGTCATCCTAACAATTTCAGCATTTAACAGGGATGGTGCTATCAGTTCAGCTTTTTCCGTTTTATACTCCAACCCCAAATTTTGTTTTATTGACTAAGTAGCTGGCACAGACTACATCAGAGTGTGCCACTGGAGTTAGGCAGCCTAAAATCAGGTTAAAATGTTTGACCTGCAATATTCTTGAAGCACTCTTACAACATCTGTAATTAACAAATAATAAATAATAAATAACAAATAATTAACCTTAATAGATTCTTATATAAAATATTCTATGTTTGCTTTTCATATTTATACTAGTAAATGTGTACCCAGTAAGTTTGGAGTTAAAAGAAATAATCATGTGTATGTTTAGATTATTTTGAATTGTGAAATAAAAATACTCATTTAAAGTTAGGAAATCATGGTTAAATTTAATCATAAAAAGAAATACAAATGTTTGAAGGAATTTTAACATCCAGTGCAAATGTGTCATCAGTTTCAACAGTCTTGTTCCTAGAAAGTGCGGGCAATCAAGAATAATTAATTTTTCCTTGAAAACTTTCTTCTCTTGAAAACTTAGTTTGTACATTGAATCAGTTTAATCATATCCATCTAAAAATATCATTGGATTCTTGATACATTTGAGCCATTATAAGGTGATGCATTAATAAAAAGTTCAACCATAAAGTATCCATGAACTTGCTCATTTATGTTTTAGACTTAGGGGCTTGCATGTTGTCCTTGCTTTGTAAAATTTGGTCTTGGGAAGCTGATGATTTGTAAAATACCATTTTATACAGACACTTTTCCCAAAGGTACAGGCTCCAATAATGAGCTATAAGAATTTTAAAATGAAGTACAGTTCTCCAAGTCACTATAGCAATCATTACTATTCATTAATGCAATTTAATGTTAACTTATTTATTTGTCATTAGCAATGGATACATCCTATAATTACAGTATGCTATAATTCTAATAAGAGTGAAATGTTACAAGCAAGAGAAGAAAAGTTAAGATTAAAGTACTAAGATACTGTTTTGGAATTTCTGTTTCTTTATAAAAGTCACTTTTGGTGTGTATTTATCCTTTCTCTAACAAAGAAGTAACAAACTTCTATTCCAAATGTGTTGTGGTTACTAACAGGCAAAACTGATAGTCAGAAAGTCATTTTTATTCCTATGGCAAATTATTTTTTCTTTTGCGAATAATCTTTTGAACTCCTGTACAGCCGTGTCTCCTAACACATAGAATTTACTGAGTTTGGGAGACTTATCTTGTTTTTATAAATGGAAAAGGGAAAAAAAGAGCTTTGTATATTTAAGGCATTCAGACTGTTTTTAAAAAAGAGATGTTTAGGAAAAGAAATTCAAAATATATTATTTCTTTCACTCAGCCTTCTAATGTGAAAATCATAAACTAGCTATTAATCTGTTGGTGATGCTTGGTTTCTGCCTTGCTGTTTGTAGATTATTGTCCAACTGAAAAAAGAGATTCAGGAGCTGAAGGATGAGCTTGCGCTGGTGACTGGCAAACAAAGAACATCAGAACTTTCACAGGAAGAGCTACTTCAGTAATGGCTTACATTGTTTTCGATTTCTTCTTTTCTGCTGATATTTTAGTCAGTTTCTTTGGTAGCATAAATATTTAAATCCATCTCAGAGTTTTAAACTTCTCTGAGTGAGAATAATAATGTGAAGTTAGGTGCCAGGTTAGGATGGCAGTTTTCCATTAAAAGCTGTATGAGGATGCTGGCTGTGTTTTTGCAGCCTCAGCATTGAGGAAGTGGAGTAAATGCAAAGGGTGGGAATGCCTGTCAGATGCCAGGTAAAAAGAAGTGTTGTATAGTAGTGCAGAATGCAAAAACAGTCTCTCACAGAAGTGGATAGACAATCAGAATAATATTCAAGAAATACTTTTTTTTGCTGAGAAGGATCCTGCTGCACTGTTAGTTTGATGTAGGCCAAGAGGAATCTTGCCTTTCCGATGCACAATTAATCAATGTCTTAAAAGCCAAATATTAGGGTTTTTTTAATGGAGCATGCTATTGAAAACACGTCATTAATTCATATAATTATTGTAATATATTACAGCTTTTTGTAACAGATTGATAAAATAGGTAAGAACTTTCTGTATTATCTAGAAGTGTTTATTTAGGCCTAAATGTTCATAATAACAAATTCAGTACCCAGTTCTGAAAATTTAATTGATTCTGTAGGATGAACCTATTTAATATCTCTACCTCATCTGTATAAAGAAAGTAGAAACTGTCTAGAAACTTTGATTAGTATATTAATGGTAACTACGTTGAAGTTCTGAGAGATTTTACCCTTAATTTGGTTTCTCTTGGAACTGATCCAGAAGAAAGCTAAAAATGTTAATAATTTCCCCTGACATCCAGCAGATTCTGGAGACATGAGGACAAGCTTCAACCTTGAAACTTGAGTTTCTCGTGTAGATTGTTGTCATTAATTCTTGGTTTTGATTGTTTTATTTAATTCAGAAACTAAAGGCATCTCTATCAAGGATGGGGAGCTAGATAGCATTATTTAGATGTTTTTTTGCATTGTTAATCTGGGTCATTTTCATCATAGACAGTTAACAGTATAATCTTCTAACCAGAAATGTCCCCTCAGTTCCTACTGGGTTAATATTTTTTTATCATTCTGCACCAAGAAAATAACAGGGTAGCACTCAATGTGACAAAATCAAGCCATAGAAAGAAAATTATAGAAATAACAAGAACAGAGAGGTATCTCTTTCTTTTCCTTCCTTCCTTCCTTCCTTCCTTCCTTCCTTCCTTCCTTCCTTCCTTCCTTCCTTTCCTTCCTTTCCTTCCTTTCCTTCCTTTCCTTCCTTTCCTTCCTTTCCTTCCTTTCCTTCCTTTCCTTCCTTTCCTTCCTTCCGTCCTTGTCTTACATGTAAAATGAAATACCCTTATTAGATGGTTTCTTTTACCCTGACAGAGCTGGTCTTTAAGAAGAGGAATGACTCTCAATGACTATTCAGATATACTCAAATAATACATATATATAGTCATTTAAAGATGCTCTTCCCTAACATTAGTATAAAAATTTGTCACAGAAATCTTCCACTGTAGTCTTGCTTATTTTTTAGTTTTTGTAATGTAAACTGGGGGTTTAGAAATAATTTCGGTTATTTAGGCCACACTCATGAATGTTACTTTCTAAGATTTCTATTTGCCATGAAAATGGCAGTCTTGCAAATGCAAATGGGTTCACAGTTAATGAAAGTGCTAAATATGAATATGCAAAGGAAAACTAGGAATGTATCCTCTGCATAGAATTACACTACAGTGTACATGTCAGGGCCTTGTTCCAGAAATATGTGACTAAAAAGTGTGTCAGTTGGTTTTCCTTTTTATATATATAGCACAATATATAGTGCATTACATTATCTGAAAAGGTTTCTTCTGAGATAATAGTGAGTAATTTTGCATCCCGTTCCTTCAGAAGTTAGCAGGTTTAGCATTACTTTAATGACTTTCTACCTGTAAGAAGACACAGAAGGAGAAATAACTTTCAAGTACCTCAACTAAATTAGGACAACACAAAATTTTAAGTTTTTTTAAGTTTATAATTTATTTTTACTTAGGCTTACGTGGCATGTGAGTTTATTATTTCAGAAGCAAGTTCTTTCTTGGTACATATGCTATGCAATTAAAATATAGAATAAAGTTTAAGTACTGCTGACTGAGGTACAATACTTTTCTTGAGAACCAATAATAAAAAAGGACATCAAACAATTAACTTCATCAGTCATAAATGCCATATAGTGACCTTGTTCAAAGAAAACAATTTTAAATACAGACTTAAAATGGAAAAAATAATTGGATATGGAGTTTTTATGAGTAACAGTTTCAAGCAGAGAGCAGAAGGTACTGCTAGAGAGTAACTGTCATACATATGAGTCAGACTGGTTTATTAGTGCTATGTGCCACAGTTGAATAGAATGTTGAGAGATAAGTCAATCTTTTTTTTAACAGTTAAGCAGAGTGTTCACAGGTAAACAACTGATGTGAGCTAAATACCCAAATGAAAGTGTCATGAAATGATAGTATAAAAAGCCACTACTTCAATGAAAATATCTTTCTGAGGTTTTGAACATGTATGCATTTTGAGCTAGCTTTCATAGGGCAAAATATTTGTGACCATGATGGCTTACATCTGCCTGAGTCTCATGTCCATAAGTGTCCTGTGCATGTATGAAAATCAACAGATAATATCTCAGTGTTCTGTCTCCAGTTAAAGCTATCAATGCATAACACAGTAAATCTTTATGACAGTTCTGTTTATTGAGACTGGCCATCTGAGTTTGGAGCTACTCGTTATCTGGAGAGTTTGTTCAAATTAAAGAATAAATACAGAAGTAAGTAATCCAAATAGACGTATTGACCTGGATGAAGGCTGATGAAATCACATTTTACTATTACTGGAAGATATCTATGTTGTTGTTCACATCTAGTTTCACATCTCTAATGAAACCTAAAAAAAATTATTTATCTGGAGACTTACGGATCAGATTGTTACGACAGACAGAAGAGGAAAAGGAACATGCTATAGGTGATAATGCAGCGTGATGTGTTGCACTTTATTTGGAGTGGTTTTAAGGGAGTGGTGCTGTAGGGAATTACAAACAGAAGAAATTATTATTTTTTTTCTGTGACTGATGCTTTTTTGATATGCCAGAGAGGAAATTATAATTAGGGTCAGTATGGATTTCAAATACTGTTCAGGCATTTCTGCTTAGTTAGGATATCTTCTGTTTAAACATAAGCAAACTATCTTGACATGTGTATATATGTGAATATATATATTGTGTATATATGTAAATAATCCAAGTGTACATAGTTCTTTTAAAAATCTTTTAACAAAAGTCTTAATCGAATTCATTTTATTACAAACAAAGTAATTAATAAGGAGAAGTGTTACTGAATATGGTCTCATTAAAAAAATGGATGTGTGTTAACTCTTCTTCTGATTCATTATACGCATTTCAAGGGAGGTCATACCAATATTAATCTGCTTAAAAATATTTTGTGCCAAATTTTTTATTGATTTGGAACACACATGATGAAAGGAACAAAATATGTTAGTAAAAACTGCAGGCACACAGTACATATTTATTTTGTTGTCTCAGCATAACGCTTTCTGTTGGGCAATGTTCAGTAGAAGATTGGTACTAAAATGAAACTGGGTCCAGTGGTACATGTGTAGATCCAATAATATTTTTAGTCTCTCTACATGTGTTGCAGACAGTAGGTGTTAGTGATTGCCCTGGAAATAAGTATTAATATTATGTTAAAACTATATTTTATATGTTTCTTGGTGTAGTAAGTCAAGAAATGCCAAACATTTCCTACAGTAATGGGCTTCATTCCACTTGTTTACTTTCAGGGGTCTACTCCAGTTAAAATTGCTAGATGTTGGAAGTTAGTATGTTAATAAGCTATGGTTCATTCTTCATAATTTTATTTTTGGTTTGGTTTGTTGTTTTTTTCCCCCTCACTTAAACAAGTATGTTCAGGGATTTTTCTTATTTTTTTTCCATTATTATTATTCATATAATGGAAGAGAAAAAATATCCTGTCAAATAGGCTTTCCTCATAACCACTACAATGTCACATTGTCATTCACCAAGTTTAAAACAAAATGGAAAACATGCTCTTGACTTTTACGCTGAATGCTAAATTATAATACAATGCAGTTTTTCAGTCCTGTGAATAATGCTACAGATGTCTGGAATTCTTACTTCAGAATTCTGTATTAAATGATAATGTAATATTTTTTTATTTTATTCTTTTATTTTCATAAATGTTATACATGAATTCTGGTGTTCTCATTTTGTTTATTTAAAAACCACAGCATAAAAAGTTCAGCTAGACTACATAAGTGGTTCAGAATGTAGTTCATAAAATGCTTCCAAAATCTGAATGGCTTGCTTTGGATCTTGCTATCTACTTCCTCAGCTGTAAAGGGCTGATCTCTAAATATTTGTTTGAGTCTGAGAATTAGCTTCTTGTTTAGGGGAGAAAAAAAAAGATAAATTAAAACTTTGGACTATTTTTTTAAAATATAGAAAATAGCATTATACATCCCAAATAAAAGGAAATCGTACTCTTACTTGCTTCTGTATTATGCTTTAGAATAGAATTAAATGGCCTTTGAATGATTTATTGGGGTTTTGGTGGTTTTTTGAGAAGCATGCCAAAAAGTAAAAGGCTGAGTCCTTTTTGTTTGAATCATTTGGGATTTTTTTAACAATTTTGTTGTTGTTGTTGTTATAAATGATCTCACTAGCAATTTACAATGTGTGCCCAGAAAGTCAGGATTTCAAATCATGGTCCTGTGTTCCAGAGCACCCACGCTTCCAGAGCTTTTGCCAGCTGGAATTCTCTAGGAACAAGACTGGAAGTACTGGCTTAGCACTTCAATTTATTAATAACTTTACCTTATTTCTTTCAGATACATATGTTATTACAGACACTTCTATTTTTTACTTCAACAGTCATATATTGTTCATCTCACTCAAGTCCTGGATATCTCATTACTTCTTTCTGTCTTTCATTTTTCTGTTTCAACATTGTGACATCTGTATGCTATCATGTTATTAACAATATTGCACTGTTGTATGATATAGAGCTTTACAGTTACTCATGCTTAAGCTGTTAAACAAATGGTTTCATTTACAAAGCAGAGCAAATGTACTTATTTACTGATGTCAGTGTTCAATTTCAGTTGCAAGGTGGAAGAAATAAAAGCGTATTACCTTGCCTTATGTCAACACAGCTCTGCAGACAGTGGATTTGTGCAGAAGTTAGCAGACTGACTGGCCTAAGCTGTGTAGGCAAAATCCAAGAGAAAAGAAGCTACCTTAGTTATAAAGTAGTCTTAAAATGTCTCACATTAGCTTCTAGCTTAGATGCCTGGTTTAGGATGCTATTAAATCAATGTATTCCCCTAGAGGGCATTTTTTCTCTTACATGTTATAAAACCTTTAGTGACAGCACAGGGAGTTAAACTCCTAATTGCAGGTATGTAAGCTGGATGCTTAAAATAAATGTAAAAACTTTTCTGTGATCTTACTATTTTGCTTCAAGACCACTGGGGAAAAAAAAATCTTATTTAAACTGATCACATTTTACATCAAAACTACTGAGAGATAATTTAAAATTATTTTCCAAGATTAGCAAGTTTGGTTAATTAGGAAGAGTTGGACAGTATGTACTATGTGCTGTTTTCTAATATTCAGAAGTCATCTAATATTGTGTGGTTTCAAGAGAGGTAATGAAATATGGTATAACTGATATTAGTGAGGTATATGGAGAAAAGATAGCATAGCTAAATTTTATTATTTAGATATTTGAAAAAATCTTTAAAATCTTTGAGCCAATTTCCAGATGTATATCTTCAAAAGCAGCTTTTTGAATCTCACTGAAATTTGTTGAATGCTTGGTCAGCTGAGTTGCATCCGAAAGTTCTGCTAAATACCTGCTTGAATTTTGGCACTTTAAATACCTTTTGAAAATCACTTTCTTCTGAACTTTTATGTCTAATTAATAACCTGTAAATGGCACTTTATGCAATTTTTTCAGAACTACTGTCTTCTATATTTTAGAAATGTCTCTGTGTTCATCCATATGAGTCCTTTTGACTTCCTTAAGTACCCATTATGCTTTTCATACCTTTGTTTTTATTTTGAGCTCTTGCTATGTTCTACTTAGAGATATTTATATTTTTTAAATTTTGATAAACTGAAGCTTAGTGTTCTTTTGCTGGTTTTAGATATACTCCAGTGATTTGAATCTGACTACTCTCATGGCCACAAATATTAGCTGGCAGTAAAAAGCATTTCGTTATGTATGTACTTTCGGTCTGCTATTATAATGTGCCATTGAAAAAGGAAATTATCTACTCAGCAAGCTACTTGACATGTTTCTTTAAAAATAAAAAATAAAAATTTGTATATGGAGTGTTAGTGCAGGCATTTTTTTCTCCTGTATAAGCCAGTCTTGATCTCTTTATAGTCTATGCCTAATCTCCCCTTGACTTACTTGTACAAAGATTTAGATCTGTGTGCGTTTCATCATTGGGCTGAATGATTTTCAACTGTGTAGAAACTCTTTTCATCTGTTTGCCGCATTGTAGCCATCTAATTCAGAAGAATCTCCTCAAATAAGGAAGAGCAGAAATGGCTTTGTCCATATGCTTGACAAAAAGGAAAGGGGGGTTTATATCTATAAAAGGAGTTGTATGCTTCTCTACTGTGCAGTGCAAATGTTTAATGATAATCATCTTTAAGTATGTTCCTGTTTGTTTGATTGCTTTACAAAATTAGAAGCCCTATTTTCAAAATTTTGTTTTCAAATATTTTAGTACTCTTACTTCTTATCTACTAAGAGAATAGTGTGAAGGCTTAGGTAACTAGTTCCACTATTTAGTTACCTTAATCATTATTGTTTCATCTAGGAGTTAACCCACTTTAGTTAAATTAGAGGTTAAGCAGATATTTCTAGAATATAGAATATAGCATTATACTCTGCATATGTCAATTAGGCAATTACTTTCATGTTCACTACCCATCAGTAATGTATTACAGCTCTTCTCAGGTCAAGTTCAGATGTGTTCTGTGTAATTTATCTTCTTTTTCATGTAATTAGTATGGCCTGAAAACAAGAAAATAATGCCTGGAAATACCTTCCCTTTTTCCTTCTGTCCTCCACAGCATTATTGACAAAATTTGCTGCTTAAGATCTCCATGTTCTTTCCATACTTATGCACACTTGAAGCTAACTTATGCGGATGGCTCTTATTAAATATAAAGACAATTCTGCTTCATATCATGTTTTTTAGCTAGATTCATAAAATATGTAGAGATATGGAGTTGCTTTTTTTCAGTAACGGACATAATAAAAAACACTTAAAGATAATTTTCAAAATTAACATATAAAGAAACTGGTAAGAAGTATACTATACTCCATACTTCATACTATACCAGTAGAATAGCTATTGCAAAAGTCTAGGTAAACAAGCTTCTTTAATTGAAGCAACCTCTCTGATTACTGCAAGTGTTTCAGTAACTTCTTTGTTTGCAGCTTACTATTTTTCATAAATTTAGATTTCTATTTTGCTTGTCAGAGTTCACATCTAGCACACGAAATTCATTGTTCTTTAAGTGAACTTAATTTTGATGCATAATATAGAACGTCAGTGATCAGGGCAAAAAAACAGTGATCAGTTAAAAGGCAAGCTCTCCCAGAAATGAATCATGACACACAAAGCAAGGTCAAAATGAGTCCTTCCAAATCTGTGTTTTGAGACTGTGCATCCTGCATGCTATTGAGAGCTCTAAACTTTAAAAACATACTCTCATTTGGAGAGGAGTGCTTTTCTGATGCATTTCAGCTGTGCAGTTTGCATCCTGGTTCATGCAAACATACGACTGATTCAGAAGTGGATTTTCTTTTTTCTAAATATGGAAGTCTGTTATTTAATAGATGGGTGAAACTGAAGTAGCACAATGCCCATCTAAGCATTCTGGAGCTGGGCTATCAGAAAAATTGCATGGAATCTAACGCAGTGTGGATTGAAAGCTTTTGTGATTTATGTGTGGTCTAAATGGTAATCAGAGTTCATTAAAAAGTATTCTGAAAGGCAGAAAGTCACAGAAGAGAAATAAAGTTGATAATATAAAAGCTGCGAGCTGCAGTACAGGGTGCGTTTACCTTATTTGCACAAAAACTGTAAAGAAAGAAATTCTAGACCAAGAATTTGGGCCTGATTCACAGTTACTAACCAGAGAGCACTGTTAGTTTAACATCTTTCCATACCAACTGTTTACGCTGAGTTTTCTTCCCAGCATCAGTGTAAGAACAGACTTGTGCTTGACACAGCTTGTGTTTGCAAAGTCTGGTATCGTGATTCAAGCTCACCTGGGTCAGCACTGGCATACCTTTCTTTTTGCACTAGGTTAACCTAGTACAATAACCACCTGGTAACCACTATCAAAATTAATTTTAAATTAATCTCATAAATTACTTGATACTGTTCCCTAGGCATTCACTTAGAAAATTTTTCGTTTGTGAAATTTTTCACTCATGTTTTCTGTTTGTTTTGGGATTTTTGTGATGAGAACCGAGAAAAAAAAAACCTCTATTCTTTGTTTACTGCTGTTTTCTACAGAAAATGGGTCTTTGCCATATTCTTCCTCCTTTGGGGAATTTCTGTTAGGAAAACTATTCTTCCTGATACAGAGGGTTCTGGCAATAGGCTTCAGCACACCTTTGATCTTAGTATAAATGAGGCCTGCTGTTCCTAGGGCAGAACCTCACAGTTCTAAAAGGAAGACTAGAGATATATGAAAAATCCCCTTTTTAATCTTCATCTACTGTAAGAAAATTATTAATAAATATTTAATGGTCTGTAACTTCCTTTACCTAACCAACATACAAGAGAAAAGAAAAAATAGGGAACTATTTTCTTTATCCAGAAATTAGAAAAGACATTTTAATCTGATTTTAAATATTTTTTTCTGTCATGTGAAATTACCAAATTTGATTAGCACAAGTTCTGCATGGAAATATTATTGAGAGTCTTAGTATGCTGGAAGTAATGAAAAATGCATTAGCTGGCTTACTAATGCTATTAACTACAACAAATAAAATACTATTAGTTTAATACTTGCTTCTACACAGAAACAGATTTTTAGCAGTTATAAGATACACTTTTAGAGCTGCTTTTATTTTATTTTAGAACTTTCAGTGCAAGTATCTTGTGGTTAGATCCTTCTATTTCAGATCAGTTTAGTCTTTTCTGATGTAACTGACCAGTATAACAAAAATACCTCAAATTGAAAGAGTTTAAATTGACCATCTTACATTAAATGAGTATCAAATTTAAAAATTAAAGTACATGCTGTATATTTCCACTGGAAAATCAGCTATTTTCAATTCTGTGTTTGCAGCTAACCCCATCATTTCATTGAATTTCAGTTAATTAACAGTTTCCATCATTGCTTTTTCCCATCAAGCTGAGTGCAATTCCCTTTTCTAAGCTGAGCAGTGAGAAGACTTGAGGCTGAGTATTTTTTTAAGGTGTCTCCAGTGTGAAATAGAATTCCTGATGTGGATCTTCAGGCGATGGTATGGAGACCATCTCTTTATTCAGGTTTCTGCTCTTTCTGTTTTTTTTCCCCCTTCTCCCATGGTTGTTTACAGTCTCCGTTATTCTGTGAAGATCTCTGGAAATGGATTGGAATTAGTGTTGTTTTTTTCCAGTTGTAAAACTGCAAATCAAATTATTGTGTAAATGGTCAGAGGGCTGGAGCACCTCTCCTATGAAGATGGTCTGAGAGTCGGGCTTGTTCAGCCTGGAGAAGAGAAGGCTCTGGGGAGACTTTAGAACAGCTTCCAGTGCCTAAAGGGGGCCTACAAGAAAACTAGAGAGGACTTTTGACAACGGACATGTAATGTGTGACAGGACAAGGGGGAAATGACTTTAAGCTGAAAGAGGGTAGACTTAGATTAGATATTAAGAGAATTTCTTTACTATAGAGGTGGTGAGACACTGGAAGAGGTTGCCCAGAGAAGCTCTGTCTGCACCGTCCCTGGCAGTGTTTGAGAGCATGTGGGACTGGGCTTAGAGCAACGTCGTCTAGGGGAGGGTGTCCCTGCCCATGACAGGGGGGTTGGAACTAGATGAGCTTTAAGGTCCTTCCAACTCAAACCATTCTGTGGTTCTATGATTCTATAAATCACTTGAAAAATAATAGTTCAGTTAACTAAGATCTGTTTATTGAGAAGTTTCAAGTTTCATCTGTATCATATTGTCAGTTCATTTTTTGCCTTTGTTTTATACTTCAGTGTACTGAAAGAATCCCAGAATATCCATAGTGTTGTCAGACTACGTTTATTTTAGAAGGGTTCTGTTAATTTTTACACAGAAACCTAAAAAAAATGTGAGGGTGCAGTGATTTCTTTTGCTGGTATTCATGAGGTTTATCATTGTTGCTCTTTTTTTATTCTTTATTTTGGTCTTGTTCATAGTGTTTAGACTAGATTGGTCTATTTTTATTCTAATTCTTATAGGTGAAATTTTACAAATTTTTCAAAAAATACACTGAAGATTCTGCTACAGTTTGAAAGGAGTCTGAATTGGTTATAATTTCTGATTTACACTCTTCTATTTGAGACTTGAATCAGTCTTCTAGTGCTCAAATATCTTTTGGCTTCTATGTACTCCTTTGGAATAAAAAAAAACTGAATTGGTCTGTTGTGTTTTTTCAAGAATGCCAAACACCTTAAAGGTAATGTAAGAGAAAGGAAATAGCAGCTCGTATCTATAGATACAGCTTGTCTAATTTGTTATTCTTAACAAATTAAACTTGACTCTTGACTGGTATGATAATAATTTTGAAAAAAATTGAGCATCATTTTACAAGATTTTTTTTTTCTTCTCTTGAAATATTTTAACTTTGCTTGGTGTTATTCTGGTAATGGTAATAGTGCAAGTTCACGTTCCCTATTAGTGGATGAACAATCCAACGCCTGGTGAATTCTGCTTCACAATGATAGGAAGAGCTGACATCGAAGGATCAAGTTTTACCCTACTGGTGATGTGTTGTTGCAATAGTAATCCTGCTCAGTACAAGGGGAACCACAGGTTTCAGACCCCTGGTGCATGCGCTTGGCTGAGGAGCCACTGGCACAAGGCTGCCATCTGGGGGCTTATGACTGAGTGCCTCTAAGACAGGATCCCACCTAGACACTTGAGATTGACCCAGGAGATTACAGTCTTGTTCAGAATGACTGGATTAAAGCCCTTCCTGAATCTTTGTTAGCAAAGACAGGCCTTCTTCTTAGGAGAAGAAAACCTCCTATCTGAAAACCCAGGCTGATGGAGCTCATCTGGCCTTGTAAGGTCTTCCATCTAAGATAAGGACACTCTTATGAAACCTACAACCTGCGGACTTCGCTGTCACCGTCCTAGCTCGCTAGGCCTGGCTGTTAAACCTCAGGTGTAAAGGGTGGGGCAAGTTCTGTGCAAACTGTGCCTCACCTAAAAAATTGACTGGTCAGGCTGGAAGGGCTTGCTCTCACTTGTCAGTATGGACAGGCGAGGGTCGAAATGGTAGGTGACATGGTGCATGGGAATCTGCAAATCCAACCTTGCATGCGGGCAGACCAGCGCATGGGTAGCTCGAGATTGCTCAGGAGATGACAGTCCTGGTTGGACACTTCATGATTGCTTAAGCACCCTTTTCAAACCAGATTTGCATATCCCACATGCCCTTGGTCGTCATGCTTGTAGTGAGCTTGGTTAAAGCCCTTCCCAAATCTTCACTCGCGAAACCAAGCTACCAATAGTGCAAGTTAGTGTAATTTTTTTAATTGATTCCCATAGGCTAAATGGGTCATCATCTGAGTATGGGTAAAACTCTGGCAAACAAAGTAAGGTTAAAATATCTACTATCTATTTCAAGATTCAAGGTGCATTTTTATAAATGATTTCATGTATTCACTCTAGACAGTCTTGTTATAAAAACCTTTTTTTTTTTTACTTCCTCATACTCAAATCAATAAGGTGCTTAAGACAGTGACAAATACAGAATTTCCCCGTGTTTGTATCACATTTGTATCACATAATGGGAATATATCACATTCTCATTAGTAGTATTAGTGCCTCTCTCTTCCTACCTCCACATATAAAGGACTAATTCTCCTGCTCATTGTGCTTAGTGTGTCTGCAAAAAGTGTGAATAATCTCTCATATAATCTTGGTCTCTGTTCTGGTGGGTTCTTCATGCAGAAAAAAATATGTAGCAATATGTAAAATGTTGGTATCTTTTACTCAGTAATTTTTATAGCCTCTTAACTCGAGAAGCAAGTCAATGCTAGTTAATTCCTCTGTAACTAGTATTTTTCTTTAACTGTCTTCTCTTTAAGACTTCCACATATACAGCTCACATTGGCTTCAGGGAGCATTCTATAAATTCAGCAGTTGTGAATTTTGTACATATAATGAATCGTATAGACAACATATCTCTTGTCTGTTGACTGAAATAATGAAAATGGGAAAATACAGTTTATCTGAAAATAACTGAAAGTTGCTCTCTGTTTTTCTCATCTTTTCCTCCTGCTTTGAGAATTAACAGTACACCATGGTGAACTCTGGAGGAGATGAATGACCAAAACTCTCTGTTATGTTTTCCAATTTTTATTCCAGTCTTAAAGCTACTTATTTTCAGATATTTATCACCTGAAAATAATTAATATTATTGTTTTGGGGTTTTTTTTTGTTTGCTGTGTGTCTTGTTGTTTTATCCTCCAGCAGGGAATTATAATGCCTGAAATTTCTCTATGTGGTTAAAGACAAGTGTTTAAGATAATCAAATGGCCACAAGATTCCCAATCCTGTTACTGAAAAGGATAAACGACTATCACGTGACATTCAGAAGGCTTGTGTATTAATTGAGCAGCTCAGCTAGTCCAAACGAAACACTAGGCACTGACATGGTCCTGAACTCCTACACTTCTCAGGTGATTGGGTACTTGATGCAGGCACTGTAGATAGCTTGGCTCACTCAGGTTCAGAACCTAATGTAATCTTTGGACAGTAATATTCTAAATAAACATTTAAAATGATAGAATAATAGTTATAAAATTTGTCACGAACCAGGAAGCCTTTAATCTAAAATGACGGAGTTTGAACTTGCACTTACTATTTTCCAGAAATGCACTTTAGTAAGTGGGCCGAGGGCTAGTTTTCATTTAGAAATCCTTTGCCCTTTTTCTTGAGGATGCTCTGCAATGTATTCCGAAATGCAAGAACTGGAAAGGTAATGAGAGCATGCAAGAGAAAATCTGTCTTTCCACACAGCTGTGACATCCAGTCCAAACACATTGTATATTATGCCTGTGTAGCTATCCAGTCTGAATATTTTATTTTGGTTTTGAAAAAAACAAGAGGATGTTTTTCAGTGCTGGATTTTCTTATGAAGACTGAATTACCAAAATAAGAATTAGTTTTCCCTAATGGAAGATGAGATGTTTGTTAAATAAGAACAAATTGCAAGAGAATAAAATACTAACTACATTTCATTAGTCAGAAGAAGAGCAGTAAGTCTTTTTTTGATACAGATATTTATAGATTTCCAAGATAAGTTGCTGTGCTTGGTGATTGGAGCAAATAATTTTATGTATGAAAGCTGTTCTATCTGCTGACTCTTGTAATAGAAAAGGAAGTAGATTTTTCTTTTGCATGAATAATCATATATATTTGAAAATTTTATGCCCAAAGCCTCTAAATATTTAGTTTTCTGAGAGGGCAGGCTTTAGATCTTTTAAATTACAGGGTGGCAGAAGAAGAGAATATTTTAAAATAAATGGGGAAAAGGTTACTTCTTAGATGCTTTTAGTTCTAGAAGTATTCCTTAGCATCTCCAAGTGTGTTCTGATGTGGAGTTATAGAAGCTACAGTATCAAATCCAGATTTTAGTATCAGGAACAAATGTGTATTTAAATTGCATGGACCTTGAAAGAAAATAGCCTACCAATGTAAGTCATCCTGGGAAGTCTTGAATTGTATTCGACACAAAACCTCACAGAGTTGTCTGCATGTTTGTGAGGGTTTTTTTTCCTTAAAAATTCTTTGTATTTTTCAGGTTGGATGAGTTGATTGGAACATTTCTTAAAGATAATGATCCTGATAGCACTTTGGATGTTGGTGCTGACATGCGCAAGATCAAGTATTGCTTTGCTCATATGAAGGTATTTCTTTTAAACCTAGATGGAAGCTCAGCTGGCACTGAAAATAACTTGAAGACATTCAGGGTTGAAAAGTGTTAAAAGTAATACAATACAGTTGGGAGGCATTGGAAAAGGGTAAAACAATTGAACTGTGACATGCGCAGAGGACTGATAGAAATCTGAAATTTAGTTAGAAAAATTCAGTGGCATTTTGTGGAAATCCCAGCAAGGGTCTCTCTGTGTATGCATATGTATTCCCAGCACTGTGAAGGCTTTATTTTGGACAAACTATATTGAAAGAGAGAAAACAAAGAATAAAAATATCATATCCCTGAATCTGTTACACTAACTATCCTGACACTGTTGTAAGGTCTCTTAAATCACTGAGCAAACAAAATACACTTAATCTAGGAAAAATGTGAAAATAATAGGAAAAGCAATAGAAGATAAGCCTTTTTGTAATTTGGGGTATAGTTTTGATATATCTCAAAAATTTGGGATATATATATATTTGAGATATAGTTTTATTTGGAAATGTAATAACATACACATTCCTGATCTTAATTTATTGTCTTCAAATAATTAGGCTTTAATTACAGTGTTAATAATAAAAGTTCTGTAATACCACAGAACACTGGAATTTATATGTAGAAAGAGTAAATTGTACTTTTTGTAGTGAAGATAAGCAAATACAACTTGTCCCAAGTGCATATACCCACTTAAAGTGCATGTAACTTTAAGTCAATGCATGGCATGCTTTTCTTCTGTCAAAAGTCTAGAAAGCCTTACCTTTTCTAGCACTGCAAGACACTCTTAGGGAAGCATAGATATGTAGTTGGAGCTAAAGTTAAAGGAGTGTGCTTCTTTTTTTCTTCTAATAGGAACTAATAAATCAGTCAAAGATTTCTGATAGAAAATGTCTCTCACAACACACCTCTGAAGAAAAAGACACCAACAAAGAAGCAGAAGAACTGAAAAAAATGAAAGAACTTCTACAGCAAAGAGACAATGAAATCAGTATCCTTTGTGAGAAAAAAAAATTGGTTTTAAGCTGATCTGGCTTTCATGGTCTTTGTGTGTGTGAGAGAGGCATTAGCTGCTGGAAGGAAATTTTCTCTACTAACTCCACTGTGTTAAAGCAATTACTCAGTTCCCAGCTTTTATGTGGCAGGACTCCTGCTTTGCACCTGCTTCTATTTCAGTTGTGACTCAAACCAAAATCCTGCATCCAAACACCACTTAGCTTTAGAATGGTCCAGCCAACATCCAAATACTGTGGATCAGGCCATGTCTAAAACACTCCCCTGAAGCAAATTAAACCATTTTTTAGAATAGGAAACTGTTGCTATATAAAGACCAATTTATTACCTTACAGAGAGTAGATCTTCCTGTAAGTGTTATTTTTAGCCAAATGAAGTGCTGTTTTGGGCTATTTCCTTTAGAACAAATATTAAGCTTGTATTTTTTATGTGTAACTTTAAAATTTAAATTAAAGCTGAATTTTTTTTGCATATAAAAATACTAAACTGCTCAGATGTCCATTTCACTACCCTCACAGGAAACACAAGTAACTGCACTGTTGCACAACGGCTGGGAATTATTTTTAGCAGGTTGACAGAACTGGGGGAAGACTACAGCACCACTATGTCCCTAACTTTGTAGCTACTTGCTGGCTAAAGGGTGACTATGGCAGAGAACTTTAAAAATAGTTTTGGTTTTGTTTTGAGTTTATAGGTAACAGATTCTTTCACAGTTACTAGTAAAAAACAAACTCAGGTGCATTCTTTGTGTTCAACAATTCTGGATCAAAGGGTAATGGCATTTTACACTGTGATGTAGCATGCTCCCAGTCTGAATTGAGGTGGCAGGAAAACTTTACTATTTCTGCTCTGTTACAGAAGATAAGGTATTAATTTTCCAAGATCCACTTTCAAATAAGTTTAGCTATAATCTCAGTTATCATTCCTTAAAAAAAATCTTCAATTTTAATGTTATTTTTAAGAAAAGCGGAGCATATCTATCAGACACACTTGTGTTTGATAGATATATACAGCTGTATTTGCAGAAGTACAATAAACTTGTGCAAATCCATGTTAGAGTTATGAAGGAAGAATGTAAGAACTAAGACTGTGAACACAACACTGATTTACAGAGTCTGCAGCTGCTAAGTGACTGTACCTTATCATTAGAAAATTAATAACATGTCTAAGGGGAGGAAGTAGTGGGAAGCATGGAAACTGTTTAGTCAATAGCTATGAGGTGCTTCTTGCCTGTGGTAGCTAAGAACTCTTGTAGCAACTGAATTGTAAAGTGTTTTGTCGTTACTACCTAGTCCAGTTAATAATAGTCCCTGAAGACTACTTAGATTTTCTGCTGTTCATTTAGAAGATTAATTAGGATTCAAATGAATAGCATAGCAAAAAAATATATCCCAGGAACTTCTGTGGTTTTGGCTGAATGGACACAGGATTCTTTATTATAAGCCCTCTATAAACTGTTAGGCAAAATTAATTTATATCAAATATATTTCCAGTAAATACATAGTGTTATTGGAAGAAATTTCCTAAAGACCTGTTCTGCATTTCAGTAAACCTTATTGTGAAAAGCTTGTAGATGTGATTCACTTGCCACGCAATCTGTAAGTTAAGGGTTATTTTTCTTTTATTTGGAAATTCTGTTTATCACTAAGTTTAAAAAATAAAAAATAAATGAAAAAAAGAAAAAAGGAATCTCACACAATAGCAATAAGATACTAAAATTTTAATTCCTGTTTGTCTGTAAATGCTTTTATCAGACATTGACTGAATAGGATGAACAATTCTGGTCAATGCGTGAAGTTGTTACAGTTTAGTAAAAATTAACCTGCTGTTT
Source organism: Melopsittacus undulatus (assembly GCF_012275295.1). Lineage (NCBI taxonomy): Eukaryota > Metazoa > Chordata > Aves > Psittaciformes > Psittaculidae > Melopsittacus > Melopsittacus undulatus. The sequence goes on along the minus strand of NC_047529.1, from coordinate 100,752,292 downwards.
GGAAAAACTAAGGTGGATGAGAGTATGACATTCACATGTAGGCTTCCATAATATGAATTGTTCCACTTGGTAAGCTGGCTAACTAACTAAATGAAAGGCTTAGCGATAAACAAAATTATTGTTATCTTATAAGAAAGAGGTCCTTAATGATTTCCTTAATATATCTTGCAGACATTCTGGTAAATATGATAAAAAAAGAAAAAAAAGAAAGCACAAGATGCTCTTTTCCAGCTTAATGCTGCCTCTGCTGCTATACCATGTGCTGTGCCTTCATCAGCAGATGATTGCTATTTGTCTGTAGGTAACTGATAACAAATTTTTATCTCTTAAAGCCCATATTCTGTAAAATTTAATAGGTGAGCATATCAAATAGTGGTCATTGAAAAAATAATTATTTGGGACAGATGGTTGGCACGAGGAATCTGCCACAATGATGAAATATTGTGTTTAGTTAATACGAAAAAGGAAATGTACTGGATTCCCATCCTGTTCAGATAATGAGTTTTATATGGACATCTGTCTGGGTAGTATGCTTTGAGATAAGACTTTTTTTATAGTATGCTTTGAGATAAGACTTTTTTTATATGATTCAATTGCACATTATATGGTTTTCTCATTCTGAAGGTGGCTGGAAATCAGCTCCCTTCTTTCCTGTCTTCTTTTCAATCAGTTTTGGGTCAGGCTCAGATATGTCATTCCACATGGATATGAAAATGATGAAGCCCTCAATAACCAAATAGCATAAAAAATGAAAGTCCTTTCTTAGGTTTACTTTTAGTTAATTTATTTTTAAAGTTTTTGATCATGTTGCTTGAGTTATTTTTAGACTATATAAGGTATCCATATATCTCTGCATTCTGTAATATGGCCTGACATTCAGCTGCAAGTCAGGTCCAGTAGTGTTGACAGAATTTGGACTTACAATCTTTTGTAATATATATCTGTTATAATGATATGCTTTAAAATATTATTTATTAAAATGCTTGTGTTGTTGTCCTCAGGGAATATGTAGATGAAAGACATAAAGCAGTAGAAACACTGTTAATAATACAACATATACAGCCTTGCCAGTATCCCTTAAATCCAACCTCAGGAGACCAATTGTCTCTGCAAGAATATAACTGAGTGTCCAGACTCTTTCATGCCTTTGTGTCTCTGAAAATGACAGTGTTTTCTACCTAATATATAAATAACCTTATTTTTTCCCTTTTCTTTGTTTTGTTTTTTAAAGTTCTGAAAGTAACAAGTTTCAATATTTATCTTCATACAGTAATATTTATATTTTAGTTCTTGTAGACTGGAGGTTATATATTTTTTAAATCAGTTGGTAGTGTTTTCACAGTTTAATTCTCCATGATGCTGAGAGTAAAATTTGAGTAAAATTCACTCTTTAATACTTGTAAACGTATGCAGACATTTCATCAGAAAATGTTGGAAAAGGTCTCACTGTATATTTTATGTAAGTATTTCAGAACATACAGTAATAGTTAATTTTAAGGCCAGAGGGCTCAAGGGAAAAAAAAAAGCAAAAGAATGTGAGAAAAGTTCTGAGAGTCAAAGTCAGTAAAAAGAAAGCCAGTATTAGGACAAGCAGTCTATATCATGATTGAAAAAAATCAAAAAAACAACACACCCCTCCATTCCTCCACCCTCACCCCCCCAAAAAAAAAACAAACAAAAACCAAAAACACCAGGGAACTATAAATTACAGATCACTATCAAATGAAGAAAAAGCCCCTCTATCCGTATGAAACATTGCACTTTCTTTGAAAGCAAGTTACTGTTTTGAGATCCTTGGCTGCAAAATACCATAAACCCTCAAGTGGTTATTACTATTTTTTTGTCTTATTGTAAATCTATAACAGTGCAAAGATACATTGGTGCATTCCTTGGCCTTCAGAAGCTCTTAGCTCTGTCTGCTGATAGCTATAATATAGCTCTTTTTGCTATTGGACATTTGTATGCTTCAGACTTGATTAATCCTGTTTGTTCTATCAAAGAATAAATCAAAATGTCTTGAAAGAGCACCATCTGGAAAAGCATAATGGTCAACCTACATAACAAAATAAGTTATTTGCAAATAAGTAGTTTTAATACTCTTTAATACCCACCAAATAGAATCATAGACTCATAGTTAGTGTTGGAAAGGACCTTAAGATCATCTAGTTCCAACCCCCCTGCCATGGGCAGGGACACCTCACACTAAACCATATCACCCAAGGCTTCATCCAACCTGGCCTTGAACACTGCCAGGGATGGAGCATTCACTACCTCCCTGGGCAACCCATTCCAGTGCCTCATCACCCTAACAGTAAAGAATTTCTTCCTTAGATCCAATCTAAACCTCTGCTGTTTAAGTTTCAACCCATTACCCCTTGTCCTATCACTACAGTCCCTAATGAAGAGTCCCTCCCCAGCATCCTTATAGGCCCCTTTCAGATACTGGAAGGCTGCTATGAGGTCTCCACGCAGCCTTCTCCAGGCTGAACAGCCCCAACTTTCTCAGCCTGTCTTCATATGGGAGGTGCTTCAGTCCCCTGATCATCCTTGTGGCCTCCTCTGGACTTGTTCCAACAGTTCCATGTCCTTTTTATGTTGAGGACACCAGAACTGCACACAATACTCCAAGTGAGGTCTCACAAGAGCAGAGTAGAGGGGCAGGATCACCTCATTTGACCTTCTGGTCACGCTGCTTTTGATGCAGCCCAGGATACGGTTGGCTTTCTGGGCTCCAAGCGCACACTGCAGCCGGCTCATGTTCATTTTCTCATTGACCAACACCACCAAGTCCTTCTCCACGGGGCTGCTCTGAATTTCCTTTTTGCCCAACCTGTAGCTGTGCCTAGGATTGCTCTGACTCAGGTGTAGGACCTTGCACTTGGCATGGTTAAACATCAGCCCACTTCACAAGCGTGTCAAGGTCCCTCTGAATGGCATTCCTTCCCTCCAGCATATCAACCGAACCACACAGCTTGGTGTCATCAGCAAACTTGCTGAGGGTGCACTCAATCCCACTGTCCATGTCAGCGACAAAGATATTAAACAAGACTGGTCCCAACACCGATCCCTGAGGGACACCACTCGTTACTGGTCTCCAGCTGGACATTGAACCATTGACCACAACTCTTTGCATGCAGCCATCCAGCCAGTTCTTTATCCACCAAGTGGTCCACCTATCAAATTGATGTCTCTTCAATTTAGAGACAAGGATGTTGTGTGGGACAGTGTCGAACGCTTTGCACAAGTCCAGGTAGATGAGGTCAACTGCTCCACCCCTGTCCATCACTTCTGTAGCCCCATCATAGAAAGCCACCAAATTGGTCAGGCAGGATTTCCCCCTAGTAAAGCCATGCTGGCTGTCACCAAGCACCTTGTTGTTTTTCATGTGCCCTAGCATGCCTTCCAAGGGAATCTGCTCCCAGACTTTGCCAGGCACAGAGGAATACATAGTCTGACTTAAGGTTTTCCTTTTAACCTTCCAATTTCAATATGGATTTAAAATCTTTCTCATTATGTTAAGTTTTTGACGGCCTACTGCAGCAATCAGATTGTCAACTGGCTGGGGAGGCTTGTGAAAGAGTGGGAAAGCAGTTTGATAGAGACCACTGCAAAAGCATGAAATGTTCTTCTCAGGAGTTAGGAGTTACCATAGACCTCATCAAGACTCATAAGTAATTCTTCTAATGTTTTCTTGCACTTTTCATTCTATGGTTATTAAAGAAATTCCAGATACTTATATTGTAATCCCAAAAGTAATAAATACTGAATCATGCACCTTGAAAGACGAGCTTAAATGTTCAAATTAGATTCCAGAAGAGGGAGCTTTAAAAAATATGCAGGTATTAGTTATATTTACTATTAATATTTTGGAAAATATATTCTGCATACTAAATTTTCAGAACTACCTGAAACCAATCCTAGGACCTGATTTTACAAGATTTTAAGGATATGTGTCACTTTAAACAAATAAGGATTAACACAGTATTTAAGTTTGTGCTTAAACCTCAAGAAACGGCAACTCAAACCGCGCAAATTATATTGACCAGCTAGCATGGATTGTATAAGAGAGTTTTTATAGTGCTTAATTAGGAAGGGTTAACTGTTAAACATTGCAGTTATCTTTCCTTACATCATCTGAGCTAGTTATTTATGACAATAAATAACAGTATTCTTGCAAATCATTAGTTTCAAGGTCCACATGAAACAACTTCCAGTAACAGTAGGCAGATTTATGTTGCGTAGTTGAAAGTTTTCTCTATTTTCTAATCGGATTGTTCAAACAAAAAGATTTGATGTTGTCAGTAGGTTCTGGAAGTGCTTGTGTTTTAGTTAGTAAAGAAGAACATGCCTCATCCTAGGTTATCATGTATAACTTCTACATATTGATAACTTACATTTATGTATACTGTTTTTTATGCATTTTGTAAGAATTTTTTAACTGTGAATTTTCATGCTGCGATTCAGACAGGACAGCTCGCAAGTAGAAACTCAGATTTTGCTAGTGTCGTAGTATTAAGGGATTTTTTTTTAACTATTTAAAGGTTGCCGATAATCTCTTAAGATTGCTTAGTAATTGAAATAACAGCCAGTTGTCACAGTTGTAATTTTCTTTGGGTACTATAAAACTTCAGTGGTATTGTCACCCTATCAGCTATTATAGAGGAGATTGCATGCAGGAATGGGAAAGAAATTACAGTGCACAGCAAGCAGGAGAGAAGTTAGAAGGAACAAATGAGTATACAGCAATTGTATATCATGAGCTGCATACATGTGAAAGAACCAGAGTGATGTCTAAGAAAAGAATGCTGAAATAATTAGAAATTAAAATCTTGAAAGTTCCTATTTATCCTGATTTCTGCAAAGGGGAAATCCTTTCTTAAGCTCTCCACTGTTTTAGATATGTGTTTCAGGAAGAGAATTAAGAAGTCACTGACATAATCAGACTAGCAAAAGGCACTACACAATCCTATGTTTATTGATTAAACTGAGTAGTCAGGATGAAGCATAAAAAACTGTTTTAAATTAAAACAAAAAAAAAGGATAAAACAAGACTTTTGAAAGAGAGTATATTAAAAATCTTTCTTCATGTTTTATATCAGGCCATGATAAAAATCAGGAGGAATCCTGTAATGGATTTTTACAGTGGGTGCTTCACATATTCTTTAAAATTATATAACACTGCCATTCTACCCCTTACCATACTGGATACTAGGCTAGATTGATCTTGCATGTCACAGAATTATTGAAAGGTTAGGGATGGAAAGGACCTTAAGATCATCTGGTTCCAACATTCAGTAATAAAATAATTTCATGCTGTTTCTTTCATGCTAGATTTGCTGATGCTTTTGTGTCATAAAGTCTCCAGACTTACTCCTCTGTTAGCCAGTTAAGCAGAAAAAGTAATTTATGCTGCTAAATTTATGAAAAATAGATAAATTATATGAATAGTCAGCTTTGTGGAGGCAAATTTTGTTTCTCTGTATAGGAAAATATGTATTATCTCATAGAACTGCTAGCTCTGTATGGTGAAGCTCATTTTTACCGCTTTCCCCAAACACAAACGGAAACAAAGCCCAACAGCCCAGATTTTATTTCAAAGCAGGCCTTTGGGGTCCCATTGTATCATATTTTCCAACTACTAATAAATACTAAGTTACAAGGAGTTGGTTTAATTTTAAACAGGCTTTTTTTTTTCTGAACAGGTATGTCTTTGCTTGTTTAACTGCATATATAAATATATCATATCGGATATATATGTATATCATATATAAAATTATGTCATTAGTGAAATACTGTCGAGCACAAGGTTTGATACTAGTGGAAGACCTATTAGGAAGGACTGAAACTGGACATATGGATTGCTGCTGTGTTTTGTGTTGTATTTTTTCATTGTATATTACAGCCTGTGTTGGGATGTTTTCCTTGATGATTGCAGCAGAGAAAAACACAAGTGCAGTGTCCTACTCATGCCCTAGGTTTCACTGATTACATTGGGTAACACAGCACTGAATTCTTCAGCTAAAATTAGAACAGTTTACATGCTGATGGATTTGTTTTTCTTGGATCCCAAAAGAATTTTTTTAAGAGGGAGTGGTAGGTAGGCTGCCTGGAAGCAGTGGAAGGCTGCCTGCTGCTGACATTTTGGCATGCCAGCTCCCGTTACTTGGGAGGTTTTATGGATTGCATAAGACAGTTAGCTTAGAATGAACCAACCAGAACTTTTTATCTTAGTCCAAGCATTACACCATGAAAGGGGAGAACTTACTTTTCAATACCCATCTTCATCACAGAACACTCTGAAGTATAAACCTATATCTACATGAGTAAGAGTGATCAAAATACTAACATACTCAGTAACTGCTATTTATTGCATCATAATATCTTTGATAAATCTGAAACAGACATAACTCACTGACTATGAATTTATGTTTCAGATGAACATTCCAGAAAATGCAAAGATAAGTTACTGGTATAATAACCTGAGCTTTACAAATTCCTCATTGATTTTATTTTTAATACAATAATTTAGTTAATCATAAGGTCTCTACTGCAGCTTTAGTTCATAACTCATATCTGGTAGAGATATTGCATATGAGTCCAAATTCAAATGTAGAACTATATATAATCTTTCTCGGCAGATGGTGTCAATTGTTACAAATTACAAAGTTTCAGGATAAGACAAAGTATGAATGAAGTTAAAAATAAGACTTCATCATATATATCACTGGAGCGCTAAATATTTTGTTGCATTTTACTTTTATCATATTATGTCACTTCTGTACAGATAAGTCTTATTTTAGAATAGGTCTCAGCGGCTACTTCCTTCTAGCATAATTCGGTAAGGGACATATCATACCATTTTTTCTCCTCCTGGATTAGGCTTTTTCCTGAAATATAAACAGTTTGGTTACCAGAAAATAGCATGAATATTGTGACATTAAAAAAACACAATAAATCTTAGTAAGAGCTTCAAATAGTTGTATATGCTGAGAGATTATTTTGCTGTCACAAAAGGTTTTACTAGGATCACGCTTTGCCAATTTTTAGCCATTTTCTTTATCTTTTATTGAGAAGTTGTGAGTTTTTTGAATTTGTTGAAGAACATAGCTGCTATGTATCCCATTCAGGGTTTAAAATCACTTTTTGCTAGGCTTTATGCAAGTATGCACAAAAAAGAGCATTCAGACTGAAAGGTCTGACAAGCTGACTTTAAAATGAAACATGGGAGAGATGGTTTCTATAAACCGATGGTGATCACGAATAGCGGGACAGTAGTGATGATAACACACCAACTGCTCAATTCTGAAAGCTAAATATTTTCATCTTGAAGTAAGACTTCTCAAAATATTTGTCTTGGCTATTTTATATATTTATGTAATAATCTGGGGCAAAAGCTTCCTTCTATTGTTGGAAAACCCACAGAAAGCTCCCTGATGGAAAGAACTGACGTTTTCCACCAAAATCTATATCCTGCAGTTCAGAAAAAAGGCAGGTCTCAACTCTCCAGAAAAATTAAGTGCTTTGCAAACTTTTATGTTTCTTGGAGCATTTTCTGTCCCATAGTGCTTTGGGATATTTGGGGACAGACTCTTGGCACTGTGCTCATGGCAGGTCTTTTGTCAGCAAATGGATCTACCCATTTTATTACTATTTGATCAGCAAAACAGCTCGCTGGTTCATTGAGGGTGTTGTTCATACTTACTCTTGGTCTTCCTCATTAGTCAGAAAATGTATAAATTAAATTTTCTCTCCAGCTGAACTTAAACCAGTTCCTAATAAAACATAGTGAATATCTCATTGCTACTGTTAAACTTTTTTTAGCTAATATTTAAAATAAGATGTGTTGTTTTGCTAATTTCTTGAGTATTAAATGTCTTCTATAAGGTAAAGAGATTATTTGCTACAATAAATTTTTCATTATTACCAAGTTAAAGGACCGAGCAGGAAGTATTAGAGTTCACTGCTGAAGTTTTAGGCATTTTAAAAAGCCTTCAAAATAAATTCAATTAGTGTTAACAGCATGTGCTTTTGAACAATTTTATAGGACTTTGCTTCTTCTAAGTTTAACAAAGTTATTTTCTGGTATCTCAAGGCACCAGATAAAATATGTATTGCTATGGCTCCAATTTATATCATAAATCATAGAATCATAGACTCATAGAATAGTTAGGGTTGGAAAGGACCTTAAGATCATCTAGTTCCAACCCCACTGCCATGGGCAAGGACACCTCACACTAAACCATATAACCCAAGGCTTCATCCAACCTGGTCTTGAACACTGCCAGGGATGGAGCATTCACTACCTCCCTGGGCAACCCATTCCAGCACCTCACCACCCTCACAGTAAAGAATTTCTTCCTTATAAATATGAGGGCATATTTATCTTCAGGCTCACGTTTTGTAGCATCTAACTGTGGCAAGTTTTTAATTTGTCATGTGCTTTTACTTTTTTGTTAACCTTGACTGTCTTAAAAATCACAGTTTTATTTCCATTTTTAACACTGTAAAATGAACAAAAAATAAAAACTAAAATTCAAAGTAGTTTTTAGAACAAAGTAAATCTCTTTAAAAGTACATTGATTGCAGTAAATACCAAGAAGACTAACTCTGAATTTATAGGAGACGTGACTAACTTTTGGGTTTTGCTTTTTTTGGTTGGTTGTTTTTTTTCAAAATCTGTTTTTCTATGGGTACTGCTTCCAAGAGCTTTATTTTGTCAGAATTCACAGTGAGTCCACTGTGAGTTTTCTTGAGTGCAGACTTTGAACTAAACTCACTGAGATTAGTGTACAGTAAAAAGAGAAAGCATTAAGAAGTTTGAGGCTCTGTAGAAACATCTATGTAAGCAACAACAGATGACTATTCTTTGTTACTAAGAAATATAAATACATGTTGTAAGTTTAAAGTTAAACGAGCTCTTGCAATTGGTATTCCATGATAAAGAGCTGTGTGTTAAAATTTTTGTCATCCTAACTGTTTATAAATATGAACAGAGTTATTTTTAAGCAATGAAGCCCAGATTTTGCTTTTTGGAGCTAAGTCTCCATTTGCAACATCAAAGGGAGATTTTCTAAGTTGTAAGGATTAATGAGAGTGGGGAGTGGTTTATTACAGTATTTTCATTAATTTTTCAGAGATGTTGAAACTTAATTATCTTATATGTTGAGAATGCTGTTATGTAAAACCACATATTGCTTATATGACCATCAACAGCTTTTTCTTTCTCCACATTTATTTAGTTTTACAAAAGATTTCTGGTTCTTCTGAGATGCCCATCATGTCTTTCTTTCCACTTCTCAGCTGGGAATCTCTTCTGATGTGGAACGTATGTTTGGAAGCTTGTTAAAGATGCTTTTGGCAGTTTTTACTGCCCTCCTCTTGAGTCGGTTTAGATGGGGATACTTTCCAGTATTTTTATGCTAGTTTACTGTTCTCTTATCCAGATTAGTCTGCTTAAATGTAACCTAGTGTTCCCTGGAAGTTCTCTACTATTTCAAATCTTCTTGGCTTCCTGATTCATTAGCCATATTTTGGCTGTCTAAAAATGCTATTGGATACTTCAGACTAATTCCTTAAAGATGTTTTTTGTGACTGAAGCTCTTCAGCTCTTGATATTTTAGAGGTAAAATATGCTTATGAAAGTTTCTGTGTACTAGAAGAGTGATTGAATTCCTTTATAGATTGACTGTCAGGTTTGGCAAATGCATCTGTAAAACTTCCATGTTGTTATTACCATGAACATCAGTCCCAAGAGACTGTGGTGCCTTTTAATAGAGCCAGTACATGCACATTATGTATGCATGCATACAAAATACAAAAGATTAGGTCTTTCTATTAGTTTAATCTTTAGCTATTTCTGTGTAGATACTGCTAATTCTGCTAAATAATAGAATAGTCTAGAGCCCTGTTTTGCTTTTGCTTGTGTATTTAATATAAAAAATGCCTTTTCACATCTTGTTCCTAACAGAAACAGATACTGTCTTCAGAGACTAGTTTCAGCATATTTAAATTAAAACCAAACTAGATATTATTGGAAATATCCCACAAACCCCTACTTTTTCCTGATATTTGCAATACATTTAACAAGATAAGTTTCAATGTTTCAGGCCATTTTCATGCTTCTGTTATTGTACAATTTTTCCATTGTGATTGGTGGAGCTGTGACTTTTTCCTCAGTAAGAATGAGCTCTCAAGTTTTGAATGCTTTTGCTGAAAAAAATTAAACATTGTGCATTCACTTATCTCTGATGTATTGTCTTTCTGTCTTTTACAGTTTTAACTCGTGGAACAACTATTTAGTAACTATGCCTTTGCTTTGTTTGTTTTCAGCTACTATTGTAAGTTCATAAACATAATTTTAGAAGCACAAATTATGCTATGGGAGTTATGCAGTGTTTAGGTTAATTTGAGAAAATTTGGGCTATTGTTTGATTTTGTGTGAAAGAGTAAACAGATTATTGGAGATGAGCAATACAATTGTAGTTGAAGTGACATTTGTTTTTCCATGATGTGATGCAGTAAGCTTGGTAACTTTTAATTCTAGATCAAGTAAAACCTCTTACTGATTTTCATTGTAGGACTGGTCTTACAAATCTATAGGTGTAACCATCTACTGAACTACACTGAAAACAGTCTTTTGAATTCATCTCTATCAGTGAAAGGGATGTAAAAATGAAGTTTGAAGCAGTAACTAATTCTCTCTCAAAATCACTGTCTTTAAAACAGTAAAGTCAATGTGCGACTAACTTTTTCCAACAGAGAAAATGTTATCCAGGATGTCTCCAAGTGTTAAAGTGGCAAAGTGATAAAAATCTTTTTTTTGCAAAGAATATTTTTCTTTTTGAAAGTGTTTGTGTATCTGTTTTCCCTAAGAATAAAAGTAAATGCATTTTCCATTCCCTGTTTATGATGTATTTGCTTCCAGAGGACAGGCAGTAGGAGAATATACCCTAAGATGTTATTCATGGTTTATTGTTATGCTGAGTGATGGGTTTTGTCATGTATACTGCAGATCTTCAGGAGATCTCATTCGAGGCCTTTATATTTCAATTGCCTTGACAGCTTGTGTAACTTCTTTATATTTTTATTTTTCTTAAGAATTTCTAAATATTTTTCCTGTAAGGTTTGTATTCCTGGGGGGATATCATAGCGGTACATCAGAAAAGTGCCTAAACGTTGATGTTGTAAGGACACAAGTTCCTGTGCCACTGCCAAAACAGATAGCACCCCCTTCTGGGCATAAAAATGCTGGAAATAACCTGCATTGGTTACTTCATAGGAATGTCTAAAGCCCCAACACAGACTGGTGTTTGATAACTTGTGGCTCAGTTTTTTTGTTGGTGTCTTATTAATAGTGTTTAGCTAAAGGATTAAAGCAAACAATTTAGTAGTTCTTCTAGGTTTTAGTTGCTATTATAATTCTATATGTGTACTTGGCCAATCACTTTTTCTGAATGTTAGAAGTTGCATCTACTGCAAAAGCAAAGATCTTTGGCCAGGCCATTGTTTCAGAAGTGTGTTTTCTATTGGCTTTCTCGTGAAGTGCCCCAGAGCTTTCTAGTACTAGCATTCCAAACTGTTCCAAGTCTGCTTTTCTCTGAATTTTAGAAGGGAGGAATAGATTGAAGAGTGCCAACTATTAGAGGACATATATGTTTCTATATTCCTATGAGTGAACTTGTTAACTGAGGTTTTTAATATTAAATAATTGAATTTATATTTAGGTCTAAAAAAATCCTGGGTGAATTGGGTCTTGTTTTGGTCTTTTGAGTAAATAAACTCATTGAGTTTTAAATTCCTATGATAATGTCTAAAGCAGTGGAGGGGGGGGACTCAAAAAATGAGTAAGGGAAAAGATTATAGGCCTTTTTATTTTCCCTCTCATACTGTTTCTAGGCTTCTTTTATTCAAATGTCAGGAATCTGATCTGTTTGGTGGAGTACATTGAGAAACCATGTGCTGGTTGCAACTAGCAAATGTGTTTCTGAATATTACTTTGTGTCTTTCTTGTGAAAATACTGTGGCTGCCAGGAAACTAGTAGGAATAGACAGTAGTAGCAATTGATATTACAATGTTTTTTGTGCCTCACAGTTGACTATCTAAGCTGTGGAAAGAAAAAATTGATTTGGAAGTGTTAAAAAGGCAGAAATGGATTTGAGTTATTTTTAATAACTAGGGAAGAAAAAGACAAAGAGACTTATGGCTTAGGATGTATTCCTAATGAAGCTGGGGAGAGACTGTAGGCTGGGTTAAAGCAAGATACTAGAAAATGAAAAGTGAACCCAAGAAAATTGTTAAATGAAAAATGGCTAGAGAGAAAGTATGGTGATACTTTTGAAATTACACTTGTAATAAAGCAAAAACAGTACATGGGAAGTGAATGCTTATTTTCATTTATTTATCTGTTACCCCCTAAACAAACTGAAGGCTCAAAGACAGGGGCCTGAGCTGGGGCACTTTTTAAGTTTAATGGAGCTTCTCTAAATTAGGGGGGCTGTAGGAAGAAGAGTTAAAATTTTAAAATGCTCCTTATCTAACTGTGATACCTTAGGCAAATTTTTTAGCTTTAAAGAGAGTGGTCTGGAGCAAAACCAATCAGATTAATAGCAGATTACTTTTTCCTTTATGTATACTTTTAACCACCTGGTTTAGGAAAATTGTGCAGTTACAGTTGGAGACAGAAATTTGTCATACTAGAGATTGTGCAGGGCAAGGCCTATTGAAACAAAGTCCAAAAAAATATAATTCAGTCATTGACAGCCTGTTCAGTTTATCTGATGAATATCATGTATTTCATGCTTTTCTGTTACAGCAGCCCATGTGTACATTATCAATGCTTTCTCATAAAATTTTCCTTTTCTATCTTCTGAGTGAGAAGTAAACATTATCAATGCCAAATATAACAGTAGCTATGTTATTCCATATTCCAATCAATGGCCTTTTTGCAGACTTTTCAGAAGTTACTCTTTACAGTGCAATCACGTGCCAGGTGGTACAGGGAGAAGAGAGGAAAAATAGCAAAATACTAAAAATGGATCAAGTAGTCAATGTGTTAGTTGTTTGGAATCTGTTTGATGCTATTTTTTCTGACAAATGTAAAATTGAATTTATTATTACTGGACTGTAATACTTTGAGTAGTCAAATATATAACACAGGCATACAGTTCTGGGTCTAAATCGAGTTTCTATGTGGCTGAATGGAATGCCCAGCTTGGTTGGACTGAAAAATTTCATAAGGCTTTTTTTACCCAAGCATTTCTGCCAAGTGCATACAGGAAGTGGATTTGGCTGTTGTATCCAAACAAGTAACTTCATTTCCTGGAATCTGCTTTTTTTGCAAAATATGGACCTTAGGAAATAAAGTGCAAAGAGGGATGTTAAGCGGTAGAGGAGAGATCACCCCTAAAAGCCTCTGAAAAGAAGTCGGCCCAAAACATCAAGCTCCATTTTTTCTACATATAGTCACAATAATTTTTTTTTTTTTTTCAAATTGGTAGTTTCCATATATAATAAAATTAATATTAAAATTCTATCGAGCATAATTGTACATTAATAACTGAAACTATTATCTTTACTAGGGTCCATTTTGCAGTGGTCCATTTTATGTCAGGAGAAAACAAGACAGCATTTAGTGTTTCTTGGCAAGGCTGCCATAAAGTAGTTGAGATACAGGAAAATGTGTTGTATGACCACACAGGTTATAGAAATAATTAACCACCACCACCTCCACCCCCCCCCCCCCCCCAAATTAAAAGAGAATAAATGTTGTCAGGTATAATTTTCAGTTAAAAAAGAGACATGAGTTGTTGTAACATTAAGCATACTCTACTGATCAGCTGCTACTTTTCAGGCTCTTGCCTGTAATATAATCATAGCCTTCACCTTCCTATGCTCTTAATCTTAGGATCAACTCATCTTTTATCAGATGACAAGATCTTTCAACAAGATCTTTTTCAGATGCTTGAAAAGCAGTAGTTCAAAAGCTGGTTTGTATCAAATGGTTTTTTTTTGAAACAGTTATTGCAAATGAGGGGCTATTTTATAACTGCTAATAGGGAAAACAGTACATTGAAAAATGTAATAACAAGGAGCCATACTGTGATACATCAGATAGTAATCTTGAAAAATTTACTGTTTTCTTATAAATTATATTACAAAATCCTGAAGCTTAGAGAGAAAAGTAGGTACTTAAAGGAATATGTAGTGTCAGAAAAAATGCTATGAAGTTCACAAATAATGGGGAAACCAGAACATACCTTTTAGTAATAGATTTAATTGGGTACTAATATACAGACTATATATGAAACAACTTAGTACAGCTGCTGATTCTGAGTTAAAAATTAATGTATTTTTTATTATGAATCCTTTCTTCTGCAATACCTCCACATTTTAAATACTCATATTTGTGCTATGTGTATCCAGCTTTAGTGCTGGGGAGAAATAATTCTAAATATTGCAGAAATTTCCCTTAATCTTCAAGTGTACAGAGAGACAGTGACATCAGTTTGAACAATGACCGCTGTTTGGAAACAGAAGAATGTCTCAGTTTTGTGTCAGGAGTGTTAAAACAGCTTTACATAGGGGAATCACAGCAGAAAAAGTCAGAATTCCAGGCAAATATCCTTTTGATTTTCAGCAGGTTTATTTAATTAACTAAAACCTAAAGTTTGCGGCTCAAAGATATAGCACATTTAATATTGAAGTAAGCTTGTATGACAAGGAATTTCCATAATATATTGTCCCATTTTGATCTTAAGGAAAACAAGCAGTTTAAAGCCATCAAATAGACGTAGTTGGCATTCAGGAAGAATTATGCTGTTTTTCTAGATATGGTCACTTATTTCAACAGATTTCAAGGGGCAAAAACACTCTTAATTCTGTGTCTTGACATAAGCAGATTTAGAGCTACAGAGGTTATTGGGTTATTGGTGCAAAAGTTATCTTTTGATCCTTTACTGTGTATTAATTCTATAGTTCAGTTGGTTACAAATTTTTGTTAAAAAGGAATTGAAAAAATAGCTTTTCACAGTGGGAATTGTGCAAATATGAAATGGATTTTCACTCAAGTATGTTTCATTACATCATTTTTTTTAACTCAAATTTCATAATATAAGCTACAGAGACCACTGAACTTTCACTAGAAAACCTCTGTCGTGTGATGAGTCAGAGAGACAACAGGGGAATCTTGTCTCTGTGAGCAATCACTTTTGTCATTAATATCGCATTAATGAGAAAAATACTAATTTTTGACATTAATATCTCTTTTGTCATTAAATATCATTGAGGCTTTATAATGATATTAATGAGTGTCATCAGTTTGGGTTAAACTGTTCTTTGAACCACAGAAATGAAAGACAATAAGTAAAATGTAGAAGAACACAGATTACTTGACTACTTTTATTATTCTCTATATTAATACAATAGACATACTAGGCATCTTAAGAATAATTAGTTTTCTCTTTTTATGTACTGACCAAGCTATGCTCAGAATAACTAAAGCTGACAGTAAAACTGTAGGAGTGGACTCTGTAGAGAACATTTTCAAGTAATATGAAATGTGTTGCGTGTTATTGTGCAGTTCTACACATTTTATAAAATAATTTGTATTTTGAATAACGAAAGTTGCCTTCTAATAGTAGAGATATTTTTTTACTTGTCAGAAGGGAGAAAGATTTTGAATCTCTGTGCTTATTCATACATATGTGTCAGCTGTGTCTCTGACGTCTGTGACCGTACTTGGGGGGAAAAAAGATGGCACTGCATGTTTAGTTGCAGGATCAGGAATATAGCTTCTAAATTAATTTACTTTTTATCATCAGTGTTGAGGATGGCAAAAAATGTTTAATCGTGTAGTGTAGATATTAATCTAATAGTAAGTGATCTGCAACCACTATTATCTTTCCCTGGCTCGTGGAATTTAAAAGATGTATTTCTATAGTCATCCTCCAGTAAGACAAAATAAGTAATGGTCAAGAAATTGCTACAAATGCACTGATAGGCTTCTGAAAAACAAACATTCTGTGAATTATTATAAGCAAATAGATATTTCCAAATCCTAGGCTTTATTTTACCACACTGTAATATCAAGTTCCTCTCTGGCTTTTATTTCATGGGGAATGATTGCTGCACATAAATACAATTATTTTGCTGAATGTAGATATTTGTTGTTATGGCAGCAGGATCTACCGTTTATGGAATAGGTTGCACCAACCAGTAGCCACAGAATAAAAGGCACTTCCTGCCTCTAGGGACAATTTAAGATGGAAACTTCATCAAAAACTTAAATTAATTGTACCATAGTGAAGTATCTGGGATTAAATTTAGCGTTAGTATGTATACTTTTGTTTCAAAATGATATTTGTAAACCCTGCTGTGATTATTTTCTAATGTTTTCTCTAAGTACAGAAAATAATGTGAATAAAACAGATGTTTTGGTCAGATTAGCAGCAATTATGAGATCTTAGCTGTCTCTGCATATTCATTCCCCTTTGGTAAGACAGTTAAATTCATTCTCTGCAGTGGACCAGCCCTCAGAGAAGGTATCGTAATCATTTCAGTGGCAGGATTTCACCTGCACTTTTGGGAAATAGTTGTCCAGTATTTTTAGAATGCTTATAGTCTTTTATCTCTAAACTCAATACATAAAAGCTCTTATTACTAAATAGTAGTTCCTTCTTAAAAAGCATTGAGATATATTTAACACAGTTAAACTTCTGCAGTTGTCCTGTGGCTTTACAATGACAGTTTTTAATCCCTGTTGTGAAATTGCCAGAGAGAGAGCACTGTCATACCTAAAGTAAAGAAAGAGGGATCTCATCCTATCAGATGGTAGGAACACTGTTGTCACAACAGGAACTTAGAAGCATGTAAGTAGATATTCAGTAACAATAATTAATGTCATATTAATTTATATACCTAGAAAGAAAAAAAATCCTGCAAGGCCTAGTTGTCACAGAGTTGTTGTCAGTTACATTTTTGGTTATAAAAGCAGTATTTCCATTCAGTATACATGCATGATTTTTTATTAAAGATGTAATTTTGTTAAAAACTCTTCATTCTTCTAGACTATGTTAACACTGATTCTAAAGCAAAAACTGGTGTAAAAAAAAATTCTTACAGCAGTAAGAATCTTTTTTCTTATTTTTTACAGTGTTGCATTTTTTGTGTTTCCAATTCAATCCTTCAAGATAATTGGTTTCTTTTTTTTTCATTCAAGATAAAATATATATGGTCACAAGAGTTTTAAAGAGAAGTAAAAAACCTTTATCAGCTGAGAAAAGTGCAAAATAATGAGATGAAGTCTTAGGTAATGGTAGGTAAAGTTTTGTAACAAATTGACAAAGTTCTGAAAAGCTGAAGTGAAAATTCAAGAAAGGAGTTAGACAATTTATTTTTCTGTATAAGTCCAGGTTCTATTGTTATCTCCTTTTCTACTTTGGCTCCTATTTCAAAACCATTACAGGTAAAAATTAAATATATATATTAAAGGTATTGGCAATAATAATTCTCTTTCTACATGCACTACCAACTTATTTAGGCTTACTAAAATGCACCCTTTCTGTAACACAAGGGGCATAATATGCTTAATTCCACAGAGAAGTCAATAGCTTAGAGTCAGGGTAGGTGCATGCAGGCATCTGAGCAAAGTCAGGCAGTTGTTCTCAAAACTGCTGTTGTATATGTACAGAACTCCCACTTTGACTGTGCTGAACTTCTGGAGCTTATCACATGTCTAGAAGTTCTCAGTTCTGAGAAGATTAGTTAAAATTCCTGAAGGCTCAATTTTGTGTGTATATTTAGAGTACAGTAAATATACATTGACTGCTTTGACCACTGTTATTTAAGACATCAGCAATGACATGAGAAAGAGGGGTTGCTGTCTGTAATATAACAATTGCATGACTTGTTCAGGAAGGGAAAAAGTGCTTCTTCAGTAGCAGAGTCCTTGAAATTTATTGTAGTTGTTGCTGAGGAATAACATGCCTAATTACTTTTTAAAATCTGAACAACAGTACACAACAGGCTGCCATGCTCATTCTCAGAGGCAAACTCCAATAAAGCTTCAACAGATCAAGAATCAGTTCTTTCTTTTACGAAGATATTCCACTCATTTCTTAATTGCCAATGTTCAGCTGCCAAAAGGAAAAAGCAAAAGGACTGGTAAAGCTAACTCACCTTGAATGTAAATAAATAGCAAATTTTAAAAGTTCTAGGTTGTTGATTGGTAAGAAGAGATAGCTTACCATGGAGTATATCTCATGGTTTCTTCTCTCAGCTGGCTACCTCAGCATACCCCATTCTGTTGGTTCTGGATTTCTTGCTGGGGGAAAAATACCCCAACAAGCCAAAACAAAACAGCAGCTCCTGAACTCCTGTAGTTTATAGCCTGAAATTAAGATTATTTTTCCTTGTCTACCTAAGATGTAGTGCATACAGACTTCTACTTCAGAAAACCTCAGTATCTTAATAAAGAATGAAGATAAAATGCTATATGACATTAAAAGTGTAGTGAGTTTCCAAAACCAGATTGATGTTTGTAACAAGTCCTTTTTCTCTCTGCTAAACTGCTCTGACAATGAAATATGCCTCTTTTGTGGTTTATGGTGTTACCAGCAAGACTGGTAGTGGAGACAATTTTTCATGCACCAAAAATATATACAGATCTCTACAGATGTCCCTAAAAAAAAATTCACTTGCATTTGGTCCAAGCTGTCATGATTCTGTTGATGTAGGTTGTCATTTGGTAAAGCTCTTAAAATGTTCTTTTATCCCACCATTCAGAGTAATTTTTCTAAAACTGAGAAAGATATATGGACAAGGAGAATTTAAATACTATATCTATCATTCAAATAAGGATAGAACATGTAAATGAGTCAGATTTTGTTGAGAGTATGCTATCTTTTTTTAGAACATTTTAGTCTAGTTGAACAAGGGAGACAAGTTTTTGAACGTAAAAGTGCTTTCTCAGGTCTAAACCAGAAGCTGCAGATGTTGCTACTGCAACACAGGAGGCGTATAAAACATGTCAAAACAGATACATTTAATTTTAAATTATTCAGTCTTAATTGAGATCTTCATCTTAAGCGCAGTAGTCTAATTTAAAGTCGATGGGTGACTGAAGTGCCTAATGTATTGACCTTTTCTTATATTTAGTGACATTTTTACAAATTCATCAGCTCTTGAAGGGAACTGATTTAGACTCCTACAAAGAGAGGAAAATGCACAGGCTATTTCTAATTTTCAGTGTTCAATGCACAATGCAGTAGAAGATATATGTCTTGGTTTATGAGAAGTTATCTGAAATTTGTGATTCTGGCATAAGCAAAAGTGATTCTTTTTTATTTAGAAGTGGCATCACTGTTGGGTGGGTCTCCTAAACATCTTGCGGTTTTAACTTCATATTTTCCTTTGTGTCCACCCACTGACCTTCTGCCAAGCCTACCATGCTTCATTTCAAGCTCTCTTTGTGACTGCTAATTAAGGACTTTCAATGTTTGTATTATACAATCAAATATGATCTGACAGGCAGTGATAAAGAAGTAAATGGTTGCAAATAGCAGCTGAATTGGTTTTTCTTCTTGAGACATACAAGCTGTCATACGTGAAACGCACAATATTTCTGCAATAATATTGGTATCAGAATACGAGGAAAAACTTGTTTATATAAATACATACACTACTTCATTCCTCACTTCTGATATCTGCAAATACTATGTTCGTACTAAGTAGCCTCAATCTGCACCCTCAGCTCCTCTGCTCCCACTTTAAATTTGATAAATCTGCTGTCCACTGGTTCTTTAAAGAAAAGTTTTAAAGTTTAACAAGGTAACTCAACAGTAGATACACTGTAATTCATGCTAGCACAGATACTCTACAGGACTTTAAGTCCATGCTGTGTAATATGAGAAATGATTAAGAACCTATAACTAAACAGAAGCAGAAGCAGACCAAAATGAGTCTCTTAACTGGGTCTACCACATCCTAGGAAAATATGTACTGTATCAGGGGAAGGTGATGGTGCTATTAGCGGTTTTCTTTTATTCTCGTTAACCTTGTGCTTTGCAAAGTTTAACAGGTAGACAAAGTAATATACTGATTTTCCAGAAGAAGAAAATGAGGGAGTTTTCAATAGTTTCAGTCCTTTCAGATTTAGATCATTCTGTGATTCTGAGGTTCAGTCTGTGGTATCAGATTTGCCACATGTCAGTAAGGAAGTTTCAATTTGCGTTTCTGACTATCATTAGACATTTAAGAACAAGTGGCTTTTGTTGCAGAAGTATAGCTGCTGAAAACCTACTGCTGGGTTAATATGAAAAATATTTTTCTTACCTGTATTGTTACCTGAGATTTCTTAAAATAATGAAACTGAGGAAAGTTAACACAATGGAATTCAGCTATCATATCCCATTTGGAGTTTTGTTGTTCTGCACCTTGGACAATCTTAAAATACCCAATTTAATCTTGTTTTCAATTAAGTTTGTATTTAATTTAAATTTTGTTTAGGACTACAGTTCAATATTTGCCTTACTACTCTTACAGAAGAATATTAATTAATGTAAAAAAAATATTCCCAGTGGAGTTCTTGTAAGTGGTTGGTTAGGTTTTTCTTTTTGGAAGCATGTCAGTTGACCTTAATATGAATTGGCTTTCACAAGTTGGCATTGTATGCAACATTTCATTTTTGTTCTTTTATTTTAATTTTAAAGCAATATCACATATCCTCTAGAAATATACATTGCCATAGAGATGGTACTTGTCTTTGATTTGTGTCTGACACAATCCTGTACAAGTTTGTTCTTTGCTGTTAGGTATTTACAATGTTTAACTTAGGGGTGACTTCTCTTTTGTTTACAAATCATTTCAGCATATATAGAATAGTTTGTCTTGCCAGTTAACTTTAGGTGGGTAAAACGGAGCCTAGGTAAATGGCCTGTGTACAAATTAATTCAAGGGTTTGCACAGTAGAAATTTTCACTTGCAGAATGCAACCTGACCTGCCTAGGTCAATGTTCAGTACCGCAGTAAACATGCTCACAATCCCAAGGAATGGTTCATTTTACTCTTCCTCACCTGTAATAAACAAGTAAACTCCAGAGCCAGAGAAATTAAATTATATCAATGTATTATTTAGTTTATTAAGTCTGAATATTCTGTCTTTCCTTTGAGGCTTTTGACTTCCCAAAGACTTTATTTTACAGTTCAACACTGCAGGGGTACAACAAGTAACATTTTTTTATGTCTGTCCCATTTTTTAATTACAGTATAAGGAAGGTAGCCATATGTAATATATATATATATCATGAAGAATTTAGCTGAGCTTTACAGTGGGGAAGTATTTTTTTTATTTTTTTTTATTTTCCTACTATTGAGTATTTATTCTCTGTTGATTCATTATTCCCAAACTCTGTTACATCTACTCTTTTTCATCCTGAACAGATGACTGATATCTTGAGGGATCCTGGTAAAGATGTATAAATGATGCTTACATGCAAACACTTCCAATACCTTAGTTCTCTTACGAAGACTTAAAAGATAATTTTTGTTTGTTCTCATTTGGAAGTGTTCACAGTTCCTTTGTTCATACTTGATAAAAAATTAATTATTTTTATGCAATGGGTATTCCAGTTCACATTGTAATGACTTGATGGCAGTCCTCTGTAAGCATGAAGATTCACAATTTACACTACCTACTATACTGAAACTTCAGAGAACCCTCGCTTGAATGAGAGTTGTCCTTGAGCCAAGGGGACTTTTTTCTCCTACTGATTTTAGTGGCAAAATTCTCATTCGGTGAATACTGAAAATTCTTGTCTTATAGAGCACTTGGTAGGAATGGAAACACAAAGTTTTTTTACTGTGAAAACGTATTTTCTGCAAAGCAGATATGCGTGCAGATGCCTTTCTCATCACAATACATGGTCTGAACAGCTGTTCCCAAGAGTTTGCTTTTGTTAACAGTCTTAATGTTCCTCCCTCACAACAGCTCAACTTGCAACCTTAATTCTTCTCTCTTGGAGAGTTGTTGTCCATCCTTTTGCAGTTTAAACTGTCAGCCTCTGGCATAAGGGCTGCTGGAACCCCGTTGGAGCTCCCATACCAGGACCAAAACCTGGTTTCAAGGTAGGGTTGCAAGGAGGCAGTGTGATTCTGTTTTCTGACAGGGAAGATAACAATTTCATGCTGTTGTTTGATGGTCTTAACTGAAGAGCATGTGAATGTTTTCACACATTAAACTTTAGGAGGTCTTCTCCCTCTGAGCAATAAACCCTTTTTCAACAAAAAGAAAAAAAAAAAGAAGGTGGGCAGACATAGTGGTCTGGGAGTGTTATTTACAGTTTGAGCACTCTTGAAATCTTTATGTAAAAACACTAAAATAAATTCCTCATAAATTGTCCAGTATTTGTAAACTGTGCACTAACGCAAGCTGCAGTAGTTTTTGTGGGAGTTGGATACATTTAAAAAAACCATATGGTAATTTAAATATGTACAACCATGTTTGATCACTTATAGCAACAAAATAAGGTCTAAGTTTATACACTTGCATGGTCCTACCTACTCAGATATAGTACTTCAGTAATCCCAGTGGATACTATTTAACTTAAAATTAGCATTCAACCCTATAATTTCTCTGCTGTCAGTTAAGCATCCAGTGCCACACTATACTCTACATGTTCCTTTGACTTATTTTCTTAATTAAAGTTGGTGAGGCACTAAACAGTTGTTGCCTAAGATAGCTGGAAATAGTATTTATATATGTAACAGCATAGAATAAATGATCTCTAATTTAGTTACTGATAGAATAGGGTGTGTAATATATGCCAGGGGCTTTGCTGAAATGCAGGCTTCTACCAGCTGTAGGTGTACTTTGATCTTTTCATATCATGTCAGAAAGTAATCAGCCACATCCAAAAGCCTTACTTCAGTGTATTTTGAAGTCATATCAATTTAAAGATTTTAGACCATTATCAATATTACATCAAGCTTTCTATTTCCTGGTCATTTCTGATCGTGTTGTTCTAGTTCAGAGCTTGTGAGCCATCATCGTCATTCTGCTTTCTGACTTACCCAGTCCCAGTGGGACAGCTGTAATTTTCACATTTTATGAAAGGAGACTGTTGAACCATAACTTTTTTCTTGATGTGGAAGTTGGTGGAGTGCACTGGGTGGGAATACAGACAGAAATCAAACCTTTAATGAGAACATTCTTAAACATTCTAATTCAGAATGTGGGTCAAGCCAAGTTCTCCCAAGAAGAAGCTGTTTGAATTTGCTGTAACTAGTGATGGCTCTGCTGTAGATTTCACTTTGCGAGTTAGGCATATTTGTGAGTGCTTTAGTATTAAAGCCAATCTGCACAACCTAAGAGGAAAGGTATAATTAAAATTAATTTGATACAAATTTTAACAATTTTTAATGCAACCCTGTCAACTGAGTTTTCATGAATGTGATTGTAAGAAAGTCTTTTTGCCAGTGTTCTAAGTTATTTTTATGGTAGTGATTATTGCAGTTCACATTGTCATGACCTGATGATGTGTTTCCTGGTTCTCATCCTGTAGGATATGATGATTTTTCTTTAGATAAGAATTTTCAAACATTTACTTTGTAACACTACATCACAGTACTAAAGAAGGAGAGGAGAAATTGTTCGGCCTTTAAGAATAAAAGAAATCATTTTCTACAAGTCTAACAGTTTTAGCTGAACTGTTTGGCTATCTTGCCAAAAATGTGTTATCATTAATGGTTTCTTCTCTCAGTTTTGATTTTATTTGTCATTTATGTATTGCTATACATAGGTTTCAATTTACAGAAATAGGTAGACATAAACAGAAATTCAATAGCATCTTGTTTTAAAAGAACATATAGCTTATTTGTTTGAATTGTGTCCAAGAAAAGCAGCATGCCAATAATGCTAGTACCTCTTTGCACTTGGAGGCCATTTGAGAGAAGGTGAAACTGCTATAAAAATTAGATATTATTTACAAAATGTAAGTGGCATGATTGAAGATACATCATCTGTGGAGAAGGAATAATCTTCATTACTGAGCAGAAGGAAAACACAACCAGTCCATTAACTTTCCAGTGTTTCTTGCAGTCTTTTACTAGTATTAATATCTAGCTGCAATGTTCTCCTGTAGCTGTTTTATGCTCATATTATGCTGAAATACAATCTTAATAGTCCTTTTTAAGCTCCTTTCCTTAGACACTGTTTTCAGAATGTGATTGTTTGCTGCTTCTTATATTTCTGTATTTTCTTAAAATGGACTGCATAAGCCAGAACGTTTCCCCTTCCTGAGTGTTCTGGGCATCTATTTTTGTGTGCTTTGTTTGGCTGTACAAATCTGCTGCCTCTTAATATAACACTGGAAAATTATTATCAGATTACCTTTAATTTTGGTTGATGCATTTCTGCCAGGCGGAAGCAATGATCACTGTAATAGTTTTGTTTTCCAGACTTACTTGTACTGTTTTCACTTCTACTATCAAAGGCAACACATTACCAGAAGGGTTAAATACTTTACATTGGGGTGTTACATGTGAGTAAGGGCAGGTCATGACTTTTATCCAGGCTTTCTGCAGATAATATGAACTTTTTCTGCAACAAAAGCAATTCTAGAGGGTAAATTCAGACTACATATTAAAATTAGTGTTGGGATTAATGTGCTATAAAAATCTGCTTGCAAAACTGCATGTTTTTATTCAAGGGAAGTGAGAAGCTTGAATATTAAATACTCAGGTCATCATCACAGAAAAATACATTTTCTTAAATGCTCTTGATCCTTTGGATCACAGGGCAGTGTAAAGACTGCATTGTATCTTTCTTTGATTTTCTTATTCAAAAGAGGTGGAGCATTTCTGCATGCTTTGCCATTCATACATTCCTGGTGGTTCTATTTTCAACTCAAAATTTTAAAATTATCAACAGATGTGCCGATTCTTTTGACTGAAACAGAGCAAATTTTTCTTCTGTATTTTGAATAAAGATTTTTAAACTTTTACTGGTTATTGACCCCTGTGTGCTAGTTCTTGTTACCAGCCTTCATTGTAAACAGTATCTTACACCACATAAACCTTACTGAAGCCAATGGGAATAATCCTGGTATTAGGATGTAAGTATGAGAAGAGAAAGCAGAATATATTTGGAGTGACTATAAAATGCAGCTTTCAGATCTAGACCCTAATAAGGTGTATTATCCCACTATTGCATATCCCAACCTGTTTAGGTATGTTTTGTTAGTGTATTATCCCCAGTTGCACCAAATGGCAAAGCAAGTAGTAGAGTAATAATTGTATGCAATAAGCGTTCACAATCATAGAATAGTTAGGGTTGGAAAGGACCCTAAGATCATCTATTCCCAACCCCCCTGCCATAGGCAGGGACACCTCACACTAAACCATGCCACCCAAGGCTCTGTCCATAATTAGCATATGCTTTGTGCATAATTGGCATAAAACATGTCAAAACCTCTTGCACAGCAGAACACCTAGGAAACTTCATAGCTTTTGTGCACAATGGATTTGTGTGTCTCAATAGCTCTGAAGCAGGAAGGAAGGACTGTGAGTAGGACAGAAAAAGGAATCTACAGGGGAAGAAAAAAGAAAAAGAGAAAAAATTCCTATTTAAGGAATATAATTTTGAAGTTAAGTTGCAACCATGAGGTTGAATTAGACATGCAGCTATTTTTCGTTCAGTTTGAATGTGGGGTTCATCCCCTTTTCCACTCCTGGACTGTCTTCATTACTGTAATTTATTTAAGTGAAAGTCTCATCCTTTCTCCTTGGTTACTTATTGACATATATGTACTCGTGATACACAGATGCTAGTGTAATCTTTCATTCTCCTTAGCCTTTGGGTTTTTTTGTTAATGATAATACCATTGTATTATTTTTAATGCAACTGTATTATAATGGAGTTTATTATTTTTATTTCTTACTCATCATCTTGAAATCAGAACTATCAATAATACAGACAACAATACAATATCAGTAATACTTTATGATAGTGATTTTTAAGCAGATTTGAAGGCCAAATAGGTCTTGACCTTCTGGTGCACTAAAGGAAACAAGCACCATATTGAAAATATAAAAGGAAGGAACCAATTATTTTTGTAGGTAGAACACCTACTTTACTTCAAAGGGCATGAAAAACATTCATTAATATGCAATTAAAAGAAGAGTGATTTTTTTTCTTTCAAGAATACTGACACTCTTCAAGGTATGTTTAGAGTCCAATATGAAACAAGGATGAAAGAAATAAGGAAGCAAATTACGGTTTGCTGTTGTGAAAATACTTCTGGCTCACACTATTTCACAATTGAAATTTTCAAAGTTTGGTTTGCGTAGCAACTTTTTAAGTTGTCTTGAGAAATTACACAGCTCAAACATTCAGACTTTAGAGAAGTGGAATTAAACAAAATTAATTTGTCAGATAAATCTTTTTTCAAAAATTATTTCCCAGTGGTGAAACACCTAATTTGTAATCTGGCTGCTTTAAGACCCTTGGGCTGACTTGCTATATTTGTCTAAACAGGAGTTAAATAAATGCAAATTGTCTGTCTTTTGATGGTTCTGAAGTAGTTCCCTTTTTTTTTCCTGAGGCAGGAGAAAATATATCACTTGGATGTCACGAAGCATTTGAAATTTTCAAGCGGTACCATGCTGACAGTGTAACCACTGAGGACAACAAACAGCTTCTAAAACAGAGGTGAGTGTCACAGCAAGATACTGCTAGAGGCAAACATCTAATAGTATGGTATAAGTCTGGTTAGGAATGTGTGAGTATTTTTACACCAGAAATTCCACACTTCTATTGATAACTTGGTACTGAGTATTGGCAGAATAAAAAGTCTGAATAGGATATGAAAGTGGCATAAAGAATCTCAGTGCCTGTTTCCTAAGGTTTTATTCATCTTATCTTCATAACCATGTTGAAGCAATGTGGTAATGGCATTCATGATCATGAATTATCTAGAGGAAGTAAGATCCATGTGACTGAATCAATTACTGCACTTTCCATTGTCAAAAATGCTTTACTGGCTTCAGCATTGAGTTGGACTGTAAGCTACAAGATGTTTAACATATGCGTTTGTCTGTTGTTCCTAACTTGTTTGCCAAGTGATTTCAGCTTCTCTCTGTTAGTTTTGCACTCAAAACCAGAAATAATACTTTCCACCTCCACATTTATTATAAATAGTGACAAAACACTTCAGAATCTTCCAGATGAGATTGCGAGAATGGCAAAACATTGAAAACATAAATTTCCACAAAGTGGACTTTAAACATCTCAGAAATTAAACCACCAACACTTGTCCATGTTGATTGGATAACAGTACTCTTTTGGTGTCAGTTTTTCTTGTGTTAACTCTACTTGTACTGCAGGAGAAATACAAGGCTGTGAGAGTGGATATGCCAAAAGCAGATCTCTCAATCTATACTTGTAACTAAAATTTTTCCTAATGGTTGGGGTTTTGTTAGCTTCCTTTTTTTTCTGTCCTGGATTTTTTTCCAAGTTTCTTCTGCTTTGGTCTGCTTTCTTAACACAGTTTTCCTACTTAATAGGCACAAAATACATTACTTTCAAGGTCACTGAGGTTTATGCTTATTTACTTCAATAAGATTGAGGCAAGAAATGATCTCCACATGTTGTGACTTAACTCAAGATCTTGTTGCATCTCACTTTTCTGAACTGGTTAACTGTCTACCTGGGTGTTTAACATAGCCACAGGGACACCAGTTGTGAACATATTGGATGTGGGTAAGAATTTATCCAAGTAAATTGCATTAAATTTCTTCTGATCAGTAGGTCAGATGATCATCACTGAATAAATGATTGCACTGCAGTCTTTTCTGGCATTGCTGTCTATGGAGCAGAACACTTCATGGTCACAGGATGTCCTGCATATCCTCTAGTTAATCACAATTCTTCCATATTTATCTGTCATTACTATGAAGCAAACCAGCATTTCCTTCTGGTTTCAGAACATGTAATACAGTTGGGCAGAACACACAAAGTGTGATGCCAGATTTGCTTTCTCTAAAGAACAAAGAGATTCAGGCTAATGCCTTGGGTACCCCCTCTCTAAAATGCATCATCTGGTTGCTGAAATCAGTGCTAACATGAATGTTAATACCCTGGTGGAATACATCTTTCCCCTGCTATTTGCAGTCATTTTTAGCAAAGATGCCTATATGTCCAAGTTTACTGAGTTCATTAGAATGGATTCATATGAAGTCCAGTCTGTAATTTGGAATGCAGCCTCTGAACTACTAGTTACACAAAAGCTCTGTTACCCAGCCAGTGTTCAAATTGCACAGGAAGAAGTGTGTGGACACCACATGTTTAAAGGTTACCATAACTTTCCTTTATATGTAGGCCTCTTATGTTAATAATTTTGTTTATAGTTGCATAACCACTTCTGTCATACCACAAACAGTTTTTGGTTCACAAATTGCTTATTTTTAGCTGTCTTATTATTTCCTTTGGGTATTTTGGGTAGATTTTCTTGGCTTGCTATTTATCATAAGATCATAGAAGAGTTTGAGTTGAAAGGGACTTTTAAAGGTCATCTAGTCCAACCCCCTTGCTATGAGAGGGGACACCTTCCACTAGATCAGGTTTCTCAGAGCCCTATCCAACCTGGCCTTGAATGTTTGCAAGAACTGGGCCATTTACCTCTCTGAGCAACCTGTGCCAGTGTTTCACCACCCTCAATGTAAAAAATTTCATTACATCTCATCTGAATCTTCTCTCTTTTAGTTTAAAACCATTACCTCTTGTCCTACTGCAACAGGCCCTGCCAAAAAGTTTTCTCCCATCTTTCTTACAAGCCCCCTTTAAGTACTCAAAGGCCACAATAAGATCTCCCTGGAGCTATCTCTTCTCCAGGCTGAACAACCCTGACTATCTCAGCCTGTCTTCAAAGGAAAGGTGATCCAGCCCTCTCATCATCTTCATGCCCCCACTCTGAACTTGCTCCAGGAGTTCCAGATCCTTCTTATGTGAAGTTTAACCATGCTAAGTGCAAGGTCCTACACCTGGGTCAGAGCAATCCCAGGCCCAGCTACAGGTTGGGCAAAAAGGAAATTCAGAGCAGCCCTGTGGAGAAGGACTTGGAGGTGTTGGTCAATGAGAAAATGAACATGAGCCAGCTTCAGTGTGCACTGGCAGCCCAGAAAGCCAACCGTATCCTGGGCTGCATCAAAAGGAGCATGACCAGCAGGTCAAAGGAGGTGATCCTGCCCCTCTACTCTGCTCTCGTGAGACCTCACTTGGAGTATTGTGTGCAGTTCTGGTGTCCTCAACATAAAAAGGACATGGAACTGTTAGAACAAGTGCAGAGGAGGGCCATGAGGATGATCATGGGACTGGAGCACCTCCTGTATGAAGACAGGCTGAGAAAGCTGGGGCTGTTCAGCCTGGAGAAGAGAAGGCTGCATGGAGACCTCATAGCAGCCTTCCAGTATTTGAAGGGGACCTACAGGGATGCTGGTGAGGGACTATTCATTAGGGACTGTGGTGATAGGACAAGGGGTGATGGGTTGAAACTTAAACAGCAGAGGTTTAGGTTGGATCTAAGGAAGAAATTCTTTACTGTTAGGGTGGTGAGGTACTGGAATGGGTTGCCCAGGGAGGTAGTGAATGCTCCATCCCTGGCAGTGTTCAAGGTCAGGTTGGATGAAGCCTTGGGTGGCATGGTTTAGTGTGAGGTGTCCCTGCCCATGGCAGGGGGGTTGGAACTAGATGATCTTAAGGTCCTTTCCAACCCTAACTATTCTATGATTCTATGATTCTATGTTGTGGGCCTCAGAGCTGAAAGCAGTGCTTCAGCTGGGGTTTCATGGAACTAGAGTAGAGAGGCAGAATCTCCTCCTTCAACCTGCTGGTGACCCTTAATTCCTTTGAGGTACATTGATGCTTCCCTCTTGGCTCCTATTACCTCAGGAGCCCCAGCTCACCTTTTTATGACTTCGAGTATGCATTATATCATTCTTATAATTATTACATACTGAACTGCCAGTGAGCCTCTTCAACAGCCATACTGTTGCTTGGGCTGTGACATTATTCATATAGATGTGAATATACATAGTCATATATATGCAGTATACTTTTTTCCTGTAACTGCCTGTGTATAATCGGTTAATTGAATCAAATAGTGAAATGCATTTGTCTTGTTTTAAAAAACATATCTAAGAGAGATACTGGTTTTGAAACTGAACTTTTCACCTACTACTTCAGAGCTCTTTATAGGGGCAATATCTCAGTACTGTAACTCAGTACCATCTCTAGCTTTCAAAAGTGGGGAAGGATAATTTCTCTCTGAAGCTCATTTACTGACTTATTGTTTGAGTGAAAGACACTAGATTCAAGTTATGTCATTAGGACAGTTCCCTATGAGAAGTGGCTTTGTAAGGTGATCTACAGTTTAGTTTTCAGTTAATACATAGCAATTCTGTTTCATTTTTCTTCTGTACATTAAAAACTGTTGACCTGCTTAAAAAAATTATTTATGCTCAGACAGAATCAGATTTCTGCAATTTAGACTTCCTATACTTGACTTCCACAGAACTTAACCATATCCTTTTTCTCAGCTCAGTTGTGCTCTCTTAGCATTATTTGTTTGAGGATAAAAATGCATCTCATTTTCTGGTTGAAATCTACCAAGAAATCTTCCCAGCTGAGCCACTCTGATCTAATATTGCACACTGCATGAAGCTTTTAAATCCCATCCTAGTCAGTATTTCCAGTAGTAAAATTCTACCGAGCTTACAGATCTGATGTAAATCTGGTTTCCTTTATGTTGTCCTCCATTAACTTCTTTCACTTTCTTCTTTCTTTGCTTTCTGTGATTCAGCTGGCTAGCAGCTAACTTATTTTTTCAGGAGCTATGTATGAGTTTCATAGAAAGGGTGAGTCTCACTTAGGTCACTAGTTATGATTACTAATAATTAAAAATGAATGAATATTCATCTACTTCATTACATGTCCACAGTCTCTCAGACAGCCTCTGACTTAGTCTTGGTTTATATTGTATGTTAGAGATTTTTTTCAAAATTTTTTTTTTAATTACTGACATTTCCATTCAGAGTAAAATCTTTGCAAAAACACCAAATTAGTGGCTAAATTCACTCGGGTTTCATCATGGAATATTTATTTTGGAGGTAGTACACATGAACTCTTTTCAGCTAAC
Source organism: Melopsittacus undulatus (assembly GCF_012275295.1). Lineage (NCBI taxonomy): Eukaryota > Metazoa > Chordata > Aves > Psittaciformes > Psittaculidae > Melopsittacus > Melopsittacus undulatus. The sequence continues at coordinate 100,721,107 of NC_047529.1, read as the reverse complement.
TGTGTAATTGCTCAGTCATCACTATTCATAGCAATATCACCTTTATGCTAGATAATATCACCTTTTTATTAGAGTATCAGAAATAGGTTTTTCTCTTTCAATATTACTATCAAATCTTAACTGTTTATCTGTTTTATTTTGTTTGTGATTCATAGTCACAGATGTAATTTGTTGGGCTGTCATAAATTAATGCCAAATTTTAGTTTCTCTTATTGTGCTAGTTTATAAACCATATTGACGAACAGAGGCATGGCCAGTTCAACTTTTAGCAGTCATCTATGAATAACGGCTGGATAGGTAGCTGGCTTCAACTTGTCTAGCTAAATATCTCTGCAAACAGGAATCATAGTCAATAGTCAGCAGGAGATCTGTCTCAGGAATTACTAAGTAATTGATGAAGTAATATTTGGCTCATGGGAGCTGAAGGAAAGAGGGAGATGCTTTGGGCTATTTCCCTTTGATCTTTACAGTCTTTAAGGCCTACTTGGGTGCTCTAAGTTAACACCAGTGAAAAAGACTTGCGTAACAGATGCTTCAGAGGCTTCTGCCTTCTTCATGTGAGAAACGTAAGTACTGAGGAACCCTTTAATTTCAGCCATTTAGCCATGTTGAATTCAGCCTTTAAAGCAAATGTTCATGAGCAGATACGAATATGGGCACCTGAAATTCTAGCTTTTTCCAGTTTTACAGGGAAATGGAGAAATTGAGAAGTGGCACCTTTCCAAACTCCATCTCTCCAGGGAAAAGTTGTACTTCTATATTGTGTTTTCTCATTATTTGAGTTAGACAGAAATACAATTTTTCTATTTCCTCAGTTATTTTGGCTAGAATAAGACTCTTCCAGATTAGCTGAAGGTTTGCTTAACAACTGAGTTTTACAGTTCTACCTCAAAATTCAGTAAGGTTCAACTTGTACACAACCAAGTAACAATTCAGAATTTCATGTCATAGATAGATAAGGACTATCTACAGAAAAACAGAATAATGTAGTTTTGTCACACTTTCCTATATTTCTGTTTGAGAAGTTTCTTAATGACTGAGATGCACGTTGTCACGCAGCACAAACAGTGATCATCAGCACTATGCAATTTACAGGCTGAAATTTAAAAAATGTTGGTAAGCAGAAGTTCTAATACTTTAAAAAATTTGTTTTGACTGTATTTTTTTTTACTTTTATATAGCTGTATGTTAAAACATCACAACCAAAGTGGCATATTAAAATTAATATTTTAATATGTGAATATTTAAGAAAGTCTGTTTGTTAGAACTGAAATAATTTTTAAAACTTGAAAAGTCAAATAAGTTTGTTTTATTTATCTAATATACCTATTTGTTGCATGGTTTCTTTCAGAAATACTTTCTTCTAGACCAAACAATCTTTTCTGATGGATTTTTTTTCCATTTATTTCTACTTACAAATCAAAAAGCAGTCCTGAGTAATTCTGTATTTTATGGCGAACAACTAGTTTCACTAGTTGTTCTTTAGACTAATTCTGTATCATTATGCTTGCATTGACAGGTTTGCTGAAGCTAAATGCCTTGGAGAAAAATTGAATGAAGTAAGAAATAAAATAAGTGAGTACATTTTAAGTACATTTTCACTTCAGTTTACCTTGTAGCTGATGAAGTCGTGGCATCCAGAGGATATGGGAAGAGATTATAGTTTCTAAGAGAAAAGAGTCAATCTGTTACTAAGGTTTCTAATAAACTAAATTGTTAGCTGATAGTAGCAATAATCATTTTATGTACCAGTTTTGATTGCCTTAAATATCATAATGTGAAAATTAGCTCCCTTCTTTACTTGACAGGATCTCTGAAATCTATCAAAAGGAGAAGTTAAGCTATTAATACCGTGTTTTCTGAATTTTATTTTGGGATAAAAGGATTCAAATACATAATTTCAAATTGTCATATCTATGGATTAGGGATTGTATTTATCTATAAATTTATGTAGCTTCTGATAAAGAAGACTTCATTGTTGAATTATTGGATTGCTTCTCTGCACTTTCTTTGTATGTATTAATTAGAAAAATTCTGAGGAGTGCCTCAGCTTGCTGTGTTTTTTTTGTAATTTTTTGCCTTAATCCCCAAACAGCACATTCTTGCCTTCCAGTTTCAGATTAGTCAGAGCCAAAAATATCCTATATATACATGCAACCCCAAGCTAGGTCTTATCTGATCCTTCTAACAGCATTTGATATATTCCTCATTGATTTCTTGAGTTCTGTTGATTCAAAGCCTATAGCTTCTTTCCTAGAAATTTGCTATACAGGTTCTCTATCAGATGTGAAATGCAGTTTTGTCCTCTATGGCTGAAGTCCCTGGAGATCAAATCCTCCTGTATGCACACATTCAGGTGAACTAAGTCTCTTCAAGCTTCCAGATACAGGCTGCAAGGTACTAGATTCAAAGTTAATCTGGCAACCTGGTCCAGTGGTGTACACTTTGCTTTTAGTTTCTCTCTTCTTCCTCTTTGGGTGGCACCAGCATGGACAATGAACTCATTTTCATCAGTTCTTGTTTTGTAACATGAGCTGACTTCTGAAAAGGACAAAAGTCTCATGGCACTCCTGACAAATGCCCTCTACTTTCACCACAGCCATGATTATATTCTTTGTGGTTATGAATGTTAGCTACTGCCAGATTCCCCTCCCAAACACCTTCGGGTACACCACAAGTTGCTTGGAGATATTATGCACTATATTTAAAGTTATGTCAGCTATGTGGAAAGCCTCAGACATGTTGGCATGGTGTTTTCAAACCACAGCACAAAGAATGTTTGTAAGGGACCCAGAACCAGAGACATTAGGGTAGCCTTGCTACAGCCATGTTCTGAACACTGGGTTATTTCTGTTAAGACATGACACTTGAATCAAAATTGACTTCTCTCAGTTGGCTCATTTGTCTCCTTCAGATTGGTCAGAACATAAATGTCAGTACAGAACTTGCACATGGATCTGCACAGGTTGGCCCATGCTGGAAGAATTTCAGTAACCTCCTTGCAGCTATGAGTCTCTCCAGAGTCCATGTGAGCTCACTTAAATCCTGCTAAGTAGACTTTTTCCCCTGGTAAGCTCAGAAAAACAGTTTAAACCTACTGTGGAGGAGAATGGCAAGTGACAGGAAGTATCTCGAAGGTGAATAATGCTCACAGCTTTTGGACAGCTGTCTGCAGAGGTGAGCATGAGCCATCACATCAGGATATAACTTCTTTTTCTCTGCTGCCATCTTGAAGGCCACATTGCCCTGATTTCCTTCTATCTCCTAGATTTACCCATCTGTGATAAGTCTAAATGAGGTACAGCCGAAGTCGACACTGAGTCTCAAATTTCTTTCCTTGCTGAAGTTAAAATCCATTTTGGAGCAGGCACAGAGAACGCCAGCAATAAGCAGCTATACACAAGCACATCTTTCTGAGTGCCTGGGGCTGTGACTGTACTGCTTGAAGAATGAAGCCTTACATACACCTTCTATAAGTTGCAAATATCTTAGGGGGAGAATACGTTTGGAGGGTGTGGGAGACAGTACAAGTGGTGGCACCCATGCCAGTCCTGAAAGTACCATTTGTACTGTCATGCTGAGACAAGATTTGTGTGTCCCTTGGGATTTGCTGGAGTCTACTGTGCCAGCTCTCAGAAATAATGTAACAAAGCAATGTAGAGTAGCCTCTCAAGGCTGTTTCCATGGATCCCAGCAAAATCTAAAAGAAGTCCTTGGTTTCTACTGAATCACTGTGAGTTTTGCCCCAGTAACTTAGACAAAAGTTATGATAGTTATAGTGCAGTAGAGTATGGATTTTGCTACATTTAAAAGCTTCTGGTCAAAAATTTATTTTTCAGTGTTAGAAATGAAAAAGTGAAGTATATCTGGGGAGCATGAAAAATGCAAATATCTGAGTACATATTCATATGTGTATGTAACCTAAAAACCCAAACTGATCCTTGAACAAAACAAGCAGGTGTATAACAAATCAGTAGTAGGGCACTGAACTTGACAATGCTTATATGCTTCTTATAGAAAATTGTTATAGCTTGTAGTCCATATGAATATTGAAGAGCTGCTTTAAGAAAATGTAGTCCACATGAATGCTGAAATGCTGCTTTTCTTTTTTTAAGCTGCCATTGTTCTAAAAAAAAAAATCACAAAATTACACATTTTGGGTTTGGCATGTAAACAGCAGTTACAAGTGTTTTCAAAGTGAAAATTCTCATATTTAACCTTCTTTTGATCACAGTTGTTAATAAACCTACCTGTTAGCCCCTCTCTAACAGTTATGAAGTCTTTGCATCCAGTATGATGCTTTCTGGTTTATTCAATACAATTACAGTAGTTTATATAATTTAACAGCCTGAAATGATCTTTCAGTTTTCACTTACGTTTATCATAGCACACATACTCAGAAGACCATTAAAGATGCTAAGTAAGGTTACTAACCTGCCAAATATTTACTGAAAATATAGTAGGAGAAATGAGAGTCATCTGCGGCCTGCAGCTAGATCTTTCATTCAGTTTTATTGTTGTTTCAGTTTCCCTATGCATTCCTGGCTGTCTTCTTGTGCACAATCAAGAACAGATCCCATCAATATCACTTTCTGTTATTTCTAAGCTACCCTTAATAGTATAAAACTATGCACCACAGAGGCCATAGAGCTCGTTTCACAGAGTCTGATTATATTTTGAGATAGTAACATAACAGTTGGCTGTAACTTTCATGTCATAAATACCCTTTTGTTACAATTTCAGAAATGCTAGTGTTTTGCAGTGAAAAATACACAAAATATTCCAACCATTTCTCAATTACACTAGCATTTCAAAAACATCAGGAAGTCAGGGCTGGAAAAAGGAATTTCCAGTAAGATTTTCATGGTAGGCTTTTGCTGATGTTATTATTTGCATAAGAAGATTAAGGAAAACAATGTCATGATGTAAACTGGAATTTAAGTGTAGATTGACTATAATATCAGAAATGAGACATTTTGGCTAACATGCCTCTTTGCTGCTATGCCATATATTCCTGGATTCTGTCTCCTTTTATGTTTAATAATACTCCAAAGAGTGAAGAGATTTGTAAATTCTTTTTATGGAAAATAATATGCATGTCAGTTTTTTCATTATGTTTACTTTTAATAATGATGTCCTAGAAATAAGAAGGTGAATTCTATTGTAGGATAAAATCGTCTTTTTTTGACACTGAAAAAAATGAAGAAGACAGAAGAGTTTTTATGCCAGGTCATATTAGTGATCCTGCTTGCTGTGTTATCACGCAAATTTCTGTATAGCCACAAGTAAAGGAGCAGAGGGCTTTGGTGTAAGCACTGAGGAGCACTTCTTTCTGAAAGTCAGTGTACTGCATAAATACACCATCAAAAGGCAGGGAAACAATGTGTGGATTTTAAACATGTAGACATGTCCAGATTGGTTAGAGTTTGAGCTGCTCAAAATTGTTTCTATATGACTGGGAAATGTACCCAAGGACTAGACTTTAAAAGACAAATACAGAAAACCAACAGTAAAACTGGAAAAAAATAACTTTCAGGGAACTAATGAGAACTCTGTAGCCAGCATGGAAGTGGAAGGTGACCAGCACTGACCTACAAGTAAATTTTTTGCATTTTTAGTCCAACATTAAAAATTTTAAAAATGTGTATTTCACTTGCTAAGAAAAGTGTTATTTTCTTGTGAAAAAAACACGCTGTGCCACTGCAAGTGTTACTATATTTTATAATTTCCAAAGAGTTAGGGTCTCTGAGAGGAGCTATGTATCCTTTTGGTATTATTGAAGAAGACTTAAGGAAGAAAATTTGACACTGAAGTCAAGGATTTGTTTTCAGAATAGTGATGTATAGAATTTCTTCTTGCAAAAAATTGAGTAATTGTGGCTAGCACATTGTGATTGGTTGACCTCAGCTGCCTGCCAGGCACCTATCCAGCTGCTCTCTTCTGTTCCTCAGCAGCAGGAGGGGAGAAAGAAAGAAAAAGCTTGTGGCTTGAGATAAAGAAAGGGAAATCAATTTCCAGTTAACATCACAGGCAAAACAAAATCAAGTTGGAGAAAATAAATTTAATTTGCTGCCCATTGAAATAGAGCTGGATGGTGAGAAACAAAGACAAAACCTCTGAAGTCAAAACTTCTCTCCTTAGCAGGGTCAGCAGGAATTTTATTTCCAGGACACTGTTACCAACAAGGTAGTTTTATACCGTTACCAAGAACATTCTCTGTGAAAGAATTCTGACAGTAAGGAGAATAAGCCTACATCTGAACAAATGGCAAAGCATTAAATAACAACAAAAAGGCCCAACTGCTACTAAATTGATCACACAACAAGTTAAGGTTGGGGGAATTAATAATACTGTTTTCAGTGTAAATTAATCTGACAGTCAGAAAGTAGTTACTAAAGAAGTTGCCTATATAAAAAAATGTGCTATGTGTTAGATGCATTTAAGATTAGTAAAGATTTCCACTTCATCCCTATAAATGCCTGTTTATTTTGTGGTATTTATGCCACTATTACATTTATTTTTTTTCCTAAAGGAAAAAGAAAACATACTAAATGGTATTTAATGCCCAAACGGAAGCAGCTGTTGGTTTTAGTCTTTCCAGAAATCATCTAACATTATGATTGAAACTAGGAGAGGAAGGGCAAATTCATGTGTGAGTAATAACTGTGTGAGGAAACAGACACTCTTGAAATGAAAAGGGGTAGGTGAGTGGATGTGGATGATGCCACTATACCCACAAGAATGATGAGATGTTGCACTGCTCTGCTTATTTCAAGCTTTGATTTTAGTGCACAAGATCATAGGATACCAAAGCCAATTATAATAATTAGTGAGGGCATGTCCTAGTATTGCAAAGCAAGATTATTAAAAAGTCTTCATTTAATTTGCTTGCAAATTGTTCAAATAATTTTCCTAATGTTTCACAGTTAATGGATGCTACACTGAAATGATGATGAACGGAGTGAGGACAAGACATCACAGTGCTCAAGGATAATACTGATTCTGATTCACTGCCTTATACCTTGCACTGTTATCTCTATGAATGCAAAGTTGATGTTAAACCTAATTGCAACCTAAATAATGTAAAACCTGAATTTGTAATTACCTTTTCCTCTATGTCCAAGACACTATGTATGTATACATTGAAAAATTATTCTGTTATGGTCACTCTCCCTCCCCATGGAGATAAGCCAAATAGACCTACTTTTAAACTCCAAAGTATGAATATTTTGTGCAAGGCTCTCCTTTATACCTGCACAACTTTATGAAGGGAACTGAAATTAACCTTTTTGCATAGATAAGAAGTTAAATAAGATGATGTTTTCCAAGCAGAGGTGGTCTGAGTGCACTCTATTGGCTAAGTTGCACACCTATACTGTTTTAGGCTCACATGCAGTCAAGAAATTACTTTGAAAAAGGAGAATCAGCTAAGAATTAGAACACCAACGATGATGTTGGGACCATGATTACATGGGCTGAAAGAACTGAGGGAACTGGGCAGAAAGTATTTGTAAACCTTCATCTGAAAAAGTACATATACTTAAGAAAGGTAGAATTTCTCTGTTGAAAAAATCCATGCCTTATGTGGAACCTAAATGAAATGAAAATTCTGAGATTATTTGCTATATGAAAAAAAAATCATCAACATCAACGTGTAGCTTTCTTATAGCTCAGTACTATTTAGTAGTATTATTTATTGATTTTTATGTTAAAATAACTGTTCTGAACCAGAGACATTAGCGTACTGGACATTGTTCTAGCCATGAGTGAAGTGAGGTTGTAATAAGGGAGGAATTATTGTGTTTTGAAATGCATTCCATTCTTCAGTATAATATTCTGAGATACTTATTCTTTTATGGAAAAAACGTTGAAACTTCATAGCTGCTGGTTACTATAATTTACTGTTCTAGTTTAATTCCAGAAAGTATCAAGTATTTACATGGATTTATATCTGCGTATATATCTTATATGCTCAGTGTATTTTACTGGAAATGAATTTTACTGGAAGTAACTAGTGCAGAAGAAAAATGGCAAGATTGCATTTAAAAAGGGATTGAGAAACTGAGAGGAAAGGTTACATTCCACACACAAATCTGATTCAAATGAGATGCAAACAACAGAAATAAATGAATTCTTTATGCAGATTTAACAAATAGGTAACTCAATCATATCATTCTACATTTCATTCTTCAGGTAGCTTAGCATGAATTGCTGTTCTCAGCAGAGATCTTTAAAGCACATGGAACGTGAAATCTCAAAATCCTCACTGAAGAAAAACTCTAGCAGAGGTCATTTTGAGTTCTACTTGTGTAAGGATTGAAAAGAAAATTCTGAAAATATTTCCACATATGGCTTTATGGTTGTTTTAGTTGATAAAGGACAAGCATTAGACATAGTAGTAATTGTTTTAAACAAATAGTATCACTTATATAATGAAATTTATTGCTATATAATCCACCTTTGAGGTCTTCGAAGCTGCTTCCTTGAATTCAAGATTTCACCAAGCTTTATACCACTGAGGCTGCTCAACCTTCTTCTGATGTTGACAGTAATCCATTGTTGTGCAGTCAAGCCTATCACTTTAGGACTGTCCTCTGTTTAAAAGGTGGTTACCTTTAAAAGTTTTCTAATTTTTGATCTTTAGAAATGTTACTACAGGTATGATGTGGTCTTTCAAGTGCTTTTTCTTATTTCACAAGCAAGTGCTTCATTGTATGGAAGTGTTGTATACAGCTTTTAAACATTACGTAGATTTCCATGTCATGAAAGACACAACTTGCAAGAGCAGCAAGAGAATTTGCTCTTTGTTATTTATCTTCTTTCATCAGAGTCCATTCTGATGTGGAAAGCTTCCTGAGATGGCATTAAAATACTAAGGATCCCAGATTTCCCTTATAGACAGAAACTGAGCATTACAGTGCATCTAACATGCTCAGGATATGCTATGTGCCAACAGGGCACTCATGCAACACATGCTGTGCAACCCATCCAACACGTTCTACAGGTGTCAAACGTACTGTGTGTGCCCAGATGACTTGTACTAAGCCTGCTTAGTGTCACTCTGTATGCATTCTGTATGTACAGTGATTTATGTGTCCGAGATTTCTGGCTCCCTGGCAGCTGCTACCCTAGCTGGATTTCTCAGTACCTGGGAAATTCCAGATGAACAGCCAAATCAGGGATCTTGAACAAGCAGTAGTTTACCATCAGAAGCAGGAGATTTGATAAGCACGCATCAGTGTAGACTGGAAGCTTTCCGAAAAAAAAAAAAAGCCTGCTATTTCACCACTTGTGTTCCAGCACTGGGGTATACATATATAAAAATAAAGCCTTGATACACTTAGTCCCCACTGGTTTCTCCTCTCCTGGGAAGCTGCCATGCTGCAGATGTTCTCTGCTACTTAGCAGAGAGTCAGTCTTGGTCTCAGGACGTAAGCTGCGTCAGAAAAAGGAACACAAGTGGTATTTCTGCTATGCTTAATCTCAGGTTTGTAACTATGCTGTTTATCCGTAAGAGGTGTCAGTTACGACTAATGAAACAAAGCACATTAGCTCTGCAAAACCTGCAGCCATCTGTGAGAAAAACAGAAGAAACAGGCCATGGGACAAACAGTCCCCTAGATGTAATTTCCCAGCTGGAATGTTCGATGTGGCCCAGTGCCTAGAAGCCCCAGTCTGTTTCTGATCTACAGGTCAGTTTCAAAGCAGTTTTGTAATAAAGGAGGCATGTTTATGTGTCTACCAAAAATAGCAGTAGCTGTTAAAGCTGAAGCCATTTAGCATGGCTGACACAGTCTTCAGATTCTTTTTCCTTAATTTCTTGGCCCAATTGTTTTAAAATCTAATGCTGAAAAAAAAACATAGTTCCTATGTGTGTTTGTTTTGGATAAATATCTAATCATCATGCCGTTGTGACTGCAGTTTTGGAATCTAGTTTTTAAATGTTACATTTTGAATTTTGGAAGCATGGATCTGAAAACATGGAAAAACAGCTGAGTTTCTGCAGATTTTATTTTCTTAACCAACTGCAGTTTCTCCTTTGTTAGAAATGTTATTTTCTTTGCTTTGCTACATCTTATTTTTCTGCTTGGTTACAACTTCTTCCATTTTAAATTATTTTCTTCTTTCCATGATGTAATACAGCTAACTTTCACCCTGATTCTGTTAAGGTTCTTTTTCTACCAATGTCCAGCTCACTTCAGACATGATTTCTGTGGCTCAATTTAGCCAGGGATCTGTAGAGCACAATATAAAAATGCTGTGATCTCTCACAGCATCTTTCATATGATCTCTGTCAAGGTGCTGTAATGCAGAACAGGTGTTGGGCATCTCACACAGGCCTGACAGATGCGAAATGTAACTGGTTGCCACCATCTTGGGGCAGACTCAGCCTCAGACTGTGATGAAAGTTTCCACGATCTATTTTCTTGTTGGCTCATAATAGAAAGCAAAGAATGACAGGAGTATATTTTCCTTTCTGGCTAGCAATTCAGTGAGAAGTTCATGTTAATGAATTTTTTGTTTCTTTGGTGTTCATGGTGTGTCAGAGTAATCAATTAACTGCCTTGTTGTAATCCACAAATCCTATTTTTTATTTACATGAGAATTTTTCCATAGAATCTCTGAGGTGACGGCAACATGAGCAGGGCTCACATTGTGTTGGAGTAGTTACCTTTGCTTAGTGTAATTCTTAACACCCTATGATTAGGCAATTAATAATAATGCAATAATTTTAGCTGAATGAGTCTCCAGAAATCTGACAGTGAGATGTGCAATCAAGGAGAAAAGCAAGACAAGAATATAAACTCTATTATAATAGCCTGTAAAGCATCACTATGCTTTTCTGAAATCAGGAGAGACAATCCATCTTTGCTATGCTTACTGCAGGAAATGGAAACATAACAGGTCTAACTCTTGCCTCACTTGTGGGGTACACCTAGATTGATGGCAGCTGTAACAGCTGTCTATTCAGCTACTGCTCCATCACAGGTCATACTTAGGCAATTCAGAAAACACAGAAAGAAAGAAAGATCTTATTGCTATGGCTGTCAGTCCTTAGTTAGACTTATTTGTCTTCCCTGCTCTATTAAAGATGAAACTGACAAGACAATCAGGCAGCCCTAGAAGCTTTCTGGTAGCCTTTCTCCTTTTTCTGCTCCTCCCTATAAGAAGAGGATACCATCTTCGGTAATATAAAATCATCTTTGCAGCAGGACTCAGGAAACTTATTTTGGAAGGTACAAGTCTTTTGGCTTCTGAGAGCAATGCATATGTTTATGCCAATGCTAAATATCGTCCATTGTTTCAGAGTAGCTTGCATATGTTTGTATTTGCTTTCAAACAATAGGCAATGCTGCTGGGTGACCCTGCATAGGCTGAATGGGTCATTAGAATGAGAAAACACCATTTGTCAAATGACTTATGCAGAAAATACCAAACTGAATGAATTAATTTGAACAACTCAGTTATGCTCCCCTGATGTGCTATTCTTTAAACAGAGGAACCTTATTAGTGGAAAAATCACTCCAGGCCTAAGACGTGAATGTTTTCTTTGGATCTGTGTTGGAATCTACATGTGCAAGAAACATTTTCATTTTCTAATTATTGCAAACGATGTTCTGTTCTTTAGAAAAAGAAGTATTTTCAGGGGAACTAGTTATGCTCAGGAAGAAACTAAGTAAACACTTTTTACTTAAGGTTTTCACTAGGTAACAAAAACAAATGGACCAGTCTTATTGGATTAAATCAAGCTATGAACTGCCATGACTATAAGCTTGGAAGAGTACCTCGCAGTAACAGATTTTCTGCTTGTAGGCTGTCTGCAGTGTGAAAAAAGCTAGTCATTGCTGGATTTATATTCTGCATTTTGCTGTTTTATTAGACTAGTGAGTTTTTAAGTCAGTCTATTCAATTTATTCTTTAAAAGAAAAGATGCTAGATAATAGTTAATGCTATATTATAGGGCTTTAAAAAATCTACAGTCTTTTGTACAGGATGCTTTCCTTCATCATGTTTATCTTTAGTACTGGATGGTAGGAGATTTTATGAGTGAAGAATCAAACCTTCAAGAAGTAGACCTTAGCTTATTCAGAGTAGCATTGTTAAAGAACAAAACCCCTTCTTGAACACAGAAATAGAAATATTTTTTTTTTCTTAGGATCCTGCAGTTCATTTACACATCTGTATAGCATTTATGCAGAGCTGTGATATAGGCAGACATGCTTACATGTACTAAAATATAATAGCTACTTGTTTCTAATCAAACTAAAAATCATGTAAAACAAGTGATGTCACCACAACTGGTAGTGAATATTGCAAAAGGAGTGCAATCAACAGAGAAGAACTGTATTTTGAAAATGTTCTCATGCACTTTAGTTAAGGCTGAGGGAAGATGACATGAATATGCCATTTTATTTAGAATCAGGTTGTGTTTTAAGTTGTTGAGCAATTCAAGAAAAAGACTTAGGCTTATCCACAACAGTAAATATATATTGTATCTTTACAGGTAGCTATTTCAGATTTTTCTCAAATGCTAATATGTGTCTAACACTTAAAAAGCCATTTCTTAAAGGCTTGGTATACATGCCACAAGTAAACAAGCACTAAAAATATAAGTTATACACCCATTCTCACTCTGACCTTGTTTCTGTCATCCTGAAAACTTGACATGCCCTCAAAACATGGTAACATATGTAAGCAGATACAGCACCATGATTTTTTTTATTTGTTTAATTTTTAATATTGTGTCATATCTGACAGATTCCTAACATCAGTCTAAGTGTGTCACATCTGTCCTGAATTCACATAGCAATATGAACTCCATTCTGAGACAATTTCTTGCATAAAAGCAAAATTCTAAGATGTGGAACTGAAAGATATAGTGAGGCCTGGAACTCTATGCTTAATTTCCTCTTGGGCAGTCCTGTTCATAAAAAGTATCACAAAACGAAACATCATCAAATTGTTGCTTAGAAATTGCAAAAACTTCTACTAAAGCCATGAAGGCAATATTAGAACAGAACAATGTCCATCTTATACATAGATATGTTCACTCTCTGTTTAAAATATTAACTGAGACCAATGTCTTATTACCAGAAAACTTGTCTTTGACTTTGCCTATTTGTGCTTTATGACCCTATATATTTATTTCTTTAAGCTTCTTATATTCGGACATTAGAAATAAAAAACAGAACCTGCATACAAAGCTGTTGATATGACTTTCTTTTCTTTATTCTTCCTCTTCACATTAATTTCTCAGAAACAATAAAAAGATAAGCTGCATTTAGTCCATCAAGAACACTAAATTCACAGATTATGATTCCTTATCCATATGGCATTGCTTTTCAGCCATGCTTTTTGGGTCAACTTAATATTTAATTCATGAACAAACAGATGTGATAAACAACAAAGCAACAGTTTCCAGATGTGCATAATTTCTGTCTTTTTTCCAGCATATGAAAAGAAGATGGATACAGAGAACATTTGTTAACTTTGAACAATACCTTAAGTAGTACTCTGGCATCTAAGACATAGCTTAACTGAAATTTAGGCACCTAAATTTAGGAGAGCTGTCTAGGGAGGAAAAACAACCAAAACAAAAAAAAACCCACACTAAAATAGCCTTATTTGCTTTAGTTCCTGAAATACAACAAACTGCCTTCAAACTGCCTTTTCTAGTGCATACAGAACGACTATTTTACTGACTGAGCTGCCTATCTCCTACCCACTGAGAATACAGAAATACTGTGTACTTCCACTGAATTCTCTTGGAGTGTGCTTGCTACTAAACATCCATGCTTGGCTAAAACAGCCTGGGTACCATTAAGTCCAACTTACCAAAAAACAGGTGAATAGTGACACTCAACCTTGGGACAATAGAGTAAAGGCCTGTGAATTTGTTTCTAAATTTAGGAAGCATCCAGTTTCTGATTTGCAGTTTCAAGGAGGTGTTGAACTGCAGTCCAAAGCCCTTAGTGCTGTTAGGCAGTACTGGAATATCTAGGATAACCATGTGGACTGTTAGGAATTTATTTGCACTGGCCCCTTCCCATACTCTACTTTCTACAGAAAGTAGTCCTATGCCTTTGAGTGAATGGGAGCTTTGGTATATGCTAGCATTTCCCTCATTTGGATAAATGGGATCTGGGGGAACACCTCAACAATTAAGGCCTATGCAGCCAATGAGGCTGATGCAGATGTCCAGAATACGGTCACCAGAGAAATAAATTTTCTCTACAGTTTTGCCCTGTAGCTCTGTCAAAAACATTTTCTTCTGTAAAAGCAAGAATATATAAAAGGCTGTTAGAAATGTAGGATAAAGGGTGCTGTGGAAATTCAGGCCAAACAATGAACAGTTACAGGAATGCCCATCAACCAGAAAATGTAAGTAACCATTTTGTGAGAAAAAAAAGTATAATATAATATGGCCAGAACTAACAAGAAGATGTGGAATATGGGGAGGAGACTTAATATGAAGGTTAGAAATAAATGCATAGAAATTGAGACAGATTTTAGAGGACTTTATCAAGTAGCTCAAAGAATAATCGGTGAAGTAAAATACAGTCATCCTATAGCAATAAGTGGTTGAGACTGCTGTCTCATAAGCTTTCTTATAAGACAGCTGTCTGTAAATATGATCCCACTTAAAGATATTAAATATGTCAATTATAAAACTGTTATTGTCTCATCTGAATATGTCAAGAAAGGGAACATGCCCCTGACAGATACTTTAAGTAGTAAACTCAAAATGTGCAGTAATCTACATTGTAGTAAAACATATGCAATATCTGTGATATTTAAACTTCAAAGAATGAGAGCATGTTGGGAAAAATGTGCTTGTTTGTTCATGTGTTGAGTTAAAGCTGCAGTTTGCAGCTATGGATTTGGTGTGGAAGTCATGATTGTGCTTCTGATTCTGAACCTGTCTTCCTTTCCGGAAAGCAGCATTGATCCATATTACTAGAGCAGATTAATTTGCCTCTGGATATTGTCCTGATAGAGTGAAGAAGAATGGAGGTTGCAAAGAAGAGTCGGAATTTGCCCAAGATATCTGTGTAGAGAAAGGCTGAACAGTTTGGCTGCTCTTAGTGCTGCAGGGTTTTGAGTTAAAAGAGAATGTTATTTTTTTATTACATGACTTTTCTTGTCAGATGCTCTTTGTCATAGGTTTTGTTCTCATACAATTTCAGCACCAGATTTTTGATAGTCTCTAACACGTCTAGTAAGATTTTCAATAACTATCTCTGAGATTTTTCTCCATTCAAATATCTCCATTTGGGTTCAATGTCTCCTACATTCAGAAATCCTTTGTAAGCTGTTACAACTCTGACCTCAAGCTCAGTTAAAGATATATTTCTAAAAGACCCATGGAAGTTATGCAATTACCCTCCTCTTTGTCTCTAAAAGCCTACCTTGGTGATTATTTGCCAAGTATACAGGTTGAATTTGTGCTCATTCAGCCGGACTCCTCATTTGACTCAGATACAGTATCATAGTTGAGGTGTGAAGCTTCCAGGATCTCCTGGAAGGAAGGACTTCTTAAGCTAAACACAGGCTTGGAAAATGTAAAATAATAGAAAAAAATCAAAAAATTATGAGATGGGAGGTCATTGACAAATGCTCCAGCCTGTCGATTATTAAGTCAGAAGAGACCCTGCATGAAGTTAAAGGTCTATCCACAACAATAACAACAAATATTCTCAAAGGGAGAGAGTTAAGGTTGTATGTGTGTTTTTTGCTTGTCCAGTATTTTGTCCTTATAATAGTATTATATGGAAGGTCTGATAAAACATCAGAGAAGCTTTAAAACCTGTAATGTAGATTCAAAAATCTCAAAATACTTTTTGAAATCTTTTTTATTATAGCATACTCATTTTTATATTGCCCTGAAGCATGTGCAGTATTTTCAAAGTATCATCAAACTCAGCTCCTTGAAAAACTCTGGAAGAACACAAAGACAAGAAGCTGAAGGACAGCTGTGCTATAAAAGTTACGGATTTTGTCATATTTAGTCAGCATATGCATGCTTTCCTCTGTTTTACATCAGTCTTAATTAGACTTCTCTATTCCATTTTGTCTTCTCCATTTCCCTCCTTGCTTTTGTCTCCTCCATTTCCCTCCTTGCTTTTGTCTCCTGTCACAAAGCTGAAGTTCTGTGTTACCAGTTCATCTCTTTTCCATACCTCTGGATGGTACATGTGTCCAGAAACCCAGGCCAAAACCAACAGATTTATCACAGTTTTAATGACAGCTGGCTGCATGCTGAGTGAATTCTTAAATTCCCCAAAACTACTTTTTTGCCAAAACATGTGGAGTTGCAGCATTCAACATTTTACTGTGACTGTTATCTTCAAATGAAGAATGACTCCACTGGAAAAAAATTATTTGGTATCAGCTACAGACCTATTTTTAGCTCCATATTTGGTGAAACTTCAGAAAACATAATTAGCCATATGTTGAGAGTTGCTCTCCAAGTCTTAAATTCAATTTTTGCAAACCACATTTAAATATTACCTTGTCCACAACTTTACACTGTTGGAATCAGAAGGCATGGGTTTTTTTTTTAATGAGAATGTGATTCTTCATATTCCTTTGGGTAAATATTTGTGTTTATGAAGGTTGTAGAACTGGAAGTACTAAAGGCTGGAATCTTCCATTTGTTTATATGGGAAGGTCTGTGAAGGCAACAGTACTGGCATCATCCCCTGCTTCTGTCACTTGTGAACTTCAAGCCTTGCATTGAGGTGATGGAGTTCTCAGAAGCTGAAGTAGAGCAGGTTAGAAACATTCATTCTCTCCCACAAGTATTTGTAATAAAAACAGAAGACTACTTTAATCAAAAACATGTACTGAAAATGTTAAGGTTTTGTCAGAAATTAGAGTTTCTACACAAAAACATTTTTTTCCAAAGAAAATCTAAATAAACTGTCAAATTTCAAATTGGATTAAACCAAATTGAAATATTAAATCATATCTGTCTAAGTCTTGGTATGGAATTAGTCAGGTGCCTCATGATACCATTATGTCCTCTGAACTAGAATTCCTGTTTGGACTACTTTTCCCATAATACAATTACAGTTTCTCCTCCAGGAAGTTTTGTGTGAAATGAAGTTCAGTTTTTGCTGCCCAGAAAAGGCAGTTTGGACTGTGTGAATTGAATGAATGTCACCTTTCTGTTTCTATTCATAGAAGAAAAACAGAACTTTTTTGGTATAAAAGTGGCAAGACTGGATTTTTATTTTTCTAGCTGAAGGTTTTCTTTGGTTCCTTTCCGATTACAGTGGTCTGTTTCCAACCTCTCATTCTTTCATAAAGCTGCCAAATATAAGAAAGTCAAGATTTCTTACATCATCATGGTCCATATCATGGATGAAACAGAACTGTAAGAAAGCTAGAATGAGGGAGAGGAGGAGCATCAGGGACAGTTCCACACTGTTGGCTGGCCTAACAAAGCTGGCAATAAAAGTAAGGCTTCTGCAGCCTTTGTGCTCTCTGTCCTAGCTGTGCTGAAAGTAAATTCAAGGTAACTGAAAGTCAGGACTCTTGACTGTAATCATTTAAAGACAAGTCCCCATATTCTTGTATTTCCACATATTAGTATTGATTGCAAGCTATGATCTATCTGTTCGATCTTACTTTCACTGGCTTGTTTAGCTTGCTTTTTCTTTGTTGACCTCATTGCCACTTGAAATGCAAACCATTTAGATTTCTGATAATCTGTTTCTAGTATGGTTAAAGAAAGAGAAATACTAAAACCGTTTATTGATATGATTGAGAGCTTGGATGTCACCTTTATTTTCTGTTGGATCTTGATGAACAGGATGTTCTCACTACTAGAACTTTTGCCTTTTGCAGCTCATACTGCTTAAGAAAGGAAGTTTCTGAGTCCTTACTTGAAGATAAATACATGGTTTTCTGAGGCACCTAAATTAATAGTAATCCATTGAGATGAGTCACAAGATTACTACAAATTGTTTCATAACTGTCTCATGGTTCAATATTGAGTTAATAACATCACCCTCTATGATATAGTACAATAGAATACAGGGGTCTAAGTATCCAGAATAGCAAAAGCATTTTGAGGAAAAACCTGGTGTACTTAATCCAATTTTGCTGAGTATTGACATCAACTGAGTTGCTTCATAAAATTTGCAAAGCGCAAATAGCATGCAGGGTTATGTTTTTTCTTTATTGGTTCCATTAATATCTATGAATAATGGCTTCCCATGCGGTAATCTAATTACAGTTTGAAATAATTGGTGAACTGGGGCAGTGTCATAGATCAAGGAGGAAATTAATAAAAGGAGGGTAAAGGTGAATTTTATGGGGCATGGGAGCCTAATTCAAAATAATAGTTAGGAGATAATGAAATTAAAGAAAAAATTTCCATTGAAGACCAGTGACATCTAGACAGAGAGTTGTGTTAAACAGAAGAACTTGCAGAAGCTCTATCATATGTGTTATTTAAAACTGAGCTTTATAAACAGGAGCAAATGGACTGTAGGGAACCAATTCTTCACTGGCAGACTGAGTGACCTAATATCTGATTTCCATTGCTAGTGCCTATAAGTCTGTTTGAACAGATACTTGGAATTCTGTACGTCTTCTAGCCTCACTTGGACTTCTTTTGTATCTAGCAGCAGGAGATCATTATCCTGTAAAAGTGCTTGACACAAATTGCTTCATTTTCAGTCTTTTTTACTGGATAAAGTTAAATCTTAGGATAGGTAGAGCCAAATTGTGCCTACTTGTTTACTTGCAACAGCAAGAAGGAAGGAACTCAGAAAACTACTTGTCCTGTGGATCCCAAAAATATGCTTTAATTGGCCAGCAGCAAAGGGGTTTTCAAATAGTGGGAAATAAACAATGCCCTCATTGATTACTAACATTTCGAATTCTAACTGTCTGCACTTTGTGTCATTTATAGACAATCTGAAAGGGAAGATAAACCAGAGGCGCATTCAGAAGGCAGCTCTAGGTAAGAGTAAAACGTTCTATATGCAGTAGTTTACAGCGGGGGCAGCAAGCTTTCTCCCAGGGCTGAATCTGCTTGTGGAGCAGGTGGTTTTTCTATGATAGTTTTTGCTACAATATTTCTACAACTGTCCATACCATAAAGAACGTGGACTCTGAACTTTGCAAGAAATCTGGCTCAAAAGGTATCTTATGGTATGTGCAGTATGAAAAATAATGCTATAGTCTTACAGTTTTGGGGATTTGGTATTTTCTTGCCTTCTTTTCACAGTGACCAAAACAAGTACAGACATCTAAGTTCACCTGATTTTTAGGTTTTTGGTTGTTTTGTTGAGGGTTTTTTTTCACTTTCTGATAACTCTAATTTGAATTCCAATTAATAGACATTGATTTGTCCTGAGACTGAACTTCTATCCATTTTGCCACATATCAACATCCTGTCTAACATCCTTTTTAATTTTTCTCATTCCAAAAAAGACTGAAGGCATATACAGGTCATTTCTTTTGCATCTAGTTATAGGAGTTCAGAAGTAATTTCTTGCAGTTTTTGTTGACACAGCTGTGGAGCTAAAAGTGTCTATGTAAGATGTTCACATAAATGTAAAGTCATCCAAATTTGGTTTAAGATGCTTTAAGCTGACTCCACTGACTTTGTACTTAAACAGCCTAGGAGTGTTCATACAAGAATTCCACTTTTGGGACAGTAAATTTTATCTAAAATGTGACAGAAAACTACTTGGGCAATAACAGTTTAAGCGTCCCTCACTTTAAATCCATAAAAGAATCCGAAAATACACCTTCACAGACCTTCTTCACATAAAAAATGGAGATAACTCAGACCAGATTGCAGTTGATGGTTTTATTTCTGTGTATATGTAATACAGTGAACAATATTTGTCTCTTAATGAGAGGAAGAAATTTTGGGGGCTTTCTTCTCTCCCTAAGGTCAGGAAAATAAGTAACAGCAGAGTAGTAAAAAATAGTTTTCCCTTTCTCTTTGTAATTTAGCCATGCCTCTAAAGCTCTGTTAATGATCTTATTTTATTTTAAAATCAGCATTTAAAACTAATGCTGTCTATGTCAATAAAGACCATGAGTCAAACTTCGGTTAGTTTTATCAGTATGAGAAGGGGAAGTGAAGGAGGTGCTGATCTTCCTGTGTCCAGTGACAGGACACAAGAATGGTTTAAAGCTGTATTGGGGAAGGTTCAGACTTGATATTAGGAAACATTTCTGTACCAAGAAGGTGGTCAAACACTGGAACAAGCTTCCTCAAGAAGTGGTGGGTGCCACAGGCCTGACAATATTTAAGAAGCATTTCGACAGTGTCCTTAAGAACATATTTTTATGCAGCCCTGAAAAGATCAGCCAATTGGACTAGATCATAGAATCATAGAATAGTTAGGGTTGGAAAGGATCTTAAGACCATGTAGTTCCAACCCTCCTGTCATGGGCAGGGACACCTCACTCTAAACCATGCCACCCAAGGCTCTTTCCAACCTGGCCTTGAACACTGCCAGGGATGGAGCATTCACAACTTCCCTGAGCAAACCATTCCAGTGCCTCACCACCCTAACAGGAAAGAATTTCTTCCTTATATCCAATCTAAACTTCCCCTGTTTAAGGTTGAACCCATTACCCCTTGTTCTATCACTACAGACCCTAAACTAGATGTTTGTTGTAGGTCATGTTCAACAGTTCTGTTCTATTCTAGTCTAGTCTAGTCTAATTATCTGAAGTTCAATCCAAAGTGGTATCTTCAGTACAAAATGGAATTCTGTCTTTAATTCACTACAGATTTTAATACTATTTACCAATTTTATGCCACTTTAAGAAGTTACATCAAGACAAATCATAGCAATGCTATTTATGAGAATTCCTATTCAGTGTTTAAAAAAATGTAGTGATGTATTCTGATTATATGTTTCATTCTGCATGATAACAGAGTCTTGTACACTGATTTCTTAGTATATAGAAAAAAATGTTGCAAATGCAGTATTTCAATAACTGTTTAAGCTGCTTTTCATAAAATATGTAAGCATCTTTTTTTCATGGACGTAGGAAACAAGATAGTAATGATTTTATCAGCTACACATTCACATTGTAAATATACTATTAGTATTCCACAACATAGCCGGCAAGCCATGTGTTTTTACTTTTGTTTTGAGCATTACTATCTACTTATCATCACTACGTCTGGACCTCACAAAGTATTTTTCAGACTTTTTTTCCCCTTTCATTATTCTTTTAAATACTCTGTATATTTTAACTTAGTATTTATTCTAAGAGTTGGAGAGTATTATTTGCCTGCCTGCTTTTTCTGATGAATGTTCTTCCAAGGAGTAACAGGTGTCAAGTCTCCCAGGATCTTCTTGATGACCAGAATGTCAGCAAGATATTTTTAAATGAAAACTGCATGGTAGAAAAGCCTACTTAAGAGTCTGTTGAAATCCCAGTATGAAATAAAACACACCATTGTTTCAATTAGAAGCCAAGTTAACATCTTCCAGGTGTCTTTTTTCTTTTTTTTTTTCCTTAACTTGAAGATTTTTATGATTGAAACTCTTTAAGTAGTTATTCTAGTTCTATTTTAAACAGCGTAAACCTGTTCACCTCCTGGCTGTACTTAAGATGTGGATTTCTTATTGAAGTAAAGGTCCACTGTTCAGCCCACTGTTCTTAGGTATCTCTTTTAAAACATCATATGCTGGGAGTTAGCAAAGGACACAAATAGATGGGAGGTTTCACTGGAGCAAGGCGGTGCTCCATGTGTTTCAGTACACAAACATTGAATACTTGGTGCAAAATTTCAAGGATTAACTCTCAGTGACTTTCATCTTCATTAACTGTAAGAAGACCACTGTTGAAGTACTGACAGAGCAAAAACATTAGGTTGCCATCATAGCTCTGAGTGGAAAAGATGGAACAAAATAGTGGAAAGAAAAGCTTTCCCTAGGGTTTCAAGTAGAAAAAAAGAGACATGGTTCGTATGATTCTAACCAAGCATTACTGTAATATGCTTTAAACAAGCATTTCTGTAAAATACAGGACCTGATTCTTCATTGTCTTACTGCAGTTTGGCATTGATAGAGCATGATTACAGTCAGTCAGGCTAATGCAACATTATTTACCAGCACAGGGGGAAGACTTAATCCTAGTTTGGACCTGTCTTATGACATAGGAAATCCTATGACATCTTGTAATGGGAATATGCTTCTATGAGGATGCAGCTAGCAAAAGTATGTTTTGTACAATAGCTTTCCATAAGTGACACAATTGTACTGATACTTGCACAGTTTTGTCTATTCAACTACATCTTCATCTTGAGTAGAGGCCTCTGTTGCGTCAGCTCTGGAAGTTAGGGAGGACTCTTGAGCATACTCCTGACTGACCTGCCCATATCAGCAGAAATGTTTAGTAAATCTGCAAGTCCCTCAGGCTGTTCAGTCAGCTTTAAACACATCCTGACAAAGCTTCGTGCACAGAAGGTCTCTTATTATATACAGTCTGAAATGTGTTTTCTAAATTGACAATAGTAGAGTCTGCAGCCAGTGGTGCAGCATCTTCAGCACAGCATGACCTTGTTATAGGTAATTGCAGTTACTGCATAGGCTTAGTTGAAATGCAGTTTTTCAGCTTTCCATTTCAAGTATTTTTATTCACCTTGTTCTCCATGAGCCTCCCTTCTCTTTTTATGGAAGTTTTGAATTCTAGACTAGTAGCATCTATCAGTTCTTTTGAGATTCTTCTGATAACATCAAGAGATGGCAAAACCTCACTGCTTTTGGGGAGGTTAGTTGGGACCAAATTACTCTTTTTCTGTCCAAATGCATTGTCTCTGAAGGGCTATTTGAAAAGGAAAAAAAAATCCAATCTAACGTGGGTAAAGATAGCAAATATGGGTCTTCATAAGGAATCTGCATCCTTGATATGGATTTCAGCATTAAGGTCCAGTTTTATCAATGTTTCATTAAAAAAAAATACAGTATTTGCCAAGGTTTTGTAACTTCCATTTTTGAAATATGATTTTATATTCCTGCTGTTATTCAAAGAGCTTTTCTCAAGTTTTTTGAGCAAAATTCCTTTGAAAATTCCTATCTTTTATAAAAAATCAAATGACTAGGTGAGCCAGAAATAACAAACATATTTGAAGCCCTGAAAATGCATATCAGCATTGTGTGACAAATGTCTGAGAGCAAGGATTTGGCATCTGTTATTTTGTGTTTGGATTTCTAAAACATATTTGTTTTAAGCAAAAACAGGGAGCTTTCTCCTTGTCTTTGTTCCCTCTATAGCTTTGTCTAAACCATCTTTTCCTGCATTTTCAAAGTTATATACCTCTTCTAAGGATATTTGTATCAGTTTATGTCATTGTTCTTGCCTTGCTGTGTGTTTCTTAATAATGTCTTTGGTTCTGCTTCCTTACCTTTCCTATACGTGAAAGAACAGTGTGCTCAGTAGCAGAATAAGGCAGGGACAGACAGTACCGTATAATGGATCAGGGCACTACTGCAGGAATAATCAAGCCAGTGTTAGGAAAATTTCAAAGAAACTATTCCTTCAATACACTAGTTTGTGGTGCTCAAAGAAATGGCCACTGCCATATATCGTATACTTGCTGGAATGCAAAATATGCTATTTGACATATTTCTGCACATTTGAAGAGGTAGCACTGGGAATTGTACTCTCACTTATCCAGACTGAGATATCATTGAGCCACAGAATGGTTTGGGTTGGAAGGGAACTTTAAAGATCATCTGGTCCAACCCCACTGCCATGGGGAGGGACACCTTTCACTAGACCAGGTTGCTTAAAGCCTCAGTTAACCTGGCCTTGAGACTTTTCATGCCACTAGAAAAGCTGGGCCACCATTTTTTATATCTGACATGGATATTAGGTATGTTTAGGAAGTATATAATAGTTCCATCTGGAACCATAACAGCATCTTACAGCCATATATAGTACTAATTAGGCTAATAGTTAATAATTGTCGTGTACTCACCTGCTGTGACCTGTGTGAATGGAAAACACATAGAACTTCCATACTGCTGCTTTCTATCAATCTCTTATTTGAATAATTCCATATTTAATTAAAATGAAGGCAGTTTCTTTCACTGCTTTACATCTTGTAACTGAGATGACATTTAACTTTGTTCATGTGAAACAGGAGGGTCTTGATCTCTACCAACACCACGAATTGAAGGAACACAAGTGTTTTCAACCACAAAATGACAGAAGCTGAGGAAAGTGGCAGTCTGTGTTTTCCCACATAAACCCAACACAATCCATGAAGAATAATAGATGGCCTGTTTTAAGACCATTGTTCCTGGTGCTGAGAAATTATATCTCAGTATGGGCTAAATAAAGCACTTTAGAGAAATAATCTATTTGATGTCCAGAATTGTAAGATTTTTACATTTTTTACAAGAGGTATAGCACATGTCACCAGTGCTACTAGGCATCCAAAGATGCTTTCTCTAAAGCTATGGCAGGTTCATGTGTTTCCAGCCTGTAAAATATGTTATATCTAGCCAAAAAAAAAAAAAAAAACAAAAAAGCAGTGTAGTCAGTATGCAATGACCTCAGAATAAGGGAAAGATTTCTCATAGAAATTCGTCATTTTGATATACCCAGTGTTTCTGTGTGCATGAAATGTCAAGCAATAGCAGTGCTTTTGTGCATGCAAAGCACTGATTTTATTCCTAGGGTGACCTCTAGCGGTATCAAGGCCACTCTTTGCCATAATATGTTTTATTTCTTTAGTCTTTCAAAGGAAAAAAACACAAGCAAACAAACAAACAAACAAAACCCAAAACAACAACAAAAATCATAAATTTTTGCATTAAAGTTTACTTTCAGAATTTTGAGACAGAAAGCTGTTAAGATTGTGTATGTTAAAAAGGATGATGATTTTTCAGTATTGCTAAGACAAAGATATCAATAGCAAAACTAGTTGCAAATTCAGACACCAGTGCCTCTCTGCCTTTTTTTAGATAAGAGTTTCACTCTGACAAAGATAAAGATACTTTTGAATTTGCTTTGTGCAATTATTGTAACATACGAACTGCTTTTAGAAATACTTACCAAATCAGTTTTTAAGCAAAGGGTTGAAATATTGATGGGCAGTTAATTTTGAAAACGTGTATAAGTAGTTACATAGGATATTTTAAGTAGGTTAGAGGAACTTTATACCTTCTTGTTACTTCAGTTCATTTAAGTCATTGTATTTATTTGAAATTTGTCTTGGAGGAAAAAAAAAAAGCATAGACCAGCCTGTGGTAGCTGTGAAGTTACTCTCTTGGTTGTACATGCTAGTTTGCTCTCCAAGTCAGCACAGTATATGGCTAAAATTCTGAGCATTTAAACAGCTTTTACATTTTTGTATGTATGAAGTTCATCTGTAAAGATGATCACAGTCTGGAAAAAGAAACATGGATTCAAAGCAGCAGCTAGTGAATCAGTGATGAGTCCCTTTCTTATGGTTTCTTCATAGGTAATATGTTTTGGGTTTTCCCCACTATTAAGTAAGAATTAATTTTAAAATTGTAAGAGTATGTTCTAATAATAAGACACTTTTTACACCTGTCCCTTCAGGTCTTAAGCCCATACAGACCTTTCCACAAATTTTCTTCAGGTTTTCTAGGGTGCTTTGTAGTTCCATTGATTGCTGTGTTTTTTCCTGTTACTCTTTTTAGAAGGTTTTACTAGGCACAACACTAAATTCTAGACATGGCCATGAGTTTTTCTTTTCATTGTATCTTCCAGAAAGAGCATACAGCATCTTTACTGTAAATCTCTGCAAATATGTTCTCCTGGACTGTCATAGAAAATTCTGAGATTACTTGTGTGCTCTTATTCAACTTCCCATGTGACCCACTCAATTTCAGCTTATCAGCGATAAAAAGGAGCAAAGACATCTTTGTATCAAATGATATTTTTGTTAGAAGTCATGAACTTGTAACAAGCTATCCAGTTCCCAGTTTTATTGACATTGACTTCAGCATTTCACAGTTGGAACAGCTTGCAGTCTCTGTAAACTTTCTTTCAATAAGTATTTAAGTATTTCTTCTGAAATACTGGAAAGTTCAGTGTGAATTGCATTATTATTTAAAGATTCCTTCTGGTGATGAACAAGTAAGCAAGACAGAATCTGGAGTTGAAGTTCTCTGCTCTATAGTTTTGTCTACTAAAATTAAGATAACAGAAAAAAAGATGCTATGAGGATAGTTAGATGTTGAAAGAGATCATCAGAGATATTTGCAGGATCTCTGCCCATGAAGTTTTTTATGGCATGTCTGGACAACCTAGTCTGATTCAGTTTTCATGTAACTTTGCCAGGTATGATTTTATCTAATATTAAGAACAAGATAAATGATGCTACAATATTCTCATGTAATCAAATGGTAAAATATATTTATTAAGTGTAAGCAGAATCTGAGTTAGTAGGGGTTTCCTAAGTAAGACCCAGCTGTGTTACCATTCCACTAGATCAACTGGCATGTTCAGAACATATTATACTTGAAGCTGCTTCTTTTTTTTGCTTTCTTCCCCCTCAGTATATTGTACACCTAGAACTTTTAGCCACAATAGTTTCAGAAACTTTCATGGCTTGAGAGCAGCTGACATGAAAGCAACACCTTCTGGTTTATATGCCATGTATTTTCAGAAATAAATATATAGATGACTAGTTTCAAAAAGAAACTTAGAGGGAATTGAAGTGTGAGTTTGTATTTAGCTAAAACAGCATATATAGGCTGGAAAAATTAGCTCCATTTTCTAGGAGTCCATTGGAAGTCAGCTTGATTCATTATTAAGCCTGTAAATCAATAAACAATGCAATGATACAAAGAAAAGCAGTATACTGCTGGACCCTTTTACTGAATCCAGTGATTAAAATAAAAATTAAAATCAACAAAACACACGTGCCCTCAATCACACACACATGCACTATCTTGTAAAGTGCTGAAAATAGGATAGTTTCTTTCAATGTATGCTCATGACCAACTGGCTGAAATTTTTAAAAGTCTGCTACATTGGGATTAGGGGTAAATTTCTGTACAACCCACAACATAAACTCTTTCAGGCATTTTCATCTTCTACCAAATTTCACTGTGCAGATCCATCTTTGTTTCTGTATAAAGTACATATGTGGTGCCTGGTGACAAACATATATTGACATAGCCCAGAGGAGGAATGCAAAAGAAGGGGAAAATGACTTGTAAGCTGATCCTGAATAACAATGGACAGGTAGTTCTTTTTAAAAAACCCAAATGGCAGCATATGTTCCAATTTGAAAGCACTAAAGCCCAAGTTTGCCAAAAGCTGCAAAACTGATAAATAAAACAGTAAAAATATTAACTGGCAACTGAACTCAATACTGTATTTGATTACTTCAAGTGACTATAAATTTAAGCAGATAAACACAAGCCTGTCCAGTGAAGAAATTCAAATTTTTCACTGCAAAAGTACAGCTGGAGGGCAGGGCACAATGTTATTTGAGGCACAACACAATAAATCCCTAGGAGTTTGACTTCTAGGATACACTCAGGTCGAAAAATATATGAGCGCTCCAGAGAGTATAAAGTTCAGGGTTAGAGAGGGTTTCTTGCAAAGTTTTCTAACTGCAGACATGAATCTGCCACAGAATATAAAGTTTTTGCCCACCTGCAGTAAACTGTACTGATAACACTTGGTATCTCATGCTAGAAGTAGTATTTTTCATCCATGTTTGCCATATCACTCTGAAATAGTGATCCTGTTAACAGGTGCCATCGTTTCTTTCTGGTACAGTGTGATTTGGTGACATGGAATGTGTTATAAAATGTAGTACTTCCTGTGCTCCAAAATTGGCCCTTTCATTAGGATAATATCATTATATCTTAGAATGCCTCTTACAGTCTTCTTTATGAAAAACACGAACCTTTATGATACGAACTGTCAACTCATGCAGATCTCACCTTCCTCTCTAAACAGGCAGATGGTATCAACTGCATCCTGTGCCTCACCTCACCAAATTTTTTTGTGTCTGAAGATGAAACAAAACCAGTTAGCCCAAAGATAAATATAAAAGTTTCTATTTCATGATCCAGTGTAGCATTGTCAAAGTCCCTTCTTTGTGTCGTGTGACTTAGTACTCAGCAAAAGATTTCACAACATAGTTTGCCATTCAGCTGTATGTGCAGTTCCACTAATGTAAAGGAACTAATATTCCTTATGAGTACATTGCTGACTTCTGAATGAACTCTGTTATATAGATTTGAGGGAGGTATGCCAACAGAAACCCCTAGTATACACAGAGGCAGTGTTTTACTAAACGTGCATGTCATACCTCCCCTGCATGCCTGAAATCTGAATCTGCACTATCCAGGTTCAAATTGCACTGATTGCATTTGTTTCCCACGAGAAGTCATTGGGGCACTAAAAGTGCATGTGATATTGCACATCAGCTGAATAGCCATTCAGCCATTTCATCTCAGTTGATGCAACAAAAGCATACAGCTACACTGAACAATCAAATTTCATATAACACACTCTCAATGAATTAAAAGTCAGCCCTGAGTGAACAAAACAGGTATCACTTTGTGTTCTTCCACACAGTTGCAGACATTATATCTGATAGTTAATATTTCACCAGTAGCACCTCTGCACTTTTTAATGAATTGCAAACTTTCAATTGCATATGGGTATAAGTTGGTCTTGTGAATTTCCAATTTTTCATAGTTTACATATATATATATGCAGTTAAATAGATAAAATTATTTGATGTTTAAATAAATATTTTCTGTTTCGGCACGGGGAAGCATATATATACAACAAAAAAAAAAGGAAATCTGTCGCAAAAAGGAAGTATACTTTCTTGGGTATCTATCTTTAATTTTGGGGTAAATATTATGCTTTCTATGTTTTACTGTCTATTCACTCTATTCTTCTCATGTAATTTTAAAATAACTGAGCCTGTGTATTGAAGAGTGCTAAAATGAGATACAAGGAGCCAATAATCTCTGCCTTAGCTTCCTAGCTTCAGCTGTAGCTGAAATTATCTGGGCTGCTGAGAGGTGAGGTGTGTGAGGCAGCAGCAGCAAGAATCCAGGGCAAAAATAGGCCATTGCAGGGGTTCAGGAAATGTAAAAGAGAGAGGGGAGTAAAGAAGTAGCAGGAAAAGAGAAGGCAGAAGCAGCAGCAAACAAATGCTTTTAAATGTGCTCCATCAGACTGTAAATCTCTTGCTCAGAACATCAGGAAAGAGCCATGTGTTACAGTAGGCAGATTCAAAAAAGTATGGTCTTCAGAGCAGCATGCAGTTCAGCGCACAGGCATGCTGTTGCATGAGCAGGCATGACAAAAAGCTGAAATAGAGACTGCAACAGCATGGGAAAGCCACCAGAGAACTTTCAAAGCAGTGCCTAAATAGGTATGTCCTGGACTTGACTTACCAATAGACTGCACCTGACACTTTGATCAGATCTTTTCTGCTTCTGTGACTGGAACACAGTGATTGTATAAGTTTTAGCCATTTGCTTGATGAAATGTCCAATGCTGGTTTTGCTGCTGGGGCCTCATCAGCTTGTGGTGTACTCACCTCTTTTCATTCCATACATATACAAAACTTTGCTGCTCACTTTGCCCACAGTTGTGTTTCTTGCTTTACCACCAGCATACTGCTAGAGATAATGTGCATAGCTGTATTTAGGTTTGAGGATGCTGGGGCCTTTGTGTGATAGAGGTACCTGCCTCATATAAAAGGATTTATTGTTATTTCTAAAAGTAATTTACAACCAAATAATCCCTTGTACAGTGTGTAATCACTAGCAGAAAAACATTTTTCTTAGTGTTTTTATATCTAAGTGACAAAATTCTGCCTAAGTTTGGCTCTCCTTTCAGAGCTTGTGCAAAAATACTTTTCCATTGCTAGGTGTCCAAATAGATCAATGAAGGAAGCTGCAATACTGTGGCCTTGCATCACTCTCTAATGACTTGAAGAATTTGGTGATGTTTCCATGTGGGGAAATCCTCACCTCAGAAACAGCATTAACATTTTAAGATGTTACTGTCTTCAACTTTGTATTATTTCCCCTCATAAGGAGCTAGAGCTGCTAGCCTTTAAACCCAGACGCACTAACAGATCATGCAGATAGGTCAGATGTGCTTCTGTGTGCTCGGAAGAGTCCCCTTAACCACTGCTGAAGACAGCTCAAGCCAAGTCTAGCTGGCTTTGGATGAAAACACGAGAATTGTGCATTGGCCACCTGTATTAACATGCTTAACCTAAATACTCTAAATGAAATAAAATGCTTTTCAGCTTCATCTGTATTAAGCTACAGGGTGCTACAACAGAAGATTAATGGTTTCAGCTGATGCACTGACAGATGGAAAGGGGTCATTACTGCCCTCTTTTTCGAGATAGAATTCCTTTCCTTTAAGAGAGGGTACACTCCTCAGGCCTCATGACAGGTTGACATAGAATTTATTTCTTGGCAGAAATAATAATCAGGATGGAAACTTGCATGTATTGTACAGCATATCTTTTGTTTCCCTCATTTTTCTTCAGTTAAAAGCTTAAACATGTTTTCTTGAGAACCTTAAACTATTTTCATTCATCCTAGAAACACAAACTGTTGTAATACTAGTAGGCAACTTTACATTTCCTTTCACCACTGAACATATAATCCATGATGGAAAGACTCTTTGGCCACCTCTCAGAATAAGCATATTATGTATTGCATGCTAACTAGCTCTGTATACAGGACAGGAAAATACTAAACTGCTTTCTTAACTTAGGCTAGTCTTAAGGTATTTCATCAGTCCTCCTTTAGCTTGAAATATTTCACACATAGTTTCAGGATATTTTCCTTATTTATACTAATTGTCTGAATTTCTTGCTTACAAAGTTAATTTCTCCTTCAGGATTTGTCTTTTATTCTTCTTTCTGCTACTCTATTTCCAGGCACCAGCACAGATACTGTTGTATGTTTTTTTCACAACAACTTTGCTGTTCTGGTCTTGTCTTTGTAGCCAAAACTGTCAGGTTGAATGCATTTGGGAAGGTTTTATGCCTAAGATGAACTTTTAAAATGGATTGGGAATTTCACTTTTACTTATAACTAAAATGAATCACTAATAATTGAATACCTTTTATACCTAAAGCCTGAATAAGGAATTTGAAGAAAGATTTCCAGAGCAGAGAAACAGTTAATGACCCCCCATTTCACTGCGTACCTTTTAAAAACTAGTTTTTATTCTAATTTAAAGCCACTTCTTTTCATATCATATGATCATTGCTTACATCTGATCATTTCTCCTATAGCTGTTTCAAGTCCTTCAGAAGAGTTAAATATGCTTGATCCAGTAGAAGAGAAACTTAGAACGCAAATTGAAGAAGAAAAAAAAAGGTATTACTTCTGCCTCAAACTTCTGCCATCCTGTGGAAGATAAATTATACTGACAGTATGTTCCAATTACAGTTCTGCACACACAGGTACCCTCAGGGTTTTCTCTGACATTTAAAAATGTCAGTTTGTGGCTCACTAATAGTTTTTAAATTTGTTTATATGCTGTTGGCTCTCTGTAAGATGCCAAAGTACATGAGTGGGAAAATTTATACTTGGGCTATTGGCTAAAAATAAATAAAAATAGCTTCATGTCCTCCCTGAGGATTAGTGTTAGAAACTTGTTGTTTAAATCCAAATTCATTGTAAACTTTTTTTGTGGATTCAGAAATGTCCTGCCTTTCTTCACCTAAGCAAAAACTTTAGCCTATGCAGGATTGACTAAGCGTGAACAATAAGCAGAATATATATTGCTTAACAAATCCTTGCTCTAATGCCATTGTAGCCAGGAGGATAAAATAAAATAGATGCAAGGATATCAGTTCCAAGTAATTTGCAAGGGTTCATGTTATGTACAATCTGTGAGGAAACTTCTGGCTATTTCATACCACTGTTAAACCTGCAGCTATATGGTAGGCAAGAAGGCTCTTTAATGAAGCTTCCATCTGAAAGGGGAATCAGTCTCAGCTCCTTCAGAACTCTTCAGAATCCGAATCCAGGCTTTGGCAAGCAGTTATTTATTAATGGTAACCTGCTGAGAAAACAAAATAAATAATTGACATATTTGATCTGTGTTTTAATTGTTAATCAGTATTGATCCCATTTGAATTTCACTATTTTATCTCATGAATATATGTGCTTTGTGGCATACCTTTCTTATACTTATTGTCCAGTGAAGCTCTAATAAAATATGGGATGTCTCTTCCTATCCCCACTCTGTCCCACCTGTATCTCTGATTATATTATGTAGTTTAAATCTGCAACTGTTGTAGGCAGGCTAAAGCTTTATTCAAATATGTGTTGGAAGACCTGTAATATACTTTCGTCTTCTCATATTAGTTATAGAACAATGTTCAGTCACTTGAAAGGGCTGAAAGTAGAGATTGAGCACCTGCAACTTCTTATGGGAAAAGCAAAGATGAAACTGCAAAAAGACTTTGAAGTCTGGTGGTCTGAAGAGGCAAGAAATCTACAGGTATGAAATCACTTCATATTTCTTCAATTTTACTGTAAATGTAGCACCTTCAATAATTTCTTAAAGAATTAGTTAATTTACTATATAAAAAGAAGTATTAAGGATAAGATTCACCTGTGCTTGTGACAATGTAAATCAGACAAAACTAATGTAAATTACACTTGTATGAAGCTAACACAAACAAAGCAAAACCCTTGCTTTCTGGTCTATTTTCTGTTTTGGCATTCCCCCAAACAACTTGATTGAAAGCCAAGAATGTCCCCAATGTGTGCATTAGAAGATGGCAGCCATAGCCATAATTTGGACAAATCCAAGCAAACATAATTGGGTTTTAGCTTCCTTTTTTGCAAAGATTCCAGTAACCTTTCAGCTTTCCTAAGCTTCCAAAAGGTCAGCAGCTCTCAGCACAGAACATGTGTCCAGTACTTTCTAGCTGAGGCCCACTACTGCCATCATTGCTTGTTTAAGAACCTGTCAGCAACAGAGTGCGCTAATTTAATGACTTGTGTAAAAACAAATAGATGTCATTTTGAACAGTCTATTAGAAGCTCATAACACAGTCAGTCTGAAAGCTACACAGTTTCACAGAGGAGACAGTACAAGAATATCTGGAGGAGATCAACTGAAACAGCGTAGCTTTGTTATGCTCCCTAACACCTTTTAAATCTTCCAAATCATGACATGACATCTCACAGCAAAGCACTTCCATGAAATGCACATCATCCTAATCAAAAAGGGTGCTGAGTGCACTCCATCCCATATAAATTATTATTAACCAGAAGAGAAGATTTACTCCTTGGGGAAAACTTGTAAACAAAGCAGTGTTTTTAGCTAGTATTTTGTTTAATACTTATGAGTATAAATTTAGACTGAATTTTTATGAAAACAGCCCATAGTAAACACTGAACTTAACATGAGGATCTTAGTTATCTGTAAAGTGCCACCTAACCAGCTTCAAGTTATCATTGCAAAGACATTTCCAACTAAAATCCCTACCTGTATCAGTGGCAAAGAGGATGATGTTTTAGTCACCCTCCTATCTAAATATTTAGGCTTTTCAAAGCACTGCAAGTAATATTCTTGAATCCACTGGAGAACATTTTAATCTGTCCTTTAACAGGAGAGGTCCAGGATTCAGCCTCTCATAATTCATCAGTAGAATGTTAGAAAACTGGAAAAAATAATTGGTATTGATTTCTTGGATCTTAACCTATCTATACATCTGAGCTCCCTAAGAAACTCAACTCAGTGAACACATGCTGTTACATATTAGAAACCTGTAACTTGAGCTTAAAAATATTTGAAACACTTTTCTCTTTGTTCAGAAGTGTTTGCTCAAGTGAAGAAAATGCCATGTGATTCAGACTCTGTGTTTTATGAATGAGTCATTGCCTACCTTGTTACTGCTGAGACCTGTAGACCAATATTAAGCACTCTAAAAAGAATCCTATCCTACATAATTTTGTTTTTCAATCTAAACCCAGCAGGAAAAGCCAGAGATGGTTAGCTCACCACATACCACAACTGTTCATCCCCAGTTCATCAAATCCTCACAGCATCTATCGACTAAAAGGTAAAATGGTCATTTTTCTCTTCTTTACTTACTTGTAAGAAAATGTAGTCTTAGTGGAAGTGCAGTTCACCAGAACGTTTTTGCAAATATCACATTCACGTGCCACATTTCCAGTTACAGGAGAAATGACTGTGTATATAATAAATTTTTATCATTCAGTTATTTTGTAATCCTATTGAATCCTATTATTGTAACTCAGTTCTTTTGACTTGTTGGTCTTGGGAACCTTGAAGCCGTCACTATGAAAGGCAAACCTGTCACCAGTCAATTTTGCTATGTGAAGAGACTATATCTCCTTTGGAATTTATTTAGGAGGCTTCAAACAAACAAACCCATATGGTTCCACAATGACATTTGCAATTCCATAATTCCATATGCAGTGTGTGATCCCATGATAGCATTTGATATTTTAAATCACTAGTGCATCCTGCACAGTAGGAAAATGTAATAATCTTGATTATTTAATCATCAGCCATTTCTGATTTCAAACCCTCTAATTTAAATTTGCAGTAACAGATCTTTCATAGCCTTCAAGCAAAATAGAGTGCAAGAAAACACATACCTGAATGTGGAGTTTTCCATATTAATTGATGATAAATGGAGGTGTTTTTTCTCCTTTCCTGTTCTGGTCTCCCTCTCCCCCTCTCACTTGCTCTCTTTTTCTTCTCTCTCTCCCTCCTTTTCATTATACAGTTAGTCTTTCTCTGAAGAGTGGCTTTATCTACAATTTTATAACAGTACACTGCATAAATGATGCTTCCTGCTTTGCAGCAAACATATCCTACATGTCATTAAATACTGAATATTAGATTTTCTTAAAACTCTAAAATTCATTCTAATTTTTATTGCAAATCTTTCTTGTACCTATAGTAGTAAATAATGCTTCATAAACATTGCAGAGAATGAAAGACACATTCCTCTGAAGTTGCCTAAGTCATTTTCAGATGTCTGAAATGGATGAAAATTCTTATTCTGTGTTCTCTCAAGACTGAAGCACTATTTACTGTGAAAATGGCTGGCAGGTTTTAGGCCTAATTTGAGGTGTTAACTTCTGGTTTTAGGCTGAAAGTTCCTTCTCCCACAGAAAAGCTGATGGAGTAGGATATGGGTTTGGTCTAGCTTAGCTCAAAATCAGCGAAATTATCTCAAGCAGTCCATGACTGTCACTAACTTTGTATTGGACTGAACTAAGGACCTCTTGCACAACCTTTCTGCCCCGTTGTTCTTGAGAACAACAATTTCCAGTCGGTGTGTGTAGGCATTGCTTGGGAAAGCGATATTTTTTGCAGTCTAAACTAGAATTAGAAAGAACACATTACAATGACAAGGCACTTTCTAGTCCAAGGGAAACCACCCTCCAGGAGTGGTGATTTCTCCTTCTCCCACCATAGCTCAGAAGCAAAACAGCATAACTGGTTTCTTTATAATTTTGTTTTAAACTTTTCTTTCAAGCACCTTTATTGTTTGTGTTTATTGTTGGAGGACAGGTCTCAGAAAAGTGTGTCTAGCATTTTGAATGTAACACTGGGGAGGATGCCTGGCTGCTTTCAGGTGCCAAGCTTCCTTCAGGGCTCTGTGCTGTCTCACATGGTCTGTGAAAAATCACATTCTCTATAATGAACAGTTTCTTTGCATCTAAGTAACAGACTTTTTGACTGAGAGGGACTGGGTGATATTTGCATTCGTATCACGGACCCAGAATATTCATCTTCTTGAACTTAGACTGTAGAGGAAGTTAGGATGAAAATAGTTTTGTTTTCCCACCTGTATCAATATTCTTGCAATGATCTTTTGAAGTTGACTACTTTTTCCTCTGTATCATTCTAGAAAGTTGATCTTTTTTTTCTGTTAGGTTGTTTAAACATATTTTACCACAGGTACATTTCCAGCATGATGGATATGGAAGTAGAAACATTATTTCTGCTTTTTGTGAGAATGGAACTGCAGGCTTAACATCCCACTGTGCATGAAAATTTACTTTTCCCCCTACTTGAGGCAATAACATTTTAAAGAGTTTCCAATTTCACAGGTGTTAAGAGTGTAAGACAGTAGAATGTTTATCTCCCAAGCATTTCCTTGAATCTAGTTGACACGGGAACTTCACTTACCAGTTCCCATGATTGTAGGCTACAGTTGCACATCTTGATTACATAGTCCTGAGACAAAAACTGCTCTGTGTTTCCATGTCACTTAAAAATCAACAACCTTTTTCTCTGAAATGATATTGCTAACTTCACCCAGCAGAATAACTGTTCACAAAAACAGAAACTGACATAAATAATATTTGATATTATGTAGCGTAAATAAAACCTTTTTCCAAGGTGGAATTCAGTTCACAAGTACATTCAATAAATATAAGATCTAAAAGTTAGTGGGCTGTCTGTCAGAAATCTAAGACTGCTGTTGACAGTGTAAGTATGCAGCAGAACAATATAGACAAACTCCTGAGTGTGAATGGATATAAATACAGCCTTCAGGAGTAGAAGTAATAAATTATCTATCTCAGCATATAAAAGATACAAGTATGTTCCATAATCTTTCTTGAGATTTATGTATGTGTTTGAACAAAATCTTTTCATTACCTTCTAGTGCACAATTCATGTGGATTGTTACTGTTTGACACACTGTAGTCAGGTTACCAGAGAAAATTAAGCCTTGGGAGGAGAAGGTGATAGTCTCAAACTGTATTTTATATTCAATCAATTTAAAACTAAAATAACAGAGAAGGGAAGATGGTAATCCTCTTAAGGCTTAAGAAGGATACACACACATAAAAAGCACTTAATTTGTAGCTAACATGCCTCTTTTTCAATTGAAAAATAAATGACTAATTTTTTTAAGTGTTGAAGTGTGTCTGTGTTAATAAAGGAGTTGAACAGTGAGCATTTCTGCCTTAGTCAGTAAGGTTTGAAAACCATTGGCTAGATCCTACTCCCACTAAAGTAAGAAGCAAAAAGTTGATTTCAGTGATCACAGAGCTGAAGTGGGGAAAAGGATAACATACAGGTTATCAGTGGGTTTGGCATGAGAAAAAACATTTCTTCATAAGAAAGGTAATTTCTTGAACAGGTTAATTACATTACCAAATCTGATATACTTAACATAGCTGATCATGCTCATTAACCTGTTGAGTAGATTCAAATTTCCAGACTATGTTTATCTTTATGTATATCTTTCATATGAAAGTGGCAGAAAAATTAAATCTTATGTTTTCTGTACATATTTAAAATTAAGAACAACTGTGCAAAGTGGAGAAAGGTTAACCTACTTCTATATTTTGGAGAGTAAAGGGTCTAATCAGCAATCCCAGAATCACAGTACAAAGGAAAGGAAGAGGAACTTAAAATAATCATCAAGAAGTTATTTTATTCAAAAGGAATACCTAATAAAATTCCTCAACTTGAAAGAGAATACCCTACTTGTCCATGGTGTCTCTACCATAAAGCTGCGTTGCTAACTTCAACTCATATTATATGTACATTTATGTCTCTTAATGTGTTCTTGTCAAGCCTGCAAAAAGTCTAAAAATTCATGTTGGGTTCAGCACTTCATGTCTGCTCCATTTCAGAATTCATTTAAGAAATTTATCAGTCTTTGTCTGTTCAAGTTACTTCTCTCACTGAATGTTTAATTTGACTAGTGTTGGACTGTTCTTGGAATCAAGCAAATGTTGAATAGTTATTCAAATCTTCTACAAAATTTTGAATTTTTGCCCTTCTCTCAGAAGGAATGCATTCCTTTTTAATTCAGTCAGATCTTTCTTAACCTCACTATTTCCCTTTTATTGAATCTGATTTGTCCTATTCCTACAACCCCCACAGTATGTTCAGTCTCTAACACCTCAGCCCTCGAGCTTCCTCTTCAAAATCTTCCTGGTGCTTTAGATTCCTGTGGAGATATTTTCAGATAACTCTTCATATTCACTGATGACATTGAGCATCAGATTTTTTAACATTTTTTGTCCTGGATTACAGAAATTTGCTCTCTTTATTAATGCTATGTGAGACAAGATAAATGTTTACATATTTTGAAACATTTCTTGTTACAATCATTTTTCATTCCTGCCAATTTTCTGCAGTGTTACATGATGATAAAATATAATCTAGGAATAACATCATTGATTAATAACATTTCAGAGGTTTTCTCATTAAGTTGGTAGCAATTTAACTTGAAAAATTTGTCTATGAATTTGCAAGTTAGGCCAAATTTGATTTTGTAACTAAATGTTCAGATTTTAAGCAGCTTGAATCTTGCCTGACTTTACACAGAACATCTGTTCGCCTCATATGCAAGGCTCATATGACTGAAGAACTGCAGCTGAGGATTTTTTAACATTGCAGCAGTTGCACACCTTCAAATTTTACACTTTCCTTTTTAATCCACCTGACTTTCCAGTATTTTTCATCTGGCAAATCAAGCATATACCTATCACCTTTCCTACTCCTCTACTCTGTGTGACTTGTCTGTGGCCCAACAGATGCCCCTACAAAAAAAAAGCAGGTTACCTACTGGGTGAAACTTCAGGATGTAGGTTAAAAAAAAAAAAAAGAACTGAGATGTATGAAGCTGACAGACTACAATGTCTAGAAAAAGCAGGAATTTTA
Source organism: Melopsittacus undulatus (assembly GCF_012275295.1). Taxonomy (NCBI): domain Eukaryota; kingdom Metazoa; phylum Chordata; class Aves; order Psittaciformes; family Psittaculidae; genus Melopsittacus; species Melopsittacus undulatus. The sequence goes on along the minus strand of NC_047529.1, from coordinate 100,682,437 downwards.
CTGAAGCTGTCAGGAAACAGTGCTTCGAGACTTCTTAAATTCAAGTCAAGGAAAAATCAAATGCATTCAGACTGAAAATGGAAATTATATATTGTCAATAAAACCTGAATAATAGACCTTAGGAGACAGACAAAAGGACAGAACTTTTATACCTTGTATGTCTATCCAAATCCAAAATATGATCCAGGAGTGCCTATTTACACATTACAGAGTTGTTGGTTGGAAGGCACCCCTAGACTAACCTCTTGCTTGAAGAAGGACTATCAGCACACTACTCAGGTCAGCTATGGTTTTGTCTGACTTCATTAAGCATCCTGAGATGTCCAGTCCTTCAGGCTTAACACACAAAGAGAGGGATCATTGCCCCCCGCCCCCCATGCTGTCATGATGACTTTCGATTAAATTAAATCAGTACTAGCAAAATTCCTTATCTATTCTCATCATTGGAGCAGCATGTAACACTCAAAGGAGGAGAGTCCTGGCTTCTGAGAACAGGCTATGAGCAAGTTGCTTCTGAGTATATAAACCACAGCACAGCACAACACACACTTTCATCTTCTTATCATTCAACATATCTTGCAATGCCATAGAAACATTATCAGGGCTTTAGTGTGAAGGATGTAAATTATCCCCATACAGGCCACCTCTGTAGCACAGGGATTAGAGAAATCTCTAAGATACCTAAAACATGGATTTGATTGCTATAAAGCTGAGGGGCTTATTTGTTAGATTAGTACTTTAACAGTTAACCTCTTATATAGAAACAGCACTTTGAGTCATTACAAAAAATAGTTATAAGCTTTCTTATAAATTTGCTGAACTTGCGGGAAAAAAGTATGAATCTCACAGACAAAAATGTCTGGCTATAATCCTACAGGCAGATGGTAGGAGTTTAAGTTCCATTTGTGAGCACAGTAATGTTAATTTTCTGATTCTGAGCATCATCTCATTCAATCTAAGGGTTTTTTTTCTAGTATCACCTTCCTCAGGTACCCAGTTCTCTCAGAGGAGCCTAACGCAAGTTTTGGCATATTGTCCTGAGTCCAGGAATCCGCTTGAAAGTGAGGTCCCTCCCACACCTGTAGTGTCTAGATTTTTTAATGGATATGGATCTAAGTCCACTTTAAAATGGGGATTTAACAATTTTAAACAATAATTTTCATTTAAATTCAATAGAAAAATTAGTTCCAACATATAAACTACTTCAGATTAAAAATAAATTACTTCAGCTGACTTACAGTATTTATTCGTTATAATATTATATACTGTTCATGGTAAATAAGCAAAGAAGCTGATTTCATTAAAAAGAAAGCAATGGGAAAGGATCACATTAAGTCACATTGCCTTACATTTTTTTCAGGCTAAGAATAGTCATGGACAGTTCCTATGATTCAGTTGATGTGTAGTAATTTATTAACCCACAGTTATATGACTTGAATGCCTAAATATCCCAGGGCACAGAACAGGGTTCTTCCAGAAATTGAATTTAAGACCCCAAATCACTTAGTTTTTAAAAACTGACAAATTAATAGAAAAAATGTTCAGGAAATCCTAAAGCAGAACTATGATGTGACGTTCCCAGATATTGTTAAGTCACATAGTAGGTAATAACATCACACATCCTTTCTCACTCTTGTAACGTGTAGGCGTAATAAAGTACAGAATATTATTAATATTAAATATGATATTGCGTTAGTTCAATTAGGCTGAGTCTTGAGGTTATTTTAATCCATTTAGGTAGGTACAAATGGTCTAGGACTTGAGCAGTTAAAGAGAAATATTGGTAAACCTGGAGTTGTTCATCTGAAAATGATTTACATGGTATCTTCTGCAAAACTGAGCCTGGCACAGTATAATACAGTAAAATTTTAGTAACAATTTCTTTCCTTTTTCAAGTTCTCTGCCAGAAATACCAATTCGTCAGCCAACAATGAACTACTGCAGCGTTAGAAAGGCAAGAACTTGACAATCCTGCCATCTACTGGAAAAATCTTAAAATTGAGTAATTCAGTGTTTTAAAGATTGGCACCAGATCGGCAGCATTCACAACCCGCGGGGAAAAGGGGGTCTCTAGGATATTCCATGGCAAAAATCTGCCTTTCTAGTGGATGAGTTCCTTGATAATGATACCTGCAAGGACAGGACATAGCTGATGCAATATTGCATCAACTTTTTGCAATATATTTAGCTATCATCAACAAGCCACATCCCAACATCCTCACTGAGTTTTTATTCAATCTCCCACTGATTTCAGTAATAATTTTGCCTGACTAAAGAAAGAATGGAAAATTACCTAAGGCCCCACTTGGCTAATAATCAGTTTGGGAACTAAATATACCATTACAAACTGTACATCAGATACATCAAAGTGCTTTATAAGCCTGCTTAGAAGGCAAATACTAGAAGTGTAATCTTTATGAGTTTACTTGTCATTCTTTCATAGCCATGTTTGCTACATAAACCTAATCATCACATGGATTCAGTCCTCTTCTAGCAGACAACAAGTACTTTATGTAGATTAAGTAAGTAAATAAATAAATAAATAAAGTCTTGAAAACCAGCTTCTTTGTATTTACTTAGCATCTATTACTGTTTCCTCCACAAGGGCAAGATTCATTCCTCATTTCTGCCTCCCATTCCAGTTTTTCAGAAACCACAAGTGTCAGTCCTAATGAAGATCCAGCTAGGAAAAACAATTCAATCACTTCTAATAACCCAACTTTAAAAACAAGGTCAGAAGCACACCTGGGCTATTCAGAGGAAGAAGCAAAAAAGTAAGTAATACAATGCCTAGATAGTTCTCATTCAGTCTCTTTAACAAAAGTCTCCTTGAAAAACAGTAAAACTGAAATGGCAGATTTTCTTCCAACTTCCAAAACAATACCATATTCCACACCAAATAGCTGCATTATCAGCATTAAAGAGGAGGTTATTTGTTTGGCCTGAGGCTTTTTTTCCCCTAGCATATGAATTCTCATGACTGTGTCTTCTCAGCAAGAGAAAAGGTCTCTGAAAGAGTAAATAAAAACATTTGAAAGAAGAGCTCAAAGTATGTAAGTACTGCAGAATGCAGGAACTATGAAGAGATTTTTTTCAGTCATGTGATTTTGTCCTCAAAATATTTTGAATCTGCCTCCTGCAAATTATTCTAGTAAAATAAAATTGCACTAGCAGCTGGGGGTGTCCGGCTGGGCAAAGGTTGCATGTCATGTTTTCTCAAAATAGGTACTGCTTCATGGTTACATTTCTATTGTGCTCAATAGTTCTGGCTGGTGAGGCCCTTAGGAAAATATGGTTACTATTTTTCCTATTGCATTAGTGAAAACAAATCACAAGGGGGGTTTTCTTTCATTTTCCAAAACAATCCATGTCTAGAACAGCAAAAAAGAAAAAAAGGAAAATTTCATTCCCAAAACCTAATGCTTTAAATTACATTTGTGCTTAAGAAAAAACAAAAGAAAAAGAGATGCTAAAATGGAATTTAGACAGTACCCTCTTAAATATGTTGTGTATTTTTTATTTTTTACAATGTTGCTAATCAAATAAAAATAGTAAGAGAATAGTCTTTTAATGGTGTTCTGACATCACCTTGTAAATTACATATAAAGAGACATTTTATGAAGTTCATGGTAATTTGTATTTTCATTTTGGTTCACTAATTCAGCAACTGAGGACTTGATTGTAGTACAAAGAGAAGGATATCAGACTTCTGTTTATGTCAGGTGCAATTGCATTCTTACTACAATAGTCAGTAAGTAACAGTGGAAATAACTATTATTACAAAGGTAGAATACATTAAAAAAGTCTCTCCCTTCAGTTCCACTTATCCTTCCATATTGTAATTTATACTGCCATATCTCTCATCTCACTGTTAGTGCTTAATTTTTAAACAAGGCTAATGACACAGGGACAAATTGTTAGCTTTCTTGACCGATTAGAGTAGCTTCATTGTACTACTTCATCTTATACCACTGGAGAGTCTAGCAAAACCAGACTTAACTCAGTGATTTAACTGTAGAGGTACAAGATTTCAGCAGGTACTGGAGACTCAGCAGCATAAAGGACTTGTGGCATGAATGTCATGTGGTTGTTTACTTTTATGTATATTTAAAAACTTAATTCCCTTACAGCAGGCAAAAATACGATTGATCTTTTCAAATAAATAGAATCATAGAATAGTTAGGATTGGAAAGGACCTCAAGATCGCAGCAATCTTCCCTGAAACAAACACATGGCATAGTCACATCCATCATTTTCTTGGTAGCTTATTAGGCTTTTCTGCTTGGCAGTAACTGGCTCAGCAATAAAATATTTTTAGCCCTTCATGAGAGGTTTTATATCTGATAAGCATGTAACCCTACCAAACTAAAAAGGTATCAGCCAATTTTAAGAATCTACGTAAGATCATTGAGAAGTCCTGTGCTTGGTTCACCTCTGAACTGTGCTATCTCTAACCATGTATCATAGAATCATAGAATCATAGAATAGTTAGGATTGGAAAGGACCTCAAGATCATCTAGTTCCAACCCCCCTGCCATGGGCAGGGACACCCCACACTAAACCATATCACCCAAGGCTTCATCCAACCTGGCCTTGAACACTGCCAGGGATGGAGCATTCACTACCTCCCTGGGCAACCCATTCCAGTACCTCACCACCCTAACAGTAAAGAATTTCTTCCTTAGATCCAGTCTAAACCTCTGCTGTTTAAGTTTCAACCCGTTACCCCTTGTCCTATCACTACAGTCCCTAATGAATAGTCCCTCCCCAGCATCCCTGTAGGCCCCCTTCAGATACTGGAAGGCTGCTAAGAGGTCTCCACGCAGCCTTCTCTTCTCCAGGCTGAACAGCCCCAACTTTCTCAGCCTGTCTTCATATGGGAGGTGCTCCAGTCCCCTGATCATCCTCGTGGCCTCCTCTGGACTTGTTCTAACAGTTCCATGTCCTTTTTATGTTGAGGACACCAGAACTGCACACAATACTCCAAGTGAGGTCTCACGGGATGTCGTGGTTTAAACCAAGTCCCCCAACTCCCGGAGAGTTAGGAAGGAGAATCCAAAGAATGTAGCCCCCATGGATTGAGATAAGAACGGTTTAATTGCTAAGGCATAACACAAAACCCCTACTGCCATTTACTACTACAAATAATAATGATACAGCAAACAGCAAGTGAAAAGAATACAACACCCCACCAGCCACCGACCCATAACTCACTCCACCCTGCCTGGCCGAGCACTGCGTGCTCCCTCCTCCATTTTCTCCAGAGCTCTACCCTCCAGCTTTCTCTTTCCCAGTACGCATCCTGGGCATCACGTGCTATGCACCAGGCAGGGTGGAGTGAGTTATGGGTCGGTGGCTGGTGGGGTGTTGTATTCTTTTCACTTGCTGTTTGCTGTATCATTATTATTTGTAGTAGTAAATGGCAGTAGGGGTTTTGTGTTATGCCTTAGCTATTAAACCGTTCTTATCTCAATCCGTGGGGGCTACATTCTTTGGATTCTCCTTCCTAACTCTCCAGGAGTTGGGGGACTTGGTTTAAACCACGACACGGGAGCAGAGTAGAGGGGCAGGATCACCTCCTTTGACCTTCTGGTCACGCTGCTTTTGATGTAGCCCAGGATATGGTTGGCTTTCTGGGCTGTGAGTGCACACTATTGGCTCATGTTCATTTTCTCATTGACTAACACCCCCAAGTCCTTCTCTGAAGGGCTGCTCTGAATTTCCTTTTTGCCCAACCTGTAGCTGTGCCTGGGATTGCTCTGACCCAGGTGTAGGACCTTGCACTTGGCATGGTTAAACTTCATGAGGTTGGCATCAGCCCACCTCACAAGTGTGTCAAGGTCCCTCTGTTTGGCATTCCTTCCCTCCAGCGTATCAACAGAACCACACAGCTTGGTGTCATCGGCAAACTTGCTGAGGGCACACTCAATCCCACTGTCCATGTCAGTGACAAAGATGTTAAACAAGACTGGTCCCAACACCGATCCCTGAGGGACACCACTCGTTACTGATCTCCAACCGGACATTGAACTGTTGACTACAACTCTTTGAGTGCGACCATCCAGCCAGTTCTTTATCCACCGAGTGCTCCACCTATCAAATTGGTGACACTGCAATTTAGAGACAAGGATGTCGTGTGGGACAGTATCTGAAAAGCAAAGTCCTTCATGCTGGGAAAAAAAAAGAGAGGAGATAATGGAATAGAAAAGTAACCTTCTTACTCAGTTTGGTCCATGAATATACTTTCTTATTTCAGGATCCCACAAAGTTCAAGTGCCTCTATTCCTCTGACTGGAGACAGCCAGGCTGATGCTGACATCCTTGCTTTCATTAAAGCAAGACAGAACATCCTGCAAAAGAAAGGTAAATCCTGCCAAGAAATGGGAAGCCAAACTAAAATCTCCAGCATGTTAAAGCCAAAATAGCTTTAGTCCACATTTATACTGACGCAAGTGAGAACTGATTCTGGCTTAAATTATATTACATTGTGTTCTGAGCTGTTCTAAACACTTGAGGTTCTTCACATATATTTATTTTAGTTCAATGCTGCAGTACAAAACTATGAAGGCTGTCTTTTCTGAGCCACTATAAAGTGAACTTTCTGGGACATGCATATCTGTGCAGCCTGCACAGTGTATTTCTTTACACTTAAGTAAATGCATTTGAATGTGGTTTCTTGATGATTAAAATACTTCTACAATTTTCCCTATACATTTTATTTAAACTATCTGGCCTGGTTTTCAGCTGGTACAAATTTAGGTATAGCAATTGACACCAAATAAATATTACACAAATGATTGCACTGTAGCCCACTTCATAAGGCAGACTGGCCCATTGTGGCTTGCAGAATATGCCCTTAGCAGGTATTTCACTATATCAAGGTCTAGTGAAACTTTCTATGGGTATTTGTCACCAAATCAGGTACCATGGTCACCATCAGGTACTGTGAGAGCATAAGCAGGCAGAAAAGTTGACTCTACAGTGTAGGTAAGTAAAATTAGCAGGAAGCAGAAAGCGATAAATACACAGCAGTGGCATGGAGAGGTAGCCTAAAAGTAATTCTTCATGATGAAGAAAAAAAGATCAGTGATTTTTTTTCTTTTTTTTTTTTTAGTAATAATTTTTAGTGGCAGCAACCGATTAGAAGACAAAAGCAGTAGTGGTTACTGAAGCAGTAACTTTCTATCATAGCACATGAGTGCTGATGACAGCATTATTCAGCAAGCTGTCAGCACCTGGCAGGCAGATGGTGTTAGCACTGTCACAAAGTATCACACAGCTTATCAGAAAGCTGTCAGGTAAACACACAGTGGCTGGAAAACCAGCTGCCCTACACTCATCCAAAGCAAACACTTAACACACTTAGGCTTTGGGATCCCTTTTGTCTTTATTTAGAAAAACTGTTGTTAGGTTTCTTCTGCAAATGAATTAAGCTGAATTTGCAGGCAGCTCACCAGAAGAAGGTTAGAGATAAGTGTCTTAACAACAAAACATTTCAGGTCTTTAGAAGGTCCAGATCTGACTCATTCAATGAAGAACAGTAATCTAAATAACAAGAGCACATTTTGCCCTGTGATCATCTCCTAAATCATACTGTATCAGGAATGTCTTTCTCAAGGGCCTTTTCTGCCCTCATTGTTTTTCAGCCACAGGCTATTACCTAGCATCATCCGTTTAAGAAGGGTCTAGGCATTACCAACATTAACAACTATTAGAACCCAAATTATAAAAGGTATTCTTGCAGAACAAAGGACAGTCAACACTTTTTAAATTGATCTGAAGTTCAGTTAGACAAGATGAGCTACATGCTGCCCTAAGTAGCTGGAAGGGAATGAAGCAGCGTATGATCATCCTGGCAGTGCAAGGCTGGATGCCTCCACCAATCTCTAAGTATAGTCAGGGGAACAAAAACGAAAGAGGCTGCATAAGTACAACCTGCATGTTACAGATGTGTAGGGACCTGATGTGTCATAGATAAGAGTTCAGCAGCAAGTTGTGAGAAGGATTTGGAGTCAACCTGGCAGATAAAAGAAGGCTTTTCTTCCTTGACTGCTTGTGAGAAATGGATAATCCCCTCAGACTTGCAGGATGGAGCCACTGATAGCAGGAACCATTGATCAAAAAAGTTTGTAAATTCTGAGTTAGCAATATGGATGAAGAGGATAAAATCTATGGATTAGTGCTACTAAGGAAGTACTTTGTCTTCAGTACCATAATGAAACCCAAGGACATTTATGAGGTGCAGTGGTAGACTTTCTAACTGGGGAAAAAAAATAAGGGTTGAGACACTCCACTACTCCCATATCTGTGATAGCATTATGTGCCCCCTTTTCCTGTGAGCACTTCACTCTTACCTGACTTGTTTCTAGACTAAAAGGAGACAAGAGGCGTAGTAACTGCTGTAGTGCTTGTGCATCATTGTCTGTATGGAGTTTCTGCTAACAGTTGCTTCCAAAGCAAAGGAGAACCACAGTTGTTTTGTTTTGGGGTGGGAATGGGGACTTGGTTTTGTTTATAAAGAAAAACTATCAGAGGTAAAATAGAGTTAATCAGAGAGAAAGAGTAGCAGAAGAAATGTATTCTCTCTGAATACTCTTGGGGAAAAAGTTATGTGTTAACAATTTCACACAGAACTTTTCCTCAATAAATTTCAAAAATATACAAAATAAACTGGAAAGAAATTACTTTCCTAGAACCACTAAGCTGAATCAGACAGTTTCATATAGAAGCTGCGCTGCATCCCAGTCCACTGCTCTTGTTGTCTCTTTCCCAAACTCTCTTCAACTGAGATGTTCAGTATTTCTATATTTGTATGCAAATATTCCCTGCATGATTATTATACAGTGTTTTACAAGAAACATGCAAAAGCATAGGTTCAGCCAAACTGAAGTCAGCTAGGATTAAAAAATGTCAACATGCTCTTTCCTTTATTAATCCTGACCCTTTCAAAATCAGTATCTTAGAAGAAATCTGAGTGCCTACTTTTCATTAACTGAGGAAAGAAGGAGGAAAACAGAAAAGGGTAACTGAGTGCAGAAGCCAACAGAGTGTAAAATAAGTTTCATAAACAGAAAGCATGGGAATGCTCAATATCCTTAGTGACCTAATGTAGGGGAGTGAATGAGAGGTCTCAGTAAAGATTAACCCGGGGTTTGCAGGTCATTACAATTTGCTTTCTAAACAGCCGTATTAAAGCAGATACATTCACAGGGACTTGATGAAGTATTGTAATAACTACATTGGAAAGCTTTTTACAAAGGGCTAAACTGCAAACATGTTTTTACTGCCTTGTTGAGCCTTGAGGCACAGAAATGAAAATGCAGAAGAGTAGATGAATGGTTGTTTGATTTGGTTTGTTGTTTTGGTTTTGTTTTTTTTTTTTGTCTTGAAAGTTTTAAAATTTTTTTCACTTCCTTTGTATTGTGGTTCTGAAGTTTGTTTTAAAACTGACAACACAACCTGAAATATAGTATAATGTATTCTTCATCTCTTTCAGGCTTGGGGAACAAATGAAATTCTTGCTACAGTTCACTATTTCCTTTTAGAAACAGTTAAAGACATTTATTCTTTCCCTTACTCCTCTGCTTAGAAACAGGTAGGAATGAGTACTTTGGATGTACAGGTTTAATTACTAAAGCTGTAGAAATTATTTTTCTTTGACAGCAAAATCAATTTCTCTGGAGAATGATATTTGAATATTTGCACTCAGTATTTTCAGCTTGCATTGAGATTAAGCAAAACTAATGCAACCTATCAGGAGTTTGTGAAATATGTTTGTTTATTAAAAATTCACTGTGTGTGCTCTAAATGTTAAAATTATTTCATGTATTAATGCTTCTATATTTTTAATCTGGAAAACACTTATTACTGCTGGTAGTTTTGCTTACATCAATTTGCATAAGGCTTTATTAAATACATCTAGGCAGCATCTAAAGTTCTTTGTGCAAAAACAGTTGTTATCTGGGTTACAAAATTCTATAAAATACCATTTAGATCTTTTCCTGGTTTTTTATTTTATTCTCCAAGGAATAGTAATTTTCATGGCAGATGATTAGAATACTGAGATTGTATTGTAATATGAAAATAAATTTTTATTAGAAAGTAATTCTAGACTTCAAAATTTTCCATTTTTTTCATTTTAATACATTAAATGTTGTCAAAATATACACCCTTCCAGAACATATAAATTTCAGAAGAAACAATGACTTTTAAAAGTCTTCAAGTAAAACAGGGCACATACTTGCAAAGCACAAATTAGATGTGAATATTTAAGTGCGGTCATGTCATACATACAGTTGTTCACTATTGACTCAGTGCTACTTTATTGCATAGTATCTGGTTATGTAGCAACTTATTTTACATATCAGACTAATACAAATAAAAAAATGTAATGCAAAATATGATCTATTTCTCCAAGGTATACATACTTCCAGATTGAAGCCATCATTTTTATGCTAGTGCTAAGCCTATAGTCATGCATTTGGGAGGTTTTGGCTTATTCACATAAAAATACAGCAATATTTTGGCAGAAGTCACATATCATTCTCAAGGATGTATATTTTCCTTAAGCTGTTGATAATTAATTCCATGGCAAATCCATAGTTGTTCAGAAGTACATGGTGAACTGGTATGTTCAAACATACAGAAGATATTTGTTTTTCAAATTAACAACTAAGATGCAATAAATCAAGAAATATTGAAGTTATATCTTTTTCTGTATTTTAAGTTTCTGTAAAAGTCAGCACAGCTACCACATGAATTGGTAAGCTTTATGTAGAATTTAGGGCATACAAGGTTCTGAAGTCAGATTTACTGTTGTTTTGGGTAAAGAGAGTTCAAGGATTTGGTCAGAGATGGGAAAATCCACAGTTCTGCTTTGCTGGAGATTATATTAAAATATCCTTATTCTACCAGAATCTTTATATGTCTGTCTTTATTTTTCTTCTTCTGACTCCATTACATATAAATACTGTATTAAATATACACTGAATTAGTGTTTATATAGCTTCCCTGAGGAGAGCAGGGTCACTGTCCTGCCTCCATCCAGAGCAGCTAGCTGGAGAAGAGGCAGAGGTTCCAAACCATTGCTGGGTGAAGCTGCTGTCTTTTTGGTTTTCTGTAAAATCTCCACTATGAACTTATTTGAAAGTAGCCAGAAGATAATTATTGAAACAACAGCTCACTTCTTTTAACATAAAGCATTTCTAGTGGCTTTCAGTAACTCATTAATAGAAGGATCTCAGCACTATCCTGGTATGATCTATGTGGTGCTGCTACTACTTGCTGACTACTTATCCAGTGTTTTGCTCTCAGTTTGCCACAGATCTAACACACAGGGAGAAAAGGTCGCTCGCTCTCCTGCTTCAAAATTCTCCAGTCTTTTTTTTATGATACTGTAAAATCAGGGTGAAATTCAATCAGCAGAGTAATACCTGATTGTCTGAATGGTCTGAGAGTAAGATTATATCGAACACAGAAGAGCTTGGACAAAATTGCATCCAGTAATAGAAAACCATATAAATAAATATAAATCTTTTCTTGCTTCTTTTGGAAATTTTCATAGTATCATGTGGACAGAAAAGGTTGCTCATTCAGTACTTAATAGTTTTAAGAAGCGTATACCTTTTAAAGAAACTGCATCCACTCGTCAAAGTTGCCTGTTGGGTTCATATGAATAATCAGGTTGAAAAGGACCTCAACAGGTCTTTAATCCCATCTCTTGCTCAAAACAGCATCAGTTGTGAGATCAAATCATGTTGCTGGGGGCTTTGCTCAGTCTGGTCTTGAAAACCGCCAAGGATGGAGACCACATAACTTTCTAAGCAATCTGTTCCAATGCTTCACTGTCCTCATCATGAAAAAGGTTTTCCTTATATCCAGCCTGAGCTTTTGGGGGGTTTTGCTTATTGCCTCTCTTTCTCTCAGAATACACACTATCAAAAGCTTGGCTCCATCTTCTTGATGGCCTTCTCACAGGTGCTGGAAAGCTACTGGGTTTCTTATCTGCCTTCTTGTCTTCATGAAAGCATTTATTGCTTCAATAATGTTTCAATGGCCACAGATGAACAAAGTTACTTGTTTTAATAATCTCTCTTCATGTAATTTCTAGATTAATTTGAAATAACCCAAGCATTTACCACACTGAAAAAGTAAGTGCCACATTTATAATGGTCTTGACTCCTACCTAAGCCACCTATAAAACAATATTGCTAGTTTAGAGATTCTCTTGCATATCTGAGTTCTGCCTATGCATTATGATATAGCTGCTGGTTGATTAAATGTTAGTATGGGAGATACAATTTATTTATTTTCTCCAACCAGAATAAATCCAAATCTCTTTTTTTTGTGGAGATTTCTTTGGGAAGGAGCTTTACAGTGCTTGGTATCATGCAGATATTTCCAAGATTCGTTTATGCCAGACACTGTGGATCATCTCATCTCTTATTTCAGTGTATTTCCAATCCTTCTATGTAGTTTATTTCAGGAAAAGTCAGGCATCCACTGGCCTCCTAAAGCCATAGCTTCTGGAAGGGTTAGTATATGACCCACACTTACAATAAAAGCCAAAGTATCTGTTCTCATTTGCTGAATCTGCCAGGGCTCTATATACAGTCTGGAAGCACACTAGTGAAACCTTTGAGCTCACCAGCTTTTGGGTTGGGTTTTTTCATCACTTCCTGGCCACTGCAGCTTTCCAGAGAGCTCCAAGGAGAAAATGACATAACCTTATGTTGAGTTTCTCTTTCTTGGAAGATGGACATGCCTAATTTAGTCTCCCTTTTTCACTCCTGTATTTTTTATGAAAGAATCTTCGAAGTGCAGTCACAAAGTTCACACATGTAACAGTGTAAGTATATATTGTAATGTCTTCCCAACAGAAGACTCGATTTTCTCACCTGGTTTAACCAATCACAGGATGCAAGTGGCTTATGATAATGGTATAAGCCGAGAGCACTTCAATGTAATGAAATGTTAAGATCTTGTAAATGTTCCCTGTACCAAATATCCAGCTGGTGAATATGGACACCAACAAGATGAAAATCTGGGAATGCCTAGTTACATACAGCTCTATATAGAATTTGTTTGTATTTTCAAAGTCCATTTTTAATAATGATGTCAATCGAACTTCTGGGTTTAGATTATTTCATATGAATAATTTTTATAGTTGCTTAAATCAATGTTAAATGATTTTTTCTAATATTTCTTTTCTGGTTTACTTCCTTCAATGTTTGCTTTGAAACGTTACCAGTAAGGCAAGCAATGTGAACTAGATATTTATAATAGTTACTATCCATGCCTTGATTCAACACCACGACAATAAAATTGAAGCCTTTCAACTAAGACTTGTTTTCCCTTTCCTTGAGTGAAATCTCAGGGGTTGCACCTGATTTTTTTTATAAAGATTATTTTCTGTTCTTTCTTTTGGACTGCTGAGGTGTTTCATTTGACACAAACCTCGAACTAAACAAATATTTGTATTTGTGGTCCAACAGTGGGTTTCCCAAATGTATTTGTACAGATAAACAACATGAACAACAAGGTCTACCTTCAATAAAATAACTGCAGAATTCAAGGATCCTTTTTTTCCCTTCATGGAATCTGTCTGAGAATAATACTGTTGAAATCTTGGAATTCTTATATCTTTTATCTGAAAATGCTTCATGTTTTCACCTATGTGACTGTAAGTCAGGAAGTCAAAATGATTGGTTGAAATTTGGAGTGAGAATAAAAGAAAAGCAGAAAATTACCAGATGGCAGTCTCATGAAGAAATGCAATGTAACTGGTATTTATATTTAACACAGTTCTAAAAGAATTTCCTTGACTCTTCTTTGAAATGCAGGGGTTTAAAAGTCATTCAAGGAGCAAAGCAAATTCAAAACAATTCAGTATTTCCATGTACAAACTGTTCAAGCTGGAATGCATAACCTGTGGAAGAATTGGTTCCTGGATCTTTGCATGCAGTTTGTCATCTGTTTTGTACAGAGACATTTCCTCCAGAAAAACTAATTCAAAAATTCAGTCTTCATCAGCAGTTTGAGGATGACAGGATCAGCCAAGGTTTCTTTCAGCCACTTAATTACTTATTTTAGAAACAGCTTAGTTGTGTCTAAGTAAATTATACTCTTGCTGATCACAATGGTATTTTTTCTGGCTTTTGAAATACAGAGTGAGAAAATCATGTTGGTTATTTTTGACCTAGCTATCTTTTATTTATCATCTATCCGTGTTTAAGAATTGTTAGGTACTCTAACAACAATCAGTGAAGCAAGGGAAGAACCCTGAATCCTTTGATTTGCTCCAGGTAATACATGCAAAGTAATTATCTTGATTGTAGACCAGGATGTCATTTTGGTATCTATCCTTTCCAGAACTGCTCAGATTTTCTTTCTGCAAAAACACTGCTTTCTACGTCAGTCCCGGGACACATCGCATATTCCATGTGTCTCTTGAAGTTCTCTCCAGATGTTCATTATAATATCCATTAACTGATTTTTTGTTTGCCTTTATTTTATGCTTTTCAAATAACAGTCCTGTTAAAGATGATAATACCTTCTCGGAAAGTTGGTTAGAAAACATTTTCCATTTTGTGATTTTATGTTCCCCTTGTTTCACACTTGGCCAACCAAATAGGATACACCTTTAATGTTAAAGTAGCTTAAATAAGAACACCTGAAGTATAGAAGTAAGAACACTTTGACAGTTTTAGTGACTCAATTCTCAGAAAATTAAGCTAAAAACAATCTGAATACTAAGAAGGGACATTTGTATCCAGAAGATTTTAACAGGAAGAGAATTTAATAATAAAATTGCAGCCCTAACCACATGGGCTTCTTGCTCTGTGTGTTTGTTTTCTTTTAGAATCAGTGTGGCATAGATGATACTTGCCATAAAGCTCTTCCTACAGAAAAATATGCAAGCCCAGCTTATTTCCAGTGCATGATAATAATTAAAGCTTCCATGAGTGAACCCCTGATATTTTTTAGCTAACAATTAACCTTAAGCCCTCCTTCCCTCTTATGCATTTGGATTTAAAGAGCAATAGAGAGACTGAAAGCAGTAGGTATGAGTGGCTCATTCCCTAACTCTGTGGACTAAAGGCTGGAATAATCTGACAAAGAATTCAGGAGAGGGAGCCCAAGTGGTGAGTGGACTGATCTTATAAGGGTTAGAAAAGAAAGAGAAGGTCTATCTTGTGACCAGGCTGAATTCAGGATGTTTTATGAGCTTCATCATACTGCTTTCACTGGTGCCAGCAATGTTTGTATGGTCCAGATGTCAGCTATCGACTTTTCCATTTATTCATCTCCATAGTTTCCTATGTTCTGGGGAGTCTGCTGTAGTTAGAGAGTTTATAGTGTTTTTTTTAAAGAAGTCTAGTGTTTAGAGTAAGGGTTTACTTGTCAAGACTTTAAGAGTCTATCTGTGACTCTATATTCATATGACTCTGGGTAAGACACTCAACCAGTTTTACTTCAGCTTTACAGCCTGCAGAGCAATACCAGTCTCAGTGACCTTGTGTCAGGCTTCATGCAACTGAGATACTTGGATGAAAGCTGTTTTAATAGGGGAAACCCACTATGATTCGCATTCTTATTAAGCTATAAATGCTGTCCATTTATTTTGGGTAGAGAAAAGATGTGGAGGGATAAAATTTGCCTGTTAGTCTCATTTTGTGTAGGCCTCTATGTTCTGTAAAAAATTCTCCAGAGCAGTAGATGGGAACTTGGATGTGTGAATCCTGAGTATCCTGAGTAGCAGACATCCTGGGACAGTAACCTATTAATACTGAGCAGGGACTGGGATCAGCAGAGCAGCAGCATGCCCCTCCTCACCATACAGAACCGGCAGATCACCTGGACTTCACTGCTGGTACTGGGGTATCTCTTTTATCTCCTCCTGGGTGCTATGGTGTTCCAGCTGCTGGAGAAGCAGTCAGAGATCCACTTTCGGGACCAGTTTCAGCTGGAGAAGCTCAAGTTCCTGCAGAACTACACATGCTTGGACAGGCAAGCCCTGGAGCAGTTTGTACAGGTAAGAGAAACACGCTCCCATTATTTTGGTTCCAGCATTATTTTGGTTAGAAGAAATTATACTGTTGTGGCCACACATGTCGTAAGTTGATCTACTGTCCATGACATTAAAGGACTAACTGTACAAGAGAATGGCAGAGGTTTCTCAAGCCCATTCACCTATCTTTTAATCTCGATCAATTGCACTTCTTTTCCCAGTCATGAACTCCCAAAAATATGCAAATATACTTAAGAACCTTCCTACTGCTTTGCAATAATTTCAGCTTCAGTGTTTTTGTCTCCCTTGTCAAGTATTACATGGGAATCATGCATGAGGACAAAAACCAAGAATCAAACCTACAAGAAGTAGGTAACCCTTTCAAGGTTCTCCAGTCCAAACCCATGCAAATTCTGCCCTTCTTTTGTACTATGAATTTTCTCCTGCCTTTGAAGGTGGTCCTGCAATTCCAGGCCTCTAAAGAAAACATAAAGCCAACCACCATGAACTGCATTATCTCTCACAATACGATACAAAGGGCTCTTGTTCAATATGGGTTGTCAATTAATGACATCTTCAATTACACTTTAATCTATTCCTCAAAGCTGTCTGGAGATAATATACTAGACCTTTCTTGGTATTATAATAAACATATTCTCATTCTAGTATTGCAAGAACTGGACAGAAATTCTTGAATTACCGCTTTTGTTGTGTTCAGAGTATATCCAGTTGCAGAGCTGGGTGCCTAAACAGTTTGAACTCTTTCTACCATGTCATTAAACACGATAGAAACTCTAAGGAAATAGGCTGCAGGTTTGCACTGAGTCAGAGGACTTCCACAGAGATATATGCTTTTGATCAATAAAAAGACCAGATTCTGTAAATGGATTTAAGCAAACAGTGAAATTCAGATCAGAAAGAGAAGGTCTGAACCTCTGTCTACAAGGACTACGTTCTGATTACTAATACTGTAATATATTTCTTGTGGAACATTTGGTATTGTCCAGAAAATTACTATAGTTTTCAAGAACTTACATAGATAAAAAGATGCCTGACTTTTTCAGCTTCAGCAGCTACTTATATTAGCTGTATTTCCCTTATCACTGGGATAATGATTGTAGAGCAGAAAATCCTGATTTTCATTCTAAACCACATTGGGATATTTCATAGGACTGGAAGGTTTAGTTAAGTATATTAGAAGCCTCAGAATGGGTTCACACATGTTCATATTCTCCTCTCTCTGGCTCCAGTAGACTTTCCTCAGCACTGCCGTGCCACTCAGAGAATCATGGGGCTTTTTTGCATCTCTGTGGACTTAGATACAATTCTTTCATTTGTAAGTTGTTCCAGACAAAACCGGCTGAGGGCACCAAATTATCGTCTACAATGTAGCAAGCTTTAAAGTACTTAGACTTTATGTTCTCAAGGTAAAAGTAAGTGCAGGTGCCCTCTGACTCACCACGCATTTATAAGATCTCTTAAGACATTGTCCATCTCTTACCAATAGTAGAGACTAGATGTCTTTACATATTAAATCCATAACTAATTCAGGAAAGCAATCATCTCTCTGTATGTTTTAACTATATGGTTTGGGAGGCCTGTCTGAAGTTTCAGTCTGAAAAGTCACTGTATACAGGCTGTGGTGAAACACAGACACTAGATTCAGTCTGCTCAGCTGTCAATGGTATGGTGCTGGCAGAGGATAATCAGTCTCCTTCAGAGAAATCCTGGGGGAGAGCAATGAAACACAAGGCAGACAACAAGGTATTTGTTGAGCATTTCTTTTGCACATAGTAGTTTTGGTCATCTGGTAAGAGCTATCTGGAATAGCAGAGAATATTCATTAGCTAATCTTTGAGACTAGGAGAAGTCTAATATTCATTGAAAACTGCTGGAAAGTCATAGCCAAAAAATAGCAAATTCATACTCACTAGGACTTATATGGAGGAAACAGAAATTAATATGTTCCCAATCCCCCTTCCCACAGACACAATGATACACTTACGTGTGTCCAAATTAAAAATGCAGATTTCTATCGAGATGACTAGACTTGGAAAGAAGAGGAACTGCCTTTATTTTTTATGTATTACTTCACTTAATTTTCCCAGTTTGATCACTTTGGTGTCTCCCTCCACTCCCTTCCCCTTAGCCTTCAACTAGTTACAGAACCTGTTCTCCTTGTCACTTCTCCAGTGACAAGAATTCAAGATTATGGCCAGTTCTGTTTCCAGGTTTTGGCATGTCAGCACAAGGCCATTTTAACCAAATCTACCCTGTTACCTACACTGTTTTATTGCTCTGTTTGCTCAAGATGGAAAGCAGTATTTACTTCCTTTTTTTTCTCACATTCTTCTTGATTTGGTCTAATGGGTTGCTCATCTTTGCTCATTTGACCTCTTCTGCCTCAGGTCCTCATGGAAGCATGGGTAAAAGGGGTCAACCCAGAAGGAAATTCTACAAATCCCAGTAACTGGGACTTCAGCAACTCTTTCTTTTTTGCGGGAACTGTTATCACCACTATAGGTGAGGTACTCTCTTTCCTTATAAATTGGGGTTTCCTACAGCTATCCTGTAAATCCCCCAGAAATGTGCAACTAGTGTACAGAATACACCTGCAAGACAATCTTGACTATTGTGGGTTACAGTTTGCTATTGTTTCCAATTGTACCTGTTATTCAGATATATCCAGCTTATTACACCTGCAAAAAACAACTGAGTGCCTACTTGATACATGTGATATCATTTTGTACATGCACAGCACATATTGAGGTTTCTTTGAAACACTCAGTTGCACTCACCACAAAATCAGAGACCTATAGAAATTTACAATACTCTTCATGAGTAATGTTTTTCACATTAAATTTTCTGTTAATCATAATGAATGCACAGGGCTCCATCAGAAGCTATGGTAATTTGTAAGGCGGATTTAATTTCAGAAAATCATAGGTCCACAGGTTCCTGAAGTTTAATGTAGCTGAACTTCCAAGCCTAGGAACAAACCCAAGATGACCTGCAGCCTGACTGTAATGCCTTTTCATGTAGCTCTTATTCTTTTCCAGGTTATGGTAACCTGTCTCCCAGCACAGTGGCAGGGCAGATCTTCTGTGTGTTCTATGCCTTGTTTGGAGTGCCCCTCAACCTGGCCTTTCTTAATCAGCTGGGGAAAGGCCTCAGCACTCACCTGATTACCTTGGAAAGATGGGTGCAAAAGCCAGGCCGTGCCCAGGTACAGTGTCAACCTATCCTTTATTTCCACTGTTTTAAAATTAATTAAATTTCTCCTCTCAGATAGGTACTGTTGTTGCTAGATTGGGTTTACCTTGTGCATGCCTATATTTTTCTGAACCATAGCAATTAAATGGCCCTCTATATCTATATCAATTTGATTTTGCTTGAGGGACTCTAGATTTTCCTGTTTAAAACCTGACTCAGCAAAATTGTTAAGCAAGCATCACCTCAATTTTAAGCAAGGTCCTTAACCTTTTGAGACCTTAGCAAAATACACACAAATTGCTGAATCAAGTTCTTATTATCGATCCTATGCTAACATCTATCCAGGTTGTAGCTCTACACTGTGCAAAACGAGCTTATTTTTATTGGCCTGCTAATCTGGTTTGAATTACCTTCCCTGATTGTGCGAGCAATTTAACACTTCCTTACTTTTATTTTCTTGAAATGTAAATAAATACTCCTTAGTTATAACTTATTAGTGAGTCATTGAACTAATCAAGATATATTGGAATAAGGGAAGTACGAGTAACAGAAAATAAATTAAGGTCATTTATATAAAAGTTAGTGCATGTTTCTGAGCAAAGGTTCAATGAATTGACCCCTTTAGTCAGGGAAAAAGGAGATTAAATATGTTAAATACATTGAAACATTTCAGAGCTCTGGCACAAGCTGTAAAGGTAATGTCAAATGCAGATGATGATTATATGAGCAAGAAGTTCTTTAGCTGCATAACCTGTTTGCTCTCATACAGCTCTGCCACCAGGAGGACTTTCATGCTAGTATAACTGCATCTTTCCTGAGATTCCTCATGGATGTGATTTTTTATTTTTTCTTTTCACTCCTGAATCAACACCTCATTTCTGGCAGAATTCCTATGATAAGACAAATTTTTGGAGCTGTATCTAGTTTTTCACTCTGAAAAGCCTCTTCCAGGAAACTGGTTCATCTCTTTTTAAACAGAACTTAGTCATACTTTGAGAAATTAATTACAATTGCTTCTTCTTAATTCCTGACCTACTGTCCCCTATGTTACAGATTTATACCAAAAAGCCAGTGTAAAAAGTAATAACATGCATTTCAGTATAAAATTTATGCAAACTTTATTATCTAATTTAATGCTATCGCACTTCTGGAATTAATTAAATGAGAACAGTTTTCAACTATAACCATGTTGATCAGTAATTCTCAAAGGGCTTTGCAAATGAGGTAAGTACAGAAAGCTAGAAAGACATGATATGCAATACAAAAGTGATTTGTCAAAGTCACCCAGTAGGCTCATGCCAAGTTTCTCAAGCTCAGCTGACTATTTTATATGTGAGATAATATAGAGAGAGGAAGAAAAACATGATACCTGGCCCTTTTTACTTTATAAATAGTGGTCTGGCTTTTCATCCAGTCACAATAGGCACATGCATAGAAAATCATACCCTGGTTTAAATGCTCTTGGGGACATTTTTAAACCATTGCAATGAGTTTTCATCAGCCTGTACATCACTAGTCAAAAGTTCACCAGAGTGTATCCCCTGGACATCCATGAGTTCCTGATCCTCAACCCTAAACTCCTAAAATCACCTGTCATGACCCATGCACTGCCCACTGCCCGTTCTGTATGCCTAGCCACTGCAGCCACATATGCTGAAACTTATCTCCCAGAAGGCAGACATTTGTACTGCGAGACACAGATCTGCCCTGTACTGACAGAAAACATTTCTGATCTGAATGCTGCTTAGTTGAAAATAAAAGCAGGCGAACTGACTTCACTTAGATTTTATTGAAACATACTTTTGGCTGAGCTCTTGCAAGCCACTTTATAAATCTTTGGAATTAGCCACAGTGAAGAGAACCCTAATTTGTCTTTGCCAATCTTTGTTTCATGAGTTATGCAATACTTGGTGATCTTCCTCAAAGACAGGAGCCAACTGATTATGAGATTATCTCTACTGAAATTGTAAAGTGAGTATTTCGTTCTTGTGGTTGTCATAACTTTGAAAATATGACTTGAGCATACTTTAAAACTCATTGCAAAAAGGCTTTTAAAAAATCCTCCTTTTTTCCTATTTTTGAGATTTTTTTTTATTCATGATTAGGTACATTATCTATGTGCAGGGTAAACAGCAAGGTCAGCCTGCTGTGCATGGAAGCATTGGTTTATCCTTCTTTTTTGGATTTTGCTCACTGCTGGAGCAGGTTTGTGATTCAAGAGCAAAACAGACGCAGCATTTTCCACTAAGCAACTGATCAGTGCTCTTTATCTGCCATCTTCTTTTATTTTTCAGATGGTTCAGACACTGGCAGTGGCCAGCTTCCTGACCACTGGGACCTTGCTTTTCCTAATATTCCCACCGTTGGTCTTCAGTTATGTAGAAGGCTGGAGCTATGGAGAAGGCTTTTACTTCACCTTCATCACCCTGAGCACCGTTGGATTTGGGGACTATGTAGTAGGTAATAAAGAAGGCAAACTGGATTGTGTTTTGTTGAAATTAGTTGCTCTAGTATAAAGCTAAATACAGAGAGCATAGATATCCGTCCCACTATAAATCTGACAACCTGGTTTAGTGGAAGGTGTCCTTGGCCATGGCAAGGGGTTGGAACCAGGTGATCTTTAAGGACCCTTCCAACACAAACCATTCTATGATTCTGTGATAATGTATTATATGACATGGGCATTTTTCACTTGGCAGTTAAGCTGAGAGTCACCAAATATGCCACTGGACATATGCCACTGGACACCCATTCAGCAGTGTCTATGTCCAAGCTGGTAAGAACGTGATCTATGAGTGACAGGTGGAATATAAGTGAAATCTCTTGTCAGTATTAGGCTTTTGAGCCACTGTCTCCTAACAGTGGTACGTTTCAGCAAATACCTACCATTCCCAATAAGAAATCATGTCAAATATGTAATGATCAGTACTTAAAATGGGGAAAACATTACTGACAACCCCAGAACACTTGTGAAAGAAAACAAACCCAGTGAGATTACACAGTCTTTAGAGTCTCTATGTTGAGCCTCTTCTCTAGGCACAGAAATAGACACATGTGAAGGGCTATTTTTCCACCCACTTATTTGAACAAATGCTCTTAACAGATTGTGTAGTGTGTTTATTTGTTAAAAACACTAGAGTTCGTTGCTTCACAAGTAGTAGCTCTCCTTGGGACATGTAAGCATGTTCCAAAAGGAGAGAAATCCCCATCTCATGCTGAATCTGGGCACTGTGGAGTTTCATGATCATCTGGATGACAGACTAAGTGCATGGCTGCAGTGCTGTCCTGTGCCTGTATCATCTTCACTGATTGCCCATGCTGTGGAATTATCAACTCGGTGCCACGGAATGGACTCAGTCAGAGATCAATATGATCAGACAAAAAGCCATTTATTGCAAAGCATTAACTCCTTATATACTATTGCTTACACACACCTACAGCAATTTGGCATATCATGATTGGATACTTGTCTTGAAGACCCTTAGTGACTAACATATTATGGGTTAAGCACAGGTGTGAGAACTTGACCTCGAACGCTTACCAACAATCCACAATTCTCATAACTCAGTGAATTGCAGCTTCTTCTTATCTTGCTTGCTTAGGCTTCCTCAGGCCTCCCACAGCCTTGCTGTATCCCTCAGAGTTATTCAGAGCTCATGTACCAAATATCCAGTCACCTCTGAGAACACTGTCTCCACAACTCGGGGATTAAGATTCCCATAACCACTTACTTAAAATGGCTGCATTTCCCATATAATATTCTCAAAATAATATTTTAATCCTGGTTACTGAGGTATATCATCCTACAAAAAGCAATCATTGTATCACTGAGGTAGGAAACTGCATCTTTCTAAATCATCTAAGATCCCCTGTGTGTTTTTTGAGTACAATATGACTAATATGGATTCAAAATAGGATTTCCAAGTTGATTTTTTTTTTCTTTGTCCATGGCTAGGAACACTCAATTTTGTGCATCACTGAATAACATTAGATATGGCTATTTTTATTATATAGCCTCAGCTTCAGAGATTTGATGCCAACTGTTCATCAAATTTGGAACATAAAAAGGAAAATAAAAATAAAATTATGCTTATAGATCACACAGTCTTATTAAACTTTTTCAAGGTGTGGAGAATGTATGTATGAGAACTTCTGTTTGGCAGACCTAAGCTGTCAAGATTAATATGCATAGTTTCCTGGATTTTTCAGGCACAAACCCCAACAATCACTATATCCCAGTGTACAGAAGCCTAACTGCAATTTGGATTGTTTTTGGCTTGGCCTGGCTGGCTCAGGTCTTCAGCGTGGCAGCTGACTTGATGGAAAAATTTCTTCAGCTAAAGTGGTACAAACCTGACTTAAGCTTGGCAGAAGGAGCCACCACCAAACTGGAAAATGAACCTGAGCAGCCTAGAATCCACATCCCCAACTGAAGCAAGCTACACAGAAAGCAGTCTTAAAAGTATGTCTTTCATCTGTATCTCACACTAAGCAAGCCATGTGGATAAAGAACTAACCCACAAGTTGTAAACTGTTTCCTAAGGAGCAGATTTCCTAAGAAGGAAATTTCAGATGCATTGAAATTTTCACATACTGTGTAGGTATCAGCCAATTAAACCTCCAAAGAAGTAGCACACATGGTCAGACTTTCCTGGGATTCATTTTACACTTTTCACTCATGACAGCTTTCTCTGAAGTAATCAATTATTATCCTTTCTCTTTCTTTAGTGGAATTCAGTTCTTATGGTCATTTGTTTTCAAATAAATCCAGAGTGACTGCCTCCCGGCTCCAGTGAGAGGTCATGTCACCAAGAATTTCAAGTGGAAAAAATCAGGTCCAGAAATCTACAGACAAATAGGAAAAGCCTCACGCTCACAGGCCCTTGTTCTCATGGGGGACTTCAACCACCCTGACATCTGTTGGGGCAACGGTACAGCCCGGCACAAGCAATCCAGGAGGTTTCTCGATTGTGTGGAAGACAACTTCCTTCTGCAAGCAATAGGGGAGCCGACGAGGAGAGGTGCCCTGCTTGACCTTGTGCTCACCAACAGGGAAGGTACTGTTGGAAATGTAACGCTCCAGGGAAGTCTTGGATGCAGTGATCACGAGATGATCAAATTCGAGGTCCTCAAGACAGTGAGAAGAGCGTGCAGCAAGCTCACTGCCCTGGACTTCAACAAAGCAGACTTTGGCCTCTTCAGGAACCTGCTTAGCAAGGTTCCATGGGATATAGCCCTAGAGGGCAGGGAGGCCCAAGACTCTTGGTTAATATTCAAGGATCACCTGCTACAAGCTCAGGAGTGTTGCATCCCGACTAGAAGGAAGTGCAGCAGGAGCGCCAGGAGACCTCCTTGGATGGATAAGGAGCTGCTGAGAAAAATTCATAGGAAAAAAAGAGACTTATAAAAGGTGGAAGCAAGGACAGGTGGCCTGGGATGAATACAGGGATGTTGCCCAGGAAGCTAGGGACCAGGTTAGGAAAGCTAAGGTCCAGTTAGATCTAAACTTGGCTAGGGATGTGAAAGATAACAGGAAGGAATTTTATAGGTATGTAGAGGCTAAAAATCAGACTAGGGACAGCGTAGGCCCTCTCCAGAAGCTTTTGGGAGAGCTGGCTCCACAGGATTTGGAGAAGACTGAGGTTCTGAATGACTTCCTTGCCTCGGTCTTCACTGGCAAAGGCTCTGACTGAACCACCCAAGTCTTGGAAGGCAGATGCAGGGACTGTGAAAACCTAGACCTTGGGCCCACTGTAGGAGAGGATCTGGTTCAAGACCATCTTAAGAACCTGAATGTACACAAATCCATGGGCCCTGATGAAATCCATCCATGGGTCCTGAAGGAGCCGGCTAATGAAGTTGCAAAGCCACTGGCCATCATATTTGAAAAATCATGGCAGACAGGTGAAGTTCCTGATGACTGGAAAAAAGAAGGGGAAAATGGACGACCCGGGGAATTGGGTTGAAGGGGAAAATGGATGACCCAGGGCTGATGCCAACCTCATGAAGTTTAACCATGACAAGTGCAAGGTCCTACACCTGGGTTGGAGCAATCCCAGGCACAGCTATAGGTTGGGCAGAGAAGAGATTCAGAGCAGCCCTTCAGAGAAGGACTTGGGGGTGTTAGTCAATGAGAAAATGAACATAAGCCAGCTTCAGTGTGCACTCACAGCCCAGAAAGCCAACCGTATTCTGGGCTGCATCAAAAGGAACATGACCAGCAGGTCAAAGGAGGTGATCCTGCCCCTCTGCTCTTGTGAAACCTCACCTGGAGTATTGTGTGCAGTTCTGGTGTCCTCAACATAAAAAGGACATGGAACTGTTGGAACAAGTCCAGAGGAGGGCCACGAGGATGATCAGGGGACTGGAGCATCTCCCATATGAAGACAGGCTGAGAAAGTTGGGGCTGTTCAGCCTGCAGAAGAGAAGGCTGCGTGGAGATCTCATAGCAGCCTTCCAGTATCTGAAGGGGGCCTACAGGGATGCTGGGGAGGGACTATTCATTAGGGACTCTAGTGATAGGACAAGGTGTAATGGGTTGAAACTTAAACAGCAGAGGTTTAGACTGGATGTAAGGAAGAAATTCTTTCCTGTTAGGGTGGTGAGGCACTGGAATGGGTTACCCAGGGAGGTGGTGAATGCTCCATCCCTGGCAGTGTTCAAGGCCAGGTTGGATGAAGCCTTGGGTGATATGGTTTAGTGTGAAGTGTCCCTGCCCATGGCAGGGGGGTTGGAACTAGATGATCTTAAGGTCCTTTCCAACCCTAGCCATTCTATGATTCTATGATTTCCAATCACAAAACAAACAAAACCACAGAGGAATATCAGCAGTAATGACTGCCTGCTAAATGACATCCACCCAATTATGATTCATTTGATATTGTCTGAAATTACCAGCTTTCATATAAAATGATAACTTTTCTTTAGTTCCTGGGCTAAAATGCTTCTCTCTTAAATTGTGCAGAAATCATGTGTCTATCCAGCACTGCCTGGACTGTCACAATCCATTTTGGAGCAAACTGACAGCTCAGAGCAGGTCCTTATCCTTATTGCAATTCATTTCACAGTCACTTGACAACAGGACTTTAAATCTAAATGCAAGCAAACTTTCTTTATTTCCAGACAGATCACAAATATTATTAGAGTCTGGAATTTGCTTTGGGAAAGTTCATTATGAAGGTATCATGCATGTGATTTGATGCTGTCCATTTACCTCTAAAAAAGGCTGATGATGGGCTTTTGTGTTAAATCTGATCTTCAGCCATATGCAGTGTCAACCATGAGAAACAGTCTGGTTTTGTCACATCTATTGTAAGTAAGTCAAATGTAGCAGCAGCCATCACCGAAGAAGCAGTAAAGCCAAAGAAGGACACATAAGCACCTTATAAGCAGGCCGTCACTGAGATATAAAACTGTAGCCATACTATGTATTAAACTCTAAAATCTTGATAAAGCAACCATTCATTGAGTACCATGCTACGTAGTTTATAACCGTCACTCACACATTCCATGGCTTGTAAGTATGTACATACTGCCATTTATTATGTATGTTTATAACTCCCAGTAACAGTCAGTTGATCCTTTTAAACTCATTTATAAGCGGAACTTCAAGTGTGACTGAATTACGACTGGGCAATGTAGCGAGCTAGCCTGTGGCTGACAGGCTACAGTAATATCTCATGTGAGCCTTTCAGCAACTGCTGTGGTATTTCATTTTGGGGAAGCGCACATAAAACATGTAGACAGATATAGGTCACAAATCTCACATACTTTCTTACTTCTGAGGATGATCACAACAGCGGCATGTTCTTACACCTGACTTGATGCTCGCTTTCTTTGCTAGTTGCTAACTCCTGCATATCGCAGTGTGCCAGCTATGGCTTGTTCAACTCAATTCAACACTGAGTTTTCAAATACACATCCCACCTAAGATTTCCCTCATGTCTTACCACTGGTTACCTTGCAGATTTTATCTCCTCAGTTTTTGCACTGATCTTCCTTTATGCCCTCAGCTACTCCCATAAATTTATGCAACGGCTTTGTTTGTAGCTACTTTCACTAAGAGTAGGCAACTCTCTTCTGTCTGGCTTTTTGTATCTTTGCAAATCTCATGGGAAACTTTCTCAGTATTCTCTGTTCTTCACACATAATGTTTGCATATGCAGTTGTTAACACATCGCCATCACTGTACTCTGTACCTGCCTTGTGTCAACGCTACAAGACATTTTAGACCAGTTTATGTAAAAGACAAAAGTAACGTTCTACTGACTTTTATATCTAACCTGTTCCCTTTTCCTTGCCTTTTTCCATGCCTTCCTTACTTTATCTAGCCACAGCCAGCCACAAAACATGCACTAGTCTAAAGATGATGTTATACAGTATTTTACACCATGCTGCATGCCATAACAAATTATAATAAGGCTTACAAAGGACAGAAAGTATGCATGCACCACTTACTGGCAAAGCGTTTGTTAAGATCATTCTTGCTTGACACCTGACAGCAGGGAATTCGGATTGGTTTTACTGCAGTCCAGAAAACTGCTCCTGTACCTGGTACTGACTTTGCAAAGTAGCAGCATGATGAGACTATGCTACTTAAATCAAGCATGTGTCCATGCTGAAACAGAAAAGAGGAAGATACTGATTACCTCTCCTATGTTACACAAGTGATTGAAATTTCTTGCTCACTTTGTCAATTTTTCAAGATCCTATAAAGATCCTAAAGGTCATGCACATTTGTAAGGAAAGTTACTTTGAGACACATGCTGAGAGCACTGCTCCAGTTCTTGAGCATGAATGGATCAAGTGTTTTCTAGTACCCTTCCTCTAATAAAAAGGTAGCCAACAAGTATCAACCAGCAAGCTAAGAAAAATAATGTGGAAGAACTGTGCCATCACAAGGGCTTACTTGCAGTCCCCAAATGGACTCTTCCAC
Organism: Melopsittacus undulatus; assembly: GCF_012275295.1. NCBI lineage: Eukaryota > Metazoa > Chordata > Aves > Psittaciformes > Psittaculidae > Melopsittacus > Melopsittacus undulatus. The sequence continues at coordinate 100,654,280 of NC_047529.1, read as the reverse complement.
TCTTTTAAAAATCTGTTTTACCAGTGGTGCAATTCTGCACGGAATGGTGATCACACAACCTACTGTGAGATGCCCAGATGGATACCAGCACTTCCGAAGCCTCTGACTGCAGCTCTGCACCCTGTGACAGAAGCAATGGCCCGAGCAGTGGTCATCCAGGATGCAATAGCACATTGTCCCAAGCAGCTACCACTTGCAATCCAGTGCAAGACAAGAAGCAAATGTCTTTCCAGACCTACACTTACCCTTTAAACCTAGTCAGCAAGCCCTTCGTCATCCTTAGATGTATTGTGTTTCCATACAACACCAAAACATCACCTGCAAATGTTTAAACCATTCTCTGGAGATGTGAATGAAGGCTGACACACAAGTGACAGTTCTGAGAACACTCAAGAAAATCAGCCATTAAGATATTATATGATTCTGTGAAGTTTTGCTGTGAATCTTGATATGTACTCTGCCTCCCCAAATTTTCTTCTAGCAAGCACATGCTTGATGTCCTGGGTTTTCAGTCTTGCTTGTAGTTACAAACTCTGCATCTCACCTGTGATGTTTTTATAGTATATCTTTAGTACAAATGTTAAATGCTATCTGTTTAGTCCATAATGTTTCAGCATGGTTATCTTACTGTACTTCATATAATCTGACTTTAATGCAGTTAAAATGTCAAATTGTAGTCCAGATGTGTTTATTTCCTGATCTTAAATGAAACTTAACTGTATATACTTTTAATATCTTTGCATCTTTTCTTTCCTATATATGTTTTTATAGAAGGCTTTTTTCTTTTATATTTTAAACATCATTCTGATAATAGAAATTCGCTAAGACAAAGAGGCTTTAAGAAAAAAATAGCATAAAAATTGTAAGGTCAGTTAGTTAATTAAGTAACTTTGTTACTGCCTCTCTAAGCTTAAGCCAATAGGGACTGCTTGTGTGCAAAAGATAAAGATGTATACTGGTTAGGACTACTTGGGTGGTTTGGGAAACTGCTATGAAAGTACTGTGCATACTCCAAGAGAAAGGGTAAACAAGTTCAACCTAGAGGAAGACTTTGAGCCTTCATCCTCATGACCACTGTCGACCATCACCAGGGGAGAGACACATGCTCAAGGGGGAGTGTCAGAGTTCCAAGAAGGACCCCACCTCTTCTCAGAAATCTTATGAATATGTATATCTACTGACATAAATTTGTGACAACCTGGACAGTGAGTGTGCATGTTATGAGGAGCGATCCCCCATGTGCCCAGTGCTGAATAAACAAACACCTATTTAATAGTTACATTGGCTATTGAGTTTCTTTATGATGCTTTTCTCGGCATCAGTTCAGCGATGAATACATTGAAAAGGCAGAGCTACATCCAAGCAGTAAGCAGTATAACTTTTGGACTTTTTTAAGACTGTGTTCAGGACACCTTTAAACTGGAATTGATCTATCCTTTGCATATTAAGTTTTGCATCTTGCCAGTAAATCCAGGAGTTTATGCTAGTCAGTTTAAAGTACCTCCCAGAAAAACACAAACCAGCATAAAACCAGAACTTTTCCAGTAGTGTCACACCTGATTGATGGCTGCCTTATCTGTGATAGTATCAATGCTCCTCCCCCCCAGCAAAAAATAAAAATCACAGGGCACTATGAGATAACAGTACCATCCCACAGCACATAAAGGCATCTTGTTTAGAAAATTAGTGAGTTCATTTCCCTTAATCTTTTATTCCACAACAAAATAGGTAGTATGCTGCAAACTTTGTACATTTAAAGTGATTTGTTTGGTTTTTTCTACTGATGAGAAAACATTTGATGTACCTTATACAAGAAAATTAATAGGTCTCAAGAACTAACTAGATGAAGGAAGTGCTTCTATCTTTCATCAGAAAACCACAAACACTAAAACGACTGACAAGCGTGCTCTCTTTATAGTTGTTTATATGGAAGGGTCATTATCAGAAACACTTGTTACTGCCTTTTAAATTAGCTTAGTACTTGTGTGAAGGAGGAAACCAGATTTGTACAAGTTCCTAGTACAGCTATCTGTAACTGATATCAGTCTGTTAGATCAGCGATTTGGCTTGCCCAGAAAGGAGTTAAGTAACTTAAGTCCTCTAAAAGACGAACATGTCCTGGTGCCTATCGTTGCGCAGAGAAAGGAGCCTTGGGCCAGTTTTGCGCACCGGAGAAGACTGGCAGGAAGCGGCGGACGTGGAAGATGATGATGAGGATGGCGGATAGGCGAGCCGCTGTGTGGGAGCAGCAGAATCAGCTGCCTGTCCCTGTACAGTGCCTCTCCTGGGGCTGGGAAGGAGCAAAGCCGGGGAGCTGGCCAGGGGGAGGCTCTGGGGGCCGGCCAGGTGCCCTGCCCTGCCCAGCACATCCCTCCTCCCGCGGGCAGCCCCGCTCCCGCCCCGGCGCCTTCTTCAGCTCTAGGGCGGCAGCCGGCGGCAGCAGGGTCGATGGTGGCGGAACGGTGGCGGCGGCAGCGACAGAAGCGGCGTTGGGGGGTACCGGTGCTGCTGGTGGTCTACGTGGGCTATGTGGGGCTGGGCGCCGCGGTGCTGCAGGCGCTGGAGCGGCCGGCCGAGGCACGGGCTGCTCAGCATCTCCTGCGACAGCGCTGGGAGCTGCTTGCCAACCACACCTGCCTGCGGGGAGCCTCCCTGCAGCGGTTCATCGAGGTGAGCCCGAGCCCCAAGGGGCCAGCGCTGCCGGCAGTAACGAGAAACAAAACCAGACCTCGTCTATGCATTCACATCACCCTGCCCAGAAAAAGCTGTCCGCGGCCTGGGAAAACCGTTCCGAGCAGTGAGCAGCTTTCTCCGGGCGGGCTCTGGGCTTTGCTGGGCTGCTCTCCCGGGGCTTCGACGGCTGGGGAACTGCCCTGTCCCTGCGGGACCTCCGCAGGTCGCGGCGTTCTCGAATCTTTCAGCGGTAGCCGAACTCCCGCGGTGTGGTGATTACTCTGGGTTAACTGCAGGTGGGTTAGGTCTGGTTTGCTACTGAGCTCGCTGAGAATGAGTTACAGGCTGTAACACCCTACTAGTGGTAAATCCTAACGAGAAGACTTTGTCGTGGTAAGTTTAATTGGTGTGTCATGACAAGCTTTTTCAGTTTTCTGCTTGTTATTTAAAGGGAAATAGAAAATAATTATAACACTACTCAAAGTATCCTTAAAAACGTGTCTGAGGGTGTTTCCAGGATGGTTGTGAAATGTAAAACACGACTGAATGCGATCTTACTGGAGAACAACTGGGTGCATTTTATAATACAGATGTGAACTAAGTGGGATAAGTGGGTTCTCTCCTTGTTTCTTTTCCATTGGAAAAACAAAATCTACAGTATTAAAGTGGCTTCATTATTTATGAAAACCATTGTAGTTCAGTCAATGCTGGTGTTTGAATATGTACTCCTTCCTTCCTTCCTTCCTTCCTTCCTTCCTTCCTTCCTTCCTTCCTTCCTTCCTTCCTTCCTTCCTTCCTTCCTTCCTTCCTTCCTTCCTTCCTTCCTTCCTTCCTTCCTTCCTTCCTTCCTTCCTTCCTTCCTTCCTTCCTTCCTTCCTTCCTTCCTTCCTTCCTTCCTTCCTTCCTTCCTTCCTTCCTTCCTTCCTTCCTTCCTTCCTTCCTTCCTTCCTTCCTTCCTTCCTTCCTTCCTTCCTTCCTTCCTTCCTTCCTTCCTTCCTTCCTTCCTTCCTTCCTTCCTTCCTTCCTTCCTTCCTTCCTTCCTTCCTTCCTTCCTTCCTTCCTTCCTTCCTTCCTTCCTTCCTTCCTTCCTTCCTTCCTTCCTTCCTTCCTTCCTTCCTTCCTTCCTTCCTTCCTTCCTTCCTTCCTTCCTTCCTTCCTTCCTTCCTTCCTTCCTTCCTTCCTTCCTTCCTTCCTTCCTTCCTTCCTTCCTTCCTTCCTTCCTTCCTTCCTTCCTTCCTTCCTTCCTTTCAACACAGGTGTTGCCAAACAACAGAAAAACAGTTTTTTTCTGTAAAAGAAGCATTTGGTAGTGGTTAAAACCATAATAGCTGGCCACCAGAGTTCAAAGGATCTAAAATAGGACTTGAATAAGTGTCCCAAATAGAAAATCTTGTTGTTCCAGCAAAGACCTGGCAAACAGAATTAAGCTGATGAACTATGTCAGGCTCTCATCTTTTGACTTTCTAATGGTAAGTGCTCTGTGGCAGTCAGCAGTACATTGAAGATATTATATAAATTTGGACCCTCATATGCTACCATGGTATCTATTCTCATTATTCATTGTGTGTGCTGCATATTGTGCTAGCTGTGGGATGTAAATGGAAGTAAGAAACAAGTGAGAAGAGACCAGTCTGGCACTTCATAAGGGCAGGTCTGAGCTGAGCTTTGTTCGACACTGGTTGTGGAACCAGTGAAGTGCTTGAAGTGAGTGCTTGACCTGCCTCTTGCCCTGAGATTGGAAGGGTTTCACTTGCTGAATGACAGCAATGAGGTGATAGTAGTAGAGAGAAGATAATGATCACACCTGAGTAGACAGAAAGGTCTTTCTAATATTGTTCTGAAAGTTTGGTTTTCTATATGTACCTCTACTAGTTCTTGATATTCTCTTATATGACAGCCGACCAAATCCCTTTAGACAAGGCATTGTTATAATAAGCTATGTGAGTACTTGGTTGGGACCTGAGCAAGCCTTGGGTGATGAAACTAAAAAGTTTGGTTTCATTTTATGGAGTGTCTGTGCATACATTTGTACTTTGGAAAAAAAAAATCTGAGTTTGGATGGCTTTGTGTGCTATTTTTAATAATTTTCAGAGTGAGAAATTAGCCTTAAAAGTATAATCCACAGGATTGCTTCTCTCCTACAAGCTTCTCTAGTTTTCTGTGGTACTTGGTATTGGAAGCATGCTTTAAATAATGGGAGGGTTTTTTTTCTGTGTGGTACTTTGTTATTGCAGTTGATTCCACATAATTTATCAGGCAATGTCATCACTGGCCCTCTTCAGATAACAAATTTATATTCTAAATACGCAGCTGATTATTTGCTAATTAAGAAAGACATAAAGAGTGTTTATGAAAACATAAATCAGTGTGTGAATTTTAACTGCTTTGACATTACTGGCAATTCCTCATTGTTTTCTTACTACTCTTTCATACTTCATAATTCCAAACTCTATTTAAGTGTATAGGGGCCAATGGGAATAAAATCCCAGTTTGCTCAGCAATGTACAAATGTCATTTTACAACCTGTTTATTGCTCAGTTCCTAATTATTGACCAGGAGTGGAAATACACTGTTCCAGCCCTTGCACAGATAGGAAGCAATAGAGAACTCCTCCTTTGAGAAGCTAGCATGAAAGAAAGGCATGAGGATGAACAGGAGAAGAGGCAAGCAGACAGTACTGTAGTAGCCAGAATGAATTCTCATTCAGTAATTTCTAGGGCTCAGATCCTTTCAGGGGTGAAATAATTTTCTGATTAACAACAGAAATGACAGAAGGAACTGGGAATAGTGGACCAACAGCAGAAACTGAATGTCAAGGGGAGAGTGTTAGTGTGCAACATCAGTAGTGGTAGGTGCCTGCTTCCCACAGCTGTTTGGTTTTTGTTGCTGGATTTTTTTGCCTGGAACTGGCTGGCTCCCCTCGTGTGGGATGCTGAACAGTTTCACATTTCCTAAATAGTTGAAGGTAGCATGTGTGAATGCTTTATGTATAAGCAAGAAAACATGCACGCTTATGTAAACACCCTAATGTGTTTACACATACAGAAATGTGCATATGGCAAAGACTGACTTCTGTTTTTCTTGGCTTTCTTTACTTGTCTAGGAAAGGACAACATAAGGGATGACAGTGACTCTGGCCATGTGTCCCTTTACTGTGCATGCAAGTGATATCTGCTCAAGGACAACATAAATTTGGTTATGTTGACCCATCTAACCCTACACTATTTTTCTGACTCAAACACATGTTCACCAAATGCAAGATCAAGAGAAAACAGTTCCTCAAGAGTCATTAGGCTACATAGAAAGAGGGCAATGTTGGGCTTTTAATTATAAATATGATGGTGGTCTTCACATGCCAGAATTACTGGCTGTAAGGGCACATCAAAGGATTCTCTTGATCATAAAACACACAGAAGGAAAAAACAAATGCAATGATAAGGAAGGTTTCAGGTTATACACCCTAAATACAGTAAACAACAGCAGCAGGACTTGGCTCGGGGAAAAAATGCAGGCAACAGTTTTTGTCTGGGCAAAAATTATGTTGTTTCCAGATTTGAGAAGCATCCAGAGAGTGAGGTTGCACATAGAGGGCACTTTCTGTACAGGTGTGTCTCTTACAGCCAAGACCCCCCTCTGACCTTTTAGGGGTGGGGGGCACCTAGACACACACCTAGACCTCACAGTGTGATGCCCTTCTACTGCATATATGTCTTGGTTTTACTGCCAAGGGCAAGTATATGTAGCTCTGCTCCAGCTGAGTTGTCCTCCAGACTTGCTCTTTTTCCTGCATTGTTTTCAGGGGTTACAGGCACCAGTGTGGCTATTGCTGCTGTACTTATTAGCCTTTCTTTAGTCAGATGGTAGGCCCTGTAGCCAGGCTTGGAAGTTTTTTTCTCTGTTTCATGTTTTAGGCTGTTATCATGACATCGTTTTCATGCTGCCCTTTTTTTTTTTGCTATAAATTTATTATTATTGTATACATATTTCCCTAATACAGCTGTTTCCTGTGTTCATTGTATTGTTCTATCCACATTCTATTATTGTAGGTGTATAATGCTATTTAAACCCAGTTGCTTACATAAATCAGGGAAAAGAAAATGCAAACTTAGCTAAATGAATTTTTTTAAATCTAGCAGGATTTAAAATTATTTAAAATCTAGCAGGATTTAAAAAAAATGTAGTGAAAAAGAAAAGACATAATTGTAAAGGGCAGGCCATAAACTAAAAGCCTGCAGGTGGGTCTAGATACTGTTATCTCCAGAGTCAACAGTTAGAACTACCCAGAGTGTTAGTTCATGTTTACTAAAGCAACAAGATCCCATGTGACTGGGAGATCCTTATCAATACCTTTGCTTGCACTGACATTGAACCAGCAGAGATTTGTGCCAGGTGTCAGGAAATACAAGCCTCCAAATAGAATTTACTAAAATCATCTTGCTTGCATATGATGCAGCAGTGAGAGACTCTGAAGGGGTGAGCATCAGAGATCATCTGTTGATGATAAGGGACTTTTAAGGAACAGAATTGGCTCTGGGTGTTGTGGAGCAGTAACATCTGTATAGAACTCACTTCAGACAAATATCCATTGTTTTGTCACAAGTGAAATAGGGTCAATCCCCTGTAATTGTTCTACTTTCCTTCTTATCCAAATGTGCTAACTGCTCCAGTTAAGTTATAGCCAATTTTTTATTCTCCAGACATATTAACTAAAAAGAACTATGGGTACCTTACCAAGAGTGTGAATTCTGTGCTTATAATATCCTATTATAGTATACCATTGACAGAAGGTGTTAAAGAGTCTTTATTCTGCAAGGCATTAGACATTTAGTGCTCAGTAAGGCTGTTCTTTTTGGAAGGTGAGAAGATCTACTGATGAACTGGTGCTTCTGGTTAGTTGACTCTCTTCTAGGTCTTCAGGTCAATGATGTAATGTTTGCTACCTGTGTTTAAAAAGAGAAGGTGGAGAGGAGGCACAGGAACATATTATTTATGTACCTCTGCCTAAAAAGAGATGTTCATTGATACTATCAAATTCTCAGTAACAGCTGGTTTGTCCTGGGAAGTTACAAATAAGGAAGTGCAAAAAGCTGGAATTAACCAGTAGCTGCCTCAATAACCAGACAGGAGAGTTGAAGACACAGCAGTGGATATCTAAAGTGGATGTGAGACTGGTAATGCAGTACACATGTGTTGTGGTTTAAGCCCAGCCAGTAACTGAAACCCACGCAGCTGCTCGTTCACTCCCCCCCCACACACACACCTTTTCTTCCTCCCCCTGCTCCAGGAGGGATGGAGGGGAGAATGGAAAGAATGTAACTCCCATGGGTTGAGATAAGAACAGCCCCATAACTAAGGTATAACACAAACCACTGCTGCTACCACCAATAATAATAATGATAAGCGAAATAACAAGGGAAGAGAGTACAACCCTCACCAACTGCTGGCCGATACCGAGCCCAACCTGAGCAGCAATCTGGGCCTTACGGGTAACTGTCCCCAGTTTATACACTGGGCATGATGTGCTGTGCAACAATCCCTTGGCTAGTTTGGGTCAGATGTCCTGTCTCTGTTTCCTCCCAGCTTCTCATCCTCCCTGGCAGAGCATGAGACTCAGAAAGTCCTTGGTCAGAGTAAACATTACTTAGCGACAACTAAAAACATCAGTGTTATCAGTGATGTTCCCAGCCTGAAAGTCAAAAAACACAGCACTGCATGAGCTACTAAGAAGGAGAAAAATTACTGCTACTGCTGAAACCAGGACAACGTGGTACATGAGAGAGACTTAGAGGTATTGCTGAAAGATAGAGTGACTCCACAGCAAATAGAAAAGAATAAACCTACATTTTGCAGGGAAGAAAAAGATGTAACTCTTAAATGTCAAGAGGGAACTGAATTCTATAGGCTGAGTCTGCACTAAGCTTCTGGATACTTCAATGGGTGTTCTGGTAGAATCAGCAACCTCACTTCTTTTTTGTAGTTATTAGAGTGATAATAGTAAAAACTAAACCACATGCTTTAATTACGTTGTCAAAAGATCTCTTTTGTTCTTAGTGTCTAGGTTAAAAATCCTAACTACATTGGGCTTGTTGGTGCACAACTGTGTAAATTGGTGAGAATTTTCCAGGGCAGATGAGGCATTTGTTATTAATCACTTGTGGGAATACAGCTCCAGAGCAGTGAAGGGGTAAAAGCCAGGCAGGATGAAACAGTGATGATTATGGTTTTTTATGTCCCAAATTGGGACAATGTTCTGTTTGGATGTCCCTGCAAGAAGAGCCAACAATAATTATTCTAATTTATGGTAGAAGAGAAGGGGTATTGCCATCCTAAAAGAAGTTTGAAAAGTCAGAGATAAAATAGATAAGGGAATCAGCAGAAATCCACAGCTTCCTCTTGGAGTTACTAGTGATCTTGAACTAAAGGAAGGAATTCCCTGCAGAAGAATGAACAAAAGTAGGCTTTGATTTTGTAGTGGGATATATGTAATGATCTAACAAAGTGTGCATTTGCAAGTATTGGCTTATGATATTCCTAACTGAAATTTCAGAGTTTATGGTTAAGTAGAAAGGACCTGGAGGCCAAATTTAGGTTTCTAAGGCATGTTTTATCAGAAGAGTAACAGGACAGACATCTACATTTAAATAGACTAGTTTGAATGGAATTCGTGCTGGGTTTTAGTCACTAACTATGATAATACTTGACCATGCAAACAGGCTTTGCATGGTGCTAGTAAGAAAGGGAACAGTCTACTTGAAGAGTAAATGTGTCAACTTGCAAGTAAGTTTCATTGATTCATGAAGACCTAAGAATTTAAGATATCTTAATTTTTCCTATAGTAGTTGTAATAGTTTCCATAGAAATTTTTATCTGTAGTTTAAAATAAGCATTGTCAGCTAAAGATGTGGTAGTTGCTGTGAACTGTAAATTATTGGAAGGGGGAAGTGCAGAGAAGTTACTTTATGCTGTGTAGCTTGTCTGTCAGTAGAAACTGAAGTGGAACTGAGTTCTGTTTCTTTCTGATTATTTTAACGGCCCACTTGTTCCTTCTTTATACTACTTTCAGTTACTCACATGACCTTTCAAGTTCCCAAAATATCAAGCCCAAGCTCTGCTATTTCAAGAGTTGTGTTAGAGCAGTTGGTGGTATTGACTGGTTTAGGGCAGGCAGATACATGCTTTTGAACATGGATTTGAGATGCTGCTTCTAATAGGTGCCTTTAAATGCATTAGTTTTTGGAGAAGACACTGTATAAATTACTAGCCTAATTAAGAAAAAAAGGAAAATCCTTAGGATTTCACCTCAAAATAGGTGTAAAGCAAAACGTAAGTCTCTGGTTCTCAAAAAGGCATGTTAAGGGAACCAGGCAGATGTAACAATGTGTATGATTTAGTTCCTCTTTAGTAAATCTTGAACCCACAGCCCAAAATATATTTCAAGTGTTTTTTGAAAATAAGCAGTGGAGACCTATCAGTGCCTCCTCAATGGGAAAAGCAGGGATAATTCAGCTGTTCTGTTAGTGTTTATTAGCTGCTTTCTCTTGTGTTCTGTTATAAACAACTTTTAATTCTTCTATGTAAAAGACCACTAGCCAAAAGGAGAAGTCTAGAGGAAAATATTAAATTAAGTCAAGTATACACTGATATCTTCCTGGATGCTCACTCAGCCTTTGTAATCCAAGGACTTCCTGTGCCAGAAGTAATTTCTGTATATTAATATTTCTATGGATTTCTCTTTCATGAATCCACCTCTATGAGCACATCTGTAGGAAGGCAAGCTCCACTAGTCCTACTGTTCTAGATAAAATCAATCTTTAATTTTCTATCAATCACTGTTGCTGTGTCAAAGGTTGGTTCTAGCTATTATAATAAAACCTTTTTTTACTTAAGGATACCAGGTTTTAGTTTTTATCTGTCCCCTCTATGAATCCTCCTCTTTAAGGATGTCACAGTAGTATTTTCATTCTAACAGTGAATGAACTTGTGTTTCTCCTGGGAGTGTCTGTTTATTCAAGTGGCTTTGATTTGCATGAGTATGCAGTGTTCCCCAAAAGGGGCTTCGCCAGGTGCCCGTGAGCCCAATAGTTAATGGTGTTATCTGGATGTTTGATTACAAGATTTAACAAGGCTTACTTCAGAAGGCTCTTGAAAACCTACTGCAAACATGCTATGAGTGCTTCAATCCCAGACAGAGGAAACAGCTAGTATGCTGCAAGCTCAGTGCTTGCTCTTTGCCAGTGTGTAACAATACCTTCGTTGTCATTGAGATCAGTGCAGGATCATCACAGCATTTAGTGCTACCTACAGATTCTTAAAACAAATGCTATACTTCCTTGCTGTAGCATCACCTCAACTAAAGTTGAGACAAGGACTCTGAGATGCTGTGCTGTTAGAAATCACTGCAAAGCTGACATGGGTGCTTATAACTGAGCAGTCTCTTGGTCCTAAACCATGCAGAACTGAAGTGTGAAATGATGTGAAAATTAATGACCTGGTTGCTGCTGCTTGCTTCTCACTTGATGTCTTGTACAGGCTGCTTATTTCCCCTTTCTGCATGCAGAAATTTCCATTTCTTTGAGCCCATTCAGATACAGTTTCTTACAATCCTCTGGGGTTTAAGTGTTTCTGGCTTTAAAAGCTTGATGTTTGTGTAATATTGTCAACTGCTGAGCTTATACCAGCAGGACATTAAGCATGAAAATGGGCATGCTGTATGTGTGCATTAGAGTCTCCCTGATCAAGATGATGAGAGCTGGACTATTGCTGTTCCAGCAGCTACATGTTCAAAACTAACCACTTAGAACAGTGGAGTTCATAGGCTGCAGGAGGATAGTTTGAGAGAAATAACAAACTTTTTATTTTCAACCTTAACCACTAGTTTCTGGGGGGGGAAAGATAAAGGTAATTTGTATAAATTTCCAGTGTCTCCTTTGACATATGGTATAGTTAGGGAGTTTTTATGTTCATGGAGACCGTGCTTCCTGACTAAGTGATTGGCTGCAGCACTTCTTACACTTGGCTTGTAAGAAGTGGGGTTGGAAGGGGGAATTAAGCATAACTATATAAAAAAAGTCACACTGGAGGCTTCCTGGTACCGCCTTTTCAGCTCTTTTTTTTTTTCTTGGGTGGGGGGAGGCAGTGGAAGGTTTGATTTTTTTCATGTCACTTATGCTGCATACTCATTCTGCCTGTCAGTTGCCCCACACAAGTTACAGCAACAATTCACAGAAGGAAGCAAGCTGTAATACAGCATCTGGCCCTTAGCCCTTTTCAGAGCAAAGTCTCTCTGCTCTATCTTGTGCAGAGAAAAGCATGTTGTTAGGCTTCAATAGATTGTAAGGTGACTCTGAATGGTTTAAATTGCCTTGAGTTACGAGTAAACAGAGACATTTCTGAGAATTGCAACTGTCAAACAGCATTTCTTACTTGAATAAACACATTCATCTCTGAGCTGCTCCTTGCTTTTAATGTGAGAACTAGTAGGTCTGGAGAAAAGAGATAATGGTCCTCGTAGTTAAGGTGCTGCCTGGGTCTCTGGAAATAGATTTTAATTCACAGCCCTGTATAATAATAGTAACTTACAGTCTGTTGCATCAGTAAAATGGGACAAAGCTTCCGTGCTTTGGAGGCCTGAAGTGTTGGTTTGCTTTTGATGGATATACAAACTATGACTTTGTATATCCTGCAATTGATGCAAATCTAACCTGACAGCAGTTCCTTTTATTATCAACAGTGATAGCCTTATCGGCAACCTTATTGTTAGGATAGGGTTAACATTATTTGATATCTGCATATCTTGCCCAGAGGTGATGAATTGTATGTATTCTTGGCTAAAATTTACATTCCAGGATAATCAACTCTCAAGGACTCTTCATCAGTGAAATGTTTAGTGTACATGCTGTGATTAATGCTGTTTTGAACACAACTCAGTTCAATATCATTAACTTTATTGGCATGAGAAGGTATAGTTAGATAGTGGGCACTGTTAAGACAATTGATATCTTATTTTGGCATAACTGCACACTTCGACATAGTGAATTCTGAACCTTTCCCAGGTGGATTGAACAGAATTGGGCATCATGCTAATATAATCCATTTATTCCTATTTATATCCCTGATGCAGGGACATAATGCTGAATACTAGTAGAGTGGCCATCCTATGTAGTCTCCATCTCCTATCTCATGCCATATACATATACCTCAGGGTAGACAAGGGATCTGTATAAGTTACATGTGCATGTGTATTTGCTGTTCTTGGAGTTCTGCCATGAGAATATCCCATCTGGGAATGCTTTCTTTTCCTAATTAATATGTCATAAGGTAGTTCTCATAACTAACTGGCTAAGCTTTCTCTAAGTAGCTCTTGCCCTCCCATATCTTCCACACTTACTTGTAAGACCTACCATCTGCATGTACAACTTTTTCTTACACTGTAAATGCCTAGTGCTTTTTCCTTAGAAGCAACATGCTGGCTTTCAGCTTTTCTGACCTCTCAGTTCTTTGGTCTCTAAGGTCCAGTATATCCCCTATTAAAAGGGAAACAACAGAGCTGGAAGTAGCCGCCCTATGCAACTTCACCAGCCAGCACTGGAAATGCCAGTCATGCAAACCTGCCATAAGGGGGCTTGTGGGATCTCACGTATTTCTCTTTGCAGGGTATTGTCCAAGCCTACAAGAGTGGCATAACCCTCCAGGGAAACACCACTAGCCTGGGCAGGTGGGACTTCAGTGGGTCCTTCTTCTTCTCCATCTCTGCAATAACAACCATTGGTAAGAGTTTGCTGCATGAAGAGCTGTCTTATAGGTGGGATGGGAGTGGGAATGAGGATGTGTACTATCAGATGCTGATCTGGTCCTGTGGAGCCTCATGTAGCTTGGTAGATCATAGAGTAGGTAAGCACCCATAAACCTAGCCCCAGAAAAGCTTTGTCAGTGCAAGGGCAGTAGTGATCTCTAACTAGATACAGGGATTAGTTGCTTGGTACATACCCCTACTAAGTTAAACAGCTTTTGGGGCCTGAACTTCACAGTGCTGCACTGCCTGTGCTTTTCCAAGCCTAGTGCTCTCTGAGAGTTTTGGTGTGAATTGTGCATTGCAATGAGCCTTTCCTGTCACAAGGAGAGGGAATGACTTTGAAAAACTCTTGATACTCACTGTGGAATCCTTGGAGGCTATATTTATAAATTATTCCTTCTTATTACTATTTGTTTTGGATGAAGACTTACTTGTATAGGTGAAAGTCAAAAAGCTAGATAAATAAGCTGAATCAGGTTTCAGCAAATGAGTAATGCAAAGCCTTGAAGGAATGGTGGAAATAAGTGGTGGGGAGAGAATGGAAACAATAAGGTGTATTTAAGTATGCTGTTACTTAGAACAGATTATATTAATTATTGTCCCCAGTCCCCAAAACCATCAATGACTTGACCTGACATCTTTTTCTTACTGCATGGCTCAGTATTATAAAAACGGGGGGTGGGGGGAGAATGTGGAGAGATGGTTGTTGGATATCAAAAACCTTCCTGATTCATGCTGAATCTGTCAGATCTCTTCAATTTCAAGTACAGTTTTAGATCAAGAATTTTTGCTGTACACCCATGTGGAGCATTCTTTTGATTTCTTTTATCGTTGTTGAATGTACATTACTTCAGAACATTAAGCCTCTAGACAAGGGGTCAGAGAGAGGGTTTTTTTTTTTTGCTGGGGGGCAGAAGGTGTTGTACTTTCCTTTGACTCGGTGCAGCTTTCTGCCCTGCTCTTTTGCACATGTATTGCTCTGGCTGGGAACTGTTTGGTGTGTTGTACTACCAGGTACGGGTTGCACCAGATGATGGCAGTGGAGGCTCATTAGACAGGGCTAGACTGGCTGTGGGTTTCCAGCTTAGAGCCTGGGCTTTTGCTTCCAGCCTTCAGTACAAAGCAGCATCTGCTCAGAGCTGCTCTGCATGTTTCGGTAAGTTAACCCTTCAGTATCTAAACTGTCAAAGTAACTCTGCTTTCCACAACAGATTTAAGTTAACATTTGGGAAGAATCAAATTTGTCATCTTACAATGCAAGAGGGATTTGTGATGTTGGCAGAGGTCTAGACTAATCATTTCTGGGTGTTGCTCCATGAAAGCCTTAAATTGCCCTTTCTTAATTTCTTTAAATAAACTCCATACCCGGATAGCTGGGGGATGACAATGACTGACTTGATAGGAGGGCAAATAAAAATAAACAAATATTACAGCTCTCTGTATCATGGCTTTAAAGCTGATATAGTGACTCTAGGGACTTGTTCATTATTGTTTGATTGTGGACTTGAGAAGGATGCACAAGTCACCTCTATGAAGTGAACATCAGACAACTGGGTCCCAGATAATGCTTTTCAAGTTAAATTGCTAGATGGATACAGGTTAATGTCTCAACACTCTGTTAATAACAGTATGTTGAAGAGGAAAATAGAGATGGCCCCACAGAGCCTCACCTTGAGTCTGTTACCCATACTCTTCCCTTATGCAAGTTCTTGAGACAGTGGGTGGCGCAGCTTCCTCGTGCCAGAAATCACCGGATGGCTGAGGAAGGATAACTGATTATGTACATCAAGTAAACAGAAAAGGTCTTTAACCAGGAACTCAAAGTTCAAAGGAGTGATTCAAAATATGGAGCTTCATGTAAAAGGCATAGCTATTGGGTAAATGACATAGTTGAGAGAGTTTGAGAAAGGTTTGTTGAGAGTTTTGTGTCCTTATGTGGCAAGGAAGAGCTTAGTCCTGTATGTAAGTATGGAACCATTGAAAGCAGGTCACACTTCTCAAGATTAATGTATAGGAGTTAAAAAGACATTCTGGCAAATAAGCTCAGAAAGGATTGAGTTAAAATGATAATGGAGAAAAATGTCTCAGGAACTTAGGGGTACTACATATAGATTTTGTTGAAGAATCTGGGTGGACTCTACTCCATGTGTTTAGGCAGTTGCAAGTCTTTTGTCCTGTTTGTCTCTTTGACATTCTGTCTCTGCAACTAATGCTCTCTGTGTCTTGCTGGCCTCTTATGTGATGCACATGATCTTTGTGGCTTTTGCATCAGCTTCTTTTTCCTTAATTTTCTCAAACAGCATTGCCAAAGCCATTACTGTTTCTAGCTTCATCAGTTCCTTTTGAGATGCCCTTTCTGCTCTGTCAGCTTTCGTTTTCTGCTTTAGGTTCTTTAACCACCTTCAGAAGGCTTGGTGTGTTTCTCCAGTTCTTAACAGAACACAGTTTCACTGGATTATGGAGGGGGATGTTAGCTACTTTCCCAATTAACACCAACTGAGGAACATTAGCTTCTTTTCCTACTGACAGTTTGAACTCCCATACCTCATCTTGCAGCATCTTCTGTGCTGTACCCTTCTTCCATTTAAATGAGAGCATCATCTATTTCCACTTGTGATTAAAAGCAGTATGTAAATTTTGCTTAAAAAACAAAGTTCTAACCTGAAGGCTGGGCACACTTGGTACCCTAATCCCAAAGGTTTAAAGAACAGACATGTATGAACCAAAATTTGCTGTTTAAGGAGGTACCCCAAGGCCTGTGTAGTTTCTGGCCAGTCTTATAATTTGAATAGAACTACATTTTTAACTTTTTTTAACTAGTGCTGCCTTACTGTTCCCTGATACTTAGCAAAGCTCATTTGTATGAATTTCAAAGACACTTTTTTAAACGCAATATTGGACAAGTAAACTATCTTATAGTGAAGAAATGAAGGGGAAGACCTTACTTCCATCTTTTCTTTCTCTGGTTAACACAGTATCATAGCTCCTGACAATAAACCCCCAAAGGATTGAGGGTAGCAAAGAGGCAAGCAATCTATAGAGTGAGAGGTTGTATTTAGTACATTGTCACAGACATGTTGCCACAGATGATTCCCATGAAGGGAAAAAAAACAACAGCTAGTTCAGGGTTGTAAAGTCCTAGTATTGTAGGGCTTTTGGGCCAGCAAGAGTTTCTCTAAGACTTGACTCTCTGTAGTGCTGCCTAGCACTTGATGGAGCAACCAAGAAACACCCAGGCTTCTGCCCATTGCTGGCTGGCAATCCACTGGGAAATCCAGTTAAGGCAACTTGATGTCTCAAAGTAGTTAAAGCATGGAATAACAGCCTAGAACTGCTTTCAAATGTGCTGTGAGCCTCAGGGTTGTGGAGGGGAGCTCTCTGCTGAAGAGCCCCACACCTTTGATGCATTTGATCTCTTCCCTGCCCTGTGGCAGCTGGAAGAGCTGCTCTACAGCCTTGCCCAAGTTGGAAGTGGCACAATGGTCCATGAGAGGTTATTAGCGGATGTGGGGATAACACTGTCAGCAACATCCTCTAAGCTGTCCCCTTAGCACTGGTGAATTTGGTCTGCTTTCCTGCCACCTCATCCTCTTGAGACTAATTCTACAGCTTCCAGTGTATACACAGTACAAATGTAACAAATAGAAGACTGCAGTACTCATCCCAAGCAGTTTTCTGGCCTTCCATTCACAGGAGTGTGCAACCAAATTTCATAGGGCTAAAACTCTTAAATAACTCTTTTCAAATGTGTGTTTTCAGCCTCACAGTGTTAGCTATTGGTCTCTACTTCATCACTGCACCAGGTAACATGAATAACTATGGCTACCTCCCACACAGACCCTGGATCAACCTGCCGGGGTACTAATGAGCTTCCCCATACATGACACAGTCCCTGAGATTCTGCTATCACTGCTTTTAAAATAAATTGGGTTATTTTTGTTGGTTCTAGTCATAAAACTGAGATGCCAGTGCAAATACTGGGGCTGTTTGGGATGTCAGAGTCCTGTTTCTGTGTAGAACAACTGAGAGGCCTCAGCAAAGTCACCCTTCATGGATGATGAATTGGAAACAACTCTGACTTCCCATAAGATGTGTTCTGAGCTCAATGGCTGTATCCAACTGACAGGTACGAGAAATAGTTCATCAAAATCTCCCCAAAAATATGCTTGGATGCTTAAACCACTGAAAAACTAGTTAGAAAAGTGAGTGATGCTTCCTCCAGATTTTTTGTAAACCTAATTCTGTTTTTTCCACAACTAAAATTATTTGGTGAATTTTCAGATGGCTCTTAGCCTGTGAAAAAACTATTTCTTCATTCTAAGCACTTTTTGCTTAAAGTACTCTTGCATCTGGGCCATGAGAATAAGAGGCAAACAAACCTCCCATCTTGGGTAGCAGGAAGTCACAATTGCCTCTGCTGAGCTGGGGGCACTGCAAAAAGGATACTACCTTGCAGATGAAGAGACCTTTTACTAATAATCCGTTAATCACACAATTTTCCTTCTCTTAGCAGAGCCTCTGAATCTCTTATGTATAGGAATATAATGGGCAAGCAGGAAAAGACTTAATATGTGTAACAGCACATGAGGAGAAACATCTAGAAATAAATATGAACATTTAGAAATAAACCACTCTTGTTACTTCTGAGGAAGACTAAGTTACTTTGCACTTTTCTTCAAAATAAGCGATACAAGCATTTACCCCAGCTTCTTCAGTAAAAATGCTTACACTTTGACCTCTGTTAAGTTTTTGGTGAGCATCTCTCTGTGTTTCTTGGTGCAGGCATGTACTGGGTGACATCCCAGTACCAGACTCAGAGGGATGTGACACACCTATCAGTGTAGCTTTAATCTTTGCATTAGATCTGAACCAAGCTCATAGAGCACAATGGTATAAGACACTGATTATCCTCATTCTATTTATTGGAGAGGATAAGTCACATTTACCCATTCCTGCTTGAGTTTTATAACATTTGAGGTTTATATAAAACTAGGTTGACATCTATTTGTCTAGTCCAAAATCAAGGGTGTGTCATCAGTCAGATGTAAATTGCTGACTATGTTGCATGATCTAAAGTCTCCTGTGCTGTTTGACCAAACTTTGTAGTCTGTGTAAAAAGCTAGTGGAATGTGGCTTTTTGCCATATTTACAGCAACTGCTCACTAAGTCTTCAGGAAATTGTCTTGAGCTACTAAGCCCAAGGGGAAATGGAACCAAACAAATCAAACACCATATCTGCTTTGCACATGGTGTGCTGGGCTTACTGTGCATATTAGACCTTCTTACATCACTGAATTTGCTGCTCTAAAATAGATGTAATGTACAGCTTGACCTTAGATGCTCTCCAGTTAGCACTGTGCAGAGTCCTTATCCTGAAGGCTGCTGTGCTTCACACAGTGACCTGAGATTATGGACCTTTCTTCCTCTCTTATCTGATGTTTTTCTCCAAAAATAACCTGGAAAGCTGTGGGTAGAATGAACTGCCTGAGCCATCACACAGTCTTTTTAAATTAGATATAGAAGATAGGGGGAGAATAGCTGCTGTAAATATATGTGACTCACATTCGGACTCCGGTCTCACAGTAAATGCCCCCCACCTCTTTCTCCTGAAAAACACCTTCATTCCATAGAAGAGAAAGGCTGGAATTAATCTACTGAAATGTAGCACAGACAGTGTGAAACAGATCATACCAGGCACATATCTCTTAAATTCACTTAGATAGGTTAACTTACCAGACATACTTGCCTGTGTGTGCATGAATGGAGTTTTGAGCAATCTGGTCTGATGGACTGTGTATCTGCTCATGGCAGGGAGGCTGGAATCAGATGATCTTTAAGGTCCCTTGCAACCCAAACTGTTCTATGATCTGTGCCTTTCATTTATCACACCTGCTAGCCTAGAAATACTGAAAGCTGACAGAAGTCAACAATTCTACATGGGGAGAAGAAAAGTGCATAAATATCACGAAGCTGCTCATAAGTGAAGAACATGGCACTGTAATAAAAGCTGCTGTACAGTCTTAATTTAGCCCCTTAGTTTGGCACAGTTTCAAAACAACCTCTAGTTACGTAACAGCATCCCATTTTTTCCAGGGGATGCTCTGCCCCCTCTTGGGACAGGCTGCTAGGGCCATCACTTTGGATGTATATTATGTGTTATCATTTACATGAAATCCATGGGCTCATAAATCATTCAAGCATAAAATTATTGGAGGGAAAGTCCTCCAGATAGTAAAATTTTGAATTTGCAGGGGTAGGTATGAGATGAAAAACCAGCCAGCATACATACTGTAGTTTGCTGCCAGACCTTTTCTGGAGGTAGTTTGGTGGTGCATGTACACAATTAAATGTTTGCAGAATTGTCCATAGGGAGAAATTCTGTCAGCACAAAACTTTGCACAGAACGTATAGACATCATAAGCTCATAGTCATTGTTCTATAAGTGATAAACTAGTGACTTATTGCAACTGGTGTGAGACAGGTTAGTGAAGGAATGGGACTCCATCTAAGCAACCACAGATATTTGCAATCTCACTTATCACTTAGTGTAAGAAGCCCAGCCCTTGGACCTCTTCCTCCTGGGGGTTGTTCATTTGCCCTAAGACTATACCACCTACAAGCATGGTAGGAAGGCATCAGTGGTGGGAGCACCTCTGTGCTTGCACTGAACCAAGAGTTGGATGTCACTGGGAGGGGATAGATTGTGTGGCAAAAAGGTAAACTCTGACAGATTGTCAGCCTTGTATATGGACATACACAAATCTCTAGTGAGTAGAGATGATTTTGAAATGCAGTCAAGGCCGTAGGCTCTGATTCAGTTTCTGTTTATATGCTTGTCATGTGATAGCCCTTTCCCTGTCTTAAAAAGTGTCCTGTGAAATAGACCAAAATTGAACCTGATCTGCTGGTCGTACAAACCACTTGAAATTACAAAAGTACAAGTGTGCAGATTTACAGGACATTTTTAAAAGAAGATACGAGGAACAAAGATAAATATCGATGCAGTGATGCTGAAGGTATAATGGTCTAAGAATGCAAGCAAGGCTGTGATTGCAGGACAGTACCTTTATTAGACCAGTTCATATGGTTAGGAGAAAAGGGGCAACATTTCAAGCTCTCCTTTTTCTTTCTTTCTATAGGTCTGAAACCAAAGTGGTTTACTCAGGTTAAATATAATTTCTCTGGGTTTACTGATTCTAGACAAGCATTTTGACAATTTAAGCTTAAAGAGTGTGTGGTACTTGAGGCAGAAAAGAGGAGTATAAACAAGGAGGCAGTGTTAAGTTCATTAATTTTGTGGGACAAAGGTAGAAAAAGGTGGTTGTTATAATTAAAACACTATTGTTGTGATTCAGAGACCATCTGACAGCCATGTAGGGTCATTTACCCTATGCCAACAATGCTTACAAAAACTGAACTAAATGGAAGTTTTGCATTTACGTCAGACCCCAGCCAGGACAGTGGATAGGGAAGAGGAAATTGACTGGTAAATGGGAAAGGAACTAAGCAAAATTGGCAGGGAAAGAAATGTTATTTTCCAACATGCAGTAGGATATGGCAAACAATAGATGTAACTTAGTTATTTACAAGAAAGGTCCTTTTTGGAGCAGTGACCTTCTCCTCTAACTTTTGTAGAAGACAGAGGTTCACCCTTCTGTGGGAGAAGGGCAAGCAGAGAATATTTTAGCTTTAACACCGCATTTCTTTCCTGCTTAGGCTATGGGAACCTGAGTCCCAGCACTGCGGCTGGTCGAATCTTCTGCATCTTGTTTGCACTCTTTGGGATCCCCTTGAATCTTGTACTCCTGAATGAAATTGGGCAGCTGATGCTGTTGGGGGTTCAGCATTGTAGCCATCGCCTAGAAGAGGCATTTCATTTGCAGGTAAGCAATATGGATAGGTATGCCACACCCTCAGGTTCAGGAAAGAAAAGAAAGAAAGGGCATTGTCTGGTATTTGTAATTCTGTGACTAACAAGGACAGCTGCCTACCTATTTGGCCAAAAAGGCAGTAATACTCAGGAATAACTGGAAGCAGATAAATTTAGTTTATGACAGCCCTATGAGGTGTTAGATAAGGTTGTTTATTAATTGAGGGAACTTCTATGATGAATGGCTTCCCGTACAGGAACAGAAGTGCCAGAGCCCTAGAGACATGCAATAGACCAGAATATCTGGTCTGTTTATCAGTTGTAGTTAGAATTGCATGTAAGTTATACAGGAACATTTGTGAAATAAGCTTTAAACGGGCATGAATTTAGGACTCATGAAGGTGATGTGCTTCACTTGCACTTTAGTCAATATAAACTCATGAAGTTCATGTTGATTGGAAGAGCCACAGTGTTTATTCTAGTGGAACGTATAATCATAGAATAGTTAGGGTTGGAAAGGATCTTAAGATCATCAAGTTCCAACCCCCCTGCCACGGGCAGGGACAACTCACACTAAACCATATCACCCAAGGCTTCATCCAACCTGGCCTTGAACACTGCCAGGGATGGAGCATTCACAACTTCCTTGGGCAACCCATTCCAGTGCCTCACCACCCTTACAGTAAAGAATTTCTTCCTTATATACAATCTAAACCTCTGCTGTTTAAGTTTCAACCCATTACCCCTTGTCCTATCACTACAGTCCCTAATGAATAGTCCCTCCCCAGCATCCCTGTAGGCCCCCTTCAAATACTGGAAGACTGTTATGAGGTCTCCATGCAGCCTTCTCTTCTGCAGGCTGAACAGCCCCAACTTTCTCAGCCTGTCTTCATATGGGAGGTGCTCCAGTCCCCTGATCATCCTTGTGGCCCTCCTCTGGACTTGTTCTAACAGTTCCATGTCCTTTTTATGTTGAGGACACCACAACTGCACACAATACTCCAGGTGAGGTCTCACGAGGGCAGGGTAGAGGAGCAGGATCACCTCCTTTGACCTGCTGGTGACACTCCTTTTGATACAGCCCAGAATATGGTTGGCTCTCTAGGCTGCCAGTGCACACTGAAGCCAGCTCATGTTCATTTTCTCATTGACTAACACCCCCAAGTCCTTCTCTGTAGAGCTGCTGGAATCTCTTCTCTGCCCAACCTGTAGATGTGTCTGGGATTGCTCCAACCCAGGTGTAGGACCTTGCGCTTGTCATGGTTAAACTTCATAAGGCATGTTAAGTTTCTTAAGATGGTCTCGAGCCAGATCCTCTCCTACAGCGGGCCTAAGGTCTTCATTCTCACAATCCCTGTATCTGCCTTCCAAGACTTGGGTGGTATGGTCAGAGTATTTGCCAGTGAAGACTGAGGCAAAGAACCTCAGCCTTCTCCAAATCCTGTGGAGCCAGTTCTCCTGATAGCTTCCAGAGGGGGCCCACCTTGTTCCTAGTCTGTCCTTTATTTGCAATGTACCTATAGAATCCCTTCCTGTTATCCTTAGCATCCCTAGCCAAGTTTAATTCTAACTGGGCCTTAGCTTTCCTAACCTAGTCCCTAGCTTCCTGGACAACATCCCGGTATTCTTTCCAGGCCACCTGTCCTTGCTTCCACCTTTTATAAGTCTCTTTTTTCCTTTGAAGTTTCCTCAGCAGCAACTTATCCATCCACGGAGATCTCCAGGCCCTCCTGCTGCACTTCCTTCTAGTTGGGATGCAACACTCCTGAGCTTGCAGTAGGTGAACCCTGAATATTAACCAAGAGTCTTGGTCCCCCCTGCCCTCTAGGGCTGTATCCCATGGAACCTTACTAAGCAGGTTCCTGAAGAGGCCAAAGTCTGCTCTCTTGAAGTCCAGGGCAGTGAGCTTGCTGTACGCTCTTCTCACTGTCTTGAGGACCTCAAATTCAACCATCTCGTGATTGCTGCAACCAAGGCTGCCCTGGAGCATCAACTTTCCAACGATCCCTTCCCTGTTGGTGAGCACGACATCAGGCATGGTGCCTCTCTTTGTCACCTCCTCTATTCCTTGCAGAAGGAAGTTGTCTTCCACACAATCAAGGAACATTCTGGATTGCTTATGCTGGGCCATACCATCCCTCCAACGGATAGCAGGGTGGTTGAACATCATGAATGTCTGTGTATTTTTATGGAGTCTAACATAGTCTTCAACCAGAGACTGAGCTGGACTTTCCCTGACATTCTTCTTGTGACAATCTTATCTTTTTCTCTTTAGTTTTCTTTTTATCTCCTTGTTTTACTAGAAAAAATCTTCCCTGCTGATTAAGACCTCTGCGCTGGTGACTGGCTTGTTATTGTTCCTTCTGTTACCTCCATTGTTGCTCTCTGACAAAGAAGGCTGGTCTTATGAAGAAGGCTTCTATTATTCCTTCATTACCCTCAGCACTATAGGATTTGGAGATTATGTGATTGGTGAGTAGTTTGCATTTCATTGCTTTCACCTACTAAACATGAAAGCTACATGTGTGAGGTATGAAGCTCCCAGCTTGGCAGTTTTACACCACTAGCAACCCCCAGACCTGATAATCACAGAATCATGGAATGGTTTGGGTTGGAAAGGACCTTAAGATCATCTAGTTCCAACTCCCTGCCATGGGCAGGGACTCCTCAACTAGACCATGTCACCCACGGCTCTGTCCAACCTGGCGTTGAACACTGCCAGGGATGGAGCATTCACCACTTCTTTGGGCAACCTGTTCCAGTGCCTTACTACCCTAACAGTAAAGATAAATAACAGTAAATTATGTGTTGTAGGCATTCGACAGGTTGGAGAAGACATGATTGCTGAGATAGCAAAGAAATAATTTCCCAGGCAATGAGTAATATTTCAGTATTCGGGTTATCTGCCCCTTGAACAACTGTAACACCAGACTGGAGCATTGCATTTTTCATGGCACAGTTGCTGATGGCACACTTGGTGTGCTCCAGTATCAGCAGCAGTTAGTTTTAAGCAGATGTTATTCTGCATCACCATTAGCAGACAGTGACTCTTTCCTCTGTCAAAATCCGTTTTGGACAGCTGCTTTCTAAAAGGCAGTTTAAGTCACTTAGGTGTAGACTGTCAGGCACCAGGCACAGCCTATTTCTAATTGCCAAAACCCTTTGCCAGAGGAAATGGGTTTGGATCTGCTCCCGATGCATTTGCTGAAACCCAGGACACACATTTCTGATAAAGACTTTCTCATTAAAAACAAATTGATTAGAGAAACACACATATCCTTGAATACCTGGGAGACAAAAAGACTAAAATATCTTACGTCTTGCACCTATCAGTCCCTGTGGATAAAACATTCCCCTTGAAAGACCCAGATAGCCCTTCTTTCTTGTTTTCATTTATTATTTAGATGCAAGCAATTTTAAAACCTTTGAACTTAGCATCAGTGAAAGGTGTTTGTGTGAAGGATGAATATAATACTTTTTATGGTTGAAATTCACTTTGATGTAGAAAGTCAGCCCGAAGAGTAGTTACTACAGAAGTATTTGGTAGCTCCCAGGCATTTATCCGTGGTTTGCTGATAATGTCAAAATGTCTTGTGCTCCCTTTATATTGAAAACACGTACAATATGTATTCTATTAAATAAAATAATACCAAGAAAATGGCTATAAAAGATTGGCTGTTTAATATGGCTCTGGTGACCATCTTGTAGACAATAACAGTTCATGGACCACAATTTGGAAATGCCTAGTTTGTGCAGGTAATGACAGGACAATATTCCTACAGATGATAAATACCTAAACACCAGCTTTTATATGGATGTCCCAGTTCAACCCAGCCGTATGTGTACTTTTTCACTGTCATGTGGTATGGGAAGAGGCTTCCAGGTTCATGGAGGTACCACCTCAAAAAATTCAACTCCTTCCATTCTGTCCCAAAAGTATCAGGTGTTCTGTAGTATCTGCTGTGCTGTAAGTATTTAGCTATAAAGTGACAAACCTTCCAAAGGTAAGAAGAACTAAATAATGATACCTGAGAAGCACTAGAGGAAAATCCTATGCAAAGACTTTGCTGCCACTGATTTGTATTCTGTGTCTTACCTGTGCTTATAAGGGTACCCCAGCCTGATTTACAGGTACAGCCCAGTCTCTTCGTAAGGCTGAGCTCATTCCTTGCTTTGCCTGTATTAATATTACTAATGACACTAACTTAGCACATAGAAGATTCTTTGTACAAAATATTGTGAAACACAACCAAAAATATGATTCTGCTCCAAAGGGATCACAAAGTACCTAACAGAAACCAGGCAGAGGTATAATGATTTCAGGCTGTCTTCCAAGGCTTAGTTGTTCTTGGAGGTTTTGGGACTGCTCAGGCCCTTTCCCTCCTGCTCTTAAAGACTCACTTATACCTGGCTTAACAAAATGCATATATTGGTACTTAGCACTCTGCCTGCAGGGGACCTCTGTTACATACTAATACAATATTATGATGAAATGAAACTGAGTGCTTAATTGTGAATAATTGCACTTTGACACAGATGTAATCTGGGATTTATTTTTCTTTGTTACAGGTAATCTTTATAATTCCTAGGTAGTTCTAGGCTGTTGCTGCCACATTCATGAAACATGCTTGCATCATGTTTGCACGCTAAATAGATGGCATATTCATGTTTTATACAGAAATCACTAATACTAGTTCATATTTCCACTGTCCTTGCTTTATATGAAGTATTTGTCTCATTTGAGGCACTCCTGATCTAATCTAGAAATGTTTTGGGTGATTCTTTTGTAGGGATGAACCCAGACCGTACCTACCCAGCCTGGTACAAGAATGTAATCTCTCTGTGGATCCTCTTTGGGATGGCCTGGCTAACACTGGTTATCAAACTTTCCATCAACTTTCTAGAGAGCTCCAGTGACTTCTGTCAGTGCAACAGGAGCATGGTAGAAAAGTTCATGGATGGCAACAGAAATAGTACAACGGGACTTCATGATGTGGAGATCTGCAATGACAAAGACACAAAATAAAAAGGATCAGATGAACCTCACACCTACACAGCTCCTGCAGAAGCACTCTAGGGAAGAGTCATACCCTTGGTGTCTCTTAGGTTTTAGTGCACCAGAGATGCATCACTTAGATATTCGGGAACAGAACTGTCCCAAAGTTCACATGGGGTAAAATCCTGCTTATTGAGCTTGAAATGTTTCTATTCTGAACAGTGATGACAGCAAAATGTTTCATTCAGAGCACTGCCAAGAATTACCAATGGGAATTAGCCAAATCTTAGCCAAAAACAGATATTGCCCAACTTCCCACCTCAATATATGAAGAAAACTTTGACATCCATATTCAACATTAGCTGTAGTCCTCTTCTTTACATGCAAAGTTCTTATAGTCCCTAATTGTAAGTATAGCATTTTGCAAACACCACTACTAGAAAAGCAAGTGCCATTTAATGCAGGAAATGTTGCTGAAAGAGTTAATGAAAAGTACTATATAAAGCCACCTGACAGTCACTACAAATGTGCTTCATCACCTGTATGCTTGTGCTTGCCAAAGGTGGTACCATGCTTTTGATAATTAGTACATGGATAGCAATGAGGCAGAGCTCATACAGGTGCTTAATAGAAACATAATTCCTTTTTTTTAAATAAATTTCTACATCAGAGTTCCACTAACATTAAAAAAAAAGACATTAAAAAAGGTAGGCTGTTCTTTACTCTAGAACTTATGCAGGCTCATCCTTTATGAAGTACTATGTAGACCAAATGTCATCAGCTAAATGGGACAGCTCATTTAGATAGATAGATGTTTATTTTGCCACATTTTAGAAGTCAGAAAGGAAGAACACAGGCAGTTTTAAGTACTAGTGGTTCCAACATTATCCCATGGCCAGTGCTAACAAGGACAACTTTAATCTAGAAACAGACTGAAGTGTTTTCAACTGTGATCAAGAAATGCTGTTCTGATGAACTTCTCATGTCACAAATTAATAGTGTATCTGTTCTAGCTCACATCTCTTGTATAAGCACAACTCTTTTTATCTGCAGAATACCATATTCTGTAGAATTTTGCCTTTGTGACAATTATGAAACAAAACTAATTTGTGTTGCTTTGTGGGGTTGTTTTTTTCCCACTTCCATTAAATTCTACAAATCTTTTGATACATTATGCCATTTATAAAGACCCAAAAGAGTCAAACTCGTGCTGCCACTTACATACCCATATCTAATTTTCTCATTTTCTTATTCCTGTTGTGCTATGTGCATCTTAGAGCATTAACTTTGAAAGCTTGATAGTAGCAGTAAACCAGAAGGAAGCATTTGGATAGGGCTTCAGATTCTGCATTGGTTCAAGATTTCATATGGATGGTGGAGAAAAGACTGAAAACTTGGATTTTTGAGGATTGCACTCAGGAATTACAAATATTCATAGCTGGATTTGCAGAAATGCAGTGACTGAAAAGTTTACAGTCTTCAAGAACGCAAGTTCTGAAATGCATATCATGAAAAAAGTATTTCCACAGTAGGCCAGTCAGAGGGTTTATATGTGGTGGTACAGATTACAGAAGAAAATGCAGGGAAGGAATCTGCTGGATGAAATCTAGTCTGTCATTTATTAGCCTTTTTGTCATCACCTTTTTCCAACTCCACTGTAATAAATATTCTCTCAAATACTGTTTTAATATGCAGCAGAGATAAGGAAGAAAGGTAATGGAAATCTAAGGTCATAGTCAGGAAACTGGTGCAAAATAAATACATTTGAATTTTTTGAAGATTGGGTCATTTCTTTAACAACCTTTAGCATCAACTTTTCTGTTTCATATATGTTCTGTCTTGTTTATTTTCACGGATGCATATGCAATGCAGGTTTTGCTAGTGTTCATGATGGACTAGCCTACAATAATACCAAAATGTATTTCTTTAAACCCAAGTGAAACACAATTCCACAGCATTAAAAGTTATACCCTTTTATGCATAATTTTTGCAGGTGAGAAACCTAGTAAATATAACTTCATTGTAAAATCTGGATGACCAGATAGTACAAGTAAGCAGTAGGACAGTGGGTTTTCCTACTGTTAAAGTGTATTTCAACTTTATCTTGAAGTATCACAGGCTCTGAGGATTTCTACCAGCTCTGCTGTTTGATGAGAAGGCTTAATCAGAGAAGATTTTCTTCTTTTCAATTTGAATGCCTGTTATATTAATCACATCTGATTACTATTCTTATATATTTGTAGTATGTGGATCAGGTTTTCAAAAGAGCCTTAGATATTGGGGCACCTTTGTCCCACTGAAGTGTAAACAGAGTCGCACGCCTTAGGACAGCTAATATACACTTCTGAGACCTAAAAGGAAGAGGAACTCAAGTAGTCCTGAAAAAAAAGGAAAAAACAGTAATTCTTCATCGATCTCAGTGCTTCCACTGTGTGTCAAGGTTCATCCACAAACTGAAGCATATGGCTGGGTCTCAAGGTGACTCAATATCTGCCCCAGCAATCCTTGCTGATTCACTTCCTTCCGCAGCTGTGCTGTTGTATTGCCCAGCCACTCACCACAAGCATAGTCCTGCCACTAGCTGTCTGGTACAGCATGCTTACGGGAGGTACATTGTCCTGGTTTGAGCAGTAGCAGTCATTTTTCTCCTTCTTGGTAGCTGGTGCAGTGCTGTGTTTTGACTTTTGGGCTGGGAACGGTTGCTGATAGCAAGTATGTTTTGAGTTACTGCTCTGGTGTTTGGTTTGCCCAAGGCCTTTTTTGAGCCTCATGCTCTGCCAGGGAGGAGGGGAAGCCAGGAGGAAGGAGAGACAGGACACCTGATCCAGGCTAGCCAATGAGGTATTCCATACCATAGCACGTCATGCACAGGATGTAACCGGGAGTTACTTGGAAGGGCTGGAGCTCTGGGGGGATGGAGGAGGTATCGGTCGGTGCTCCGTCGGGCAGGGTGGGGTGAGTTATGGGTCGGTGGCTGGTGAGATGTTGTATTCTCTTTACTTGTTATTGGCTTTATCATTACTCTTTGTAGTAGTAGTAACAGGAGTGATTTGTGTTATACCTTAGCTATTAAACTGTGCTTATCTCAACCCGTGGGGGCTACATTCTTTGGATTCTCCTTCCTAACTCTCCGTGAGTTGGGGGAGCGAGGGGGGGAGTGAGTGAATGAGCTGTGTGTGGACTTGGTTTAAACCACGACACACATCTGAGGTGCTTGCAAGCCACATGCAACTCCAGAGCTGTGAGTTGCCTGTTTGGGTCCTGGATCACCTAAAAAAATATGAAATAAGTCAAATATCAACTCTGCCTGGGTTCTCTGACACCAGATTATCATGTTGTCATTTATGAATATCCTTAATGTCAGTTCCTCAGATAGCTTTTGATATGGACAAAAGATATTATTGTATCTGAGTCTCCACAAACTGCTGTGCCTCTAGCCTTTCTTTTCTTTATAAAGCTGTGTTATGGTTAAATAACGTGGATGAATTTGTTCCCAGAGGGATGAGCAGAAAGTGGAGTTTTGCAACATCATAAAAACATCATCACTGATCTGTCTACTCTACCAAAATATGAAAGGTTATCTGCTCAAGGGTAAAATAAAGAAAACAAAAGCATGGTGCTGTTATCATTCTTGTCACAGCTCACTTGCAGTCTTCTGTAATCTGCACTGGAAAATTACAGATGCTCCTTGATTTTTTTTTTTTTATATAATGTCTCTTCCTGCTCAGATAAGAGTGCAGTTTCATTAGTGATTCATTAGTCTTTTGGGTAAGACTTTCACTGCTCTTATTCTTCAAATGTCAATTCTTCCTTATTATCCTGGTTTTTTTTTCTTAGGAGGACCAGGGGCTGGGAACAGGTTTGGTTAGTAATGGTAATTGTAAATATTTATGTAAAATCAGTGTCCAGAGGCTTTTTCCCAATTACATAGAACATAACATGCTTCTGACCTTTGTACAGTTTCCCAGTAAATGAATCCCTTAAAGCAAAAAAATAAGCCTCTCTCTAGCTCCCCTACTCCAAAGACAAGTCCGACTTTAGCCTCAGTGTTTTTCACACTGGCTCTTTCAGCTAGTCCAAAAGAGATGTTTACCACTTGGGGAGAGAAAATCCAGAAATATGTAATAGGTTATTACAGCAACATAGTACAGACTGCACAGTTTATAAAAATCTTGTTGACTATAGTATTTTAAGTTCCCTTCACTAGAAGAAAAAAACCCCTTTTTTCCATGATGGTCTTGGAGTCAAAAAAATCCAGGATACCACTTTTCTAACAGTGACTGGCTGATGAGATCTTACCTAACAACTGATATCCCAGCTCTGAACTGAGCTCAGACTCTTTAGCCTAGAGAAGGCTCAGGGGGATCTTATTAATGTATCTAAATATCTGCAGGGAAGGTATAAAAAGCATGGAGCCACGTTCTTTTCAGTGGTGCTCAGTGACAGGACAAAACACAGTGGGCAAAACTGAAACACAGGAAGTTCCTCTTAAACACCAGGAAGCAATTTTTCACTAAGAGCACTGACACAGGTTGCTCAGAGAGGCAGTGGAGTCTCCGCCCTCAAAGATACTTAAAAGCTGTCTTGACACAGTTTTAGGCAACCATCTCCAAGTGATTCTGCTTCAGCAGGGATGTTCAAACAGGGGACCTCCAGAGATCCCTTCTAACCTCAACCATTCTTTATTTCAAGGTCAAGCCATCCTACTCATAGTCCACAGCCTGCTATGTCTCCAAACTATCTCCATTAATGCTCGGGTTGCACTCCTAGCAGGAAGACCTGATTCTTCCCAGAAAAGAAATAGATCTTTCCAGTTTGAGTGAGCTCAATGGGCTGGCCTATAAGTTCTTATTTTTCATAAAAGCTTACCGAATTTTCCCGTATCTATGCAGCTATTACCAAAGTTTAGGTTCTATTGAACTTGGCAATATGTAGACACTAATTATTTTTATCTTACAATCAAAGAACAGCTTTATACAAAGGGTGATACAGAGCAGATACAATTAGCTGGGGGGGGTATGGGTGTCTATCCTCCAGATGTTTAGAAATCATTGTGCCATTCAAAAAATGTGCAATAATGTTCAACTTTTCAGCTTGGTGTAGTTTCTTGTCGTTGTTATGTATCTGCCTACAAGTTCCACCAAAAGGATTCAAAGTCTCATCTCTTCCATGCTTCAGGTAAGGCAAACCTCATTTTGGTTTACCCTTTCTAAATTAGAGGCTTACACTGTGTCGTGATTTAAACCAAGTCTGCACACCTCGTTCATTCACTCCCCGCTTTGCTCCCATAATTCCCAAAGAGTTGGGGAGGAGAATCCAAAGAATGTAGCTCCCACAGGTTGAGATAAGAACAGTTTAATAACTAAGGTATAACACAAATCACTACTGCTACTACCAATAATAACAATAATGATAATAAAGGAAATAACAAGTGAAGAGAATACAACACCTCACCAGCCACCGACCCATAACTCACCCCACACTCCCCAACCGAGCACTGACCAATACCTCCTCCATCCCCCCAGAGCACCAGCCCTTCCGGGTAACTCTCGGTTACATCCTGTGCATGACGTGCTATGGTATGGAATACCTCTTTGGCTAACCTGGGTCAGGTGTCCTGTCTCTCCTTCCTCCTGGCCTCCCCTCCTCCCTGGCAGAGCATGAGCTCAGAAAAGGCCTTGGACAAACCAAACATTTGAGCAGTAACTCAAAACATACTTGCTATCAGCAACCGTTCCCAGCTTGAAAGTCAAAACACAGCACTGCATCAGCTACCAAGAAGGAGAAAAAATGACTGCTACTGCTGAACCCAGGACACACTGGCACAGGTGGCTACTTACAAGTTGAATGATGGGCAAAATTTTAGTGAAATTAGATCTTATAATATGAGCTTCCTATCTCTGAAAATAAAAATTCTGGCTGATGGAAGAGAGGGATGCAATAAAAAAAAATGGTCTTTCTCAGTACCTTTGTGATACAGCTTAAGGAACTGTGTTCTTGATAGTGCCTCCCCTTCCTTCAGTCCTGGCTGTGTGATTTTTATGACTGCTTGAGCACCTTTGCTATTTTAGGAAGTTTCTTCTTTTTTATTTTTTTTTTCAATGTGTCACATAAGTCTATGGAAACTTACAGTTGAAACAGAATTAAGTTTGAATGTCTAGGCAACTATCTGTCATGCTGTGCAGTTCTGGGCAAAGATTCAAAGGTTTCTCAGAAAGATGAGTGATTACAATGGAATGGTATCTATGCTCTTAAAAATTCTCATCTTTCGGAACTGAGATTCAAACAGCTGGTTTGGTTGGGGTTTTTGTTGGGGGTTATTTTCAGAGAAAAAATGATATACATGTTTTAAGCTAGCACTAGACAGGTAGAGGTGATCTCTGATACCTCTGAGGTCAATTCATGTTGTAAAACCACTGAAAAGTTGTCACTGTTGTTGGAGAAGATAGCAATATGGCTTTCAGAAACTATGCATACTGGAATAGAACAAGAAAAGATGAAAACTATTTTAAGATCTTCAATGCTGTACAAGGTTTCAAATGATTATTGTATTCTAAAGTTACTGATGTTAATATATGTGCAGATATGGTTTCCAAACCTTTTTAGTCCTGTTTTGAGCTAAGATACCTTTATTTTTAAGGGAAGTTGTAGAAGAAGACATTCCCAGTAAAAAATTGATAGATCCATACTGCTTGGGACTAGGTGCTGGACCTGCCTCTTGGGACAGAAACAATGCAGTCTAAGTTAGAGAGGCTTTGAGGGTTTTTTTTAATTTTTATGATAATATGTTGTTTTATGATAATAACTTGTTTCTTCCTTACTACTAACTTAAACTTACTGGAACATAAGATTTAGTACTTGAGTAACATAAGTTTCAAAAATCTCTAAATTAAAACAAGACCGTGCTTACCAAAGTAAGATATAACAGATGAAAACAAAGGGAGTGAATATAATAAGAAAGAATACGTGGAGAAGGAGAAAAGCCTGTGGAGTTTGTTACTCTTTCCTAAAGAGCCTGCTATTCAAACTTGACCATGTTCATACATTTCATTTTGGTGATGCCTTTAAAAACCATAAATTAGTCAGTCTGTATTTAGTCAGTGATTATGGAAAGGCTTCAGACAGCCATGTATCTGAGTGAATAGAAAGGCCCGATGCATAAAGTCAGGATTGTATAAATCTGCCACCAGAGGCAAAACTGAAGACACAAATGTGGAAACAGAACAAGGAGGCACACAATAAGCATAGGGTCAAAAAGAAAGGATGAGTTGAGGCAAGCAGACATCCAGTGAGGAAGCATTTGCCCAGCTGGCCATGATAAATAAAGAATGTGTAATTGGGGGAACTTTCAATATAATTAAGAATTAGGGTTAACCTGATTTAAATAGCTACTGATCAAAAAGTCATGATTGTACCATAACTGCTATTATTCTATAAGGAATTCTATTACAGGTTGGATTTCCAAGACTATTTTTAAAGCACTTAAGTTCTCCTCCAGATTAATGTTGTTAAATCCTTTTCCTGCTATTCTATCGGATCTACACATTGGTTAGAACATTATCCTAGTACTAAAGATGATCTACTGCTCAAACAGATAAAGGGGGATGCTTTCCACATGCAAATTTAAATCAATAAGCTTTGGGTTAAAATCTACAAATGCTAATTTTATTATGTATAGTGCAGAAATATATAATCCCAAACAATAAATGGGGTGAATGCCTACTTGATATACTGGAACTATCATAGACAGTGCCTAGCAGCTTGGTTTTACATGGTTTTGCACAGCACAATGCAAAGTTTCGTTATGGGCTTCAAAATAAGCATTCCTTAATAAGCAATGAATGTAAGTCAAGACTTTACTTGAACATAACCAGTTTGAGTGTACCCAAAATAATGCTCCATATCAGATCTTATTTAATAAGCATCATCACCATTGGATGAGAGGATGTTTGAAGTCTTAAAGCACTTTCAAGACCAGAGATTAAAATATCCTGAGTCATAGTTTTCAATTACTTTGAATTTTGCCTTTTGAATTTTTAACTGTTATTGCAGTGCACAGTATTGTGTCTCTGTGTGTTTGTGTGAAAGGAAGAAATGTTGCTTCCGGTGTTCCCAGGTGTGTTGAGGTCCCACTAATTCTTACAGCATGCTCCCCGCAGGGCTCCAACCCTTTTCCCACCAAATAAATCAATTTTTCAGTATTTCTTCTTCATAAAGCATTTCTTTCTCATCCTTTCTTCTGGTCTTGCTTCTGCCTAATCAGTATTGCTTTATAATGAGTTCCCTCACCACCCCCAGGACAAAATCTGCTCTGCTCCTCTTGCATTTCATCTGTGTTCTCAAATCCTTCTCCTGTGCCAGGAAGGAGTATATACAAGAGTCCTTCTCTGCTATGCTGAGACTAGGATTGTATAAAAAGCAAAGAGAAGGGGCAGGAGAAGAGGATTTGCAGGGACTACTTTTCCTGCTCCTGTTCTCTTCTCTTTCTGATGTTAACTCTAGGATCCCAACTCTAGAGAGAGTTGAGATGCCCCCAATATCTGCATCAGTTCTGATTTTCTGGTCTTTTCCATGGGCAGTCCAGACAGTGTCAGATGGGTT
The DNA here is from genome assembly GCF_012275295.1 of Melopsittacus undulatus. NCBI lineage: Eukaryota > Metazoa > Chordata > Aves > Psittaciformes > Psittaculidae > Melopsittacus > Melopsittacus undulatus. The sequence goes on along the minus strand of NC_047529.1, from coordinate 100,619,348 downwards.
GAAATTCACTGGAAAGTGAATTGTTAACTGCAGCCATGCTCCAAACTTCTTTGGCTTATGGAGAATTTGAAGGAATTGGCAACACTGGATATCTTCAGGAAAATCCTGAAGGAAGGTGGTGATGGCTTCACACAAGTTTGCCTTCCTTTTGAGACAGTGTTAGCTGAAGTAATCCAGGAAGTACTGTGCAACAACAAGTGACCCAGGGAACTGAAAAATAGTCTTTCCCAGGGATTCCTTTTGAGATCCAGCAACCCTGGGTGTTACTGCTATTTGTTCCATGTTACTGTCATCTTTTGATCTCAGAACAGAATGTTTCAGCTGAGCAATGAGTTGAAAGCACACAGACTGAATATGAGAATATCTTCTGATGTGACATAAAATACGATGACAACTAGTAGCCACAGAAGCGTGTACTTCATAGTGTTTGTTTTGTGACACTGGACTAAAACTTCGGAAAGTTTAGGACCTGTCACTGAATTTCAGTATGATTTAAAAAATAAGGATGTTTACCACTCTGTCTGCATCACCCCTATATACCTTCTAATTCTCTGGTTAAAAGTACAATATTCCTTGCTGTGCATTAAGTAAGTGGCAGTGGGATTCAATGAAAGGAGATACCTGAGCCAGTAAGAGAAAAAAAAGAGCCAAACAGGTGGACAGGACCCCATTCTTATTCAGGCGTAGTGAGATGACTCTGCCTGGTCTACATTACATGTACAGCTCTGCCTTGAAAAATATGAAATAAAGTGCTTGAAAGTAATTTCTGGGAAGGACTTTTCAAGTCTTTGCTCTGACTCAGGTAGGACAGGCCAGCACTAGGACATGAATGCCATCTACCTAAGGTTCATGGGCAGGCCATCTCAGCCACTCTTGAAGCTGTTTCATTGTTCATGAATTATTAAATTGGCTGTGAAGTAGGGAACTACTACCTACCTTCTGTCTTGACGAATCACTACATGTGTAAATCTTTATGTGCATTTAGCCCTTAGGGTATTACTACAATAGGAAAACAAAGTATAGTCCAGTGCTTGAATAGCAGTAGCCAGTGTTTTGAAGAATTGCTGTCACAGATGTCATCAAGTTATCTCTCACTGGTCTGGAGGCTTGCTGGTTCTCAGGCACTATATCTTGGTATTAGATGGACTTCTGCAGCAAAGCCCTTAACCCTCAGAAAGGTAAACATGTTCCACAGATAATGTATAGGAATGCTTAGATACATAACTGGGAGACCTTCTTTGTTCTTTAGCAAAAAATTGTCCACTTGAGCTTGTAAAACCAGACAGAAATTAAAAGAGAAAGGATAAAGGATAAATGAAGAAATGTCTGACTGACTCAGACAGGAACCTTCCACACAGCACTTGGCCACAATTCCTTTGGCAGAGACACTACATATGATTTTTCTCTTTATGGTATCCCAAGAGAGACACCTCAAAACAGCCAACAGCCAAATGATTAGGGAAGTCATTTAGGTCAAAGCAACAGAGGTTCATAGTTCTGTGTGATTAAAATCAAGGGATTTCAATCTATATCACAGCAAAAACCTAGGCTAAACCAGCATTAGTCCTTCTCAGCCTCCTGAGCTAAATGTTTGTTGCAGGACTAGAAAGAAGAGAGACAGCGGTTGACTCCATAGTTTACTTGCTAAGGTACAGGGGCTGTGAATGTTAAATAGTTACATCAAGCTGGACAAATGCACCTGCAGTGACTGAAAAAGGTAGGTAGCAGCTCTGGTTTAGGAAGTGCAAAGTCTTCAAATCCTAGCCCCAAACCCTAGTAAGCACCTGCTGGGTAGCTAGTAACAATTTCACTAGCCCCTACATAGAGGGGACTGAGGCACCTGCAGTGCAGTTGCCACTGTAGGAGAGCCCTGAGGACACCAGCTACCATGCAGAAATGCAGAACATGATTTATCTCTGCTGATCTTAGTTAAGTTACATCAGGCCTGACTGATTTGTTTTAAGGTGTGTAGCTGTACGTACAGCTGGAACAACTGTGCAATACCACTACACAAATAAACGAGCTCAAAAAGGAAGTCAAACTGCGGGTGGGAGAGCAAGTTTCTCACCTCCAGTCTTCCACACCACTTGCTTTGCAATAAAAGGGAGCCATCAGAGACTGCCAGTAGGAGCTGCGTCAGTCTCCCAGCCTTGCCCTCCCTTATCGTATTTACGAGAAAGCCAGCTGATTAAGCAGGGTCTGGTGTGACTGATCTTGTATGTGATTTGAGACCTGCAAAGCAGTCTGTTGATTCACTCTAACACAGGGACAAACTTTCAAGTTTGCAGCCCTAATCTAGGGCTTCAATGAGATGTGCACAGGAGGGTTACTTTATGTCTTGGGTTGGATGTCTGTTAACTCACTGTACAAGTTTAAGTTGCTGTGGGTCAGGGCTCTTCTGAGAAATGAAGGACACAAAAACTCTGCATGCACACAGACACACACAGCGGTACGCAATATGGTAGGAACTTGATTTTCAATGCAATAGGTTATATGTATGAAAAACTGTGATGTAGGGAGGGGGAACATAAGATCTTGTTGTAGGAGCATGTGTTTGTGGAGTAATTCAAACCTTATCTGCACAAGGAAGTATTTGCCAGATAATTTCAATTGGTATTGCTATTCCAGGAAACCCTCCTAGTAAGTATAAAGCTCGTATTACTTTCCCAGGGAAATAAAGGCTTATCTTATAGGAATAGCTGTTGTATTCTGGGCCAACACAGGTTGGCAAACCTTGGAAGAAGGAGTAAAATCTCTCATTAGCCTTTCACTTCTCCGTAATTCAACCTTTTCAATCATGAAATGTAAAGAATATTCCTTATTCTGTAGATCCCAGAAGTACTGAGAAAAGTCACTACTGAAGATTTGCACAATAGTTTCAGAAATAAGATCTCTAATACACTTTACTAGTGCAGTGGAGTACTGTCAGCATGCTGTGAGCATCCTCACAATCCCTTAGAGTAGCTGTGGTATCTAGCTATTAACAGCATCCATACAACTGTTGCAGAAAATGAGTAGTGGTTTGTGAGGCTGCCAGCTTCCCAGAGGTAATCTGGTTCCCATCTATTATATCTCTGTGTAGAAAAAGGTATCTAAGTGCTGAAGCTTCATGAGGCACATCATGCTAAGTTCTAGGTAGTGCTTGTGGCTGTATGCACAGAGTGGTGAATTACAGGTGAAAGGTAGCTTTGGTAAAATCTTTCAGTGTACAAGAAACCCAGGGAATCAGCACCAGTGCACAGATAGCACAGGGCAGTTCCAGCTTTCCCTTATCTCATCCAGCTCTAAAATTTTCTTTTTGCTTCTACTGTTCTTTAAAATGTTTAATCTAACTGAAAAGGACACTGTAATGTTGCAAGTTGATTTGTTAAAGATTAAGCAAAGAATTAATCTCACCCAGTATTATGCATGTCTATATAAATTAATTAAAGGACATCAAGGGTAAAGGACATCAAGGGTATGATTTGTGATCCACTTTTAGAATAAGATGAATTTCACCTGAACAGTGTGTATACAGTTGCATACTGAGACGTCATCTGAATCACATCCTAGAAGCCTTTAGTCAGCCTGTATATAGGCCTCTGATTAGTCTTCTGTGTAGACAGAAATAAAGCAATCACTTTTGCTTTTACTTTAGGTCAGTTTCACATTTTGGTTTTCAGGCACTTGGCAGATCTGTAGTGTTTTGTTTGCAAACACTCCCAGGGAAAAGCTCAATCCAAGACAATTCTTTTCTTTGCAAAGAGATAAAAACTCAAATACTTTTTTCTTTACTCTCACATTTTGTAAAATATTTATATGTTTTTCTACCCCAAAATGTAAGCGCCAGACTCAAACTACTTATTCCTATACCTTTTGTATATTTAAATGCCTCTGTTTTCCACACTTCACCCACAATATTTTTTGATTCTATGCTTGGTTTTGATGAAGGTGGAAATTTTTTAAAACTCTTCTTTAACAGCCCAGTCACTGTGGGAGCTGGAAAAAGCAGGGTTGTATCTACCCTGTACAACACAGGCACATGGACTAGCGCTGACCTATTCCTACCTAAGCTGGTTATTTCTAAATGATGCATGGCAGCTGTCTCTGGAGAAACGAGCTTTGGTTTAAAAGCAGCAGGCTTCCTTGGAAAAACTCTCTTATCCTTGTGCTGCTCACTGCAATGCTGCTGAATTAGATGTCTCTGTGCCCATGCTCTGCTGTGTAATGTGGACATACCAGTAAAGATTACTTGACACTGCTGTCATTACCCTGCTTCATCACCTCACAGTGGAGAGTGCTGTTCTTAGGAGTCTTAATATGTTCTAGAGAACCTCCAAAGAGGAATCATAGGAAGTATTTAAAGTCAGCACTGTCTGTAAATTGTTTACAAAAGCCAAGTCTCACTTCAGACATTTTTCTATTGAGAAATTCTCAGTTAAACTGCAGTTCCAATCTGCATGCTTCCTCCCCCTCATAAAAGTCCAGAGAACAAGATAATGGAAGAATACTAAATATACACTAGACAGTCCATGGCATAAATGAGCATATTTTGATTAAAGGCAGTGGATCATATCTTCAAACAGGTTTGTACAGGCTTATCCAGGAAGGTAGGTGCACTGTCATATTTTCAGCTGGAATTGAAGGTTAACTCATAAACTAAGAGATTTAGATAGCAAGTCAGTCAGTGTTGTCCAGTCTTTCTCATACTGGAGGCCAGGTGAGAGGTCTTGGCTCCTTCCATTTAAGCCCCAGGTTAAGAATAGCAGTGGCTTATATGTTCCTGATGCGGAAAGATTACCTCTGATTTTCCTTCTGCTTTGTGGATGCAGCAGCTGCTACATCCCTTGAGGCAAAAGAGGCTCTCTGTATCATAAAGCAGGCACTGGATCAGGACAAGACCACTTACCTGTTTGAAATAGGTTGGTCTATGTTGTTTTTCAGGGAATGTCTCTTGTGGGATGTGCACATTTTCATTTGCATGGTATAACCTAAATATAGGGGTGCTTGTACGCATCCCAGGAGCCACTTCCAACCCACCAATAAGTCCATCTGTACACTGAGCAGTTTCTCTTTTCTTAATCAAATGTTTTTAAATGGTTTATTATCTGACCACATAATTCAGTTCTGAGCTGTTAAGAAGCTGGACAAACCTGTCTTGTAATGTTAGTTTCTCCAGTCTCTTTGAGGTTAGATATACAAGTTACAGGAATATATCAGTTCTAATTCTTTCTTACTTTCCTGTGTTCCAGATATAGACTGTTGAAAACTTTTACTACCCCATATCTTTTGAGCATGGACTTCTCCTGCATAGGATAATCGAGTCTGAGGAGAATAAGGCCTGATGGATGTCTCCCTGCGGATAAGGAAGACATAGCAATTTTAGCACCAAAGATTAAGCAAGCAGGTGAGAGGAAGCTCAAAGATAACAAACACCATCAGACACCGAAAGCAAATAACATCATCTGCAGACCAGGTTTTTTTTCTAGTAGATGCATTAAAGGGCTCAGCTTTTTCTATTCCTTCAGCTAAAATGTTTTCAGTGTTTTTCTTTAAAGATTTTCTTTATAGAGTTGGAGAATGAAGAAATCAACATGTTGGGCTTGTTTGATTGCTGCCACACAAATAAGCAGACCTCTGGCATTAATGCAAAGTGCCATTTTAATTGGAAAAATCTAATTTACCATTTTCTGGATCTGTGAAATGTGATTTTAAATATAAATGACAGTCAGACCCGAGGGTATGATCCAGATTGATTCATTTAAATTAACATCAGTGAGTGGATGTTCTTGTGTCAGTTTCTCTGCAATTTTTCAGGTGGATAGATTGGGTAGCAAACAGATAGATGAAAGAGCAGGTTACTGGGTGAGACATGAGCAAAGCACAGAAGTCATGGTTGCTTGGATGGGGCAGAGCACAGAGGAAAGTAGTTGCAGGGTGCAGGGATGCCAACTAAACCATAAAGGGCAGTGGTGTTTATAGATCCATCCCCCTTCTCTTGATCAACCCACCAAAAGATAAAGAGATATTTCTGGGCCTGAGATAGGTTCCTGTCCCTCTTCTGAGACTTCAGCTATGAGAAGTGCTGAGTGCTCCCTCACTTGACAAATGCTCTGCTTTTCTAGGGAAGACCTCTCCCTCAGGGCAGTCTAGGCATTACAGAGCCGTAGAGCAGCTGATGTCCTGAAGGCATTGCAAAGATGCTGTGTGTAATGGAAGCTTGGGAATGGCAGAGCAGATAGTCAGAGACAACACCAGTGATGAAATCTAATTAATCCTGTCTTCATGCAGTTTAATAGTGTTGTGAAGTGAGGTTGTGTGGCAGTATTATCCATCTTTAAATTATGCAGGTTATCCAAGAGGTAAAATGCTTCATTTTCTTTTGAATGATTTCCATACAAAAACCATAAACATGCTTCACTTTCGTTACTGCTCCATTTATTGCTGCCAGGCTCAGGGCTGCTGTTATCCCACTGCTTATTGTTACTAGTCTCAGCAGCTCTGACACAAGGACAAAACGCCCTGGTCACTGGAGCAAGCATCAGAGAATACATTTTCTATTACCTTCAATATTACTGTCTTTCCCCTGAAACTAGATGATCTTAAGGTCCTTTCCAACCCTAACCATTCTATGAGTCTATGATTCTCTATATATAATCTTCTGCAGCTCTGCAGCCTAAAGATTACCTGATCCAGGCTTTTCCCCATCTTTGGTGGGAATTTCTTGATACTCTGGGGTGAAAGGAGTGCTTATGAGAGGATCTGTACAAGTTCTCTTGTTGTGGTTGGAGAAGTCATATGTATTGGATATTTGGGTTTATTGCCTTAAGATGATTTGTGAATGCTTGCTCTTTCATTATTACAGAGCTGCCCACGAGAACTGCTCTATATGATGTTTTGTATTGTACAGTTGTTTGGGAACACTGAATTATGTATGGGTTAGTTTCTTATTCCTGGGTCACTCATGCACACTTGCACAGACAAGCCAGGTATGAATTCGGATCATACTTTCTGTTATAAAAACATGCATGTCTATATGTAAACCTGCACGAAAAAAGATCTTCATTCATAAACAAAATCTCAGCTTTTTCTTTGCCTGCATTACTTGAGGCAGAAAATATCTCACGTTAACCTCAGTGGTGGGTTGTAGAAGGGTAAGTGCAAACCAGTGACCTGGGTGATTAGCTGGTACTTCAGTGGTCTGAATTCTTTTCTCTGCTTTCATTTTGACCTGCTGCCTGACCCTGGGGCCTCTCTTTGCTCATCTTGTATATTCAGACTGATGGCTTTCACTCACAGTCTGTACTGGATGTAAGTACTCAAGTCAAGAGAATAAGGGTTTCCGGGGATGTCTGCATTACAGTCTTAACCTGTGCTCTTGCCTGTGCATTTGCCTAAACCCACTACTGTCTCTGCACAAAAATCTTGTTTGTGTGGCTTGGATTAAGTGATAAAGCTCAACATATTCCCAGCTGCTAGTCTGTGGATTCCTGTGAATGCCTTTTATGATGTATTCTTGGCCTGACAGGAACTGCTGACGAAAATTACTTGTATCCCAGAGCTCCCGCCCCCCCCCCCCGGACCTGCTGGTTGCATCCAATCAGGAGCCACATAAGCACAGGAGGCACCAAAATTATTTGTCAGATACACAGCAATCTTCCATTTCTCTGCCAGCCATACAACCTTTGTCATCCAGTTATTGTCCAGTGACTCATGTACCAAAGTGAAGCATCCCAGTGTGTCTGGCTCCAGGAATTTCCAAATTGTCTGCTTTCTCCTGCCATCTCACTCACAGGAACAGTGGAGGTGCTGCACAGGGGCAAGAAGCCTGCAGAGTCCTTCCAAAACCATGACCCATCCCGCCCACAATGACGATTTTCCTTATTTGTAGCCCATTTGTGTTATCTAATATGAATTGCTTCAACTATTAGCAAAGAATTTTACTGGTGCAATATAAAGGCTTTTTATCCCTCAAACTTTGGGATAGCTGAATGTTGTGAAAGTCAAGTCTTTCACACCCTGTCTAGTCCATGACTTATGCTGGCTTAACTCTCTTTTCTTGGCAAGGCAGGACAATTTCTTAATGCGTCAATAATATTTTAAGACAATAAGATTCATCACTCTCACTTCTATGCATTTTTGGTCTGTAATTATTGCTGGCAAATATCAAGTATTTAATGTCTGAAAAGTAATATTTTTGCTGACCCTAATTTCCCAGCTAGTGTTTGAATTTGCTCACTTTGTCTGCTCCAAAGCTGTGTTTGTTGATTATAATTTAGCTGATGAGTTGAGATGCAGGAAGACCTACCAGAATACTTTTATCTGTCCACAAACATTGGCTTTTCCTGACACCATTAAGTAGGGGCCTCAATAATTCAATATACAGATCTGACCAATGATGTGTTCTGTCCACAAAAGGAACATCTGTTATTCACCACACTAAATGAATCATACTTTTCAAAGTCAGTTGCCCATTGGATTATTATTTAACCCTTATCTGGAGTACGAACCAGGAACCTGAATGATGACCAGATGGTTAAGAAAAGTAACTGCTGTTTCCTCACTCCTCCTCCCAAGTTGTTGTGCAGAAAATTGGCATTGTAGCTTTTTTTCAGCTTGTGTACTCATTGTGGACAGGCCCTTTCCCTTTCCTGCTCTGAACCAGAGTTTGTGTGGTATTACTAACACTGTTAAAAATTACAACAGCCAAGAAGGGCTGCTTCGACAGAAAAAGGTGGAGAGCTAAAATCTTTTGTCTTAGAGGCAAAGTGAACTCCTGAATTGTGCATTCTAGAACATGGCAAGTTGTACATGGATTGGGATGTTAAGTTCTTCCAAGAAAGAAACATACCTATTAAACTGCCCATTGGGTGCCTTGCATTTTGTGTCCGCCTGGAATAACTAATGGTTAAAAACAAAGACTGGAGACTCAGATCATGCTAGGTGTAGCTCTGTTGACATTAGTAAGATTAAACCTGAGGTTGCTATTTCTTGTCTTTTTCTTTTAGATCACAGAGCCCCTTATGGCTGTGATAATTAAGCCTCCGATCAAGTCTCTGAATTGTTTTTCATTACAATTATGCACTGAGTCCTGAAACTTTTATTAAACTAATTTTCAAGATGCTGAGAATTCATTTCATCTCTCTATTGTCTCTTTCGCAAGTGCACATCATTTCCTGGGGGACTGACTGGCTCTAAGCAACTTAAGGCCACAAAGTCAGTGCTACAGGTAGAACTAAGACATCCTATTTCCATGGCCATTCTTCAGTCTTTAAACTATTGCTTACCCTGCATTGTGGTTTTAAAACACGTGCGATCCAGATTTCTTTAAAGACATGTCATGACAATTTAAAAAAAACCCAAACCATTAGCCCGATTCCATGCCTTGAGAACCTTTTTCATTCTGCTTTGTAGGCCAGATTGAATCCAGTACTCAGACAAGTTATTCCTGGGAAGAAAATCCCTCATTAACCCCAAACTAGACCTAACCAATGAGATTTTTAATTACAATTATGAAAACTAAATTACAAGTAGATGACGTAGAAGTAGTAGATGCCAGAAGCACCTGGCAGCAAGAGTCACATGGGGTAAGATTCACCCAGTGTAGACACATATGAATACTAGGTTCTCATGATAATTAATAGAAGAAAAAGATACGGCTAAGTCATGATTCACTTCATTCCCAAATTGCTGATGAAAAGACAGCAGATAAATCTCACTATAAAAGTATCTATTTCCATTAACTATAAACTGAGCTTACCACAACTATGTCGGTTAAACTCATCATAAACGTCTAAAGTTGATGGTATAAACTCCCCTAGAAGATGAGATCCCGCACAAAACATGAGTACAAATGTGAAGGTCGCCTGTGAAGTTAATTCTGTAGTGCCAAAGCCCACAGTCAGAAAAGAAACTGTTTTCAGGATGTTGGAGAAGTTACCACTTGCAAGACCCTCGGTCAGAAGCTCTGGTGCCTGCAGGAAGCTTGCACTTAAAATGCCAATAACCAGATTTGCAAGATGCCTGCCAGAAAAGCAAGGTATGACGTAGGCTGAAGGGGCTCTGATTATTAACCAGCTTGATTAATTGAACAAGAATGAAGGTCAGCAGGACAATGCCGTGCAGCAACCTAGCAAAAAAAAAAAAGAAACGTCCTTTAGTCAGACTACGGCATGTTTATGAGACTGATACACAAAGCCTCTGAATGCCTCAATGTCAAAGGTGCAGACATGAAAGCCTAAATCTAGCTATTCTAACAGGCCTTTTATACCCCCACATAAGGGCAGGAGTAGCTAACAGGGCAGAAAAGGTCTAAACAAGCAGTTCCCAAATGCTAGACCTGTGGACCATGCTGTGAAAGCAAGACCTGTTACAAAGTCTGCCACACAAGCAGAGAAGGGTCTGCTGCATCTATTCTCGTAGGGAGAGACGTGCATGGTGCTGAGCACACAAGGTAACGAGTGAGCCAGATGCAGACCATGCACAGGGATCCCTATGAGCAGATTTGGATGCCATTTTGGGACATCAACATAACACTTGCTGTCAGTTCTGATCTCTCACTCTGATTTTAGATCATTTCTGTAGTCATAATTAAGAAGAAAAAAGAAAAAAAAAAAAGAGAAGCAATAAATCAAAACCTGTGTGTATTTCTTAAGAACCATTACTTCAGTGAGAGACTGTTACTGCAGTGAGAGACTTCCTGAGCACTACAGAGATTTGTCTGTTAACAAGAACTTTATGAAATGTTCATTAACACCACCTAGCTACCAGTGGAGCTAACAATTTCACACCCTTTTTATTCTTAGCTGCACATTATACCCTCTTAGCAACATTTTAAATATAACTGCAGGAAGAACTGAATCACACATAATTTGAACAATTAGAAGTGACAAGCTGTTTTTCTCATCTAGTTAAATATACCTATTTGGCATAATTTGCTGTCTAGCGCAGAGCTCTTTTATTCACACCATTCCAGTCTCCAAGGAAGACAAGCTATTATTATTATTATTGTTCCATTGAAGAAATGGACATATGTGCTTTCAAGATAAATATATTACTGAACACACCAGAGTTATTTTATAGATCCTGAATTTATTGTTATGTAGACACAGGAAACTGAAGAAACAAGGTCAAGCCAAGCAAGTCCTTGTGAAAGGCCCCCTTCCTTGTCCAGAGTTAGCCAGACAAAATTTATCAGCCTTCCTGCCTGTAGCATCTCCTATTTATAAACTAGGTCTTGTAATGACATTTGGTCCTCCACTTAATAAAGCTTTAAGGAGTCTGAGAAGGTAGCACACTCTGTATCAGAGGTGGTATAGGTGTTCTCTAGACAAAGCAGAGACCCTGAGTTGAGGACGTTATGCAGTCATTTTTGTACCAAATAGACATCTTTTCTTTCCACCTATGAACAGTCAAGTTCAAGTTTCTTGCTGAGGAACTCTCAGGCAAGCTGAAAGTCAGGAGTTACAAATGTTGGCAAAGACCCAAATATCTAAGGATGCTTTAAGCCTAACTCCTATGACATTTCTCCCTTGAGACCTACCATAAGGCATAGTCTTAAGCTTCTGTAACATGTTTAGAAATGAGTCACTCTGTGTCTCATTTTTAAAAGGATAGATGTGCCTAAAAAGGCAGGTAGGTGGTTACTGGATATTTCAGAAGTCCTTTCATATCTAAATAATGTTGAATCAAACAACTGTCAGATGACTTAATGCTTTGAAAAATCCTAGAAAGAAGTTTTCTACAGCTGAATGCATTTATGGTTTTGGCTTCCACTACCCCATAAGTGAAACTAAATCTATTATAACTGCCCATTTCCTCGGGGATGATAACAAGATTTTAGTAGGAAGGACAGGTCTGGAGCATGAGTGCTCCTAAATAAGGTTAACTAGAGCGGAGGGAGGTGAGAATATCCAACTTTCTGATGTTGTCTCTTGCCAAAGGGAAAAGAGGAGGCAGTGAGTTGAAGTATTTATTTTTCTGGACCCTTATTAATCTATTTTGTATAGTGGTTAGCTTCTTGCCTTCACATGTCCCTGATCCTTCTTGCTCTGTTCCTCCCACCTGCCACATACACAGTTTATCTTGTCCCACCCTCTCAGATGGTAATGGGAGGTTAATTATCTAGTGGGAGACAGTGTGACTCCTTTCTTCTATCTCTCTGGGCACTGACATAGTGCACATCATTATCATGTCTACTTCAAATAGCATGCTAGGTATTTCAGGATGTGAAAAATGTTCTTTATTTGTTACCAGCAAATCCCATTCTTTTCCACTTTATCCAAATCTTTTTATTTCCTTCATTTATTTTCTAGAAGTGAACCAAACATGCTTTCACTGTGCACACTATTAGCAGAAAAGCAATTTTCTTAAAAATGTCATGCTGTTTTCCTGTCCTTTTCTGTCCCTTGGGGCTAAGTAATCCCTTGTGAAAAATCTGACCCTATTATGAAGGAACTGTAAACACAGAAGAAATCAATAAGTGTCCACTTGCTGGTGTGCCAAACAAATCTAGATAAAGCACATAAAAAAAAGCAGTTCCAAAATGAGAAAACTTAGTGCATTAGAATTATGGAATAAAATCATAGCATAGTTTGGGTTTGTAGGGTCCTTCAAAGGTCATCTAGTCCAACCCCCCCCTTCAATGAGCGGGGACATCTTCAGCTAGATCTGATTGCATCACTGTGCTTCCTTGTATAAACGATGACTATAGAACTACAGAGATCTGTTTGGTACCCAGAGTTTCTCCCTTTTTGCAAAGCATTAATTTTATTCACCCTAATTCTTCATAGAGGGAATATTTTTTTCAGTAGTCCAACAAGTAATCCTTTTAGTACTTTGGTTCTGTAATGTAGTATAGCTGAACCTCTGAAACATTGATGATCCTTCACTCTCACTGGGGACAATGGGAATTGACAGTCCTGATTATTTTGCAGGGTTCTTTTCAGACTGCAGAGAATTCATTCTAACAATTACAATTTGTCCCCTCAGCATCAAGTTGTGGGGTTTTCTTTTTGTTTTTGTTGTTGTTATTAAACATAGAATTCTAACCTTCTTAGCTATGAAAAAATGTATTTAAAAGCAGGTGAATTTGAAGTAAGGTGTTTGATTCCGTATGTAGCTTAGGAGAGGTGGAATGGGGACTACCAGCTTTGCATCCAAAAGGAACAGGGAAATGAAAGAGGTTACATGATGCAGTTGTGGAATGACAGAAATTTGGAAAGTAATGCTTTGTAAAGCACTGAGATTCTCAGCCTAGTCACTGAATGCATGTAGGAAGAAACCCTATGCTGTGTAGCCACACTGTGACTAGATATACCTGACTCCAACAACAAATGTATGTTAACAATACTGATTTCATCACTGTTAAGAGGACCCATCAAGGCATTGTGCTCAGGAACAGGCTTTTGGACAACTGTAGCTTTCCTGCTGTCTCTTTGCTTAAGGCATGTCATAATTTACAGCTATACCAACAACTGTCACTGCAGCCCTCAGGCAACTGGATTACAACTTCAGGTAATGCACAAAGGATAGAGCAAAAGCTACACCCATTCTCTACCACATATATTCTACAAATGACTTTAACTGCCAACAAACCCTACAAACTCCCCCATGTCATATTTCTAATTAGGTAGTCTGCATAGGGCTGTGAAGTCAGTGTCCATTCCTTATGCAGTTGTAAGCAATTTATGATTCTGTGTGATGACCTAGATGACATAGAAGTCTGTGGCACAAATTATGTCAGGTTCCATTTCCTAAGAGCTTGTGCTGGTGAAGCTTGTGCTTACTTCCTGATCCCTATTGCAGCAGCACAGTCAGGGCTACGTCCTGAGTGAGGCTGTCTGCCCTGAGCCTTTAATTTGGGTCCCAAAGAGGCTGAAGGGTGCCAAATTCACAAACCTGGAAAAACTCACTCTACAGCTGTGTTGTGAAACATCTGTGTTTTCTTTCTGTGTTGAGCTACAGTATGGGGAATAAATTATGAGTTATTAGGTTTGTGGGGTTTTTTTTACACTTTTATTGATTTGTTTCATTAACTGAATAAAAATAAAAAAAGAAATATTTGTCATTACTTGAGGAATCATCTGACCAGTAATAGCCTAGAGAGATACTGTCTATTTGTCCATAACTCTTTTTCTGCAAACATTCACAGCCTCCTCCTTTCTCTTCTTTAGCAAAACTTTTAAAAATAAAATTATGCCAGAAACAGTCCAGATTTTCAAAAGCAAATTTACTTCAGAACTTGGACACCCAAACCTACCCTGGAGAAAGTATTGCCAGCTCAGAACAGTCCCTGACAGGTGAGGGGACCTAGTAAGGATGGACACAGAAAAGGCTGAAATCTCATTTCATTCTCTTCCTCAGTCTTCCCTGACAAAGTCTGCCTTCAGCCTTCCAGAACAGTATGCCTTGTGGCAGAGTTGGAAGGAGACAAATATTGCTAATGGTAGGGGATGATTAGGTTAGAGACTGCGTAAACAAATACATCAGCATAAGCATGGGAGTGTGTACAAGTCCTTGGGATGGGATGGCATGGATCCAAGTGTTATGAAGGAGCTGGCTGATGTCATTGCAAGGCCACACTCTATCATATTTGAAAGATTATGGAAAATGAATGAGGTCCCCAATGTCAAGAAGAAAGGCAAATGTCACACCCATCTCCAAAAAGGCCAGAAGCAGTATCTTTCTTAGTAAGAACCTTGCCAGCAGGACAATTATTTCAATTCACTATTCATGAGGCTGCATTTGAACTGTGACCAACTTATAGGAATGAGTCCTGAAGAGGGCCGCAAGGATGATTAGGGGCATATGGTGTGGGAGGAGAGAGTGGGACAGCAAGTTCGATTTAGTGTCAAAAGGAGAAGGGAAATAGGACAGCTAATTGCCATCTTCCACTATCTAGAGGAGGGGCTACATGGGAGACAGAGCCAGATTCTTCTCAGGAATGCAGCAGGAAAGGCAATGTATGAAGTTTGCTGTAAGACAAACTCTGACTGAATATAAGGAAAGAAAATTCAATCGTGAAAGTAACTATGCACTGGAACAGGTACCCAGAGAGGCTGTGGAGTCTCAGTCCTGGAAGATTTTCAAAACTCTGTTGGTCAATGCCTTGAGCAACCTCACAGAGCTGTGAAGTTAGCCCTGCTATAAGCAGGTAGTCTGGTCAGATGGCCCCAATGATGCCATTAGTCTATGTGAATTAGCCTGTGGTTCTGTGGCTCTAAAGTGTTGGGGCTGGGGAGAATTTCGTGGACTCTCTTTCCTGTGTGTATTCCCAAAGAGTAAAAGAGAACAAAACAATCAGGAAAGTATACATGATTGTTAAGTCACAAAATAATTCCCTTATTCCATTAGAACAAACAAGGAAAGTAGAATAATTAAATGGACCTGACTATTCTGTTCTTAGCTTACTGTTGTTTGGAGGGGCATGATTCCAGCTGAAGAACATGGGTACTATCACTTACTATAAAAGTGAGAGTGTTTTTCAAGACACCTTCTGGCTTTTTAGCAAATTCATTTGCAATGACTGGAATTTCTTCCAGTGCATCTGAATGCTTTTGTATGTAAGGAGGAAGTCCAAAGCAATACTGCTGATGGCTCAGTGAGATCGTGACTTCTCATGTGTGGAATGCAGTATCATCTGACACATCTGTGTGTTGGCCTTCTGCTGGCATATTCTTTTCCTGCAATCCCAACATCTCACTGCATTATCAGTCAAAGCTGTTCTCTTTTAACTCCTAAGTTTGACAATGTCTAAAAACCTCCAAATCCACATAAAAGATGATAACCTCTGAAGTTTCTTCTGATATTTCCTTTTTATGCTGGAGCTCATTCATCTTAGGATCTTTCCACTATGAAAGTGAGTAGGCTGGGGAGAACAAAATCACATGATAGGCAGACAAACACTTATTGATTAAAAACACTGCTCCTTAATGCATCATCAGTTTGGTATGGACATTTACCAGCAAGCATAAACTTACTCACTTAGCGAGGCCAATACCAGTCTATAGCAAAGACATAGAAAAAAACCATCTGGTTGCACATTTCTATTACTTTCATGCAGCACACAGTAATTTCACCACTTTCAATTCCACTTTCAAATTTCCGCCCTACAAGAATCTGTAGAAACATCTTGCATGCATTCACCACCCACACAAACACATGCATACACATGCACAGTGTAAAATAGTCCATTAATGGTTGGTATTCATGTGCTGTCTGGTCTCATACATACAGCCACAGGTTTTCCAGTCCAGGTGATTAGTTAACACTGGCAGCACAGGTGATGCCACACAGGTGATATGTGCACCAGTGCCAGTGCAAAAGTGAGAAGTTACCTCTCTAGAAAAAGCCTGAGTATCTGAAGGTAAAGATAACTATCTGTTCTCTTCTTCATGTGAAATGGAACCAAACTCCTTCATGTGTCTTGGTGAGTTTTGCTTGTGTTTCAGCCCATGTTCCAGACCTGAAGGAAACAGTGAACTGAACATGCAACAGCCATATTCCCAAGGATTTTTAATGCCCTGTGTCCCTCTCAGTCAGTACTTCGCAAAGCACAATAATAGTCTTAGGACGCTCTTTTATGACAGGCAGATCTGTCTGATGTTCCAAGTCTTCTTTCTGCACCTTCTGCAGAGCAGTGCTTTACAGCAGCTGACACACCTGAGCTCCTCAGTGGTGTCTGATACCATTCTGCTTGCCAAGAGGACTTTCCCAATCCACAGTTCCTGCTGTCAGCCGCAGCTGAGTTCAGGCCTCACTAAGCAGCTTCAGCTCCCACATTTTCTCATGACGAATTCTGCTCCCAGAATGCTGTCATTGTTTTCTGTCATGTATAGAGACACACCCTTGTGCCTCCCTTGAGAGCTTTACACACACCCTATCTCATGCTTCGATCCATCCCACTTAGCTAGCGTGCCTGATGATATGATGCTGTGTACTCCACCTTATATTAATACCCAGACTTAAAGGCCAGAAAAGCCCCTTTAGTATCCTCCTGGACTAGTAACAATTCTTCTAATAAAAGGTTAATTCCATTTTTTCTTGTTCATCTTATCTCTTGGCCCAGAAACAAGCTACAAACATTTTTTGTTTATAAAGCTGCCAAAACCCAGACATCTTACACAAGAGCAGCTGCTGAGAACTTTGTCCTTAGCTGGCTGGCAGTGCAATGCAAGAGCAGAGCCCAGTTTCCTCCCCTTCTGGCTGCAGCACAGCTTTGATTACACAGACCCTTGAACCTGCAAGTTTCCAAATGGCAGCAAGATCCCTACTTTGCCTTTGGTTGGGTCATCAAAGTGTTAGTGACATCATTGCTATGCACCTAACCTGGGATGCCTGCAGCTCTGAAAAGAAACCTTTCAAGGGGGATACTTGCATATGATACATCTGTTAACAGGACAGTTACATCAGTTTTAGAGGAGAGGCTGTCTTCTGTAACTAATGCTACAAACAAAAGCTGTCAGTTCACTTAAAATGTCCTCAGCATGTCTGATGGTTGCCTTGATACTACATGTTCTGTAAAGTTCCCATTCTTTGCCAGCTTTTTTTTTTTTACTCTGATTTATGGAAAATATTGTGTCTTACTTCTCGTTCTCCTCCCCCATACCTTCACACTACTTGTCATTTATCAATATCAAACCCTCATTACCCTGTGCATAACTAGATAGCAGCTTCCTTACTCACGAGTGTGAGTGCAAGTCTTACCCCTGTTAGTGTGCCTTGGAGTTTCAGGTGACAGCACACATGGACAGCCCCTCCAGCCGTGCACTTCTTTCTCAACTGAAGGACTAACTGATTCTCTCTTCTACACTACTGTACAGAGTTTAATAAAAAATGTAAAACATCAGTTTGCATAGGTGAGGATACAGGTGTAGAAAGCAATATTGAAGCCAAATATAGTATGCTTCAAGAAGCAGTAACAACAATACATGCAGCAATTTCTTGTGTTGAATGGCATTCATACTCATGTTCTTTGCAGATTGCACGTTTTTTATTTGGTTAGTGTAGAAGCTGTTTATGCAAAAATATGCTGTTGCTTATATGTTTGTTTATCAACTTATTTACTCAACTGCAGTAACTCACTAGTGTTCCATGTGGACATTCTTGCGCTGTAACAAGGCCAGAAACAAAGATAGCTGTGCTGGACAGCATGTGCCTATATTCCTTGCATAAATCTGCAGGCACTTGAGCTTACAGTAAGCTTGACCACTATCATGACATAAGCAAAAGCATCAGATCTTTGCTTTTAAGCTCTCCCCTATTTTCTTATCATTAGTTTCAGTCCTTAATACCACTGTGGATACTCTTTGTTAACAGCCTTTTCTCAAGCACTCATTCTGCACTCTTAACACTCTAACACTGTCAGCAAGTCCCCTTATCAGGCAGAGCCTACAGGCTTGGGTGGATGCGAACACAGTATGCAAAAATCATCCCTCAGGGTTGGAGTGCTAGTAAGAGATGGATCCTTTGAGCATTTCCACCCTTATGGGGCACCATACTGTAGGAAGCTGGAAACCCTTATAGCATTATAGATGAAGTGAGTAGTATAAAATTAAACAGGGTTCCATAAAAATTGCTTTTAGAGTAAAAGAAGGAAAAGAGGAAATTACAGTCATCAAGGTGTGAGATGACAATAGCCTGTGTAAGTGGAGACATTTGTGAGAAGCAGCAAGATATTGTCTCAACTGACCTAACAAGATAAACAATCACGTTGAATATGATGTCCAGATTAAAGGTCTATATGAGCAAGTGGTATCAGAAGAAATTAAGGCAAAAGATCCAATATATTAGTTGATATCAAATAAGGTTAAAATGTCAGCTAGACATCAAAAACAGGAGTTCAGTTGAAAAAAAAAAAAGATAAATCAGCAAGGATTCAGTAATTTTTCCAGTCCTCCGCACTAATGTGGTCACTTCTAGGTGGGCAACACATGTGTGCAGCATCTCTGCACAGCAGTGTGAAAATGACTGGTCTGTTTATGGTAAATCTGGGTGTGTTTCAGAATAAAAAGAGGTGATCAGTGGTGGTTGTTTAAATGCTGATGGTTCTGTGACTAGATCTGCCTTTTGCTTCTCACTCATGCATAAAAATACAAAAATAAAACAAAACCCAGGCCAACCTACATTGAGGGATAATTCCGCTGCATCAAGGATTCTTACTAATTGTAAATGGCTGGTTCTCAGTCTATACCAGTGTTCACAGAGAAGGTACTCTCTGCCAATATTTTTGCAATGCCATGATGTGTGTGTGTTAGCTCACCACTGAGCCTGAGAAAACAGAAATCCAGCAGTAGAATAGAGACCACTTCGAGATGTTTGCTCTTCTTTTATGTCTACTGGGGGAGAACGGTTGTTCAGCAGTAGCAGGGTGCAGGTGTGTACTCTCTCCGTGAGCATGGCCCAGTCTTGTGTGCAAGTTCCTTTTTAAGTGACACAGACCCACAAGGGTAACTGCAGCTCACTTGCCCTTTTCCCCTGCTCTCCATGTGCATTTTAACATGTCTTCATAAGCTGTTGTGAGGTGAGAACTGTCGGTTGCTACATGCCTGTTTATCCTGTGACTGTTTTAAGCAGCAGAGAAGGTGCACATCATAGCATCTGATGTGCAGATAGACTCCACAACTAGTTAAAGTTGTAAAGTAGGTATGCTTTTATTCAGCGCTGAGGTGCATGGGGATAGCTCCTGCAAAGCATGCACGCCTCAGGGTTGTTGTCCCTTTACATTTATTCTCTTAAGGTATACATAGACATGAGGTTGCTCAATCCGCCTATACATATGTATTATCTATCCCCGCTTCGTATTATAATGAGCCAGAAGGTCCTTTGCACTTGCGCAGTGCCCCTTCTGGTCATGGGCAGGGGTCTCAGGATGAAGTAAATGAGTCTTCCTCCTGTGGGTAGGGGTCTTCAAGATGAAGTAAATGAGTCTTCCTCTTCTTAACCTTTACATCTTTTAATCTTCAGACATGGACTTAGGGTTAGTCGGCGCCCAGTCTGCTTCTCCTGCCGCTTATCAGTAGGACCCAACACCTGTGCTTTTGTCATGGTCTTAAGGCTTGGTCACCCAGTCTGCCTCTCCTGCCGCCTATCAGCAGGACCTTTCATCTGCTTTTGTCAGTAGAATTAGCATCTGTTTCTTCCCCTCCAGCAGTAATCAATGCCTTGGCAAGATGGCAATGGCAGGTACTTAAGACAGACAACACTTTTGTTTAAGCAAAGGAATTCCTTTAACTCCCTTGTACAATTTTTCTGTATTACCCCCCTGTACATTGGTTACCCGTGTATCACATCCTTTCTGAATATCTGTTGCCAGTTTTCTCCCATCATAGAGCTCTACATCCATATTTGCCAGCAGTTGAAGACTGATTTGAAGGCAAGGGCTTTGTTGTTCTTTAAAACTTTGCCTCTGAATACTGTTTGTGCTTCTTTCCATTCAGGGAGTTAAAAATTCTGGTATAAGTTAGTGCTTTTGTTCTGATTTATCTTGGGCCTACCATTAAAAACTGATCATCACGCCCCTTCTTTTTCTGAAAGCCCCTGCAAACTTTGTTTCTGGCAGTGTCTCAGAATGTGATTGCATAGTTGTTTTAGTTGATTCCCACTACTCTGCTCCCTTTTCCAGCACACTGCTTCCTTGCATTTAAGAGGGTGATTTTGATTTTCACTGAATCATGTGTCAGTGTGCAAGTCTGAAGGGGCCTTTTTATAATTGTAATAACAACTCTCAAAAAAATCAATGGCACTTTCATTGCTGGTAAAAAGCATCCATTTTCTTTTTCCCCCAAGGGATGTATGTCTTATTGAAAAATGATGTTACAATAGAGGCTGTCAAGCAGCAGTTACAGAGTAAAGACACATCACAAGAAAGCTCTGTCATGAGACTGCCTTTAATAGGCAGCCAGCAGTATTTGGCTCCCACTAACACTGAAATCTCTTATCGACAAACTTGACATCAAAGGAACTGCAATCTTCTAGAGTTTCTGAGCTTGCCTGAACCTCACTGATCTGGTGACCTCTGTCCTGGTAGCAAATCTTGCTATGAGTTGGAAAAGTACTATTGTTCCAATTCGCTATAGGAAAATGAGGTTCTCAAACAAATACATACACAAGGTGACATGTCAATGTAGAGACTGAAATTTCTCAATTTTTAGGCACTTGGCTTGTCTCACAGTAGATACATGGAGATTTAACAACAGGTGCCAGAGGACCTTGCTCCTTCACCATTGTGTAGGAGCACATGCCTGCTCTGGTCTCATCTGTGCTTCTGGGTTTCTTTCCCATGAACACAGGGAAAACAGGAAGAGAAGACAGAGGAGCAAGTCTGGTGCATACTCAAAGTTTACACTATTAAGAGGCTGGGACACATCCCAGCCCCAGGAATAGGAATGCTTTTTCCAGGAGCACAGAGGTAGGTTAATGCACTATGGAACATTATGACTACCCTAAGCCAGTGCTTTTGCTTCTTCCCTCCACTGCTTTATCATGTTCCTGACAAGAGTGCACCAACTGAGCTAATAGAGCATCTTGGGTGGTCACTATATGAACCAGATTGGAAGACTCCATCTGAAAAATAATTTCCCTTTTGTTATTTTCCCACTGGAGTTGTCCTGCAAAGCTATTTACAGCTGCTCTACTGAGGGATAAGGTGTAAATGAGAGAAGGTATCTTTGGGGAGGGATCTGTAAGGAGAGGAAGGAAATGACAGTTTAAACCAGCATACCTGTGAAACTCTTTGCAATGTAAAACTACAGCTGAAATCAGTTAGCTCACCTTCTTTGGGCTTTCTTTGTGGTCACTAGTGAGAGATAAGCTCTTTAAGTGTGATGGAGACCAGGAATCTCCATCACGCTTATCCAAGAGGTGGATAAGAGTAGTGGAGATCTAGAGTCCTTATATCCCTTCACTGATTATAGAGGAATCCCAGACAGCGAAGTGCTCAATTTTACATGATACAACCAGCCTCAAAACAAGCAGTGAAGCCAAACTTCCACCATCTCAGGATTTTTCCTCATGCTGTCTTCATATTAAAGAAATACCTTCCATTCTTGCACCAAGAGACTTCAAAAACAGCAGAACCACGTTTTTAAGTGTAAAACTGTTTTGTAAATCTGATCAGCCAACAAAAAGGTAGTGCAATTAAAAAATTTTAAAAAAGTATGTGCAATTACCAGCCCTGACAGTGCAAGGGGATTTATTTTCAGATATTATACATTTTTTAAGACAGGCGCCTATCCCCATCCCTACCTATTACAGATAATCTTTTAAAGTCTGCCTTATCTTCTTTCTTGTCTTTCTCTAGGTAAGCCTTTCTTAGTCTGTGAGCCACATTTCACCTCTGAGGTTGATTACCCAGCTTCTACTCCACCATGAAGTGTGCTGCAAAATGCTCCCTCATTGATTCTAATGAAGTCTGATCTAAAAAGGAGGGGAAATTCTGCACTGTGCTGTCTTCTGGCTGAGCTGGAACGAGAAGGCTGCAGTTCCCTGTCCATCAATACCAGTTTCTGTGCTCTACAGGACCATGAGTCAGTACACACTTAGTATTGAGAGGTCGTGAAGTCAGGATGCTTTTTTGGGCTGGTTTGTTGCAGGAAAGCAGATCTTACCTGCAGAGCTACTTTTAAAAAATATTTTGTACATCTCCGAGCCAGCAAAGAGTAAATACTAGATCAGCACCTTGCATCCTGAGACTGCAATGCTTTTGATCCACAACTATGAACCCTGAAAGTGGAATTAACTCTCTTAGGGAAGCCCAGCCTGAGAAATGTCTGCCAGCAAGGCAAGCATGCTGTATTTTCTTTTGTGAGGATGGTATTTTTATACTCACAGACACTCTGGTCCAGCCATATCAGAATTTGCAGTGTTTATTTATATGAACTGTGAAAGGACCACCCAGCTGTTTTGACCACACAGTTGTCAGCAGCCATCAACCAAACAAAACAATTTTGCGTGTTAATTGACCACTTAATAGCATGCTGTGATTTTCTGTCTTTGCTTTGCCCACTTTCCTTGTGAATTGCAGACCAAGAAATCTACTATAATGTAGGTCTATTTTTTGGCAATTTTTATCTAACAGACATGCAATTCAGCTCACACACACTGCACCAAGCACGGTTATAGCACAAATCAGACTGCAGATTTATTTTAGCTAAATTATTCTATAGATGAAGGTTATACAATAGGTACATTAAGATACAAGTACCAGGTTAAAATGACCTACATGAAATTTTTTCATGCAAGATGAAGCTATGAACTAACCATAACAAGAATTAATCAGATCCCACAAGATTCATGATTTCAAGATTCAGTTTCATGATAATAAAATTGTGTATCTTTCAAAGGGCTTGCTGTATTTAAATAGAAGTTATTATGTTGTTTCTTAGTTCATTCCAACCCCCAGTACTGGCACAGATAGCTTTACTTTAAATCTGTCTTCTGTGGCATACATCCAGTGAAGAAAAAAAGCCAATGTCAGAATGTCCTTATGCAGAATCATACTGTTTAACTAAATTTGTGCAGCATTGTACAATTCGTTAAAATGATACACCTTCCTGTTTAGAGCTTGCTATTACCTTCTTACTCTCACACCAGATATGCTTAATTAATTTTTCTTGTGTTCTACTTCAGCCTATTTTTAATGAAACTCTCCACGTAAAACTATAACAAAATGCAAGATTATTCTTGAACTGGTAATGAGAATTTAGGCTCCTATAGTCAGTCAAAAAGAAGTAATTAACAGTATGTAAGAGATCCTTTATAAATCTTTGCCTCTTTCTTTCAAATTTGCTCACGCTGACAACATGACCATTAGCAATTTCCTTCCTCTTACTCCTCTTGCAGTTGTAAGAAATGAGGGTGTAGAGGCCATCAGACATCAGACATCGGTGTAAGCACTCTGGCATCTATGCTACCTGAAGGTGGCCTTGCCTTATTGTGGTTTGGGGAGCACCATCCCCACACCTCTCCAGATTGATCCCTCACTCATACTGACATACCTATCCATGGGGCCATGCCATGCTCTAGACCACTGGATGAAGATGAGCTGCAAATAGGTGCAAGTCCTCCCCCCCAGAGTTCTGTTTTTACTAGGGTTAATTTCAGTACTGTGGTTCCCAGAATAGTCCCACAGATGGTTGTGTTGACACACTGGAGAGGGCTGGTATGAATGAGCAGCTGAAGGTGGATGGGATGGTGTCAGGAGCTCCACAGATGGGCTCATTGCTGAAATCCCCATATTATGGCAGTGCAGATGGGGCAGATACAGGGCCAGTGAACCAACATCCAGTCCCAGCTGAAGGTGAGGTCTTGAGAGCCAGTGCTGAATTACTGTCTGGCCATGCTGACTCAGTAGAGAAGAGGAAAAGATGCGGGCTATTCTTGTGATGGTGAGGCAGAGGTCCTGAGGTGAAAATGCTACTTGTGTTTCAAGGGCTGGTACCATGACACAGAGTTGTATTAAAGTAGCATTAGCAGCAGAATACCATTTTGCCAGACAGCTAAATGCAAGAGAATAAGATAGGCCTTTTTCCAAAATGCTTCAAAAGTCAGCAGGAGATGAGAGAATACTGTGTTTGCCCTCAGTTCTCCCCATATGTCAGAGAGGGTGGCTGTCTCCTGAAGGATGAACCATAATAGCTCTGTTTTCCCATTTCAGGGTTTTCCCAGTTTTTATCACTTGCCTGGGGAAGGTCTCTGCATCTACTGGTGACCCCCTATTTGGCCAGATGACCACTTGCATGCCCTGTTACTCTCAGTGTTATACTGGCACTGAAAACACAAAGCCATCAATGTCTGAGTAAGGTCAATCAGTTATCAAACATGGGGTATGGAAGGAACTTTCCCTCAATTCAACCTGCCAAAAACTGTTCATCTATCTAATCTTTCTCTCTCTTCCTCTCTCTCTCTTTCCCCTGTGATGAAGGGTCACACTCCTAAATCTTCTGCGTAGTGTTTATCTAATGTAACCTTTATAGGGCAGTAATGTGGGGCACTAATAATGCCTTTTGATAACCTGATTCTTCCTATGGCACAGTTTGTAGCCTTCCCTGCAGAAGTTTGCTGTGGGGTATTGTAGAGACATCTGTGGTAGGGCATGGAGCAGGTGGTGTGTGGAGACTTTTGGAGGACAGATATCTTACAGGGTTGCCTGCAACTGAAGAATATTGAAAAAGGTTGTTAGCTGTGAACCAGGTGCTTTTTTTGCATATTAAAGGGAATGAAAGAGTCCCTCAGTATTTCCTCTTGCAGTTGCTTTCTTCCATCCTTAGCCCTTCACAACACAGGAAATTATTATCTTGGGTTCCTGAAACTTTACTGCTGTTCTATCTTCTGGGGTGACAAAGAACTTTCATGATTAGCACTGTTTCCTGCCTACAATATTCCTTTTCTTCATGATCTCCAGTAAAATCCCTTTGGAAATTCCAGACACTTACATAACTCACTGTTAGGCTCTCCCTTCCATACCTCAGTCTTATGACAGTGGTGCCCACATGACTAGCTCATGGTTTGGTCTTTTGAGTACACTACCCCGCACCACTGCTTTTCCACAGTTATGGTGTTCACATTGTGGTTTGGAGTAAAACTCTATCTGCACAAAACCAAAATATCTCTGAAGGTCTTTCAAGGTCTCTCTGAAACTGAATCTTTTAGTATTAGTGAGGAAACTGAAACATAGTTTCATTCCAGTGCAAACATCCTCACATCTGCTACTGCCATGGTCTCTCCTGTCTGCCAGATCCAAAATAGAGACTGTGCAGTCATGCTAGTATGGTCTTTCTCCTGAGTGCATGAGCCTTGCTGAGAGGGAGCAGATCTGAGCTCAGATTTAGGTACCATGCCAAGGCCATTACTTCTGATTTAGAACTGTCTCACATCCAGGCAGCTTGGGGAGCAAGCAGACCAGCCCTGGGACCACTTGCACCCACCTGTCCAGAGACACCCTGCTCACAGCTAACAGGCAAAGGCTAAATCTACAAAGCACAGTGTTAGTACATACTGCAGACTTTAATGTAGCTGTCCTGACAGCAATACTGCAGACTTTAATGTAGCTGTCCTGACAGCAAATCCTGCCCCAATCAGCCAAGTCCAATGCAACTGGAAGGCTGAGTAAAGAGCCTATTAATGTTATGAGAATCACATCTTGAAGGGGAGAATGTTTGATGTCTAATGGCATAAAAAAGAATGTAGTCTAAGCAAGGGAAGGAATATAATCTAGAGATTGATCTTGTCCTAAAACTAAACACTTAAATTATGCTAGGCAGAAAAGTTTGTCTGTAGATCTGGGATTATTATAGGAGCTTCATCCATTACCTGTGCAATTTAGCAGCTGTAGAGAAGCCTGTTGCAGCATCACCGGGGAAATGCTTGCTTACTTAGGTGGAAAATTATTGGCATAGTTTTCTTGTTACCTAAGAGTGGTCTGAATTCCTGAAAGGGATAAAGAAAATCATCTTCATTCTTCCCCAGCTGCACCAAATAAACAGCATTCCTCTTCCGTTTTCGTTATTGCTTACAGAGCAGGCAAAGAGACCCATTTCCTCTGCCAGCTTTGATGCTTATGAAAAATTGGAAATTGTAGGAACACACCCTGCAGCCGCCGTCAGCCAACAGAGAGTTAATTGCAATTGCCCCTCCATTTGGCACTGAAGAGAAGGATGATAAAACCTTATCTACATTAAAGAAAAAAACCCTCACCAGAATAACAAACACTGCATTAAGGAGAAGAAGGTTCAATGAGCAAAGGCTTCTTAGTGCTAGGAAGTTTTGCAGCTTTTACTGTATTTGTATAATCAAAGCAAGCAACCTTTCCCCACACTTTATCACAAATATAAAGATAGCAACTGAAAGTGACACACAGTTAATTTTGGCTTGACTTGCATTATAGTTTATGTTAGTGTCAGGCAACTTTATCTAGGGCCTCTAATGGCATAAGCATTTCTCAGGTAAAAAACAAGATACTGCATTTCTCATTAACATATTCATAAACAATCTAGGGAAGATCAGAACATATAAACGAATCTAGAAAACTGCAAGCATAATTAACACTGGTGTAGCTCCCTCTCTTCACTTGTGAATTACAATGTAATTACCATGTGTAAATTGTCATAAGGGCATGGTGAATTCTGCAGACATTTGTGAAACAAAGCCCTTAGGATACTGAGCTCCAGGACTGAGTTAAACCTCAAGCCATGTAACTGGGTTGAATATTTAGTGTTTACCTTCTGTAAATCACAAATTTATGGGAATAGCCACTGAAAACAAACACTGAACTAAATGAATATGTCTCCTCATTCATCATAAGGGCCTTGTGCCTTATAAATGTAATCTGAAGTGAATCCGAATAATATCTGCCCTTGCTTACACACGTGAGTGCAGATTTACCCCACTGCCTCATGTCATTTCAGCTCATCCTTTTTTTGAGCTGCTGACCTCTTTGAAGTGGTAATACTTCCATGGAGCCTCTGTCTCCAGAAGGCAAGGTAC
Source organism: Melopsittacus undulatus (assembly GCF_012275295.1). Classification (NCBI taxonomy): domain Eukaryota; kingdom Metazoa; phylum Chordata; class Aves; order Psittaciformes; family Psittaculidae; genus Melopsittacus; species Melopsittacus undulatus. The sequence goes on along the minus strand of NC_047529.1, from coordinate 100,591,886 downwards.
TATACAAACATCAATAACTTAACTCCTAATGCTCCAGATAGCAGCAGAAAGATAATCAGTCTGTTCTGTTGGCTTTAGCTCCATGGGATCAGCTGGAATAACTAAGATAGTGTTGAGCTGAAGAGAGGAACTTGAGAGAATTTGCATCTCCTCCTGAAGTGTTATCTATCATATTCAGCTGTTCTCATATTTTCCAGTGAATGGCTCACTTTTTCCTTCCTTTCAGAAGAAGTGCTTTCTTCTCTTTGCAGTCATAAAACATCCACCTATGCTGTCTTCAAGGACTAGCAAAAGGAAAGTATTTAATGCATTTTACCTAAAGCAAGTACAAAGGCTATTAAAAAATTTTGATTTAAAAGGTGACAGAAACACTTGTCTATCACATGTTGTAAATGAAATGAGGTCAGATTACTTTGGCTGCTTACGCTCTTATAATGCAAAAGCAGACCCATAGTAATACAGGATAAACATGCTTTGGCTTTTCATTTCAGCATTTAAATTGATTTTGTCTAGCAATATTTTTGTACCATGATAGCTATACCTACAATCTTCCTAATGGAAACATACCTTATGGGTGTAAACTATTTAGCTGAATTAAATAAACTAGATGAACAAAAGGATTCATTTTCTTTTATTCCTCTTTCCCCCCTTATTCCCCGTTTTGTTTTTAATTCTGTTTTAATTGCATCTATATCAGTAGAGGTGTGATTTTATCTATCTTTCTTCTAGGATTGCATCCCTTCTCTTTTACTTTTCATAAAAAGTCTCACTGGCAAATTCAATGTAATGGTTTAATAGAGACAAAATCAATTTGCAGCAAATACCAGATAAATAAAAAAAATATATATATAGAACTTGAAAATGTAACTCTTCATTCCTGGAACAACCACACAAAGGGATTGACAAAACCTGAACATACCAATAACTAGGAGGTTTCAGTGAAACCGGTTTGAAAAATAGTAGCCAGGTACCCATAAAACACATTTCAGCTGGGAATACAAAACAATACTCATGATGAGCTGAGGCTGGGCACACAGCCTGAGAGACTGCACTGGCATCAGTTCTTGCCAACCCTGAGTAAAGAGTGACCTCCCCAGTGCCTGTGAGCTTGGAGAAAGAGAGGGAAGGAGTGAAGTGCCCTAGAAATCTTGGGTCAGACCTAAGCAATGAAGTTTTCATGGTTTTCATATTTGCCTTTTTATTCCTATCCCTCCAAATAAATCACATCCTGAGGTACCCAGCAGATTTCTGTGGGGTTACTTTTATCAGTTGCAGTGAGGAAAGGTGCAAGATTCCTCATTAGTGAGTACTGTACCAACACATATGCTAGGGTCCACCTGATTATTCCCTAAAGTGCTTTTGTCAGCACAGTTAGTTAATAGGTAGCTAACCATATCTGAATGTAGGACCATTCTACTGCTATAAATACATTCTCAAGAAGAGTCAGTATGATACATGGATGCCTTATGCCCTATGTAACCCCTAGAATAATGTCCCCAAAAGCTGTTTGCCAGAATCAGGCAGAAGATGAAGTTCATCTAAGACCTCACTGATTCTGAAAGCAGAGGGCAGTCCTACCTCTGCCCATACCTTGGGCCACGACGATGCTCACCAGGGGATGCTCAGTTGGGAACTAGTCCTGCTCAAAATGAGTTTGACCAAAGAAAAGATTTTGTGTCTCCTAGATCAGAGCCCCTGGCCCTGCTGACTCTGTGGGCACACAAGGACTAGTGGCATCACACAGATGGGGACAGAACTGCATGAGGTTCAGCATTAGATCAAATTAAGATAATTGGAGAAGTATATGGCACTGGAATGGGTTGCCCAGGTAGGTTGTGAATGCTCCATTCCTGGCAGTGTTCAAGGCAAGGTTGGACGAAGCCTTGCATGGCATGCTTTAGTGTGAGGTGTCCCTGCCCATGGCAGGGGGGTTGGAACTAGATGATCTTAAGGTCCTTTCCAACCCTAGCTATTCTATGATTCTAGGATTCTGTATCTGAAGTCAATAAATAATATTGATTGGGGAATGAATAGAGGCAAATTGCTTTCTATTCATGACAACTATCCACACAGAAAGACAAATAAGTGTCAGATAGATACGTTATTTACAGCAGGGAATTGATTCAATTCTTCTTACAGAGCAAGAGAGGAGTGATAATACACATTAACACTTGTATTAATAAACAGAATGTTTCAGTTTTAGTTTCATTGAAGCAGAAATAGAAATGCTTAAGGTGCTGGTTTTGGGGTTTTGTTTGTTTTTTTTTTTTTTTTAATGCAGCCCAATATGTGGGAGGTAACAAAGCATCAAAAAGGTTACAATTGATTTGGAGCATATGGCAAAACTCTTTGTCAGGGAAAAGGAGCAAAAACGTTGTTTTGTTTGCTGGAAGAAAAACAAATGAGAAGACTAAAGCAACTCGATTTGCTAAGTGTGAAATGCATTAGGAGGTTAGGAGTGTTGCATAGCTGAATGCTGAGCTGTCACTGCCAGACACTTCTCTGCTGTCATCCAGTCCTGGAGCTCTGAAGTAGGTCTGGCAGCTCCATCCCTATCTTGATCAGAGCCACAGCTTTGGGCTGTGGGGATAGGAGTATATTGCTCCAGCTTAGTATAGACAGAGAAGAGCTGAGGGAAGCTTTATGGGTATTTTGAGACAGAAGAAAAAAAACTTTTTAAGTATTTTTTAAGTATTTTGAAACAGAAATGCAGTCAGTATATTACTTATTCAGATATTCAGATATTTGATTCATTTGCTGATGTGAGTAGCTCCAGGGAGGATAACATCAGCACTGGATCATGGGGAAAACATAGCATTCAGGAGTCTCAGTCCTGAATGGCAAGAGCTACCAAGGGAACCTCAAGGCCTCAACAGGATCTGCCCAGGAAGCCAGCATCTGGGCTTACGTGAGCAGCTGACTCATAGAGGGTGGTACCAGGAGGGACAGCACGACCCCTGAGCAGATAAAATGGTGTTTGATAGATGGACCACTCAGTGGAAAAGAACTGTCTGGATGCATGCAAGGAGTTGTGGTCAATGTCTCAATGTCCGGCTGGAGACCAGTAACGAGTGGTGTCCCTTGGGCATTGGTGTTGGGACCGGTCTTATTCAACATCTTTGTAGGTGACATGGACAGTGGGATTGAGTGTGCCCTCAGCAAGTTTGCCGATGACACCAAGCTGTGTGGTTCAGTTGATACACTGGAGGGAAGGAATGCCATCCAGAGGGACCTTGACACACTTGTGAGGTGGGCTGATGCCAACCTAATGAAGTTTAACCATGACAAGTGCAGAGTCCTACACCTGGGTCAGAGCAATCCCAGGCACAGCTACAGGTTGGGCAGAGAAGAGATTCAGAGCAACCTTTCAGAGAAGGACTTGGGGATGTTGGTCAATGAGAAAATTAACATGAACCAGCTTCAGTGTGCGCTTGCAACCCAGAAAGACAACCGTATTCTGGGCTGCATCAAAAGGAGCATGACCAGCAGGTCAAAGGAGGTGATCCTGCCCCTCTACTCTGCTCTTGTGAGACCTCACTTGGAGTATTGTGTGCAGTTCTGGTGTCCTCAACATAAAAAGGACATGGAACTGTTGGAACAAGTCCAGAGGAGGGCCACAAGGATGATCATGGGGCTGGAGCACCTCCCATATGAAGACAGGCTGAGAAAGTTGGGTCTGTTCAGCCTGCAGAAGAGAAGGCTGCATGGAGACCTCATGGCAGCCTTCCAGTATCTGAAGAGAGCCTACAGGGATGCTGGGGAGGCATTCTTCATTAGGGACTTTAGCAATAGGACAAGGGGTGATAGGTTTAAACTTAACAGGGGAAGTTCAGGTTAGATATAAGGAAGGAGTTCTTTACTGTGAAGGCAGTGAGGCAACTTGGAAAAGGTTGCCCGGAGAAGTGGTAAATGGTCCATCCCTGTGAGTGTTCAGGTTGGACAGAGTTGGACAGAGCCTTGAGCAACATGTTTTAGTGTGAGGCATCCCTGCCCATGGCAGGGGAGTTGTAACTAGATGATCTCAAGGTCTTTTCCAACCTTAGCCATTCTATGATTCTATGATTCCATATGGATGGCATTCATATTTGGAAACTACATCTATGATAAAAAATCTGAAGTTTCTCCTATGTACCCAGACTCCTTCATCACCAACACTGCCTCTGCCACTGTTCTTAACAGTCCCTTTCCCACATACCACCATCACTTTACATATCAAAATAGCCTTGGTAAGAAATTAGGACCTGCTTTGTTAACCCTTTCCATCCGCCAGAGCATGCCTAGCTTATTCACAGGCTGTCTTGCTTCTAGTGAAAGAAGGTCATTGTCCTCTTTTCTCTGTCTTGGGATAGAAGAAGGATCTAAAAGACATCTAAGATGTCTAAAAGCAAAAACATAAGGCTTTCTAAAACTGACACATGAAATTCACACTGCAGTTAGGAAACCATTGTGCTTTGTGACAGAAGTTAAAATTACTTTTCAAGTGAAGCCACAGAGATGAAGCCACTGACTGCAGAACCCAAAGCAACCCTGTAAACTTTATTACTCTCAATGGACTGCTTTGAACTTCAACTTACTGAGAATGAATTGAAACCAAACTTACTCTATCATGTAGGCTTTGTGATCTTTGGTCAAACATACTATTAACGGAAAGGGCAGTGATGGTCTTTCTTGGTTTAGGTATGTCTCTTTACTGAACACACAAAATAAATATAATTAATGTATATATCATTGAAGTTACATCTGATAATCCAAGTGTTGATCAAAGTGCCATGAGTAGTAGATCATAGCTTGGAAATCAGTGTATGGCCTAACGAAGTAGCACAGGAGGAAATCTTCAGGAAAGAGGGATAGATGCTTGTGAAGCTTGTTAAGTCATGCCATCATGAGGTGTCAGGAAGCCCACATTTATTCCCTTTCAACTCATTCACAAAGGTTTTGTGCTCCAGCTGATGGATTGGAAAGTTATTTCTGTGGACCTTTTGCTGTCTGAATCCCTCTTTGTCTGCTTTGCTCACAAAAGGCTTCGTCTTTGCTCACAAAAAGCTTCATCTTCCACAGGATTCAAATGTTTGCTGCTGGATAGTGTTAGACAAAATGTTTTGAGGAATCCATGTTTATGAATTAATATAAGAGAGAGATTGTAACAATTCCCTAGTTCAACTTCTGTAAAATCCAGCCGAAGAATTTCATCTTACTGCAAACAATTTATCTCCTGCTTAAGCCTCAGGAACTCTTTCTATACTGTAATAATGCAAGATGCTTTATTCAGAAAATAGAAGCTTAAATCTTTCCCTGGGCAGATCCAACCTGGCAGTGAATTATTTCTGCAGGACGTTACCCCTGCAGCTCAGCTGGGGAGCAAAGAGGAAAACAGGCATTATAGTTCAAAACAGTCAAACAGACAGGTTTGGTTTTGGGGCTAGGGGTTTTTTCCCAGTTTGACTAAAAAAAACTTGGACCAGTCCAGCTTTGAAGAAACGTTTTGGAGAAAGTCAGGAAAACAGCTGTGCTTTCTGTTCCGATACTAGCTGGAGGATCCTTAAAATAGAGCTCATCATCTGCCTTTATGATATTAAAGTATACTTTGGGTTGTGAGCATGCAATTACAGTTTAATAAGCTGAATTACTTTAGCTGATGACCAACTTCATGCAGTGCTTTAAAATGTGATTTTCTTTTGAATTGTAATAAAGAGGAAAGAAATTGTGAGTGGTGATAACCTTCAAGTATGTTCAGAGTTCTATATGGTCTCTTATGTGCAAATGAAAAAGCTGAAATACCAGAACAACAGCTCAGGAGGGGTATTGCTTACTTAGTTTGGAAAAGATAATGGTGGTTAATGCTGTTTAATGATACATACTTGTCAGTATTACCCAAATACCTGACAGATAGAAGTAAATCCAAGCCATTTCTAAACTTAGTTGGGATCTTAATTGTTCAAAAGGCTGACACCTGCTATAGTAAATAACAACGTGACCACAGGGAAAACACTGTTTGCATTTATGTATTTATAGAGCACATACCTCAGTGGTATGCAAATAGCTGGTTTCATCACATCACCCATAACTTCACTTACAACATACGTTGCTTACAACACAGCCTGAACTCTGGCAGGTAATTCAGCTGAGCAAACTGTCCTGCTCACAGTGACTCATAAGAAAGAGGCCTTACAGCAAGCAGCCAGGTGATAGAAACACAACAGAGCAAGAGGATATTTTTATTGTTCTGAACAGTTGGTATGGATTATTTCTTTATCCCACAGAGCTTCCAAAGTGCTTACTGATGTACTACAGAGGAAACCTAAAGTATCATTCATATGGTTTAAAAGCAATTTCTTTTAAAGTAAGGTGAACTCTAAAACAGCGAAGGTCTATAATAAATAGAGGTACATCTCATCTTCTTTTATTCTCTATTTTATCCTTTGTTTTATCCTCTATTTTATCCTCTATATTTTATCCTCTATTTTATAATTAAACCCATTCAAATATTCCTTTTTACATAAAAACTGATGCATGATTTTAAGAGGCAAATGGTTAAACAGTTCTTTCTAGACAATAGTGCTGAGAAATGGTTTGCCATAGAGTTATTTGGGATTAGGTATTTTCATTAAAAGAGAAAAAAAAAACAAAGCAGAAAAATAATATTTCTGACCTCAGGCTATGTTAATTCGAATTCCTGCATAAGTCTAGTTCAAAGGGCGTTTGATTAGGGTGATTGACCAGGGGATTAGTTCCCTTAGTTTTCTAATCCTTGAATCACAAGGATTAAACCATGATGATTTAGCACCTCCGAGCTCATCTTCTGCATCATTTTAGTACTTATAGAGTGGGAGACAATCCTTGGTCAGCTCCAGCATCTGGGAGGCTCATAAATTCATTGAGAAATTTTACATTCACTGGGGAAAGCATCATTAATGCAGAACTGAAGCTGTCCACAGTTATTTCATGCCTTCCAAGCGTGCTTCAGGTCTAACTCCCGCGTCTGAAAAAAACAGGAAAGCAAAGGATTAAAGGGCATATCTATGAAAACTTGACACTCACCCTTCCCTGTCCATAGCACCGGAATTACGTGCAAATCACCCCCTTGCCTTGCCTGGTGAAGGTGTGATTAGCCAGAAGGATTAGTCATAGCAATTCAACAGAGCTGTGATTCATGTTAAAAGCTAATCTTGATGGGCCATTCCCACTGTGAATGGGGGAGCAAATTCCTAACACAGGACCATCCTTAAATTCAAGGAGGGCTTCCTGTATCTTCAAGAGCTCCTACACACCTCGGTTAATCACTGTGCTGAATCGGTCCTTTAAATAAAGATGTCAGCAGCTGGCCTGTAGCTGTGTGTGCACCACAAGTTTAATAACAGGTGACTGCAGGGTTAGATTGTGTCAAGTGCATAAAGGCAAAATAACTATAAAAAAGCAAAGGGCTTATCAAATCTGGGAGATCTGGTGTTCCGGGGGTGAGGTGCTCTAGGAATTTGGCTGCAGGGCATGTGTAGCTACCCCTGCTGTACAGTTCAAAGGCACCCTTCGTTATGGGAGCTATTCCCTGAGCAAGGGCTGCACAAGAGAGGCAGGGTAAAGGGTTGCCTGAACATGTACTTTAATTCTTCATTTCTTATGCTCATAAACCTGTTATTTTTCTGACTTGACACTTCCTCAAAAGGCATGGGACCTCATCAGATAGTCTTTGCTATGCTTCAACAAAATTATTTGAACCCTAATTTCCTGTCGTTATTTCTTTAAGCAGAGAGAGAAACATGGTTGACAAAGTTTAGACATCCTTTAGGTAGCCATAACTATGACAGCTTTACAGTAGAGATGCTATGGCAACTAGTTAAATATAAAGGAATCTATGTGATCTCCAAGCGATTCTTCTGTTACTTATAGGAGTGGGGGCTGAAATATTTGGGGTTGCTGCTATTGATTCTCTTAAAGAGACAATGACACACACTCGCTGGGATAACTACTGCATGACTTGAAAACTTTGAGCTACGTCCTGCAACAGTCCAGGCAAGTGCACCCCTGGTTCAAATAGGATTACACCAGTGATGTGGGCCTCCCAGATTTGCTGTGTCATGTCTGGTTTTCAGGGATCCTGTCAGGGGCAGGCAGAACTAATCAGGGTTTCCATCTGGGTATGTATCAAACAACCCTAGACAGTCCACCAATAGCTGAGGTAAAGAATACAAGTCTGAACATCTTTATAACAGCATAACCCATGATATTCCTATACACCTAATCCTAGGCTTCTCTCTCTTCATGCACTTCATTTGTGCCTGTGATACAGGGGTAACCAATGTACAGGGGGGTAATACAGAGAAATTGTACAAGGGGGTTAAAGGAATTCCTTTGCTTAAACAAAAGTATTGTCTGTCCTAAGAACCTGCCATTGCCATCTTGCCAAGGCATTGATTACTGCTGGAGGGGGAGAAGCAGATGCTAGTTCTACTGACAAAAGCAGATGATAAGCCAGGGAGAGGAAGACTGGGCGCTGACCAAATCTTAAGGCCATGACAAATGCACAGCTGTTTGGTCCTACTGAGAAGCGGGGGAGAAGCAGACTGGGCACGGACCAAACCCTAAGGCCGTGTCTGAAGGTTAAAAGGTGTAAAGTTTAAGAAGAAGAAGACTCATTTACTTCATCTTGAAGACCCCTACCCACAAGAGGAAGACTCATTTACTTCATCCTGACACCCCTGCTCATGACCAGAAGGGCCACTGCGCAGGTGCAAAGGACCTTCCGGCTCATTATAATACGAAGCAGGGATAGATAATAAATATGTATAGGCAGACTGAGCAACCTCATGTCTATGTATACCTTAAGAGAATAAATGTAAAGGGAGAACAATCCTGAGGTGTGCATACTTTGGAGGAGCTATCCCCATGCACCTCAGCTGAATAAAAGCATACCTACTTTACAACTTTAACGAGTTGTGGAGTCTATCCGCGCATCACCTGTGCTATTCTAGTCTTCCCTCGCATCACCTGTGCTATTCTAGTCTTCCCGTTTCTTCCCATTAAGGTACTAATCACATGCTTCATCCCCTTCATTCCAACTATGTTTAAATCCTCTCTTCCTTTCAAATACCCTAAAGCTATAAACTTCTTCCATTTGATCCAATGTTTCTGTGCTGGCTAGATGGTTAAACTGCATGTAAAATTGGACTGTACAGTGTAGCACAATGCTTTTGGGTGTATTCCAGCCTCCATAGGAGTAGGAATTTTGGGTACCCAGCATCTGCTCACTGGGTACCCCAGTGCTGCTCTACTACTACTACTGCAGTATCATTAGGATTCCAACAATAACAACAAGCACCTTATTCTTCCAGGACTTCAATGCTAAATGTTCCATAATATGGTAGCAGAAAGAGAACATTTTTAAAGATTTACCTGAAGGAATAAGGTGGATACTGTGTAGAAAATGATATTGCAAAAGAGTTTAACTGAAGTAGAAACAACAGGATAGAATTTATCATATGTATATGATAGTTAAACAATATCTGAGGATCACTTCAGTTCAACTTCAGAATGAGAGGTGATGCAAGGACTCATTAGATTAAGCAGTTAATTTTTCAGAACTGGTGACCTTTACTCAGCTGAGTTTTAAAAGAGAATACTTGGCTGTGCTGAGGTTCATTAGTTGGTTAATGATCTCCTAGTACATTCATAGAATATGATAGGCATGTGAATTTAAAACACCCCTATAAAACAGATGACTGCTATTCAAGAAAAGTTTGGTGGTTTCCTCTAAATGAACAAGGGCAGGTCAGCAGTCTGCATGCCATAAATGAAATCTCTCTGCTGAAAAGCCTTTGCTGATCTCACCTGTTTTCTTTTCCCCCATGAAACAGCTCCCCTTCTCTTTGCTTACTAAAACTGTTGTCTGTTCTTTTAGACCTCTCCCAGAACCTTGTTTCTGTCACATTATCTACCAAATAAAAGCTTTTCAAATGGTAGAGAAGTACTTGGGTATTCACTCTGTCTAGCTGTCCAGTTGAAAAATGTCACCTTTGTCCTACATTTCCCCTCCATCCATTTACTTTGTTGCTTTCACTGAGTGTCTGATGTCTAACCTTTAGGCATATCCCTTCCAGATACACAGCTGCACATGACCTCTTCTGAGAAACATCAACACATCTAACTGACTGATGTGTTATTTTTAATAATGAACATCAATGAAATTGCTCTTACATCTTGCTTTCAAGAGACTTTCAAGAGAACACGTGCCTGATAAAGGTGGAAAAAAATAAGCACTCGGTCTGATTCTAATGTTCTGCTGATCAGCATTTTGACATTACCTGTGAAATGGTTATACTTGACAAAGTCTGGACCTCTTTGCTTTAGAGATACCTGACATGGAGACAACCTGAGGGTGATGTGGGTCAGAACAGTAGAAGACATGTAGGACTACTGGGACTCAAATAATAGCAGATAACCATGATGGTCAGAAAGGAAAGGCTTAGGTAGGCCCAGCTCAAGAGTGAAGATTCTTATTTCCTGTAATGCTCAAGGAAATTACTTGTGATTTTGCTACATGTGTTCCCAGAAGCATATAAACTGCTGCAAGATGACAGTGCCGGGACAAATTAAAAAGCCTCAGTAATTTCTCTCCATACATGTGAGTAATACTTGAAACTTGACCTATAATCACTCAGACTATCACTTCTGCTTTTGAACTTTCTTCCTATCCTGTCTCTATCCTTCAGTTTATCCTCACAGCACTCATGTAGGACACACCAGTATTCTTCTTCCTTTTGCAGAAGAGGAATGTGGCATTGAGACATCATTTGCACATTACTGCACAAGAAATAATAACATGAGTCAAGGTTTTTCAAGTCCCTGATAGCTAGTCAAACCATTTCTTGCACCGTGACTTCCTGCTTTCTCTGAGGATTAAGTGCTGTGTCTTCTGTGTGTATTAAATCCTTTCCTAGGTGGCCTACGTCAAAGCAGGACTTTTGAGCACTGAAGTGCAACGCCTAATTACTGAGGAATCTCAGAATAACATCTCTAAACAGGTTAGAGAGCTGTGATACTCAGTATCTAAACTGTGTGCCCACCTCCAGGAAGGGAAACACTGGTGCTGAGTGAGGTATCCCACAAAACAAGCAAACAGAGCAGATGTTTAAAGTTGAGGTTGACAACAGGCATGGTATGCCAGTATTCAGAGCACTGAGCCATGAAGCAGGACATGCTGAGGAAAGGGATGTGTCTGAAGTTCTCTTTCTCGCCTCCATTTAGTAGTTTAACACAGGTGTGGATTTAGGTACATCTGTGAGGCAGAACCAGAAATGAGCTCTTGAGCTTTGACATCTCAGTCATGCATTTAAATGAAGACAATGAGGTGTAAGTACAGCCCATTCCAGTAGTTCCTTCTTGCACTTTCTGGCACTTTCTGGTCACTTTCTGGCCCTCTTCAGTGTCATGAGCATTGAACCCAGGACTCCCTTTCTGCAGAACAGCCTGTTCTGTAGAACAGATCAGCAACATAAAATATCTAATCAATGGTGGCCTGGGAGACATAGGTCCTCCCTGCCTTCCTGAGTTCCCAGACATGTGATGGTGTACTGTGGGTCCTATTGCCCTGTTATTCCTTGCCATGTGAGTCCTGTAGGCCTGGCCACTTATCCTCAGAAAGAGAAAGGGAGGTGTGCACCAGGCAGTTTAGATGAGATTTGAATTATTTGGCTAAAGTAGCTGGGAAATTGTCTTAAATTGCTCTTTATGTGATTAAAAGTTCTTATCACGCTAATGATAATACCATCAGTTGCTGTTCAGGAAATGTAATTCAGTAAGAGTTACGAGATCTGGCTTCTTTTTTTTTTTTTTCTTTGCTACAGGTTTCCAGCATGACCTTGGCAAACAAATCAATTCAGGTCAAATAACAGTGAGCTTTATACTTTAGGCATTGGTTATCACAAGTAATTGGAATATATCTGCACCTGATTAGCTGAGTTTGGCATTTACCCATTTCTTATAAACAGCAAATGAACAAGCTTACCCGCTTTCTTGCATTTTATGAATGTGCTGATCAAACACTAGTTTATTCTGAAGTTAAATTGAGATTATAACATTTCTGTATGTTATAGGAAGCCAAATACTATTTGCAAAGCAGTCTGAGACTCTCACAGGTATCAAATTCTGTATGCAAGTTACGTAATGCCTTAGGTAATAATTTTTAACCTTTTGAAGTTTCACAGTATATGCCAATATGTGATGTGGATGCTTCCTCAGGAAACTGACATTCACAATGTATTGTCAATGTCTGATTTTGAATCTGTTGTAAGAAAATCTGGGGCAACCATGACTTCAGACAAATGTTATGGTTATGGAAATGTTTTGACCTCATCTCTGTGAGAAGATCAAGAGTCATAGACAGTGCCACTGCTTAAGACATAGCAATGCACCAACGGTATAATTAATGATTAATGTACTATTTATATTGTGGTAGTGTTTCCAAACCACAGTTATATAGCAAGACCTGCTCCTGCTGTACAAACACACGTAAATGTGGTTTCTGCCCCAAAGAGCTAAAAATCTAAATCAGGAAATAAAAGCAGTTTTCAGGGCCTGAAAAAAAATGTCAAATCTATGACAACAGAAGACTGTGCAAAGAACTGCAACATGAAATTCATGGTTTCTCTATAAGGGAAAGTGATTTTAAGCAACGTAAAATGTTCTGTAGATACTCCTGTTTTGGAATATTAGTGACTAATTTAAGTGTAGATAGAGATTTGCCTAAGTCCTTGCCTACATGTTATATATTTTTATCATTATCTTCATATAATTATCTAATGAAAAACTTGGTACAGTTTCCTTACGTAGGCACCCAGAGGGAGTACAAAGGTAGGAAGTTATGCAACTGATGCAGGGAAGCAATATCAGCACACTCAGTTATGCTCTGGAGGCTTCCTTACAACACCCAACTTACAATTGTATGCACCCAAGTTAGATATCTACATTTTAGGAGTTCCTTACTTCCATGTCTTCCCTGTTCCAATCTTTCTGCCCAGAGATTGTTTCCAGATGTCCAGTAGCCCAGTTGAAACAGTGCTACAGCTCTGCCTGGAGAATCTGATAAGATGAAAACCAAAGAATCTTAGAATCTTATGGAAGTTTTTTATAGGTTAAATCTAGAGAGTATGTGCACTTAGTCTTTTGAGTTTTACTGCGTTGGATGTTCATAACACAAACACATTTCTGTTAGGAAACTTCCATTAAGGAAAAAGGGAACCCTCTCTAAACTAGAATATATACTGCCCATGAACCTTATTTTATAGAAGAAAAGTGTCTTTTCATTTTACAGTGTTGAATTATTCAAAGCCCAAAGCTAGACAGGGGAGAAAAAAAATTATACATCAAAGTAACTGTCTGAATGCTGATTATGTCCCTCTTTGGAAAAGAGGGGGGAATAATCATGATTTTCTTCCTACTGAACTATGCAATCAAGAGCAAAAGGAATAGCCAGAGTAGTAGTCTTGAACTACAGAGTGAGTTTTGTTGGCACTCATCTGTGAAAGCTCTGATGGCAGTGTCCATATCAGATTCCCCATACTGTTATAAATTCACTTCTCAAGTTATATCAGAATTACATTTTCAGGGCATCCTTCTGCAATCACATAAAAACCATTACTTTTCAGATAGACACAGAATGATGTAGCCTCAGCTCACCCTCAAAAGAATATTATGAATGCAGATGGATAAAGAGGAGGGGAAGACCAGAGCACTGGTAGCTGTTCAAACAGGATATTACATCAGAGCCAGGGGGGCAGCTCCAGCACAGCAGTGCAGGGAGTACATCACCCAGATGCTGGCATGCCACTAAATGCTTCGAATTCCTTGCAGGTAAACAGCATGTACCTAGGACATACCCATCTAAGTACAGAAGGGTCGTGGACAGGTGAAAAACATACACTGTGAGTTGAACACACGGGATTAAATTTTGCCTCAGGTGTTTGCAGTTAAGACTACTAGTTTTATTGCCTGTGGCACAGGTCAAAGAACTGTGAACGAAACTGGAACTACTGTTGCTCTAGGCTGTTGCTAGAGGACATTCAGCCAAGATAGGCACTTGCAGCTGCTAAAGTCTGGACACACACAGGCACACATTTACACAAAGTTTTTCTCAGACTTCAGTCTGAGTCCTCAGCAACCTCTTCCACCATGTCACCATGTGTCTCTGATGCACCTATGGTTCCTACACTTCCTCACCCAGACTCCAGTTCCTCCACCTTCCCATCCTTAGGCCCCCAGCCCAGTCCCCTGCCCTCCCAGGCCAGCTCTGCTGCTGCAGTGGTGGGGAGGCAGTGGAGCAATCCCAGGAGTGGCTGCTTTGCTGCACTGTGCTCAGCAGTGTGGGACATCTGATCTGTGGCATCATGCTTCAACCCAGAGCATGGCCCAGCTCATTGCTCATGTCAAACATATCATTGCTCACAAGGAATGTCCAATGCACTTTAGATAGGGCTATTAAAACCAGGACTATCCCAAAAGGTTGTAGTAAGCCTTGTGGATTGGCAGGGTTTATCATGCACCTATGTTGCTTCTGGACCTCAGCAAGTGTCTTGAGCGTTTATCTTCCACACAGAGCCATCTGGAGAAGCTAAATTGGGAATTTCTGCACTGCTTTCCATTATTTAGTTTGCATGTGCCCTAAGGTAAGTGAAAAGAAAGTATGTCTTGCAGAACTAAAAGCTCAAATGGTAATTCTCATGTTACAGGCATATTTACAGATATCTACCTGAGAATGTCTTTGCTCAGTATTACCATATGTTTGGCTAGAAGATATCCAGTCTTAATAAAGACTGGATGCAGTTTACTGAGCAATGCAAAACCAGGAGTGAACAATCTGGTTCCAGACTTTTATAAAGATTGGTTACAGTTGTGGATTCTAATTATTCTAGAGATATGGCATATTCCTGACCAGTACCGTCTATACTGATTAAGTCCCTGAGAAGTCCCATAACCTTGCCTAGCAAATAGAAACATCATATTTGTCATCACTACCCTCCACTAATTGATTTTCAACAGCTAGGGATCTTTAGCCAGCATATTGGATTAGTGTGTCAGTGGCTTTCCGCTAGAAGAACTCAGACATCAAGCCTCAAACCACCTGTATGAGGTAAAGAAAATACCTTTGCTATATACATAACCTGGGGTCATGATTAGCTAACACAGTTAACTAACAGGATGATAAAATTCTACTTCCCCCTTTGGACATTAGGAATGGAGAGGCTGGAATTGCAGTAACCAATTGCATACCGTCATTGATCAGCTGCACTGAATGTCCTGTCCTGGTGTTAATATTCCAAAATGTTCTTCTGTTTTCCTGGCTTTTAAGGGCAACTACATTTCAGCACAGACATAAAATAGTTGCACTGTAACAGGGTTAAAATCAGACATATATATTGTCTTCATAAGTATCTGGAAATGTTTAATGACCATGAACCTTAAAAGTACTATCAGGGCAGATACTTAAGGATTTAAAATCAAAAGCACCTGAAAATACTGATAATATGAATGAGCTGAATAGTATTTAGGAATTATTTTCCTCAAAGTTCAACAGTAAGACTTGTAAGAAAGAACAGATGATGAAAGATGGAAAACCAAGTTTCTGAACTGAAGTACTCCAGAAAGTCAAGCATGGAAAGAAAATTATGTGCTTATTTTCCTCTCTTGCTTTCTTCTCCCCAGGAACTGCATTGTTAGTGTGTGTGAGGTGGTGACCTGCAAACCAAAAAGAGATGCCTCTGTCCCTGCCGTAGGTTAAACAAGCTTGTGTTGACTGGCTTTCCTGACCTCACTGTTCCAAAAAATGGGTTATTTTTGCTGGTTGAGTTCTGCTATGTACATAAGCACTCTCTGTAGAGAGACATTTCTGCAGGAGTCTTGCCTCTCAGAAAGCTCCTCATGGCAGAGTAGCTGAGGCATCCTTGGCTTTGTGTAAACTAAAGCCACTGAACTGGACTTGGGTTTGGTCCAGATTTTGTCTCATTTTACGTTTGCTTGAGAGCTGAGAAGTGTGTGAATAGAAGAAAAACAGGGATCAGTGGCAGGTTAGGAAAATCAAAAGACTGGAAGAACATCTCTGCTTGCAGGAAGAGCTTTAAGCCACTGACAACTGAACTCAGGACAGTCACCTAGTCTAAATCCTTGTTACAACAGAGGTTCTTCATGCAGTGTAAAGTGGTAGCCAGGATGAGCATGGCTCCATGGAAAAATTGTATCATGATTGCTGGTTGTTGCTTCCCTCTGGAGAGGTGCACTGTCAGGCTTTCACTCTGCCTTGTCCCCAGGGATGGTTTCAGAGCTGGTTGTTATGAGGATTAATTGACTGCTTTTGTGCATGAGAGGGGAGAGGAATGGAGAAAAAATAGCAAAAATACCTGTGGAAAGGAACCAAGGACAAAACTGAGGGTAGTGGGGGATGTCTGTGGGCTGAGCAATGGTTATTGCTTGAAAATCTCAGATCCTTTGTGCAGAATTAATTGAGGAGTCTAGGGTAGGCTAAAGCAGAAATCTGACTTGGAAATAGACTGTAAAGAATAGTGTGAATGCAGTGGTCACTTGCTGTACAAATATGGTGCATTGCCATTCTTATTAATGAAAACATAAAAAAAAACCCACCAGGCAGGAAGAGGCAGGAAGAGCCAGGATCACAGTACATGTCAGGAGCAGAATGATTTCCAAAAAACACATGAGGAAACAGTGGCCATATACAATTTCATACCTACTCAGTGCAACTAATGAACACTAGTACAGATACAAATCAAATATTTGTGCATCAAATCAAACACCTAAATGCAGACAGCTTGCTTTCTTGGTCCTGGAAGCTCTGAATTTGTGAATTTGCCCTGGATGCTTGAAGAGCTTTCAGCCTAGACTGTGTCTACATATGCATGTATAGCTCAGCAGTGCACCAACCAACTCCAACACCTGAATCTCACAGTAGAGTTACATTAAGGATGGTAATCTATCTGTGTATTTACTGACAACAATTTTTCTGTCAGAGATAACATTAAAAAAAAAGATTTTTGGATTTTTACAAGAAATAAAGTGTAACATTAATGTCAAAAAGGCTGTTCAGACAGGAAAGTAAAGGAATTGTTAATGTAAAAAAGAAGATTCTATAGAATAAAGACAAGCCCTTCAAGCTAGAGTGACTTACCTTCATGATGTATTTTAATACTGGTGGGACTTTTTCTTCCTTCAGGTTTCAGTAAACAGCCATAGGTAAAAGGGGTGGACTCCTGTAGAGAGTATCCACATGGCTTGAAGTTATGGCAGAACACAGCAGCAGCTATGATAAAGATAAATACATTTAAAAAAAGGCTAAATAGTGGCATTCAGACCAGTTCTTTAGTGCTGTCATGGGGAAATCCATGCTGACCTCTCAAATGACATATACAAGAGCAAAAGAAAGCTCCCTGTGTAGTAAGATAGTCTATTATCTCCAGTTATATCTCCAGTTATCTTGGTTTAAGCTGGAAAGTTTTAAATCCTTGCCCTTTTTATTTTATTTTTTTTTAATTGTAGGCAGTTATGGCTCTGAGTGAAACTGATAGGAATTTTGAGAACTCTTCTGTAAGACTGAATTTAGGAAACAATAGGAGATGAAGAGCAACAACTTTCAGCCCAAAAGTGTTTCACATTGCAGGCTGTATATGAAGCTGTGTCCTTTAAATCAGTGGATTCGCATAGGCAATGTCTCCCTGTGAGCAAGGAGAAATAAGCAGACTGGAACAGAAACACTCTCAAACATGTTATGAAAGCAAAGAGAGTGCTCAGGAGCACAGAATTACTGGAGAAGCAGGCACAGGAATATATTCAAGGTCATACATGCTTTTGTTAATTTCCACCGGAATATTGTTTTGCACGTGTTCATGCATCAAGCAATACACCCAAGTCATGGGATACCAAACCACAAAAAAGGTGTTGATGCAAGTAGAACTTGAGTATCACAAGACGTCACAAGTTATGGTTTCCTAGCATTTTTCAGATATTAGTGATTTGTCTGTCTGGCATAGACGTGATAGGTGAATATGAGTTGGTGTAAGCTGGAAGTAAGATAATGTCATTGGGCAGGGTATAAAAGGTGACCACATGGTACAGGATGCTCTGTTGGTAGTTGACCTATGAAAAATCATAAGCACCGATGTTCAAAATCACATACTGCCAGGTTGTAATCCATGCACGTATTTCCTGGAAACTTTGCCAAACATTTACAAGTAAAACCAGCTTTGGTTATGATGACATCTCAGATAGACATAGAAACACCAGTGAAGCAAAAGCAGTTTATTTTTCTTTTTACAATATCTTTATTTTCTGTGATATTTCCACTCTCAGCATGGCCACTTAGAAGTCTTTATTAGAAAAAGGGAAAAATTAAAAAAAAAAAAAAAAGAAGAAGAAAGCATGGATACAACTGGGGTCCTTAATCCTTATTTAGCCACTAAGTTCTGCTTTTGAAACTAGTGAATTCTCATGCCTGATGATGTTCTGGACATTCAGCATACTTGGAGTTTAACTATGAACCCAGGAGTTCAGGCATCCATTCTTAAAAACAGGGGTATTTTGTATGTGTCCAGCTTGAATGACTGTTGCACAACATGCAGATAAAAGGGCAAAAATAGTGAGGTGAAGGCACTGGCTCAAGTGTCAGGAGATCTGTATTCCGTGCCTGGCTCTGTCAAGCCTTCTTTAAATAGTTGCATCATCTCTGTGCTTCATTCTTTCTCATCTGCAGAACAAGGAAAAACAAATCCCAATTTACATTGGCATTGTGAGCATTAGTTCATTACTGTCTGTAAAGGAGATCAGTCCTCTGATAAAAGGTACTAGAGGCATGCAAAGTATTTCTGTAATACAAATATGAAAATGGGGATACTGTCAAGGTCTGCCTTAGCTAAATCAAAGCTCCAATACCAGCTGCAGTCCCTCTGAACTGAAAAGTGACTGATCTTTTGGTATGTAGCAGGATTTGCAAATTCTGAACAACAGGAATAATATTTAGCACTAGTGAAGATTTTCTTTAAAGGTACAGTTACTGTTTTAGTGATACAGAACACATTACTACCCAGCTTGTCAGTGTTGTGTGATTTATGCTGCAAAGAATGTGCCTCATCTCTCCTATATATTCCTACTGGCTTCTGTTAGTGAAAAGCAGGCCAAGGTACTCTCTAGGGCCTGTAAGAGGTCCATCACAATTCAATGGCTCATTTTATTTCTGACTACTGAGTTCTATAAAGTTCTAGTGACAGTCATTAAGTCTTTATGATGCTTTATGGAAGCATCATAAAAGGAACATTTAAGGTCAAGTGAAGCAAATGAGAAGATTTCTATTCAGTACTCACCTCAAGTGAGGGTCAATTTAGGACACACAAGTGCTCAAGCCAAGTGTAAGTTACAATACAGGGGTTGTTTTACAAAAATAAAATATCCAAGTTTTGGACTGTGACTAAAGTCAGTTATACTTCAGGCATATGTGACTCTTGTTGTGGCCTTTGAGTGCTACTAACATCTACCTCACCAGTTCTTTAGCCCTTCAACCTCATGTACCATATTTCTATTGCATGATTCCCTTTTGGTATAGACAGTATTTTGTTATTTTACCAGACCTGAGGCAACAGAGGCTGTTTAAGCACCACAGACAGAATTGCATCTTGACCTAGTCACAATTTTTCCACCAAAACACATTTTCCAGAAAATATCTCTTTTTCACTGGTAACTTTTTAAAGCTTTTTTTCTCTTCTATAATTTTTTCTTTTTCTTGAAGACACAACAGCACTTCAAAAACCTTTGGCAGAAGTCAGGCAAGTTGGCTACCTGGCTAAAGGTGTGACTCTGATGGGCTCATAGTCTGGCTAGTTTCTTAGGTAACTGGCTAATTTTCTTGGCTTCCCTACTTGTATCAGAGTAGGTATTTTGTCTGGCTAGTGAACTGGGTTATTCTCATTTGCTGAAAACTTGGCCACTGACATTTTGTCCTAAGTACAGTATTAGCAGCCTGAAGTTTTACACAAAGCAGAAGCTGGTTTGGCTAGGCTTTTTTCTTTCTGCCCCCATAAGTTACCAGTAATACACAGCACTAAGTTGTGCCCCAATTATAAGTTGTTGCATCCGAGTAGAAAGGTCTTGATATCACTTTTGACTACATTTTGTGTTTCAATGTGTGTCTAAGGATGGTGGCAGTAGACTGCAGTCATTTCTGATGTGGCTTATTTCCATTAACTGATTGAATTCTTCAAGAGTAAAAAAGAAGATGAAAGCTACTGTGTGGCCTCTTTTTTGCTCCTTATCTTATGATCTACGAAGATATTTCAAAAGTATCCTGGCTTAGATCCTTGACATTAAAATAGTGTTAGAATTTTTTCTCTTTCCCACTGCATGTGAATGCATGTGATGGTCTTGTCCAATTTTGTCTGTTTAATGAAACATCAGTGCCCTAGAGACAATGGTCATTAATCTGCTTAGGTCAGCATTTCTTAACACTGTTTTGGCTTCTTCCAGGCAGGCTTTTTGTGCACCATCATCAGCAACACATGAAACAGCACACTTTCTTATATCTTTTTCAAGTGACTCCTTCAAAGTTTCTCTACACAGTTTCTTGAATTTAAACATAGCTAACTGACAACTGTGTTGACATACAGATGTGTACAGTTGTCATATTTTATAGGCAAGGATCACTACATTCCCAATGAATTTGCAGAAATATTTTTTTAGGAGGTATGACTCCATACATCTTAAGTGTAAAACATTTAATGGCAGTCAGTTTAATACAGGTTTTAAAATTAAATTTCTCTTGCCCAGCCAATTTATGTCTAATTAATGTAACTATAATATACTAATGCAGACTATAATATACTGCACACATTCAGCGCAATTACAACTAAAACTTTTTTACCACAATCCATCTCCTTGAGTCCTCTGAGCTTTCATGTGTCAGACAATATATATAAAACACACACTTCTTCCTCAAGATTTTGTAGAGGAATTACCGAATCTAGACAAATTTTCAGCAAAGTGTATTTGGGTTATTTATCCTGATGATTTTGGGTGACAAGGTCTAGTGTGAGGTGTCCTTGCCCATGGCAGGGTGATTGGAACTAGATGATCTTAAGGTCCTTTCCAACACAAACCATCCAGTGATTCTCTGATTACTAAAGAAAGACCACAGAAAAGTGTCCAGGAATGAGACTCCACCTGATGTGTGATAAACCCTGTGAAGGGCTGGAGCTGTAAATACTTACCCAAAGTGAAAGTGCATCAGCAGACAACTGGAGAGCTGCTCTTTAATCACATGTGATGATTATGCCACTTTTCTGGGAGGTGAACAGCGGAAACAGAGGACAGATTTGAATCTGGATGCCTCATGTCCTAAGTGCTACAGCCCCTGAAATACTGAATAAAGTGGCAACTGTCTTCCCAGCAGCAGTTCTGGGAACTATTCCCTCTCTACATTTTTGTATTTCTGCTTCTGTAAAAATTCTTCAAATTAAATTTTTTGTGTTATCTAGAGCATGACATGTCAAATTAAATTATTTTCTAATTTGTGTTTTGTAAGAAGATTCAAATTCTGAATTTTCTTCCAAATTTTTATTTGACAGACAAGCCACAAAATCAATTATTTGGACAACTATCATGCAGATATGTCTGATTAAATAATTCAGAGAAAATTAGACTGAAGAATCACACTGTTTTTTTCATGTTTCTGTGAACAGATAACCCCATTGCTAAACATATATTTTTAACTATTTGCCTTCCCTTTGGCTTCCACATTTCTATAAAGTTTCAAGGACAACCAAAATATGCAAATGGAGCTTGCCCTTCTCTGTTGGGATTTCCATGCTAACATGTGTTACTGTCACCAGACCTGGAGAATAACATGTGTTTCTATGGATGTTTTTAAAAACGTGAAAAATGTGCGTATTTTCTCATTATGTTGCATGCACTTCTGAGGAGACAGATACATGCTATTGCTTTCTTTTGTAAATATAGAACATAAAACATAGGTAAGTAGATTGTTTTCTTGACTCTACCCAGGCAAAGCCTGTACAAGTAAATGAGATTGTAGAGTCAGATGTTCTGTTATCCTCAGTAAATTTAAGGAGCTAGCAGCCCTGAGAGGCTAGTTTCACCTTGCTTCAGCTAAGACACAGTAGCGCATCACAGCCATGGGAATAGTCATAGCAGTGCAAACTGAGATGACGAGTCTAAGAGTCTTAATGTCCTCTAGAAGGGGTCTAAAGCTGTCTAAACACTGAAATTGTTGTGCTTTTTCAGCTGAATAGGCAGCAGCTGCTAGCTGTGGGATGGTAGCTGGAAGATGAGCAATGAAACTATTGTACAACTGCCTACATCAGAAGCACTGCCTGTGAACTGATGCAACAACTGCAACAATCCAACAACTGCAATGTAAGTGGGTAATTTAAGCTTCTGTTGGAGTTATATCTGCTTCCTCAAACCTCTACCTGCACTGCAAAGCTGACCATTTGTCCAATTCCTTTGCTTAAAAGACTGACCTCAGAATTTGTGTCAGATAGTTACACAGATTAACTGAGCAGATGGTTTCAAATAAACATCAACCCATGTGCTAATCAACACAGCAGAGTAACAGTCATGTGCCTGCATCTTTTCCCACCCAGAGTTGCTAGAGATCTGTTCCTCTGAGTGGTGCAACTTCTGCAGTGCCCAAAACAGGTACTGACATAAACTCTGGTCTCTCAAAGCATTTAAACCTGTGTTTAAATATCACCACAGCAATCAGATTTGAAGCTTGTATGAAGAGTTCAGTTAGAATAACACAGGAATTGCCATGAGAAATCAGGTTGAACATCCAGCTAGTTCAGGCCTACCTGAGACTGTGGTCAGACCAGAGGTTTTCAAGGCAGGCAGAAGAAGCCTACAGTAGATGGATGAAAATGCATGTATGCTAGAGTGGCTTAAGCACTGGGCTACAAGATCAAAGATACCTTTCTGTTCTTTTAGCTCAGTTCCTAGTCTCCCTTTTCCAGACTACCTGACATATTCCATACTTTTCTCCTGTAGTTCTTGCTTGCCTCTGGTCTATAAAAATAGATCAGTCTGTCTTCCTGTAGAGGTTTTGCTCATTTATCCATGCTTTTCTGTTCCCCATTCTGGATTTGCAGCAGCCTTCGCAAAGTGGCTCGCTATGGTCCTCTGGCAGTCCCTGGGCATCCTATTTGGAGTCTGGCACAGCAGGGTACCTCTCCACTTTTGATTCTACTTTTGACTGGTAAGCAGAGGGGTCAGGGAGAGAAACAGAATTTCCCAGACCCTTTTTGTCATCATGTCTCATCTTATTGCTGCAAGTTTTGATCCTCAAAACCATTTGCACTTAAATACGTAAAGGGTTTTTGAGTAAAGTGTGCATTATTGACAGATAAAATTTGAAGGGTGCTGTGACCCTGGGAAATGAATGAGGTTTGGCTTCTCTGTCACAATTATTAAAATTGCAGATAGATCAGCTCAACAAGTATGTACAATTTCAGTTAATTTTGCATTGGTCTCAAGGCAAACACATGTTGGACCTTGAAAGGCATATGCTGAAACTCTGAGTAGGGTTCCAGGCAACTTGAGCTGATTTAAGTTTGGGCAGACTTAGTCTTAACTTCTTTCTTTCCTTCCCTTCCCAGTGTCATATTCCTTCCTTCTTCCTTGTGCTAGAACAAACATTTGTATGTCTGCAATATGATTTGGTTTATGACATTATCAAGCTTAAAGATAATCACTTTTAAAAGAGTTTTTTGGGGGTTGGTTTTGGGTTTTGTTTTTTTGGTTTTTTTAAACTGCTAAGGCCACTGGCAGGCTTATGAACCATTTACATCCTTCTTCCATGATAGATGGGATGTAAAAGATTTATAGACTTTGAATTCACCAGTCACAGAAAGACATCTCCCATCTCTTCCACTCAGCTCTAGGAAGATTTAATCTTCTAAAATTCCCTGTTCTGCTTAGTGATATGCCTAATTAATTTCCTTAGTGTTTGGAGCTGCACTGCATATGGGAACACTGGCTCTGCAGAGCAAGCTCTTAAAGCCAGACCCAGACTCTGCTTTTGTCAAGAGGCCACTGGAGTGGGAGAAACAACAAACCTATTTATAATAGGCATTTTGTCCATCAGAAGAATGTCAACAGACAAATTACTGTAACCTGCCTACTGTAACCAGCTCAGCCTTTCTGCAGATGAAAGCCCAGATTGTATTGGAAGTGTTTGTTTTGTCATTTTTTAAATAAATGAAGAAATCAGTGGTGTATTCACTGAAGCCAGTAGAGCAAGCAGTCATTTTAGATGGACAATCCTAGAACCCTTACTGCTGGCACTATGTGACTGCAGTTCTGGCTGGTATCAGCATTAATTTTAGCTGGGAAAACACAGATTTGCCTGAGTCACAAATTTTAAGCTGTATCAGTTGCCATGCTTTCACCTACTAGTTTCAGGAATGTGGTTTCTGCACTGGATTCATCTGGAAATTACCCCCCAAAACAGATTCACAGAGAATCCCAGAATCCCAAGGGTTGGAAGGGACCTCAAAAGATCATCTAGTCCAATCCCCCTGCAAGAGCAGGGTAACCTAGAGTACATTACACAGGAACATGTGAGTCAAACTAAAGAGCAGCTCAGAAAGTCAGAGTTATCATATATGCACATAGGAGATACAGGAGAAATAAATTCCCATAACTGTATCTCTTTATGACATATATATGATTGTTTTTCCTTTTCCCACATCTCCTAGGTGGCTTGTTAAATTCTGAGTTTGAAAGGACAGGATTTTTATCTGCATCTAAATTTATAAAGATCTGAAAATGTAGCTGTTGTTCTAGCCACGGCCTCTGGACACCACTTCTTATTACTTGAAGTATGAAATGACAGCCCTGAAGCCTGAGAGTTGATAAGCCAGCTTCTCCCTCCACAGAGCCTCCAAACTAGAATAACAAATCCTTATACTGAAAAAACAAGCTGTAACCATAAGAAACAACATATAAGCAGTGGGCAAGCAAATGGGGCCATGTGGGAAAACCTGCACAATCTTTGTACTTACAAAGCTTTCCACACTCACAAGATTGCTTGTCAGTATCTCCTTATGCCTTGTCTTCAGTGCTAAATGCTGCTTTTTCTGTCTTCTTTTTATTTATTTTTTTTTTAACCTTGAGGTAGCTGATGTACATCAACAATCTGAAGATAACAGGGAAGGTAAAGAATACAAGAACAGTTGCTGGAGTGGGTAGAACAGTACGACAGGGGAGAGATGCTGTCTGTGGGGTAGAGTCTTAGTAGAGTAGGACTTTGTAATCTTACGGACACCTGGGAGCTGTCTACCATGGCATCTTTTTCATGCTGGTGCAAGTGTTGGGTGAATAGGACTGGGGTGCAATGTGCCCAAGACACAGAAATTTTTAAAATCATGATTTTGGAGGCCTGACTTTTCCATTTTGAGCTGTAAAAAAAGGTCAAGTTCTGTATTTTTCAAACCGTTTCATGCACAGGTTTGTCTTTGTTTTCAACTACACTAGGGCTCTTCTGTACTTGCATCTTCATCATTTTATTGTTTGGTAGCTCTATCTGTCTATCAAGGCAGTGCACTGAAGAAGAACATTGACTGGAATAGCATTGCCCAGCTGTCCCAGAGCCTCAAGCAGAATCCCAAAATTTCACAGTGAAAATATAAATGGCTGGGTATGGTCAGGCCACCAGGTCCATCAGCAAGCTCTGACACATTTGGCCATGCTCCACTAGCAAGACACAGAAAGAGGACTTCCTATGAGTCTCTTATGTAGATATTTAGATATTTTTTCTGTTCAATCATCTTCCCTTCCCAGGGAAAATACTTGCCTCTCATAAAGCTAGGATTAGTGCTGAAAGCGTGGTTACTGTCTTTATGTTTAGGTAGGAATATATGACAATGACATACCCTTGTGTTTGAGATTTTGAACTGATATCACTGTGTCCAAGAGAGGTAGAAGATGAAAGTATTAAATCTTCTTGGTTTCATTAAATTAATCAAATTAAGGTATAAGTCAGGGAAAGAAAATTCAGTTTTTGAATATGTCTTCAGCCATGCTGACATTTTCTTTCTCAGTATATTGACACTGCGAGAATACATATCCCCAGACCTAACTTTTCCTAAATCTCTGTATTATAGGATAGTTTAGCAGCTGGCTTTTCAGCCTGCATGTTTGAAGGTCTCTCTTTGACTTCAGTTCCATTTTGCATGCCATCTTTCCCTCTTCCATGCCCTGCTCTTTCCCCTCAAGAGGTGCAAATAGGTAACTGACAGCATAAGAACTTCGGATCATCACTATCTTTCATGGTTGGAGATCATTATTAAATGAGACATGAGAACTCTGCAGTCATGGAAAACATGTAGCTAGCTTGGAGTTCAGGAGTCTCCACATATTTTATGCCTGGAGACCTGACATTCCTTAAGTGTTGAAGTTCCTGTCCCTTCTGACTGTGTAGGCAACCTCAAAGTGGTCACTGCTCCTAGCCTGCAGCCAGGCAAGTTTAAACAATCCTAGTCAGAAGTGTGAGTTCTCTCTGTGAGCAGTTGTTTATCCTCAATTAAATATTTACTTTGGACTTGTTTTCTAATATAGGTCTTCCTGTCACACAATTCAGGTGCAGACTCTTGCCATTTTAACACCACTGATACTGTTTTCAAGATAAGCTGAAGTTTTAGTTTGCAAAAAGACTGAGGCTCCTAGATGTGCAAGTAATCTCTAAAAGGAATCTTAGGCTTCTAAATCACTGAAGTGCATTTGAAGACTTAACTTCTTTATAGAAAAGAAAACCGTAACGATTAGACAGAATACATAGGAAGTTATGAGTGGCTTTAAGGATTTAGCTTAAGTCAGGAGGCAATTAAATAAAGCTAAATCAACATGGAGAATGGTATGTCTACTCAGATTACCTCAGTATAACATTAGAGGCTATAAAAAAGACTTACTTGTCTAACACCTTTTTAGCTGTGTGAGCATAACTTCCCAGCTATGGCACTCAGAGACAGTCCTTGAATAAAGCTAGCTGTCAGTACTTCTAGTGCCTGACCTGCAAGACAGGAAGCAAGAAAACTTTTGGATGGCTGGTTTTGAAACAACCCATATTGCAAGGCAGGGCTGATATCAGGGAACCTGGGAGCAGTAAGGCAGAACCACCAAGTCAGAGCTGTGGCACTGACACAGTGCTATGGACCTGGAAGCTCAAGTTCTTAGCTACTTTCCAGACCAATTAGCTGGACTTTGAGCAAGCTGCATATCACTAGTGGATCCAACCTGCATTTTATCACAAGTGCTCTGGAAATATTTTGGTGAGACATTTGGGGGTTTATGAGTATATGTTTTCTAATCAAAACTGCAAATTTCTCACTGCTCTCAACAGTTATATTTTCACAATCACCTTTTGTCATATCCACACAGTGTGTCCCAACATATTCAATTCATTTGGCTCTGCTAGTGCTTGGAGCTCGCTTAAAAATTAATTTTCAAGTAAAAAGGCCAATAAAAAAATATAGTTAACCTTTGCAAATATTCTCATTTCCCTCTGCCTTTGTGGTCTGAGTAGACAAAATTATCTTATATATGTTAATGACACTCTTTGCTTCACCATCATATCACCTCGCAGAGATTTTATGGTTAATCCATATATACTATTTCCCTCCCCATAATATTTGTTAAAACTTTCCATCTGTCTTTAGCCTATTGCCTTCCCAGAATAAGCATACTCTTTTTCTGAGTTCTGTCCATCTAGCACATAGTGGGGAATAATATAATAATAGCATAAGATATAATTAATATAATAAACATTTTTAAAGTTACTATTTTATATGTATGTTATAATTTAGTGTCTTTCCTGGTAAAAAAAAAAGTTTTATAAGAATTGTGCTAAATCATAAGTAGTTCTTGACCTTGAGAAAGTGTAATCTAAAAGGAGAACTTATAAAAGCATGTAGATATTCATTTACTCACTGGGTTCTGATTCAGCAGAACTTCTCAGTGCTTACTTAAATTCCTGTGCAATAAAGCATTTAATCTTAGATTAACTCAATGTTTTAAATACATTTGTTTTTTAAAAAAGCACCTAAACTAAATATATCCATAATTAAACTGAATTACAATTCCACATTGAACAAGATAGCCAACTAGGTTTAAAAGGAATAATGAAAAAGTCATTTCAGCCATGTTTCCACCCAGAAATTATACTGCTCCTGCTACCTTCTAAAGTGCAGATCAAGATATATTTAGAGTGTTTATATCAGAGTAGTTCACTACCATATGAAAAGCAAAAAATTCTATCTGCTTTTTTCAGCTGCATTTTTCCTATAGGTTTCAGTTACATAGTTGTGCTGGTAAAAGTCATGCCTCGGGCCAAAATGTTATCCTAATACTGAATAGTCCACACTGGAAATGACAGACAAAAGAATAACCTCATCTGTCAAAGACATTATGAGTTTGTGAAAATAGAGGTGGATGGAAAAATACTTGCTGTGCCTGAAAAAATGTTCCTACATCTTAGTTAACCAAAGTGTTCCCAAATGATTAGTTTTGCTTTGTTTTTGTTTTTTTTTTGGTAAACACAAATGCAGTATATCACTGTAACAAAATACAATAAATGTGAGGATAGTAAAGACCAAAGTAGGGGACTAAAAGAAAATAGAGATTTATAGTTTTATCTATATTGCCAATGTCTTTCATGCCTTTGTTTCTGTTTCCATTCAATATTGTAAATGGCATAAGCATTAGACAGTAACTGAAGAAATGAAGCAGCAGCACACCAGTAGGAAGCAGCACTATAACACAGCAACCTCATATGATAAATCTATATACTAGCAGCAGGTAAAAACAAGGGCAGCTAGAAGCAGGCAAACACTAGCAAAGGACAGAGAGTACCCATAAAGACATGTCTTCTGCAATCATCAGTGGACAGGATTAACATTCTTTTTGACACTTTCTTTTTTAGGATCCAAATTTTCAAGTAAAATAACATACACTGACCTTAAAGTGATTTACAAAGGTAAAATAACAGTTTTTCTAGTTCTTATGAGGTTCTGGAAGTGAGAGGTATAAGTCAATGCTATTTTTTTAAGACTGATTTACCTACAGGACTCTGGGGATCTTGGATATTTTACAGTGAACTTTTAATTTTTATTTATTTGAGTTACTGGCATCAGTCTCTGATTACAAAATGTAAGACAATAGAAAGAAAATATAAAGTCTCCAGCAAAGACTTTTTTGCCTCCTAACTCTTTACAGGGCATTAGAATTGGAAATTTGCAAACTAGAAACTGAGTTTTAAAAGGCAGAAGAGTCTCCATCACCTCAGCTAATCAATGTTCATTTTTCTAGTTGGCCAGTGTCCTATATCAGTGTCTGCTCACTGGTATAATACTTTTCCCAAAATTTTGTAATTACTAAATTTCTACTAATATTTTTGTTCCTAAAAATAAACCAACAACATAGAGAATCCATGAATTCAGAGGTATCCCTTTGCTCTTTTTTTTCTAAAAGGAAAAAGAACTGAAATCTTTTTTATGTTATGATTAAAGAGGAGTATTGCAGGTTTTTATTTTTTTTTTTGGTTTCCCAAAATTTGTTGGGAATCTTTGAGGCTAAGATTTTAAAGGCCATAATATATAGTAATATAATTTGAGGTAAACATATTTCATTTAATAAAAAACAGAGCAATCTGAGGGAGATGCCCCTGAAGAATTAGGTAAGTAGTCTGGTCAATTCCTAACTTTTTACACTGATTAATGTTCTTTCATCTGACAGGCAAGCTTCAGATATATAAACCTATAAGCCTATAAAAATATAAACCTATGCCTATAGGCACATAGGCAAAGCCATATTCATGACTCCTAGTAATAGCTCTGTGGTTCCGAAGAGGAATTTGAAAAGTCTTAATGTGACATCACCACTACCCAAACTTTAATCTGATCACTAAACATGAAATGTAGGCTGACTTCCAAAATTACTTTTATTGGAATTCTCAGCCATATAGAAATTGAAAATCATATTGGGAAACTGTTTGTAAATGCGCAAGTGTGAGGTGTTATATTTTAAACATATAAATATATGAAAGATATTTCTGTTTCCATCAGAAATAGATGAGAGTTGAATTCTATACATTTAGGTGAAGTC
The DNA here is from genome assembly GCF_012275295.1 of Melopsittacus undulatus. Taxonomy (NCBI): domain Eukaryota; kingdom Metazoa; phylum Chordata; class Aves; order Psittaciformes; family Psittaculidae; genus Melopsittacus; species Melopsittacus undulatus. The sequence continues at coordinate 100,561,733 of NC_047529.1, read as the reverse complement.
ATTATAACCACCAAATTTTATGCTGGATTGATCATGCAAAAATGTTTTCCTTTTTTATTATACTACAGAAACTGGTAATACTGACAGAGAACTGGCAGACTCAGACCTTAAGCCATCTTATTTTCCTTTCATCTGCAAAGCTCAGAACTGTGTGTTTGTCTGTTTTCTAAAGAAAAAAAAAACTATTAAAAAAGATCAGTGTTGGAAACCCAGCACTCACGCAACCCTTTGCTAACAACTTGTTAAATAAGTGACCAGTGCGACTGGTGGCACACTTCCTTTCTGAGCACTCACAATACAGAATTTGAATAGTGCATTGCATAACCTGAAGATATGCATTCCAAAAAAACAGAGTAAGAGTTGCAGTGATGTGCAAACTGAAATCCAAACACCCAGAGGATTAAATCAGCTATTCTTATTGGCCACTACAGTTTGAAAAAAATTGCTAGTCTTGCTGCTCCACCCACTTTGCAACAAGCAAGGATGATCTGCTGCAGAGCTCCAGCGACCCATTCGTAATTGCATAAGCATTGTTACAGCTCCAGAAGTATAGTGAACACAGCCAGACATGTTCTGCGCATCTTTTCATATATATTGATGAAACCACACGGAATTATAATTTGATGTGATGAAATACCATTGTGGAAAATGATTGATCTAGAATGGTTTTCAGATTCCCCTCTTCCCTATCCATAACACATATTGTGAATCCATCTGTGAATACAAAATTCATTTACACATGCAAATTGCATAGCTGATTGAACAGTTACCAGACTTGTGTGCTCAGGTGGTGGATTATTTTAACATCTACCTCAAATTGTGTGGATCTAATGTAGGCGTTCTGCTGAGTTTATGACTAATATCCCTCAGGGGAGACCTATGAAGGAGAAAATTATATGTCAAGAACATACTTAACCTGATTAGTCTGAGCCTAAACATTCGAGCAGCCTTTGAACCTAAGCCGAGATGGTTCCAGGAGCATTCTCTAAGACAAGCACCTCTGACTGCAGGTTCTGGATTGGCATCTCTTCCTTATTAAACAAACATATTATACAAGTAAAAGGATATTCTGCTGGGTCTGAGAAAAATTTTACAACTGTGTTTAGATGCTTAATTACTATATGCACTACTTTCAGACAGTATTGTGTATTTAGGGCATGACCCTGACTCAAGAGGCTACATATGGCAGGGTTTATTTATTTTTCAATTCCATTGCTTTTTATGTTTCTGTTTACCATTATCATGTCTAGTTGTTCCTCTTGCTTTACACATCCACTGACTGCATGCTCCTTCTAAAAGAGTGTAGAACATCCATCTCTATGCAAATAAGGGACAAATAGTGATTTGTTTTGTTGGTTTTTTAAAGTGTGGTTTCTCCTCATATGCTGGACCTTGAGAGGGGAATGTACCTTCAGAAGTGACCAACGTCCTTCAAATTCTTATCTAAAGGAATCCCAAAGGAAACCTTGGAGCTCTTACAAAAATTTGGACTGTCTGTTATTTATCAGATAGCCAAGGACACCGGTCTTTGGCTATCAAGCCCTCTTGGAGCCACCAACTTTCCTCTCCCCTTCCCCTTATTTTTAACAGTAGAGGTAGACATTGACTTAAATTTGCTTCATGCTGTCGATCTGTAGTGCAAACAGGTTAACTATAAATGCTGGCAAGATCTTAGCTCAGTATTAGCCCTGACATGAGTACCTGGTTATGTCAAGTTACCGGCTCTCTAGCAACTGACAACAAACATTTGGACCCAGCCTTTTCTGGGTGGAGAAACTCTAAGAGCATCTTTCTCGCAGTAACCAGTGGGCTGCTATACTTTCCCTGTTTTGCTAGTCAGAGCCTGTAATGGGTGCACATTTCTCAACATCTTCTTAGTTACAAAGTTCCTGATGCTATTTTTTCTCTCATATGATTCTGTGATTCTACGAAAAGACCTATACATTTCGTATATGGCTGGTTCTTGTGACAAGCCAGAAATTGAAGTAACCTCTCTTGAGTAACAACCCAGAGGCTTACAAACTACCTTTCAAAGCATATTTCAGTTGTGTCATTTTAATTTTATGAATGTAAAGTATTGCAAAACATCCAGTGCTTGGAACAGTTACATGGATGGACTGACAGATATAGCCTGTTCTAATATCTAAGGAGCAACTGAGTTCGGAAACTATTCCTAGAGCATAATACAATCTGGGCTTCTCGAGGGGAAACATTAGTATGCTTCTCCAAGTGAAACTCGTAAGTGTTCAGAATGATGGCAAATAAAAGATCTCAAAAATAACATTATATACAGCCATGACAATGTGTAACCTGACATCATGTTGGTCAGATAAACCAGTGAGAAGGAAGGTGATAGAGAATGTTTATTATCCAGCAGGAATAGGAAGTGAAACTCTCATCATGTTCCAGTCCTGATTGATTCCCTGGTCCTGTTCTTGCAGTACTTTTCTTGCTTCCCTTTTCCTGCCTGCTTTTTCTTAGTGTTGGTTTTCCTTTTCTTTAGTTTTATGACCTAGGGTAATTCACATGACCATATCAGAGCTGCCTGTGAAAACAGGTTCACACAGCTGGAACCCGTAGTCAGTGCTAAATAATGCATATGAGTTAATTTAGGGCCATTAGATAAAAGGTATAAAACCACTGCATTTCTATCATTACACTAATTCAAAGAGGTTATTTTTGGTTTATTTTTTTGACAAATCCTGCTCTGTTTGCAACTCAGAGCAGGGTAAAAGCCTTTTCAGCCCACAATCATTTTGTACTACTTCCAACTTGCTGAAATATATTCTGTCCACAGATAAAGACTTCCTAATGAATCCAGTCTGTTTTGAACTAAGAGTGCTTGAGTTTATGATGTGGTTATCTGTACAAATGTGCAGACCTATGTGGCTAAAGTTCACTGTTTTAAACAGTATATTTTCACATGTACTTGTCCCCAGCTTTCTTAAGAATATTATTTAAAGCATTTTAAACAAGGAAAGTATTATAGACACTGCACTCACAACCCATTTTTCTACATTTTTACCTTGAGTGGTATCTTAAGCACACTATTCTATGATAGTCCATGATGTCCATGACAGCAGAGATTAAATGAGTTGGCAACAGCAATGGGTCTACTCCAAAACTTCACTTCTGAATGCATCTGAACTTCAGCAAGCTCAAAGTGAAGCGCAGAGCAAAGAAACTCAACCCTTTCTCAAGTCCTTTTCTTCCTGACTTCATGGGTTCCTTTAATTTTCTGTGATAAAAGTTACTACCACCTGGGGCATTTTCAGGGCTCATGGTTCCTCTTTTTCTTGCTGGTTGAAGGGGCAGTGTTAATCTCACTGCCTCTTTTTCCTTCAGGTGGCACCAAAAGATTTTCTCTCCTCTTCCTCACTTATGCATTTGCTTACCCCCTTCTGAGAGCACAGGGAGCTACAGTTTCTGTGTTGAAATAGAAGTGCTTTTAAGCACTTTGGCTGTAAAATACAGGAACCCAGAGAACTTGTGTATTCTTTGACCTCCTTGCTATGTATTGTCTATTTTTTTTTTAATGCATGCTAATCTCCTGACAATTTCAATGTTTTTCTAGGGAAAAGGGAACAACATTTGTTTTGTGAGGAATCTACAAGGAGCTTAGTAACATGTATGGTAACAGATTCTCATGAAAAGAGCCTCTCTAGCATAGCATGAACAAACTAATCTTTCAGCAATAAGATACAAGACACAGCATTTTTAGGAGATTAGAATGGCCTTGGGCTGATCTGGTACAAAGAAACTGATGGCTGAAAGGTTACAGCCATTTGGCAAGCCAAATAACAGCTAAGAAATAGATGAAATTTCTCCATTTTTAAAAGGAAAAGTCAATGCTGGTCATTATTTCTGTGGTTGTGAAGGCAGTGACATGATCCTTTGGTAAATGCCAAAAGGAGCCCTGCTGAGCCTGAAGCATTTTGAGTGAGATTCACTCTGTTGCTGGTCTTCTGCTGCACCCATCCTTCCTCATAGCAACTCTCAATGTAAGAGCTGTTGCCAGCACTGCGGCTGCAGAGAGGAAGCACTCAAACCCAGATCTGGAGCAGGTGAAGACCCCACAGGGGTCAACATTCAAAGCAACATTGTTAAGCAGCACTCATCTGCCAGCAGTGGCATGCCCTGTGCATCTCTTCCATGCATGATCTGACATGCCCAGTGTCAGATCATGTATAGGAATTGAGAGGTGGGCATGCATTCTCAAGTGATGATTCTCTTCAACCTCCTCCCCTCTCATGTGATGCAGCTATCTGGGAGCTTTACTGTTCCAGACTTTTGACAGTTCAGAGGTCTGAAAAGGGTTGAGCCAGACTCACTTTGAGCCAGACTCCTTAGGAAGAAATATATCTGCGATGACAATTAGAACAAAACTTGTCTGTCTTTAAGACCTGGAGGATTTTAGAAGTATGGAAGTCTTGTATCCATCCACTGCATAAACAGGACTTCTTTTGATGGAAAAGACAGGTTGCTGTCTGGACTAACAGGAGAGGAAAAAATTGAAAGAATTAATGGACCATTTGTTTTTCAGTGAGATAATGGTTGGTTTTTGCTTGTCCTACTCCAAGACACTGTTTTTGAAGAAACTTATTTGCTTTGGCAAGTGTGCTTGGGAGCCTTGACCCATGCATGCCATCACAGTCACTGTACTCAGCTGAGCTCTGTAACAGCAGGTTGGAAAGGCAGACCAATGCTCTGTGCACTCCATATATCAGACACTCAAGTGGGAACATTTCTGAATAGAAATTGCACTGTCCAAGCATGATCAAGGTACAGAGGCAGACCTCTCAAACAGGAGAGAGTGGTGATATAGAAGCTTTCCCCTGCCAATAGTAGTCGCAATCTTCATTCTCTGTTTTCATAGTTCAGTATGCACAAGGGCTTTGGTGGTATTTTCCAGACTGAAAATTAAAAATAAAGATCCCCACTCTCAAATCATCTTTAGTTCTCTCTAATCAAAATTCTCCCATGTGCAGAAGTGTAACACAAGAGTTATCTCCTTTTTACAGCCAACTTGAGGATTAGGAAGAGCTTGGTTGCCATATCCTGACCCTGCACACAGGGCTGAAATTCAGTATTGTGCTTTGCATAATCCTTCTGTGAGAAAGTCAATACAGGAATAAAGCATATACTGGTATTGCCATTCTTATCGCATGTATCTGATTTTGCTGTCTTCCCTGTTGGTCTGGCAAGCATTGCTATTGCAACAGAGGCAGACAGTCCAGCTAGAAGATGAGCTAGCTGCAGGGTTGGCCATAAGGAAGATACTGTGAGAAGAAACAGAATATGTGAAACTGTCAGAGCAAAATGGGAATAAGGTGTGTGCCTGTTGTGTCCTCCACCCCACCAGAAAATAAAGGCAATAAATCTTTCTAGTCTGGGGGACTTTTTAATACTGAGGACTTTATAGCTCAGCATTGTGAATGTGACTGTTTCAGCTGGGGGCTTTGCATGCCACAGGTGGCCTGTGTTGGTTTTGGTGGTTTTCCACATGTGTCTGAAAGACAATTTGTGAGTTCTGATATATTGCCTGGAAGTGGCCTCTCATGTGTGAGAAAATAGTGTTACAGAAAGATACAACTTTTTGTGTTCTGCATTCCAGATCACATGCAACCTCCCACTCTCATTTTTACCTACTTTACCAACATATCATTTGGATACTTTTAAGAAATATAAATGTGCTGGGAGCAGGGAAAGTTCTACTGACTTTTCCCCCTATGACTGTGTAATGTCTGCTTTTTTGAGGAGCTGAGTTTAAAAGCTGGATCAGGTGTGCTGGAATCTCTTCTCCTACCCGGTCTGTTTAAAATCAGACAAAAATGGTGTAAAGAGACTGACCAAAAAAGGCAGAGAACTGGATATGCAGCTTTGAAGTTAGTTCAAGAGAATCTCAGAGTCATTCTTTCCATTGTTATTTGAACGCCCTCCTTACTGCATGGTACAGTGTATTCTTTGGGAAGGGAGTACATAAGGGGGAACAGATTAGACAGTGTTACAGTCTGAAGTTATTTGCTATTCACTTTGCAATCTACAACTGAAAACATAATTCACTGCAGTGACTGAAAGATTCGTACTGCTGCTGCATGCACTGGCAAACCGTCGAGCTGCTAGTGAGAGCTCTTCCTTATTACTGCATCCTAGCCTTGATGTGGAGTACTTGATGTGAAAATCCTGTGTGAAACTGCAACAGTCACACATGGAAAAGACTTGTCTCCTTAGCAGTGCCAAATTGCACCTTTTATACTATTCAAGGAATTCTTATTCTCACTCTATTTCTCTCTTTGCCAGCATTTGAAGGTATTAAATCCTGCTATCCACACAGGACTGAAACCAGGCTTTACATCTTAACCACGATCAATGTAACAATGTTAGATTTGTGATACAGAGAATAGCGGACATAGAGGCAATCTCCACAAAGGGGAGACCAGAAGGAAAGAAAAGATTCAAATTGGATCTTAAGATTTGGGATGTCTCTTCATAAACACATATGAGTTTGCATCAAGATTAAATGAAGACATTTTAGTTCAGTAACTCCAGATATTAAAGCTAACTTTTTTTTCCCTGGAAAATAAAGATGATAGCTGTAGTATCTGTTCATCATGTGGCCCTGTTGCCTACAACACATTTAGTGAAGGCCTGCAATGGCAGCCAGCCTGCACAACCCTTCCTACAGGCTCCAGTGCCACCCCTTCTTATAGTGACCAATTTACTGCTTTAGCAGCCTCTCCGCTGTGTCTTGCCAGTGAATGATACTAGTGACATTAGATATCAAATTCCCTTCTCTGCTTTACCTATGAGCCCCAGTAATGTCCTTCCCACACTGCTCTGTTAACAAGTGCCAGATTTCCACACATTATCATAATAAATATTCCAGTTGTAATCTTTCCATATTGCTCTCCAAGCATATTCAGATGCCAGTGTTGCAGCATGCCCTACAAGCAGTCCAACTATAAAGAAGTGCAAAGGAATTTAATCTCTCTAGATTTCATACAAAGCACTTGAACACTCTGACAGAAAGTTGCAAAAGTAACTCACTTTCCACTGCTGAGAATGATTATTTGCTGGTTAATGTATAATAGTGTAATGAGGGCCTTTCCTGGCATTAGAAAGAATTTTGAGGCAGGTCTTCAGCTCATACGTGCAGGTTTAATGATCTTGTCCCAAGTGCTTGTAAAAGGCTAATGTTGAGACAAGTCCAGAACTAAATGAGGCCTTGTTTATTAAGCAAGGCTGCTGTATTTGCACCAGGAGTACAGCAAAGACACTGCTGCAATTTCTTTCATTCAACTGGCTTAGACATTGCTTATTTGTCACGTTTTAACAGTTCTGTGTCAATTATCAGTTTCTTTACTCAAAATGAAAGTTGCATTGTCATCTGTTTATAATAGACACACATTGAAATAACATACAACACAGTTAACATCAACTGGCATGGTGTGGCCAGTTCTGTTAAGTGGAAGCAATACAGTTTCTTCAACCCAGTTAAGGAAAATAATGTTTTTGTAGGGTAGAGGTAGATGCCATGCAGTCTGTTGCAGATGTAGTACAATAAATTCAGCAAGGTAGCCCAAGCCTGGCCATGTGCTTCTGACACAATGTCAGTAATGCAAGACTTACCTTGGAAGTGGGGAAAGAGAGGGAAGAAGGATGGGGAGTGTGTTTTCTGCTAGACATATTTCTGCACTGTAATATGGGCGGCAGTAATCAGATTTCTCTTATGAAAATTAAGGGCTTCAGGCTTCTTGGTATAGTGCCAGGGCAACCTTAAGCTGGGCAAAATGTTGCTGCTCCTCCTTTTCCTGAGAATATTTCATCACAAAAGACGATGATGTAAATTGCTTTATAGGATCACAGACACACCTTTTATTAACTCTTATTGTAACTGAATTGCAAAAGATAGGGGGTGAGAGTAGGGAGCGAACCAAGGGTAACAGATGAGGCAGACATAAGAGCCAGGCTCCCCAGAAATTGTGTTATTACCAGTATCCCATTCAGTGAGAGTTCTTGAGCAAAGCCCACTGACCTGAGTAAGAGTTTGCAGATTGGTTGCATTATTTGCATATGCTTCTTTGTTCCAAATAAATCTTAAATACATGCAAGAAAAGCAGTGAATTTTCTCTCCTGACTGAAGCAATGCCATCTGCAGAGTTCTCCCATCTCTTTACTAGCTCAATCTTTCAAAGTAAATTAACTACTACATGTAGTTTTTATTTCCTTCTCCTCCCTTTTTCTTCTTCTCTCTTTGGCAAAAGAAATAACTAATATTCAAAGGAAATGAGCTGTGAAACCCCTTACAGCCTACTAACTATTAGTTTCTATAACTCATGTTGGCAATGCAATACTCACTGGGGACTTCTGGTTGGCTGCAATGGTCCTCTTCAGTGGAAGAAGCAGCTAGGGATGTTCACCTTTGTTTGGATGTCCTTCAAGCGCACCATATCACTTCATCTTCATGGGGTCAGTGCTGCCTTCCCAGTCCTTCTCTCCTTCTCCCCTCCAACTTCTCCATAGATTTTTGCAGAGGTACCAGATCCCCAGGTTAGAGGTTGTCTATTTGTACGCTATCTGCCATACCCTCAACTCTGATTCCTACAAGGCCTATCCCACACTGCATTGCTGGCAGCATTGTGAGTCTCACCTGAGTTACAAAGACTCTTCCATAAGCTCCTGAAGGAGAACTGCAACATGGGCCATTTGAACCTGCTCCCATTCACTCACTTTCTCAGTTTGACTAGACTTTGTTCCATTTCTGAGGCCAACAGGCAGTTGAACAGAATGAAGAATAGAGTACTACTGAGGTGCTACACAATATGAGGAAAACCTCCAGCATCTGATTTGCTTTACCACCTTAGGCATGCGTTATCTTGCAATTGACCATGACCCTCGACATACAGCCTGGAAAAGCCATTGAGAGCCAAGAGCATGGTGCTCACCAAGAGACCAGGACCAGTGTAAGTTATAACACGCAGGCAGCTTTTACGCTTATTAACAGTGATGACTGTCTAGCTGTCTAGAAGCACTAAACCAGGTGGATTTTTTCCTGATGTTCTAACTTAGTGATTTTTGTGCCAAGTTGCCTCCCTAGAATCATATCTGCTAGTGATCTGGATTTGCTTGCTACTTCTGCACTGGGTTTGGCATTTAGGAGGCACCACTGGAAGACAACAAACACTGAAATACAGGTTCCTTCCAAACCCTCTTAATATTCCTCCTACTAACGGTCTAGGAAGGTACACACTGTAAGTTAAAAACCGCTAGCAGCATGTAAGCATTTCACTTGCAGACAGCTGTGGGTTTTATGGCTCAGACTTTGCCATTTTCTTTCCCAATACCACACATGATGGAATAGGCATCGCAAAAGACCATATGACAGGTGAAGGGGCTGTGGAGGTAGACTATGCCAGGAACACTTGTCTTCTTACAAAACTTTTTTATTCATGGAAGGAAAAAGCACATGCATGGAGACAGCATGGGACATGACCTGAGCACAAAAGCAACCAGTGTCCATAGAAAAAAAACTTTAAAATTCACAACCCTTCAATTGTATGTAGGCAACTCTCTTGCTGGTTACCCAATATTTTTACCCCCATAACCTCACAAGCTGTTGCTGCAGGATTTGGAACAGGAGAATATGATTCCTTCTCAATGGTTTTAGGGTGCATAGCTGTCTTAATTTGTTATCCACAAGACTCTATTCACTCGAGAAAAAAAAAAAAGCCATTAACCCTCCCTCTGCTTTCCTCTGCCAAAATTAATGTGGTGACTTTGTTTCTATAAAGGGAAGAAGTAGGTGGGAACATTTCTTCAGGGATGTTGACTTCCAAAATGTGAACACTACATGCCACATATGGAAGGGAGCTTGATGTGGATGTGGGAACTGCCTGGTCACACACAAGGTTCTCTGTGGACAACTTGGCATAGAGCTGCACAACCCAACTGGGAGACAGGGGAGACAAACAGCTCCTCGAATTCTCCCTGGAATATGCTCCTGTCACATTCAGGCAGAAGCAGTAACACTGGAGAAGACTTTTGCCTGTCATGACACAAGACTGTTAAAAGTTAAACTGTCTTGGGAAACAAGTCTCAAAGCAATGTGCAGACATTTATCCATCTTAATGACACAAAAGACTCAACAGTGATGTTTTACATAACCAAATAACAGCTTGTTGCATAATTCACTGATTCTGTTACCATGGTGCTCAGCTAGCCTTGAGCATACTGTCTAGAACAGTAATGTGCTTCAGGTATCATGATGGTAAAACCCAGGACCAACATTGTACTAGCTGTGTGTTTTTGTCTAGCTGTATGCTGAACTGTATAGATCACTGACATTGTCAGTGTGAAGGACTGTCATAAGCATTTGGTATTATCTGTATTTGTCTACAAGACTGAGGCTGTGGTGAAGCAGAAAGAGAAGGCCAGAGTCTTTTTTCTGTAGAATATTTTGAAGGAAACTGAGTTTCATCACTATCCAGTGACTGCTGTGGATGGCTGAGGAAGGCAGTCACAGAAATACAGAAAAAAATGTTGAAATACCTGGGCTTCTTGATGAAGATATTTCTCTTGAATACTGCAGGTATCTCAGTGAAAAACAAATGATCCAAATGCATATTTTTCCTTGAACACATTACAGCCATTCCACACAGGTATTGTACTCATCACCAGTTATTCATTAAGCAGCATGACTAATGTCTGTCATGTGGTGTTTGTTCACTCATTATCTGTCCACGGGTGAAGAAGACTGGTGCAGTGGTATGCAGGTTGGTTTCTTTATTATTATGTAGTATGTGTTACTGTACATCCAGGGCACAAAACATGCTAACTGTAAATACTTAGGTCAAGAATTGTGAACAATCCCACAGAGAATTTCTGAACTACCTACAAATGTCTCATATTAAATTCTACATCACCTGCAGACTGGTCTTATTTTTTCCATGTACTGGACTGTACCAGAGAAGGCAAACTGCTTGTCACAATAGTACACCCCTCAACTTGCTTAAAACCATACATGGCTAGATGCATATCACTTGAAAGTAATGTTGGAGGTGTCTAGCTTTCAATGGATAGAGAAAAGTGAAAGATGCAGAGTTGACAGGCATTATTGAGAAGACAGCCATCAACCAGGCAAAAACAGACTTCCAAGTGAAAAATGGCAGAAGCTTGAAGAGAAGGTCATGTTTCATACTCAGTACAACACACAATCTTTGCCACTACATGACAGGTTTCCTTTGCCCAAAAAATGTCTTTTATTTGCTCTATCTAAAACATCTTCTGACATTTATCCATTCATTTCAGGCTGTTCTAGGAAACATCTGTACAGCAAATGTGTCTTAGACATACAGCTTGGATGAAAGACATTTCCTTTTGGGCTGGACAGCCTGAAATAATGACCTATGCAAATAATAGAAATGATTGATACTTATGGTATTGCTCACCACAGTGCTATCTGCTGTTTCCCGCCTGATTTTTTTAATGAGATTTGCAAGCCTTTGAGTGAATAACCCCAGCCTTTTCATTAACTTAGCCAGCATGAAAAGCTGTGGGGCCTATGTGGCAGGTGCTGTGGGTTAACAATAGGGGTACTGTTTAATCCAAGGGAAACAGAGAGTAGAAAAGGGCCATGAATAAAAGGATATAGGATCTTTTATGAGGTCAGGAGAGACATTTTAGATCAGGAGGTGCAAAAAGAGGCCAGCTACAAAAAATATTCCTTTTTGCCACACTCACTTGGACAGCAGCATGAAATTATGCCTTGCAATTTGTTCTGCAAAAGACAAAGGACTCAAAGAGAAGTATTTAAATGCGAGAAGTTTGTTGATATTCAGAGGATCGCCTCTACTTGTGGGAGCTGTTGGCTACAGTTCCTAAGGGGATAGACTATTCCTCTGGATGGTCCTCCTTACCAGGCTCACCTCTTTGAAACTAAGAGTATCTCAAGGAGTCAGTCTAAGAACAGCAATAGCATTTCAACACAAGGAAAAATGGTATGTGATTTACAGGTTTGTTTTTAAACATTGACTGACTCAGTTACTGAGAGCACTAATTATTACAATCATGATTGGGAGTTTAGACTGGAAAGTAGAAATGTTGAAATTGCAAACAAACTTTTTATAAAATGCCTGGAACTGGTTTTGCTCTCATCTGTGCCTTATAATTGCAGTAGGTTCAGGGTCATTCGTGTCATTCCTTGTGCCTTTAAGATAGTGTTTCAGTGGTATAAATTGGTCTTTAGAGACTCGGAGGCAGATGGAGAAGGGTCTGGTTTCAAAATTTAATCAAATACCTTCCAGTTACGAAGCACAGATGTGTTACAGGGTCAGGAACACACAAGTGTAATATTGCTATAATGTGTCAGGCTACTGCTGCTGCTGTTGGAATTATCTAACCATTTGCAGGTGACTTAGAAGAAGATGCAAGAGCACCAAAGGAAAATTATACCATAGTTTGCCTATAGGAATGGTTCTTCCTCAATAATTTCAGTCACTTGCTGTAAGTATTTACATACCTTACAGTTTCTAAACTTTAACTTTAAATCAGCAAGCGGGGCAATGTGGCCAATGGCTTTTCAAGTTTTGCAGAGGTCGTGGGCCAAGTGATAACACCTGGGAATAATTTTAGCGTGATAATTATGCACAATGAAATTCTTCTTTCCATTTTAATTAGGAGTTCTGCCTTACAGATTCGTAAAACATTCCCTATTTTTACCTTAGTAAAAATGTTTTTGTAGTTTCTCTAAGACATTTGTTATTTTAAAAGTGTTTCTTATGATGCTATTTGATCTCTCCTCTAGCACATATATATGACCTTTTTTGTTTGGTCAGTTTTTTGCTACTATTACAGTTTGGCAATCGTTTTCTTAATGTTTCCTTTACACAACTGGGGAATCCCATGCAAAGACAGTGATGCTGATCATGTAACATGCTTGTGGATTTTGTGGTTTCTCCAGTCCTGCTTATAGGCTGCTGGGAACCTCCTGCAGATGTATTTTCACTGAGCACTGGACACTTTAGTTGGAAGGACTGCTTATGGGTCATGCAATTTTCTGTGGATAGTCTCACACAAGAGTATCTACTGTACATGATTCAAAGTTTTACAGATAGGTGTCTCTGGATACCTCCTAACCAAGGCACATTCCTTTTCCTTCCGCATGCTTTCCTTTCTGTTTTCTCATACTCTGCTGTGTATTTTCTACTTACTTTCTTCCTCTTTCCTATTCTGCTCTAGTCTCCTTTCTCCTGTTTCAATTATGACTGCGTGAGAAATTTCATCTGGCTCCTCTTAGCCTCTTGGTGTGCTGACTCCAGTTGACATACCTATACATCCTCAAATCCTTAGTAATTATGCAGTTGATTTTGGACAACTCTATTTTTTAGTGTCTTCTTCCTGTTGAGGGTTGTATGTATCTGTCTGGAGAAGGCAGAAAAAAGCTATCCCCACAAAACCAGTGTCTGTATGATGAACCATAAAGCACTTTGCCAGGGTGCAAAACACAGCACTGTATTCTCTCACTGACTTGCTCTTCCCCTGACTCATTTAACCCTATTTCTAGCCCCATCTATTCCAGCCATGTTGCCTTCCTTCTGCCTCCAAGTGTGAACATGAAGAAGCGTGCACTTGTGCACGGGTGTAAGCAGCAGCTCCTAGGAAAGGCTTCATGAACGGAGTGAGCTTCAATGCAGCTTCAGCCCAGATGGGGTTTTGAGCATCCTGTGGAAAATAACTAGCCAGTGTTTCTCCCTTGCTCCAAACACGCACACAGGCATGCATAGTAGCATTTATTGAATGCACAAAACGCATGAAGAAAAGGGAGACTCAGACCCTGCTGCGAAGGATCTATAACACGCACTTGTGGAAATCTCAGGGACTAGAGAAACCAGCCAACAGCCCCCTTTTTCTCCTCATAGCTCTTTCTTGCCTTCCCCCTCGGCTTTGCCATCGCTCTCCTTTCATAGCGTCCCAGCGTCGAAAAACGAGAAATTCCACAGAACCTGGCAGCACGAGGGAGCGGAGGGACATCAACCCTTCTCCCTTAAGGCAAAACACGGAGCGCCAAGCACAGCTCCGTGCGCAGGGACCACCCGCTCAGGGGGAAGCGCTGGGGTCGGGCTCACCTCAGCGGCCGCCACACACTCTCCCCGCGGGAGGAGCTGAGGTCGCGACCCCGCTCCCCTCCCTTCAGGCGGACCCCCGCGGGAGAGCGATGGTGGTGGCCGACCCCAACAGCCGCGCACCGCAGCCGTGGGGCGGGGCCAACCTTTGGCGGGTGCCGGGGCGCCCCGCCGGCCTTTCCCCCGGCGGCAGCCTCGCATGCGCGGGCGGGTAGGGGGAGGAAGCGGGAGAGCACCAAATTCAAACTGGTGCTGGGAAGGGAGGGGAGAAGACCAGGGGGAGAGGAGGAGGGAGGAAAGAACGAAGGGAGGAGGAGAGAGAGTGGGAGGGGAGTGTGAAAGACTAAGGGAACGCGGCAGAGGCTGGGAGAGGCAGCACGGCGGACGACAAGGGAAGCCAGAGCTGTCAGGGAAAGGACAGGGCGGCTTCGGGCACCTACGGCGGCAGCGCGGGGCAGCCGCCCCAGCCCGTCCTCCCGCCGGCACCATGGTGGACAGGGGCCCCTTACTGACCTCGGCCATCATCTTCTACCTGTCCATTGGGGCGGCGATCTTCGAGGTGCTGGAGGAGCCGCACTGGCGCTCGGCTACCGACGACTACAAGCGGCAGAAGACGGAGCTGCTCAAGCAGTTCCCTTGCCTGGGCCAAGAGGGACTGGACAAGATCCTACAGGTACAGCGGGAGCCGCCGGGGCCGGGCCCGGGGTGTGCGGGGCGGCAGCAGCAGGTGCTGCCGGGCGCCTCGGAGTGGAAAATACTGCGCCTTGGGGCGGCGGACGGGAGGGAGGGGAGCTGCGGGCTGCAGAGCCGGACGACTTCCCGGGAGCACCCCACCGTAGCTGCGTCCCCACAAAGCTCGGTGCCTAAAAGCTGCCCCTCTAGCGGGAGCGTGGGGAAGCCTCTTAATTATTCCTAACTACTTAATGATAGAGTGATTAAATGGGGCCACGTTTCCTCCTCTTCCCCCGAGAAGTGGTGAAGGCGCTCTGGGTTGATTTCAGTTTTTGCTGGCTGGTCCTGGGGCTGGAGGAGCGGGTTCACGCCCGCAGTGTGCTCCCGTAACGCCTCCGGTAGCCGTGAATGCAGCTCTTGTTTTAGCACATGGGGTGGTTTCTTCTGCCTCAATGGGTCTTGTGTTATGAGGTGAAGCCTGGCGTCTTGATCCTGTTCTGTTTGGTCTGATGTCCTTCCCTTTCTCTTTTTTTACGTTATTTTCATATGAAATGCTGAAAACGTGCCTGGGGGTTGGGTGCGGGTCCCGAGGTCAGTCGGGGTTATCGGCTTGCGTGGAGGGATGCTCACAATTCACGTGCGCTTATTCTGATTTCAGGAGAATTATTTCCTTCCAAGCCATAAGGAGTTGATAATCGTCCTATCTTGCTCATCTGGCAGAATACTTCTTCAAAACTAATCGTTAGTCAATAGCATGTATTAAATCATAGAGCAGTATAAACTTGGTTAGTGCCTCTTTATGGATGTGGCGTCAATCAAAATGTGGTGACAAGAGATGGTGAGCCATAAAAAAACAGTTTGCCCAGATATGTGGGGCTCCAGTGCTGAGAATGAGTCATTTGGGACTTTACTCCAGAGATGTTTATATTGACTAGATCTTCTGGTCATTGTGTTTTGTATTTCTTTTAAATTTTTTTATATTTAAAGTCACTAAGTCTACTAAAATGCTAAAATACAGAAGACTGAGGAAATGGCTCATTAGTTGTATTGGTGTAATCAATACTGTAAAAGCTTAAAAGAGTTCTTGATCCTAAAAGTTTATGGTTTAAATTCTCTTTCTTCATTTGGTGACTGCTTTCTGTCTGCTCCAGATAGCAGAGCTTTCTGGTGGCATTGTTCTTCCTGTCACTATCTTAGTACCTTATTAAATGTGTTTTCGTGGTATGGAGTAGAACGGCTAGATAGAAGCTTGAGACTATAAAGGGATGTTGGAAAATGAAACATGCTGGGTTTTTTGAGCATGATTTTCCTGGAATCTTGCTGAAATCTTATTCTAGGTTATATCCGAAACCTGTTCTCATATCCTTAAGAAAAAACCCTTATTTGGACTGGGATGTATGTTAAGCCTGGCATGTTTAACTTGCTGCAGACAAAATGTAAATCTAGATTCTGGCTGAAATTAGGATGAAATTCATACTGATATGAGAGGATCATTAGTTGTTTTGTTTCCCTGTGATCCTTATCACAATTAATCCTGAAGTGGCAGAAAGATTTTTCTGAAAACTTCACTTTCTCTTTTCTTCCAGACTTGTAGTTTTGTTCCTGTTCTTATTCAACTTCTATATGAGAAGTGATTGAAAGAAAGTCAAGTAGCATTTCTTATAGAGGAGGATGGCAAAGTGAAACCTAGCCTAGCTGAAGCTAGCTGGGATGGGGGAAATCATGTAAGGACATCAGGATTTCATCCTGAGAGAACTATAAAGTATATCAGAAAAAGTCTTTGTAGGTGTCCATCGTCAACCACTGTCTATGCTGCTTCTGTCGGATTCTACTGAATCTTTAGCACATTGCTAACATATGCTCTCTTTTGGCAAGTCCCAATGATCCTGGCCTCATATTAAACCTCCCAAAAAATCTAGAATGTTGTAGATTTGAAAATGTGTATTCCATCCCCACCTCTGTTTTGCTCCTGTGAACCTCTTTCTTTAGTCTCTTCCATGGACTACTTGAACTTAATTAAGATTTTTAATTGTTTGACTAATTTCTCTGCTCTTGTCTCATTAAATTTATTTTAAAATTACATTTAGTCTTTGTTTTACAGCTTTTTCTCTCAGTCTGCTTGCGATCCCCGCTGACATGTGCCTTTTCAGAGCCACATTGACCTTTGCTGTTACTTTATTGATACTCTCTTTAATATCCCCATTTAAAACACACTGGACAAAGATCTACAAATCTCATCAACTATAGAACTTAAAATGGTTGTTGGTAGAATGCAAGGATGCTAAGAAATGTTGTGTTAGCAACAATTCTGTTTCCAGAAGCAGCCTGAAAGATAAGGACTGAGTTATTCAGTGACTGCTCTCTTTTTCTTTTGTCATTGCTCCCCATCCAGGTTAGCTTGTGTATTCATCTGAGCCTAATGTTAGCTGTAAGTGCAATGGGAGCTCTGTATGGAATGGCTATAAAGATCTGTAATGTCATCTTAACCACTTAAAAAGATAAGTAGGTTATCGGCACAGATTCTCAGCTAACGTGCAAAACTAGTATCTTTGTACTGGCAGTTCAAGTAATTTATGAACTGGGTTGTATTAGGTCAAATACTGTCTAGAGTTTGTATTCTGTAATAAAGATTTCATAACACTTTACAGTAGAAACACACTCCAATAAATGTTCATCAAAATGTGTTTAGTATGCTTTCAAAAAACTCGCATGCTGAGCATGGTAGGATATGCTAAAAAGAGAGCCCTTTTCCCCAGTCCTGAGAAATGCCTAAAAATAAACATGTTAAAAACAGTTTTTAGAAAGTCTCTTATGTGAAGAATCCATTTGCTTTTGATTATTTTAAATACCGTATTAGTTGTTATTATAAGTAGTAGACAAAGCACTTAAACTCTTCTTGCAGTAATGCTACGTAGACCCTGATTTTAAAGATGACTTACTCTGGATGGTGTATAGGATAGCTGCTGCCTGCCCATGCTCTTCCAGATAAAGCTGATTTCTTAAATGAAAATGTGGCTGAGATGCTTGCTTCACATAACCATTTATGCAGGCCTCCAAAGGCACTCAGCCACAGCCATGTGTTGGCACAAGGAACTATGTAATCTCTCCTCACTAAGTACAGTTACCTTGGAACAAAGTATCTTATGACACTGGAATATCTACAAAAATAAGCATTTTTGATAGTAATGTAACTGCCATGTATATTGGCATTGTGGAACTTTAAAAGTAGCGTAATATCTCTGTCTTTATAAAAATCTATGGCTTATCCTTGCCTCTAGCTGCTGTGGGACAAAGCCCTAGGACTTTTTAGGAAGAGGGGGAGAAAGCGAAGATCCACAGTGATGACACCTTTGCCTGCCCTGTTGTATAAATGAGGTTTGGAGAGTAAAGCAAATGTTAAGGCAGTTCAGTCATTTAATTCTTCTCCAGTTCCTTACTTTTACTCTTTATTACTCCATCCTGATTGTGAAACATCAGCTTAATGATAAAGGAGCTATTCACACAGGGAGGAGCCCCCTTGACCTTCATGTTACTGTTCACATGAGCAAAGGTTAGCCAACACTGGGCTTATTTACTTGGAAATCCCTTTTACTGGTCCACCAGAGTAATCAAAAAGTCAAACACTTCCTATTGATAAGCATCAAGAGTGATGAAAAGAAAATGAAGAATCTGAAGATGAGTGAAAATGGCTACTTTAAAACAGAGCAATAAAATGAAAAGAGAAGTTGTTGGCTCCATTTAGGAGACACAGACAAACATACTGGGTATGAGAACAAAAAAGTGAGGTCTTTATTTGAAGAGCATACAAGACTCTAAACAGGCTTCAGAGAAAACTTTAGAAACCTAAATGTTTAGACTTAAAGCCCAGTGCTGTGAACAAGCATTTAGAAGACTGTTAAGGAAAGCTTCTGGGATATACATGGCACACAGGATGTTTATGCTAAAGGAAGTAACAGTCAAGTGGCTTAATAGTAATTTTTCCCCTTTGTTTTTTTTTATGTCAGGACATCTTTGCACAAATATCAACAGGTGCATTTACAGGATTTAGGTTTGGATCTGAGGATGCCGAAGTTTGCTTCTAGACATGTTTGTTCTTGGAATTTGTCAGTTATATTATGAAACTTTAAAATTATTCTCTGATTTTGAGCACTTTTTCCCACAATGGTTTACTTACAAGTTGCTACTTCAAGGTTTGAATCTATGTGCAATATTCTTAGGAGAGTCTGCAAACTATAGTTTTCTTAAAAACCTGAGCTAGATTTTCTTTTATTTTTGTTAGTTCAACATCTAATGAAAAATTATGGCTTTTGCTTATGTTTTGTAGCATGATTATTTTTTTTTCCAGTGTGAAGTTAATATGAACAATTTTTTCATAATCTTTCCCTTTCGATATGTTCTTTAGGAGATTCTAAAGTACTAGGCTTTGTTTGGTCTTAAACTTTCTGATCCTTTCTGTCTAGGGTATTCCTTTGTTGGAATGCCAGATGAGCTGCATCTTTCAAGACTAAGACTTTTGTATGGGCTTAATGCAGTAAAGCTGAGCAGCTATCAGACATGGACAAGTGGATGCCAATGGAAAATGTTTGACTGGAAAGTTGTTAACAACTACATCTAATATGTCTTGTATAAATCTTTGAGGTGCAAATTAAGGCTTGCGCCTGAGAAATAGGTATCACTAGATTTGTCAAACATATATCTTTATGCACCTACAAAATTCAGAAGGGATGAACTGAGATGAAAAAAGGAGGAAAACTGTCCACAGTTCTCTGTGGCATCTCGGACTGTCTTAGGATATTGCCACTGCAGCATTAGGAGAAGAAAACTGAGGACAGGCAGTACTATGTTATACCACAGCTTTTGCCTGTGTGCTTTTACATACAAACCCAAATGTAAGCAAGCATTCTTTTCTGTGTGGGTTTTTTTTTTTTGTGGGTTTGTTGGGTTTTCTTTTTTCTTCCTGTTTAACCATTAAATTGTTTAAACTTTCTTGGAACATAGTTAAACAAAGCTGATAATGCATACAATGCAATTCTCCCTGCTGATGGAGCAATAGTAGTTGATCAGAAGTTTTCCTGCAAAAGAAACCCCATGGGCTTTTCTTTTTTCCTGCAATGTACTTAATACTTGAATGCTTGTAATATGTTGTCGTGTTACTTTAGGACAGAACATTTGTATTACCTGACATGTTACCTTCTGCTACTAGGTGTGTTTTCTGGCAAGCTCTGCTTTAGAGGTGATGGCATGCAAGAAGATGTACAGGTTATCAGCAGCTTGTTGTCCTGCCAGGTCTTGGAACTCCTGCTTTGGTTCACAATGTGTTTATGGTTATTGCAAGATATCTTCTATTGCTAGTGAAGGTACAGTGCAACGATGACTTTGTGCAGATTTCCTTCTTAAAAAAACAAATAGTTGTTTTGCTATTAATACTAATTAAACACAATTTATTGTTTCACTTTTCTCTGAATGCCATTGACCTTCAGAGCAATCACATTTCAGTCCAGTACTCCACTTAGATGTCAACATAGTAACATAGAAGCAGAAACAGGCTGGATTGTAAGTGGCATACTATAGTCTGATTAGCAGGGGAGAATGTGAGAATATTTTGTGCTTTGCTGCTGTAGGGCTGCTGATCACAGTGCCTATATTTGCAGGGATTTTATTTGACTCTTTATGATCCTGTGTATTGAATGCCTATGAGCAAGTAATTAAATTTCTTCTAAAGTTTTGTTTAGTCCAAAATCAGTTCAGCTCATAAGCTCTAAGCCTCTCTGTAGTGTGAAACAAAACATGGTAATGGAACAACTGGAAGAGTTGCACTCTTCATCTAAATTAAAACCCCATCTGAAGCTTTCCACGTTGCTACAGACATTCTCAAGAGAAGTATGCTTAGTTGCAGATTGAGCCCTTAAATTGTGGTATGTAATAGACACTGCAGCTTTACTAGCTGTATTTAATGAAGGGATGGCTTAGGCTTGAAGGCATAACTTCATGTTCCTTTATTTTTTGTCCTCATTCTGGTTCAGGCTCCTCAACAGCACTGCTGGTTCTAGTTACTAGATCTTTTCTTTAAAACACCAAGTTCTTTAGCAGGGAACTTAAGACTGTCATTTTTTTGTGTCCATCCATGTTATTTTATTATGTCTTTATGTTAGCGTTCTTAGATATTACTGTGCTAGTTATGTACTTACCAATATTTTAATTGTAGGCACGAGAGATGCCTCTGAGGCATGCCTTGCCCTAGCAGCTCTATTTACAGTCAAATCAGTAAGGAAGTTATAATATTTTTTTTTCCACTGTGTTGTGTGAACTTCAGTGGATCAGCTGCTGAAATGTTTTACACTCATGCCTTGTACACTGCTTTAAGAGAAAGAAACATGAATGATGAGAGGGGAATTAGAAACTCATAATAGGTTGTATATGATAGCCTTTGAATCTGAAATCAGGTTACTTTTCTTACAATAGGTCTATCTGTAGTTTTTCTTGTGACAGACCTGTCACAAGACCCCTGTTTTGGGATCAATACCTATAGATCAGCCCATCTGTAGAACTATATTTCTGCCTTAGTGAAAGGTAGACATAGATCATGATTGAGCAAACTGGCAAATACTAAACTGACCTTGTTCTGTGCTGGCATCTTACTAATATTGTTTAAGTAGGTTCCAGCTGCTGAGAAACAAAACCCAGACCCGTGTCTCTGAGGTTGCAACAGGTGCAGAAATAGTCCCAGTTGGACCTATCACAGGTTTCTGAACTCTGATCCTTCTAAATAACAAAGATGACAGTTATTTAACAATATTTTTGCTTTAACTAATGAGATTGTCAGATAACAACAGTGAATGGGTTGTGACTAATGGAACTTGAAGACAATTCTGTAAATGATTGTGAAGGTCCTGAGATAGAAAACATAGATCAGTATAGTATTCTTGGTGGCTTGGCTAAAATACCAAATTCATCAGTGATGACTTCTGTATGTTACCTCCAAATGTTACCTGCATTTGTGTAATCTTTTGCAAGTGCTCATATTGCTGCTCTTTTTTACTCCCAGCCCACTGAAAGGAGCAGAAAAGCTTTGGAGGAAAGTTGCTTAAGAGTCATGTGAGATCTGTCATTAGAGAAACAGCAGCTGTAAGTATTTTGATCTGGCCTATGAGGAAAATGAGGCTGATGAGCCTCTTCCAGGCATCAAAGAAGCAGGAGAGGTGTTTGGAGCCAAGCAGCTGTATAAAAAAAAAAGAAGGGATCTAATCAAGCTCACTGGTGATACTGACTTCTCCCTTGGTTTTTCTTGCATCAGTCTGACTGGAACCCTCAAACTACTGTGTGCTCAGCTGTTACAGGTGCTGCTAACCAGCTTCACAAACTGTAATTCAGATATATTGGAATCAAGCTAAATAGTTGAACTATGATAACTTGCCAGTTGAGTTAAAATTTCCACCTTCAGGCTGTGGTGTGTACCTGATTGCAGAATGACAGGGCAGTTCTGTAATCAATTCTTGCCTTGTTGGCATGAGGTTTTTTGAAGGGCCCTGGAATTCCTGCTTAGAAAAATTTCTCTTTCTTATAGGTGTCAGTGCACTCTGAAAGATTTTTACCTGTGTTACTAATAATTTGCCCTCTTAAAATAATACTTGGATTTTTCAGAGTTAAATTTTTGGGGGGGTTTAGAGAAGAAGGCAAGAGAAGGGAGAGGAAGAATGAAAAACTTTGAAGTTGCTTCTGTTTTAGTTACTGGGTTTTCTGCTACCTTTACTGAGGCTACGTGATTTGTTATAGTAATACTAGATTTTCAAGGTAGTATCATAGCTGGATTGTGACTGTAGGATAACTGCTTTTTATGTAGTGCCTACATAGTCTCTGCAGGGTCCTAAAGCTGTCAACTTGATTAATGAAATGAGTATAGATGTCTTTATGTTTAAAAGCAGTAAAATATAGTTCACACTCTGAGCATGCCTTGGCTTTATTTTCATGTGTTATAAGAATGCTTGCTCATCTCTGCTACAATTAGGACAGTAGGTTATTTGAACAAATGTCCCCACAGCTGACTGCATGTTGTTTCCTAGTAGAGAAACACTTCAATAAAGTAGTTTCACACTAGGCATTGACTAGGTGCTTTCAGATGAGTTTTGTGCATCTTAAGAAAAGCATCTCACTTCTTTGAGGTAACTGCTGCTTTTCTGTGGTTTTGATGACTTTCTTATATGCTAAGCAGTTTTTAATCTTGCAGGTTCAGTACTTAGCAATGTGCAAGTGTTTCCCCTGTCTCAGCTTCTAAGAAGGTAATAGATGCCTGCTGAATGGTTAGAAATGTCAGTTGCAGGAAGGAGTGTAACAAACAGAAGACAGCAACTATAGTGTTCCTGCCATCTGATCCCTCTTCCCTTTAATACAATAGCAAGAAGATAACAGAATGGTTTGACTTTCATACATCCTCAGGGGCTGGATGGTTAAGAAGTGACAGAGCAGTCTGTTAATTACCTGCCACATGTCAGTGTTGTAAATTACTCTTTGCCGTGACTTGTGTTAAATGTTTAGGAGTGGCCTGCAAATGTATGGGAAATTTTATGAATCTGAAAGTGTGCACAGTTTGGTAATCTGAAAGTTGACAGGATTTTCAGTTCACTAAACTTGCTTTTTCAGTTATCCAAAACACTGTCTACAGGACATATGCAATAACTTGTTTGCCATCAGGTTTTGCCCAGGAACTAAATGTGATACATGACTGAAAAAAATTATTGAAGCAGTATCTGCTCTGCTTTTTGTCAAATTTATTGATTAGAAACTCTGTTGGGAAGAAAGCCTCTTCTGTGTACTTTGTAATATGCAACAGAACATTATAAAATAGCAGATCATATTCCAGTGTAGCATGTTGTGTGCATTTAGTTTTTAATGTTATACAATCCCTGTAAAAATGGGAGTTGTGTGTATGCTGACACAACCGTGTTTAATAAATAATCTAATGCATAGGCAGTTCTTGCCAGCAAACCGATGCTATTGCCAGTTTAATTCACTCACCCTGTAGAAGAAACACGGTAAACTAGGCAAATTATTCTGTTATTTATTTGAAAATATTTGTCCAGAGCAGCCTTCTCTCCTTCCCCAATCCTCAGAAATCAGTCTTGAGCTAATCTAGTGTTGCAGGTATTTATAGTAATGCAAAATAATTTGTTTCAGGTTAAGCCCTGGATAAAGCTAAATTCATAGTGACAAAAATCTTGAAGCAAATAGTGTTTCTGTGTCAGATTTTTTTCCCCTTGGTGCCCCTCTTAACATAAACTAATCACCTTGCCGTTCATACAAAGCATCCTGTCCATGTTGACATTGGAAGCCTGCCTTGCCTTGCCTTCTCCTCCTGCTGTCTGATGTACTAATACAGGGACAGAGACTAGATTGAAGTTATGTAAAGTTTTCGGGTGACCCACAAACTTTCTGTTTGTTTGGCTTAACAAAGTGAGTTAGTAAGGGTTCTACCCCAAAGTTCATAGCCAACAATGTGACTCTGTCTTGTTCTGTAGTTCAAAAGTCTACTGCTCCACCCGAGTCTGATCACTTTCAGTTTTGTTTCATTAATTTGGTGCTGCTGTTTTAGCAGCACCTGCTGGCTTCCCCCCCCCCCCCTTTTTTCCTCTTTTTTTTTTCACCTGTGCTACCAGCCCACTTTGTCAGCAGCTTCTAGTTTGTTTTCAGAGAAGCAATAAAATTTTGTACTGAAATTTGGGGGTGAAATACAAAAATGCTGATGAACCCAAAAGCCTATAACATTTTAGTCATAACTACTAAGAAGCAAACCCAAATAGTTCTTAGGCTGTTCTAGCAAAGTAACTTTTTGTATATTTCTTATTCTGAAGCTTATTTTTATGCATGGTTATAAATGGAAGAGAGCATCATATGCTGCTTAATGCAATGTTACTTACCGCTGCAGTTCATTCACTGAGTTGAAAAGCCTCTAGGACTCTGTAAGCAAAGTTTTCAAGCTTGGATTATCTGTGTTTTGACTTGTCCTAATGAACTATTCTTATACACTGAAAGCATGAGGGTAGGGGGGAAGTTTAAAAGGAAACTCAGCTTCCTCTTTTACTACTTGTGTGTTGTATCAAGGAGTTTCTGTCTAAATATTCCAATTTATACTCTTTTATGAGTGAGTGAAAATCTGCTGGTTAATTTGATTGCTGGGTTGCTGCTTCTGGTGCTTGAGGCCTTGTTTAAACGGGGGAGGGGGGGAATTGCAACACTTCAAAGGTATGGTCCAACCCATCCCCATCTAGTTAATGAATCTCAGTAAACTGTTTTGTTGACACTAGGATTGTTTTGCTTTAATTTAAATCTACTTAAATCAATTTCAACTAAACTGAAATACATTATTTTGGAAACTCACTGCTTGCATGGGTTAGCTTCTGCTTATGCAATTGGTACCAACTCTGTCGCAATAGTCTCATGTAAACACTGTCTAGTTCTAACCCTGCCTAACATAGGTCACCGACTGGTGTGAGAGCTTGATTAAACTCTTGACTCTTCTGCTTCCACTTTCTTATCTCTAAAAGGGGGGCAACAGCATTTTCCAAAGCCCTTCTAAAGGGGAGTTGGCTACATTGGTCACTGTGTATGTAGTCAGATAGGAAGGAAACCTAATCTGCTATTACAGATTATTCTAACGTCTTATTTTCAGTTGATGTAACAGAAAAGCTGTTGAAATACTTTCCCTGCTTCCAACCAAGAAAAAGTGTGTTACAGGCATATTGACTCAGAAGACCTCAAAATTCAGCTGTATAAAAGAAAGCTATGAAATAGTCTGATAGGTTGTATTTCAGAATGAGAAATAAAAACAGCCAAAGAGAAGTTGGGACACTCAGCATCTGCTGAACAGCTGCAGTTCTCATGCAGCAGTAACCTTTAGTTAATTTGTCTTCAAAACATGTCTATGTGAAACTTGGGAAAGTGTAAAGGAAACAGTTCTATAGTTGCATTAATCACAAGAGCAAGGGAATGCTGGTTAAGCACCGAATATGCTTTTCATCAAAATAGTTTATTAACTAGTTTATTAAACTGGAATTTAGTCCTGAAATTGATGGGGAGGGGGAATCTATATCAACTGTTAAATTCTGTAGTCACTATCTGCTGTAAAGGAGTCAGCTGCCTCTTTAAAACTGCTAGTATTTACATCCGCCACACTTAAGATGAAAGGAGAAATAAAGTTAAGCACCCTTACTTCATTCAAGTATAGAATCTGCACACATCACAAATAGGTAAGCTTTAGCATATAATTCTGCAATGACAAAATAGTTCCAGTTAACTAATTTGCTGAATTATAAGTTTCACTTATTTAATTCTGCAGAAAACCAGAAAAAGGAAATAACCTTGTTGATCTCTTTCCGTTGATATCCCTTACATTGTTTGTCCTATGAATTATGATTTATAGGAAAATTAACTGCCCATGCTATACATCATGCATAAGCAAGTCTTAAACAGTGAATGCTGTAAAAATATTGACGTTCCTGGAAGAGGTTAATATCCCTACAAATTATCACTTTTTTTCCAGAGGAAACAGTAACACCTTTTTTTTACTGCAGAATGGAAATGCAGCTCCATTCATTTACTTTGTTTTAATTTATTTATTTTTAATGGGCTCTTATGACCGAAGTCTCACTTGACTTCACATTTCATCCTAAAATAGAAACTATTCAAAAACGTGAGGGTTTATTGGAGAATTAATTCATTCTCTAATTATAATATTTTACCTATAGTTTTCTTTTTCACACATCTGGGTTGGGAAGTCGCTAATAGAGCATGCTGTTACCTAGCTGTTATGGGAAAGAGGTTATCAGCAGGACAGCAAAGGTTAGAAATGAGGAGAAACTTAATTCAGATGTAATGATTCAATTTGCAAAAATAACCTGCACCTCAAAATTCATCATGTACCATCTTGCAACTGCTTGATTTCTGATCAAACAGTGGCTTTAAATTCTTCAGTGCTTTCTCTCAAGGGCTCAATTGCATGCTTGATTTAATTTCTAAGAATTAAAACTGCCGATGTGGCCACAAGAGAGTTCATGATTACACACTTAAGATACAGAAACATGATAAATATTTCCAAAGACCTGATCACAGATTTCTGTAGAGTCATGTGAGCAATGCTGGCTTGGCCTCATCTTGCCTTGGTAAGGAAGAAGGGACATGTGCTTAGGTCCAACCTTATTTGTGCTGAACATCCTTTTGCATCCTTATTTTTGAGTTTGCTGTGTGAAAACTGAGGCCTCAAACCTGGGACATTCCCTTCAGTAGAGGTAGTTTGGGATAGCAATGCAGAGTTTCCAGAAGGATGGAGGAAAAAAGCAAAACACTGAATTTGTTGCAGACCATGAAATTAATAAATATTATCCAGATCCCAGCTGGCACAGTGCAACAGGTCTCCACAAACACACCTGAACACAATGTGAAGACTTAAGTGTCTTTCATAAAAAAATTTCTCAAACTGCCCATTTTTTAAATGCATTTTTGTAAAATAGAAGTTTATGATGGATAACTGCAAAGATAAATGTAAGACTTGCCTTGCATTTTACAGAACATAAGAACAAAGACCTGCCCTTCTTCACTCCCCTGCCCCCCCAGTTGTGTAGTATTTCTGATGCAGTCCTTGATTAGCATTCTCTTTCTGTTATCAGCTGGAATATTTTAATGCAAAATTCGCTTAATCTGAAGAGGATAGTTCTTATGTGATGTTTGTAGCTGTAGCCATCTATAAACCTTCAGTAAATGGCTCATTGTGCAAGTAATGAGTGCACATAATCATTACAAAATCTCTAATCCCAATTTGTACTTCTGTTAAACATGACCTTAAGATGAGGCTTCCCAAAATCAGTTAGGGCAGTGTGTCCACTTTGTAGAACCACTAGTGTACTCAGTAAAGGAAATGACATGTATTTTATGATGTTTGAGCTTTTTTTAAAGACATTTAAAACTCTTGTTAAAGGTCTTCCAGGAAAAAATATAAATCAAGCTGGTGCTGCTAAAGTTTTGGTGTTCTATTTGTCAGTACAGTTGCCTCTTTCCAAGTACTTTGTTTTACTCTGTAGCATTTATCTTTCACCTACTCTGCATTGTGCCAGTTGTTGAGGAAGAACTGCAAGCCTTTGAATGGTGCCATAGAAGAGGTGAAACTGTTGACTCTTTCTCACAGCTTCTGTCTGAAGAGCTTCATCTTACTAAGAACTCATCTTACTAAGAGGATTTCACTGTAGGACAATAATATGCTCCCCAGTGCATTATAATTTTAATAAGGATTTCCAATCAAAAGATCTTATCTGTAATATCATGTTCCAGATATATTTACATTAAACTGGACCAATCAGTGTTTAGCTGGATCTTGATTTAGACAAGGAAGCTCCTCTACACTACCATGCTGCATGCTTTGATTAAAAACTATTGCATAGGTAGAGAACCTGCTTATATTACATCTTAATTTCAGGCATGTTTGTGGTCTTTTGTTGTAGTTTCTGATATAGTACAGAAAAAGCAATCACTGGTTTTATTTTTGCAGTACAAATTACTTTGACTGACCCATAAGGGTTGTCTTATTTTTCTAGCCCTTGTCTGCCTCTGTTCCCACCTCTTGAAGGGAGATGGCCAGAATTGTATAAATAGGGCTGGCTAAGTTTCACCAGTGCTTTGCAGAAATGACAGCAAGACATCCGGAAAGACATTTCTAGCATCTAGCTGTTCCTTCAAGTTCTTCCCCTTTTGTTTTTATTGATGTGCTTCTGTTGCTGAAACTGTATGACTGGAGTGATGAGATGTAATGAAAAAGAAACTATTCCCCTTGTATTTACTGCTGTTACGATAGCACTTTTATGTCATTAAATGGAAAAAGAGAGGCAGAATAAATGGCAGTGGGTGACTAAGACATCTTAAAGCTGAATTTAAAAATACCCAATTCTTGAAACTTATTTCTTCATTAAGATATGTTTCCTTGAAACTAAGGCAAGTAATGATTTGGTGTACAATTGGCCAGGACTGTTTACAGGCCTCTCAAATTAGCTGAGCAATAAATGCTTGAAAAAAGTGTTTTTATGTCAAAATTATGTCAAGGTCTGTAAAAGGACTAGGTTTACAGGGTGCCCAAGTGGGTAATATGAATGAAAGGTCGACTGCCATCTTTGCCATGAGTGCCAACAAATGACTGCAAAAGATATGGCTATTGTGCCAACTGATTGCTCTGTCATTACTTTTTCTTTAAGCTTACAGCACTTCTGGGGCTTATCACAACCCATGTGCTACCTCTATAGAACTTTATCTTCTCTAAATAAAAATTGATGCCAAAACCTGTACTACTTTGAAGGTCAATGAGGTCCAGTTTCAAGATATAGAAGTTCTGGAACTCTCCTCTGAACTTCAGGCTAATTGAAGGAGAAATTCAGTTCATAATATAGGCTGAAGGAGGAAATTCCAGAAACTAGATACATTTTAAGCTGTATTTTGTTAGTCTGCTCTCTCTTGTGGAAGGGTATAATCAAACTAAGTCAGATGGTTTTCCAGTTTTCTTCTATAGGCAGGCATTTTCTGTTGTTAAATCAAGACCCTTTCCTGGAATGACTGCTTTTCCATTACTTTTCTGATACTGTGGAAGCTGGGAGTATTAAGTGGTACATTTTTTTCCTACCTACTTGTTTGTCCCACTGGAGATAATTGTCTAGTCATGTCAATGGTGATTGTTTCCCAGGTTATTTTCCTGTTAAGTTCTCCATGTCAATGGGTAACCCCTCCCTCAACAACAATAACAAAAAAGCCAACAACCAAACCACAAACAAAAAGCCCCAAACCTAAACACTCCCTTTTCCCCTCCAGCCAAAAAAAACCCACCAAAATCAATACACATAAAAAGACTATGTTTGCATCTTGGCAAACATTGTGTCCTCTTAATTAGGTTTATTATTCAGCTGTAATTTTCCATGCAAAATTAAAAGATATCAGTACATTTTGTGGAGCTTGTGTGTTGGGAATGAAGAGCTGATGGTGCTAGTTGCCAGTGCTGATTGAGCAGGTAATCTTCTTACAGTATGTTACAGCAATATTAAGACTGTCTCTCCAAGTAGAAGCAACCCTAAAGACTTGCTGTAGCTAGAGTAGGATTCGTTGCAGTGATCAGTATTTGCATCTATATGAACTACTAAAATGGCCAGCAGATTAATGTCTGGTTTAATTTGGGGGTGGGAGGGCAGGGGGAGGAAGAAGAGAAGAATATTCAATACATCTAATTCTGGCACTTTAGAACTGCCCAAGATATTTATCCTTCTTCTGAATCCTGTTTCATCCTACTCATGCTCTGTCTAATTTTGATCAGCTTTCTAAGCAGGGAATAGCTGGCACGATTATTTACCTTCTGTATTTCCAAACAATAATGTGGAATTAATTTGACTGTAGACTCACAAATTGTTTCCACTGGACTGTGTCCTGAGGCCTCCTGACTCAAATATTAGCCACAATTAAATTTTTATGAGTCTTTCAGATTCAAGCAAGTACAAAGATTGTTCTTTACATCTCCTCTAAATTCATGATTTATTGCATGGCCTTCAGATAACAAGCAAAATCCAGGCTAGAGCATATATCTTCTAATTTTTGCGCTTAAAAACCTTTCTCCCCTTTCTTGTCTCTGACTGATTAGAGCTATTCTGGTTAATAAAATGAGATTGTGCTTGAAGAGCATGATTTGTCCTGCCAGTATGGGTTAATTAACAGATGCCTTTCTGAAGGATCATTTAGTCTGGTTAAACTGTAATCAAAAGACAAGAAAACCGATAAACACTGAAGACTGGAATAACAAGCCTTCCTATTTGTGACAAATACGCATTCTCTATGCTCATTCTTTTTGCTAACTAGGAAGCATGTAGAGTAAGAGAATACAGTGGCAAGAAAAGATGTTTGTGCCTCTAGTACTGTCTTTAGCAAGTGCATTTGGAAAACTTTGCCCATAACGTTTTTGGGAAGTCCTGGAGTCTGTATGCAGTAGTACACCAATCCATAGCAAGAATGCTCTTGCTTAAATCTTCTTTGTGTATACTAGTTATTCTGGGATGGCGTCGTGTTAAGAAGGACAGCTAACTTACATAACTTCAAGTGCCAATATCTAGAGATATCTTGGAGCTTGCTGTAGAGCAGTTCTAGCTTGTTTTGAGATATTTCTGTGTTATTTCTCAGTTCTGAGCACCTTAAATAAACCTCAGTTCCTCTGAACTGCACTAAATAGCGAATATTTTCCAGTGTCAAAGTATGTGTGTAAGGCTAAGATGTTAAATGCTTTCTATTCCCTTTTCAAGCTCAGTTGTGTTCTTTGAAGGACACACAAAAGGTTTTTTCATAGCATAAAGTGATGTATTTAGTCAAGGGTCTTCCCTCTGCAGAAGACCACTTCTCTGTTTCTCTGTTTGGTAGTATTTTCTATGTCTAACTGTGTTTAGTGCTGTGATCTTCAGGTGTTCTTACTAGACAGCTTCTTCTGCTTTCCTGGCTAATCAGTAAATTAAAGGAATCAACAGCTCTAATCCTTGGCTTTCTTCATAGCATGTATTTAATTAGTTTAATTGGAATCTGGTTTCAAAGTCCCAGCACAAGATGATGTATCCCAGTCTGCTTTCTCCACCTAATAAAACTAGCAAGGCTGCTAAATAAATAAATAAATATGTTTTAAAAAATGCTAAGAACAGTGAAATCTAGCAATGGGAATGTCCCCCCCCAAAAAAAATAAAATAAAAATACTTAAAAAAAGCAGTAAAAAATTGTGACAAAATGATCTAATTAAGAAATCAACACCAAGATGGTAAAAAGCCCTCTGGGTGTGCTGTATTTTAAATTAATAGAACCAAATGATGTCTGCTTTGCTGTCCAGTTATGTAGCGAAACTATGCAAAATGAAAACCAGGCATGTGCTTACATGCATTCTTTAAAAATCATGCTAAGATGTAGGGACAGCCCTGTATGAATTGGCATGTGCTGGAGGCTCTATTAGGTAAGAAAAGGTTCTATTAGGTAAACTTAAATGAAGGTCCAAGTTGTTGACAGACCAAAGTCTGTCATGATGAATGGAAACCAGTAGAGTATTTTGGTTCTGTAATTCATTTGTGCATTGAGAAGTGCCTTTGCATGAATAGAACGAAACACTGAGAAGTTGCCTGAGTGAATGAAGAATCAACAATATTAGCTAAACTTCCTCTGTAGAGCAAGCTCTATCTTGTTTTATAATCCTTTGGGAAAATGTGATATTGGCAGTGCATTTGACCTGTATATGGTACCTTTCTTTTTTGTACACTAAGATACTGGTGAATCATTTAAAGTCACTTTTTGCAAATGTAAATAACTTTATTCTGATAGGAAAAAAAAAAAGGGAACACTGATATGTTGAAGCAATTAAAAAGTAGAGTTGACTATAACTAAAAGAATTCTCCTTTCTGTGAAGACTGGAAAACTGACAAGATAATATTCTATCTGATGGGTCAGTAGGAGTATAAAAATGCTATCTCATTCTGGATTAAATGTTGTTACTGCTGAGAAAAAACAAAAAAAAACAAAACAGCCCTCCTATGGATTATGTAAATCCAATTTTCCAGGACTCTTTTTTTCCCAAGTGGGAATTTTCAGAAGTTTGCCCTTTGGTAAGAATTATATTTTAAGACTAAATTGTTGACTGAAAAGTGCAAAATACAATTTTGGGCTTGGTTGGTTTTTTTTTTTTTGGTTGATTGTGACAGCAAGGGGAAAAATTGTCTCCTGCTTTTTGTAGTTGATCTATGTAGGAATGTAAACACTGGGATTAACACTTGCTTTCCAGGCTTTTATTTTTATTTTTGTCCTAGTTCAACTGATAGATATGGGGAAAGGAATCCTATGTATCTGTATTGGGCTCTCTAGATTTATGGGTAATATTCATGTATGCTTTTGGTTAGGTTTATTATTTACATCTCTCAACACCAAGCATGAAGCTTGTGGGTTTTATTCTTTTAGAAGTGAAAGTTAGTGTTATTCTCTCAATGACTACTTCTTAATTTTTGCCTCAGTTTCAACTTTGGTCTTGTGGTAGGTGGCTATTTGCCATAACCTCTTTGTGCTATTAGAAACAGGCTCTTTCTGCCTCAGATTTTACAATTGTTAAAATAGACTGTGGAATTTCTGGGATTAGTGAGTTTCTTGGAGAACCTAGCAAGACTTAGTGTAGGTTAGCTGGGGAGAAATGCTATACACAGCATTGTATTAACAGCAGATTCACTCCTATATACTCAGCTGATCCAGAATCAGACTTGTATAGTTAGCCTCTTTAATAAACATGGAATTTATGAAATCCCACCATCCTTCTCTAATGCAGGTGCTGCTGACTCACATCCTGCACCTCTTGCCCCAACCAGCTTCCAACTCGATTCTCTGCATAGGTCAGTAAAGGACAGAAAAACTTTCACATGTTAGCAAGACACAAGGGTGTTGCCTGTTAGACTGAGACAATGTGGTTCACTTGTCTTATTTTTCTTTCTACAAAAAAGGTCGCAAACCATTCCCACAGAAGTGAAGTAGGAAATCCAGAGCTCAGCTAAAAGATTTCTTTTTACATCTGGCATAGTTCTTGTCCTGACAAACATGAAATTCATATTGTGAACACAGATAATGATGAGAGGGAAATGAAAGGTCAGCTATCCTTTGTCCTGCTGGTTAGCATAGTCCTGCAGAGACTGTCAAGTGGCTAAGGCAGCCCAACAGGCTTGTTCACTTGGCCCTGTGTGATGGCCCTGTTCATATGCCAGTGTTTCACTCAGCTCGAACTCTTGAGTCCAAGTGAGCAATCAGGATAAACCTGTCATTACACTAGAGATGGGGGTGAAAAGAAGGGAGTCAGGTACTACAAGTCTATGCTCTTCTGGTGACTTTGAGCTGCTCTGGAGGGGTGGATAGTTACCAGCATCCTTCCCTGAGAAGATATTGAGCTAATGACATACCAAATGTGCCAGGTGCCAAGTGGCTAAGTGGCTGTCAGAAATATGGGTGCCCAAGTAGAGTGCTGCTGTTTTGTATTCCAGGCTGTGTTTACTTGTATTCTGATCCTCAAAGGATTCCTCCCTCCAGCCCCCCCCCCCCCCCCCCCCCCCCCCCCGAAGTGATGAACTTCAATTTCTCTGTGCACAGACATGTGTATAGCAGCCCTCCTACGGATGGCATTGGTATTTCTGCTGTCTTGATGAAATAATTTAACCTAATGTATTCTTTCATCTTTTTGCAGCACTGCCACGTTGTGCCTCTGGCTACCAAAGTGAGCATTGTGGCACAGCAAGATTTTCTTAGCAGCTGTTTTTGGAAGTGAAGACTGAGAACAGAAGTGTAATATTTCAGTCTCAAAAACATACAGGTTAACATGAAAGTTTTGGAGAGCTCAAACAGAAAAAATTAATAAATTATTATGTGAATATACCTCATATATCTAGACATGAAAAGTAAGGGGAGAGGAGGGAGGTTCTGCTCATTGGTAAAACTATTAGTTGCATAGTTGGCTTCTGTTTCCCTTTTCTTACCCAAATCCTAAGCTGCCAAGATATTCTAGTGAGGAAAATATTTTCTCTGATGGGCAGTATCCTCTGTTCAGTCAGGACACATCGGGGGTGCAGTTGGAAGGCAGTTGGCTTTAAATTTCCCTTTTTTTCCTTTTCTCTAAGCAGTAGATCATGGCATTTGTTGTTATATTAAATATATATTTGTAGCTTGACAACTAGACACCCAATTTTACTCAAGAGATGAGTTATTACAACTGTCAGCCAGGTTTAATATATTCCTAGTTTGACTGTGAATCTGCTGCTTTTGACCTAGCTATAAAGTATTTACAGATTCAGACTGCCTTTGAAAGACCTTCTGCTGCTTTTAACATACAAACAGATGTCAAAGTGCAATATGGCAACAGGGCAGGAAATTTCTGGCCATGGCCACTGGCTTGCCTGGTTGTTCTGTCAATCTAGCTGTGACCACCCACAGACTTGTTCCTTCAAAAGCAGTACCGAGAGTTCTCTTTATTTATGTCATCCTAAGAAAATATTATGTAGGTCAGCAGAACTTTGTAATGCATATAGAACTTTGTAATGCATATCTGGCCTGGGAGTCTTAACTCAATTTTTTTATTACTGGAAAGATAAACATTAACAATTAAATATGTTTTGGTTGCATTTAAAAATCTGATTATTATGAACAGCTGAGTGCTACTGTAACTTTATAACTGGAGCCAGAAAACCCAGTTAACTGCAAAGAAACAGGACAAGTAGGAGAGTGTGTAGTTTGTATGTAATGGATTTTTTTAAATTATTATTTTTAAAGTAATTTAGGAGCTACTTTAAGCCTTCTCTTGATTTTAAAATCCATTAAAAATGCCCATAAAGCTTCTTATACCACTTAACCTATTTGTTTTGCTCTGCTGCTCCTGGCTTTGTTTAAAATCTGCCTAAAGGTCAACATCAGTATAGAGTTTGATTTGATATTATATATTTAAACCTTATTATCCTGTACAACCTATTATGATTGGTTAAGTTGCCAGTGTTGTATGTACTCACAATTAGATAACTACTGTACAGTTCTTCAATTTCTTCAAATTATGTTTAAAGATCTGGATGCCAATGTGAAAAGAGATTGCTGTGGGAGCTTTGTTCCTTGTAAGAAGGTCTCTAAAGTACTCGGTAGATTTGTAATTCTCAGTGTTTTTTCTGTGCATTGGATCTTTACATTTTCAATAAAAGAACTTGAGAAAGAAGCAAAATTAGTCTATGTTCCTTCAGATTCAGAAGTGGGGATAAAGCCAGGGAGTCCTGAAAGGATACATGAGTTATTGTTTTGGGATGCGGCAGCCAGCTGTGATTGTTCTTCATGTATCTGGTGATTATCCTGAGAGCAGAATGAAAGCCACTGGTTCTGATTTCAGGCTTAATAAATAGTTCAATTACATCGCCTTTCTTATGGAGAAGCACTTAGTGTTTGTGAAACAGTATTGCTTATACCACTGGGGAGAAGCTTAAAACTGCCATTAGACTTATGTGTCAGATCTCCAGGGAATGCTTTGAATAACATGGGAAGTTTCAGCCTCTTCAGAAGAGACCTGGCACTGAGCAATATCTGACTCTTCTTGTATGCAATAGGGTGCCTGTGGGGCAGGACTTGTTGCTGTAGTTTATATAGCCTCTTTATTGTCTTGTGTCCTTAGTCTGGCTTATCTATTTGGCCATAAGTCTCCCAGAAGTCAGTTTTCTTTTCTATTGCTCATTGTTATCAGACCCTGCTAACCCTTATTAATGTGTGTAGGATTTCATGCCAAATATGAAATTATTCCTGCTTAATATGCAAAATATGTGTCACAACTTTCTTGTGATCCTTAACTCTTAAAATAAAACGACTGTGTATGACTTGATGTACAAGCACATGTTGGAAAGCAGCTTTGCAGAAAATGACCTGGGTCCTTCTGGATATCAAGTTGAGCCAACAATGTGCCCTTGTAGCAAAGGTGGCTAAAGGTATCCTGGGCTGCATTAGGCAAATCATTGCCAGCCTGTCAAGGGAGGTGATCCTTTCCCTCTACTCTGTACTGGTGAAGTCACACCTGGAGTACTGTGTCCAGTTCTGCACTCCCCAGTACAAGAGAGACATGGAACACACTGGAGGGAGTCCACCAAAGAGTCACTAAGGTGATCAAGGGACTGGAGGGTGCACCAGTCCTCTTATGAGAAATGGCTGAGAAATCTGTGTCTCTTCAGCCTGGAGAAGAAAATGCTCAGGAAGATCTCATCAATCTGTATAAATGTATATAAATACACTTAATATACATATAAGTGTATATAAAGGAAGAATGTAAAATAATAGTTTTCTTCTTTTCCTAAAGAGATCCTTGTGCATTTGTTTATGCTTACAGAGGCAGAAGGTTCTGCCCCATTTTCCCCCCTTCTGATGGGCAAGAAGCCAAACTAAAATGGTATATTGAACATACCTAGTTATGATATGCTTGGAGGCATATGACTGCCTAGAGGCAGTCTCCAATGTGCTTGGTTTTAGTTTTGTACCCTTGCATTACTTCTAAGGGGCTAAATGTCATTCTGTTGTCAACCATTTCACCATGCAGTGAGTGGTATTGATCAAATTTCAAACCTAACCATCTTTCCTGCTGAAATCAAGACAAGGACAGCTGAAATGGGTCTGCTGACTATTGCAGGCTTTTTGGCCACCATAGAGGTGGCGTAAATGAATTAATATGTGGTTTCCCAGTTTGGGAAAACCTTGCTGCTATTCTGGCCTTGCCTCCAGCAGAAAATGCCGAAGTAGAATAAAGACCTGTAGAAATATACACATAATACTTATATGAGTCAAGGCTTCCCCTTGCTATTTTTAAATTTGTTTTGAGAACTTTTGAGCCCTGTTACTACTTACTTATAGGGAGGCATGAAAGTGGCATGTGCCCTAAGCACCAGAGAGAACTTCCTGTCCTTTAACCAAGAACAATTAGTTCTTGTGGTAGCTCATAAACCTTCAATGAACCTGCTCAGCAGAGGGTTAATACAGATGTCCCCAAGACCAGAAAATACAAGGCTTTATTGGAGCAGTGCTGGGGTTTGTCTGTGGGGAAGTACCTGAAAATGGAGCAAATTGCTTGATTATGATCAAATGGGAGACTTCTTTTAGTGTCATAAGAAGATGCATTAGTTTTATGTGTGTGTCTTATATCTCTCTCTGTGATTGCAAGTCTGTTTACTTTCAGCAATAGCTTCAGGGGCTCTAGGTTTTCTTTTCCTTTTTCCTTTGCCAAAGTGCAGAATTGGAGTTATGGTAAGTGAGGGAGAAGAGGGGGCTTGATCCTGTGAGGCAAAAGTTGTCTGAAAATAAAGTCCTGCTTTATCAGTACAAACTGTCATGAGGTGGGGTGCTAAGGCAGTCCATAAATTCCTAGTTAACTGTTTTCAGCTTTTGAATATGGGCATACTTGAAAAGGTGTTTTCTAAATGACATGCATCAGGATACTAAGAATGTTTCCATCATGAATTCTCTTCTTCCTCTCCTTCAATGCCCCTATTTTCTCAGCCAAAGGTGATTTAGAGAATGATCAGGGGACTGGAGCACTTCCTGTATGAAGATGGGTTGAGAAAGTTGGGGCTGTTCAGCCTGGAGAAGAGAAGGCTGCATGGAGACCTCTTAGCAGCCTTTCAGTATCTGAAGGGGGGCTATAGGGATGCTGGGGATGGAAACTTAAACAGGGGAAGTTTAGACTGGATATAAGGAAGAAATTCTTTACTGTTAGGGTGGTGAGGCACTGGAATGGGTTGCCCAGGGAGGTAGTGAATGCTCCATCCCTGACTGTGTTCAAGGCCAGGTTGGATGAAGCCTTGGGTGATATGGTTTAGTGTGAGGTGTCCCTGCCCATGGCAGGGGGGTTGGAACTACATGATCTTGAGGTCCTTTCCAACCCTAACTATTCCATGATTCTAACTTTTCTGTAGTTTAAAAAATCCAGCACAGGCAACTTGGGGCAGTCTGTATCCTAGCATATGAAAATAAAGGCATATCTGACATTGCCTATCCAGGAAAATAAAAACCACTGAAATATACTATTCACTTGTATAGTGTCCATTCACATTGTTTGAAGCCAAAATATTTAATTATTTCAGTATGGGCAAAAGTTATGCTGCTTGGAAAGCAAATACGTATTTCCCACTGCACCAAAGCTATCTAAAGCATGTTTTGTGACCATCTTTATTCCTGCAACTGGTATGCATATAGTGCATCCAGGCTTATTGCAGTCAGAAAGTAACTTAAAATACTAGACTGCAGATCACAGATGTTTGTGTGCTAACAGCAGATAGCTGTGTGTAAATAGGGACAGGAAGAGGGTGGCAGCTTTGGCTGGAGAGTATGTGATTCTGTATACAAAGTGTTTTTATAACACAGATACCTGGCTGTCTCTCACCCCAAAATGTTAACTGCCTGGGTGTGAAGGGCAGCTGTGTGCTGCTCAGTCCAGCAGCTTCTTCCCCTGGGGTCTGAGCCCCCTTCATGCCTCCAGACCTCGTGATTTTAATGTAAGTGTACATACTGGGAAGTAATTCTCAGTAGCTCAGAATGAAGGTGGAGTACTGCAATGAAATAATGGCCCAATGATAATGGAAACAGATACTTCATTGCCTCTCCTATGAAATCAGTTGCTTTGTGAGGAAGGAATAATAATAACATATCCAAGTGTGGTTATTGCATGGAAAATGACTGGAGAACTGGTGTTTGATATAACATTTAACACAGTATTGCATTACATTCTGGTCAGCAGCAGAAGTCAATGCATCTTTTCAGGGACAATAGATCACAAATTGTATCTGTCAAGTACTTTGAGTGTCCTTTGGAACTTCTAGGAAGTTCGTCTGCAGACCCTAGCAGAAACAGATGAAGTTACTTTGATTGGTCTCTACTTAGATGAACTCTTGTGATCCATTGTACCTGCCTCAAATATTTTTTTGGTGGCAATGCGTATTTACTTGCCTGCTCTCAACCTGCCTATTGTAGTGCTACTTCTTATTTCAGCAACTACTTTCTTAGAACTAATGACTGCCTTGGTGAGTACTCTATCCTTTTCTATCCAGAGCCTGTAGGCTATGGAAAGATACTGCATGAAGTTTACCAGGAGAAAAACCTAGCTTTGAACCTTCATTTACTTTCAATGTTTCTCCTTTTATCTTCTGCTTGTGTGTTGAAAGTGCATTTTTAATTAAATTGTTTGCATCTTGTATATGCACAATACATTTACTTTGAGGGTATTTTTATTACAGCAGCAGTGTGGTGATATGTAATAAGTCTCAAGAATAATTAAAACCTGTGTTAACTTGTGTATGTTTTCCATAGTGATTGAACTTTGTGTTGAGTCTCTGCTGGGTCCAAGATCGGATCTTACTCAAGTAGGAAGGAAGGAAGGGATTATGAGAGAAGGAACAGTCGATTGTAGGGACCTCTGAAGTTCTTATCAGTTTAGCAGAAATTTCACCTGTCATATTTACTAACAAAAGTGTATATTGTCTCCCATTTTAGGAATTTAGCTAAAGACAGTTTTTGTGTCCAGCACTTACTGAGGGAAGCTGGGTAATGTTATGAATCAACTTTGGGAAATATCTTCACCTTTCCTGTATATAAGTGTAGCCTCAGAGTTTTGTTCAGGCAGTCTTGGTTTATACTGAAGGTAAAAAAGCAGAGTAACCTGAGAAGGCTTTAACTGCATCACAGTGTTAACAGAGCATAGGAGAGAACATGATAAATCATTTTTCTCTTTTACTTCAGGGAAGTAGAAATACATGTCAGAGTCAGCAAGGTGTATGATTTTGATCTGAAACTTTGACTTTCTGTACTGAGTAGTCATTAGTTTTTCTTTTAATCTGTGAGTTTTCTGCAGTCCAGGTCTAGAAAGGCAGGGAAGGCTGTGGGTCTTCCAAAACCCTTCCTATGAAATATGAAGATGGTTAATAATGCTTGGAGACCTGAACAGACGTTAAAAAAAATGACTTGAAATAGTACTGGAAATGCCAGTAACTATACTTGCTTCCCCAAAACATTGTAATCAAATGGTTTACATTCATCATGGTGTACTAGGGTTCAAAGATGGGATAAAAGAAGGGGCCTGATTCAAGGACAGTGATTGTAGTCCTGTTGCACGAAATACTGTGGAAAAGTGTTAATTTGTCCGTCTTTGCTGAAAACCAGAGATTCACATTGGCTTGTAGATGATTTGACTTTGCCAAAGACAGCAGGTGAATTAACATTAATCACGCTAGCTTTGCCAAGGATTCTGTGATGTCCCGCTCATACCCAAGTCAAGATGAGGCATGTAACAGTGTTTTGAAATTGATAGTATTTCTGATGAAGTCCCTAATATTAAACCAAATTAAAGAACTGCACTGACAGTTAAATGCTAGTTCAGTCCAGAGGAGTGTGTTTTGTCTCTGGAAGAGTTCCATTTGGGTTAAACTGGTAAATCAAGTAACATCTTACCTAATTAAACCCCTCTATTTGAATGCCATAGCACCTGTACTACTTTTTCTTAGGAGAAGCAAGTTTTTAATTTTTCATTGCATATTGTTAGCAGATATACTAGGTTAGCATTCACGAAGAACTTCAGTGATTATTTTGAAAGTATGAGCAATGATGGAAAACCTGGAGGGACAGACTGTTTTTTCGAGGCTGCTGAGATTTTCCAAGATTGACTGACTATAAAGAGTTTTCTTACAGGTTGTGTCAAATGCTGCTGGACAGGGGGTTGCCATCACTGGGAACAACACTTTTAACAACTGGAATTGGCCTAATGCTGTTATCTTTGCTGCTACTGTGATCACTACAATTGGTAAGTATTTATTATGTCAACTTTCCTAACTACCTTTCTATCTGCTCTAGTTTGTGTATACTCTCCCATTTATGTGTCAAGCTAGCCACTGAATAAA
This sequence comes from Melopsittacus undulatus, assembly GCF_012275295.1. Lineage (NCBI taxonomy): Eukaryota > Metazoa > Chordata > Aves > Psittaciformes > Psittaculidae > Melopsittacus > Melopsittacus undulatus. Next base: position 100,520,488 of record NC_047529.1, on the reverse strand, counting down.
GTCCCTATGTCTGGAGCTGCCTAGAGTAAATGTTCACCTGCAGGTTCATAGAGGAAAAGAACAGGTTTTTTCGCACTCTCTCCATGCGTATGCAGAAATGTGTGCTTTTCGAATAAGTAATGGATTCAAGGTGGTTTTGGGGATGACTGGTGTCATTCCAATTCCCTTAATTCATGCACTTAAATTTCCAAATCATTACATCCCCAAATGAAAGCATTACAAAGCATTCCTCTGAACTACTACTTAAAGCATGTGTGTATGAGGTGTTTGTATAGCTGTACTGTTACTCAGGTGCCTGCTTTTAAGCTACTGAAGAGTTCTTGGTTTGCAGAACAATTTAGACTTTGTATCTATCAATGAAGACAAAGTATAATAAGTGTTGTCTTCTAAATCTCACTACTGATTTGTGCTTGTAAAACCCTCTGCACTGAAAGACTTCTTCCTCCTTTGATATGCAGATTTTTCAGAGCTCAACACCATCTGCCTTCTGCTTTTACAGAAAAATATTTGCTACATGGTATTGCTACACCCTTGCTATACACCTACAGTGTAAAAAATCCCCCAGGAATGCAAATAACCAGAAAAGGCTGGAGGTGTACAGAAATGGAAGTCTTACTGTTAAACCATATACAGTACTGTGGTTTTCTTTATTATTTGAAACTCACAATATCCAGCTTATAATATAACTTATGGCAAAAGCCTGAAGTCAGGAACACCCATAAATAAGAAAGTTCTGGCAAAAGTTCAGAAAATAGGCTGCTGATTTTAGAGTCTGAGTTTGTCTCTTTTGGGTTCTGTGACCAACAAAGACTAAATTCAGTTGAAATATCTTTCTGTGTCACAGCTCACCATGCACTTAAAACTCTCAAACCCTTACCCTGGAAAAGTAACAGGTCACAAGTTATATGTGCAAAGTGAATCCTTCATGTGGAACCTTGCTTCAGGATGAGTTTTGAGGTTTTCTTCTTTAAATTTGAATCAGTCAAACTTTTAACAGTGCTGATTAAGGTTGAATAATCATATTAGAAGTTTTGAGATTAGCTTTATTTCATATTTATCTCATATTGTCAAGAGCAAAGATGCATAAAATCTAGGAAACATTTAAAATGCAGTAATACTCTCCACTTGCATTAATGGAAGATATGTTTGCTAGAGTAGAATTGGAAGGCATCCAGATTCAGAAGATCAACAGCTGGAGTAGACTAACGCTCTTATAGATGATAAAGTCTGATACATCAGAAGCCCACACAATGTTATTTTGTGCATAGGTAGAATTGCCTTGGATTCTTTGCAACAAGAACAGACTATGCACAAACTTATCTCTCTTAGGTTACGGAAATGTTTCTCCAAAGACACCCTCTGGGCGTCTCTTCTGCATATTTTATGGGCTTTTTGGAGTTCCTCTCTGCTTGACATGGATCAGTGCTTTGGGGAAGTTCTTTGGAGGACGTGCCAAGAGGCTGGGCCAGTTTCTGACAAAAAGAGGAGTAAGCCTGGTAAGGAAGGCCCTTGCTTGTTTACACTTGTGCTGTGTATTTCTGATGCATGAATTAAGCTTACACTTCTTAATTTGCTTGCTAATCTTAGTAAATGAACACTTGCACAAATATAAATTTTCCCAAAATGGTGTTACATATAAATAACTGAAAATGGGATTTGGTCTGATAAGATAGTTCTGCAAGAAGTTTTAACAAAATAAGATACTGTAGAAACTTTTGATACTAGATATAGATCTTGTAGCTTCTATGGAAACATGTATCTCCTTACATTAATAACCTGCAGGACAAACATAGTTGAGGCTTCACTTCACAGATGCTCTGTGCAAGTTTCCCTGGCACGGAAATAAGCTGTCCTGCTTCTATGCTAGTATAAGAACTTCTTGCTGTGTAGTGAACCATCTGGAAAATAATGTTTTGTTATGAGTTACTGTCTTGTTTTTTCATTTGTGGCTTTTTGTTGTTCTTTTGGTGGTATCTTGGATAAGACTGACTTCCCTGTCCTCCTTCCCTTTCCCCTGCTAATAAGTTCTGACTCTGCATGGAGATGTGAGTCAATGCAGGGCCATAGTGCCTGGTATAGCCATGACACTGGTTTAGGTCCTGGTTTCAGAAACAAAGCAAGAACACTACATTCTTGGTTCAGCACCTGAGGAGAAAGTGCAGAAAAAGATGGTGAAATGCATCCTTTTCTGGTGAAAGTACAGAAAGGATGGTGAGTGCAGCTTTGTGCAGAGGTTGCATGAGTGGCAAAGGGTGGGAGACATAAATAAGAGAGAAGCATCTTAAACACTTCTGAATCTCTATATTCAAATGATTAAACGGAAAATCAGAGGTACTGACTGCCTTTTAGACTGGAGTGCTATGTCTGTATCCCACACCTATTTATAAAATATCAGGAACTCCTTAAACTTTTCAAGAACATGAAGGAAATAATCCTATTTGAGCAAGTCGTTATAATAATAGTGAGTCCTGCATAAGGGAGAAAACCCCATTTTGTCAGTTTTTATCAGATGATGCTTGATGCCATGGATGGGAAAAGAAAATTCGGCAATCTTTCCCTGACTTTTTATTTTCCTTTTTTTTTTTCCAGAGGAAAGCTCAAATTACATGCACAGCTATTTTCATTGTTTGGGGTGTCTTGGTCCATCTGGTTATTCCTCCCTTTGTCTTTATGATGACTGAAGGATGGGATTACATTGAAGGCCTCTATTTCTCATTCATCACCATCACCACCATAGGATTTGGAGATTTTGTTGCTGGTCAGTAATTGTATTTTATGTGTTATTTCACTACGTACACATAGTGTAGCAATTCTGTTTCCAAACTAATTAGAAAAGGTGCTTTCCCAAAACATTTTGCTGAATAGAAGGTCCAATTAAAGCCGCATACTGGTCTAGTGAACTGAATCTTGACTCTTCAATCTTTGTTTAGATACTTAATGCCTTTATTGGGTGAAGTCTGAACTTCATAACTCTTTCAGGTGCCTCAGGTCCCTGTTTCAGACAAGGACCTATCCTAGCCACCATGATAGTTAAGCATCTTTGAATGGGATCCAGTTTACTAAGCAGATTGCATAAGTGGGCAATGCTCTCTGCAGCTGTCTAGAACTAGTAAACAGGAAATGTTAAGTATACTGGTATCTCCTTCCTGAATCTACTGTAGTGTTAAGGGCTTTGGAGGTGGTCTTTGTAAGTGGAATCCTGAATCCTGTTCTCACAGAAGGTACTTATATCCATACCTCAATGGCAGGGAGAAAGCATATAATTTTCAAACAGGAAAAAAGTTAATTTTCGTAGTTTACAAAAGGAGGATAAATATTCTGCCATTTTGTTTTAGTCCAGTGGCCAGAACACATGCAGCCAGGAAGTGGAAAACCTGGGACCAATTTTTTCTTTCAGAATGGTTTCAGATCCCTGTTTACGACCTCTCAGAGCAGTGTTCAAACAAGTCTGTGTTAGTGTAGAAGGGAGTAGTTCTCAGGGTCATAACTTCAAAGGTTTATCAGCTGTGAGTCCTCTTTCAGTAATGTTCTTGTTTTCAATTCTTTGTAGGTGTAAATCCAGATGCAAACTATCACGCCCTTTACAGATATTTTGTGGAGTTATGGATCTACCTGGGACTAGCTTGGCTTTCACTATTTGTTAACTGGAAGGTCAGTATGTTTGTGGAAGTCCATAAAGCAATCAAGAAACGGAGGAAAAAAAGAAAAGAGTCATTTGACAACCATCCTCGGTCTAAAAAACCCCTTCAAATGGGTACCTCAAAGGATGTCAACATTTTCAGCTTCCTTTCAAAGAAGGAAGAGACCTACAATGATCTTATTAAACAAATTGGGAAGAAAGCCCTGAAAACAAGCAATGACAAAATTATTAAAGTAGAAAATGCCAAACAAAATATGCAAAATGCCAGTATAGATGCCCAGGTGACTTACACAAAGACAGAGTCATTTGAGTATGATGAGGCTTCCCTGGACATTCAGAATGGTCATGTACTAAGACCCATGCATGATAAACGTGTTGGAGACGGTCCTCTAGAAGGAACCATGTTTGTAAACCAGCTGGACAGGATTAGTGAAGAAGAAGGTGAAGTGTGGGATTCCAGAGACTATCGACCCTTAATATTTGAAAATGCCAATATAACATTTGTAAATGAAGACGACGATGAGGAGGACGATATCTCGGATGAGGAAACCTCAAAATCCTCCATGGATGATAATCTTGCAGAGGAATCTGAAACTGCAAAAAAACTGGTAAAATTCCCATCCTCTGATGAATCTACCTTTACCAATAATGAGCTAGAACTTTCTGTGCCTTATGAACAACTGATGAATGAATATAATACAGTAAGCAATGTGAAGGCTGCAACGTGAAGCGTTTTTGACAATGTTTTTCTGAAAGTGGTCAGTGCGTATTGAAAAAAATTAATGGAACAAGGAGAAAAGCATGTTTTTGCAGCTTCTCCTGTCTCTTTGAAAACAAATGCAAGTCCCAAACTAATAAACTCCAGTGTCCTTTTCCCATCTTAAGTTGGTTTCTGAGCCAGTCAGCTTTGCTTATCTGAAAAACTTGTAAAAGGACAGTTGAATTTGGAGTCCTGCTTCTTCTTGGAATTTTATGGTTCTTGAACAAGGTAGAAAAGAAAAGACTAGTTAATACACTGGACCTACTCTGCATTTATGCATTTCATTGAGGAAGTAGTTTGGGAGTGTAACTGTACTGTTGCAAGGAGACTGTTCCAGGCATCAAATGTGTTCGGTTACTCCATTAGTCTTTCAACTCTGAAAACCTGGATTTGAATCCTGCTTTGATCACAAATGAAAACAAAGGGTTTGCTTCCCCCCACCAACCCTCCCAAGTTTCCCACTGTTAAGTTGTTACCACAAATAAAATGGTGCAACCACTAGCTGTACTTAATGAGAAACTTCAGATGAAATACCAGGACACAGATCTGAGCTGAGGTATGCTGGCAGACTGAGAAGGAAGCTTCTGAAACATCTGTGTAGAATATGTCAGTGCTTGTCAAATTATAGTAAACTGTAATTTCATAAATAAAATATTAAAATTAAAAATTCCAAAGGAATGGTTTGAAAAGGAGCCTTCTAACAAGAAGAATCACCTGGGATGAAGCTCACCAATTGGGTTTCTAAACTGCACATCAGCCCTAGAACAGTTAAGCAAAGTGACTGGAAGACCTATTGATCAAAGCATGTATAAGCATATGCAGGATGCAATGAACTTTTTTAATGTTGAAAGTGTCCTTCCACTGACCATTTCCTAGAGGAAATACTTGAATGAACCTTATACAGTATCTATGTACAGGTGAAGTTGTATTGACCCTGTTTTGAGGACAAAATCACATTGGGAGGCAGATATCTCCAAATGCCCTAATGCCTATCAGAAGGGACCTGTAGCACTGCTGCTGATCTGTGCAGTGGGATAGTCAGTATTCTTTTGTGTTTCCTCTCTTCCTCCCTGCCTTGGTACTTCACACAACTTGAATGAGAGATGATTTTTTTGAAACAGTTGATTACACTTTGCTTATTTGCTTTGTTTCTAAGTTTGACCTATGTGCATATACAATGGTTATTCTATTCCACTTTCAAGAAGGTTGGGCAATGCCAAATCTTGAAAAAACTGAGATGTGATCTATCAACTTAAGGCCATAAGGTAGTTTTTTTAAGAAACTTTGGCTCTAAGCTCCTGAAAGTATTATTTTTTGGCTTGGAAATGGGCTTTGAGAAGGAAGTATGTCTCTTAACACTTCTGCCCAAATTGTTTTGGCTAGAAAGAAAATTATACCATGGCTTTATTTTTGTTTTTCCATATTTATGTATTGACCCCGACAACTCTTTCAAATGAGGCTCTTGATTACATGTTGGCAAAGGCTACTGACTTCAGTTGTATCCAGTATACTTGGAACAGAAAATAGCCAAAAACTTTGAACCTTAATATGTCAAGTTCTGTTGTTCTGTTTAGTTTTACAGTATTTAAGTAATTCCAGTATGTTCAAAAGTTTCTGAATTTCAGCAAACAGTTAATAGTTCTCATTCTCATTTTCAGTGTAATGCTGGCAGACTCACTAGCTTTGTAAGAAGAGCTTATGGAATCTTGCAATGCTAATCTTGAGTTACTAGCTATTTCTAATAACTGCAGATATTGGCTGCAGCTTCAGTTGCTGGCCTCCTAAAAGGAAGGGGGAGAAGGACATATGGGAAACTGACACTCTGGTTGGATAGCCTGTTGATGGGGAAGATTTGAAGTCATCTACTGTGAAACAAGGGACTGTCTTTACCAGTCATCTTTTCAGAAGTTTTCATGTATATGATGTTTTTTCTTTCAAACAGAAGTTGAACACTAGGCCACCTCTGTTATGCTGGCAAAAAATGTGGAGTCAACATCACTGGATTTGGTAGTTAATCTGTATTTTATGATAATATCACTGAACAAAGATTTGAATTTGAAGTCAAATTGCATTATATTACTGCTATTTGAAGCAGGGGTGGCTGAATGAATTTGATTTGTATCTGACAGGAAGGGGGGAGAGGCCATACTGAGAAGATTTTGGTTTGTTTCTAATAGACAGCCACACCCCCATCATTTAAAAATTGCTCCGAAGCCCTTCAAATATTTCTGTATAACTGAAGGATTGTGGTTAACAACTTGTAACTGTAAGAAATGGTAGATAAGACTGCATGCATTATACACAGGATACTTGTGTAGCAAGTCCAGCCTTCTCTTTTTCTTTTGTTTTAAGAAGTATACATTAACTTCAGAGAAAATGAGAAAGCACTCCATATAGTTTTTGTTGTTCTCCAACTTGTCTTCCATTATTGGTGCAAAGATCAAAATTTTAGGCACAGTTAGAAAGCTACAAGACAGTGTGGAGAGAAGAGGCTTGCTGAAAGTACTGAAATGGATAAGCATACTCCATTCTCCATGAAAAAATAAAACCTCTCTTTAACACAGAAATAATACAACCCAGACACTTGGCTGGGCTGCTTTGACTGGGAGAGGATGTTGCACACTGCAACCCAGACTCTGCGTTCGTTCTCTGTAGCAAAGTGCACTTGTACGCCAGAGATCAGAATGGATGGGATCTGTTTCATATTATCAAGTTAGATGTGGTTCTCTGGCCTTTCCCAGTGTAGTCAGCATATAAGTCTGCATAATAAGTATCATGGGATTTAAAGTAATAGTTTAAATTTATTAAAACAAAGTACAATATTCCCGCTTTTTTTGGGAAGCATGATCACACCTCACAAAACTGTTCTCAAGACATCCCACCGTGTGCCTTAATGTAATCCTAACACTGGGAAAAAATTTCTCTTTACACAGGGGCCATCACAATTGGTCTCGTTAAGCCCTACTTGTTTTCAGTGTTTTGGAGGGTTTAGTTGGTGCATAGGTTTCACATTGGTTCTCTCCAAGAAGTTGAACCATTTCTAAATTATGGTGCCATCTCAGATTTGCCGAAGTGCTAAGCAAGACAGCTTTTTACCTGCCTGTCTTCCACAACTTGAGAAAACCAGCTGCCTGGTGGATCCAAATTAATGTCTTTCTGCCTTCAGATTTATATGTTCTGAAGTGAGTTAGAGGGATCTCAAGGCTGGATTCTGAGTTATTCAGCCCCAGAAGTGCCTGTGAGTGAATTCCCCCATGCTACTTGGTAAAGTCTTTTAGTTATTTCAATTACCTGGTCCATCTGGAACATTTTCTTCAGATGCCATGTAAGATTTTGTTTGGTTAACTGATAACGTTAACAGCTGTCTTAAAGCTATGGAATTGGTTTTATAGGTGAGACACATCTCCTCCCAGAAAGAGGGGAAAAGGGATTTTTAAAAAAGAAGGTGGGGGAAAAAAGAAGTATAATTCCTAAACCTAAAAGCACATATAAGGAAGGGATGGAATAGAGGTGGAAACTCTTCTTTTTAGCTATTGCCTACAAGTAGATTGTATTTTCAGGTACATCATGTGAAGCGTGGGTCTGCTTTCACAATAAAAACTTACTAACATTGCCAAGATGAGCCAGTGCTTAAAAAAAAAAGTTGAAATTTGACAATAAAAATCTATTCCTACAAAAGCCCTCTTAAGTGCTATAGATTGTGACCCCATCCTTCTTTACTTTCATTGTGACAATTCTTGATTGTCTTCTGCTGTTGAAACTTATTTTTACTGGGGGGCATAATTTTCAGATACATATCTTACATCAGGCAGACTAACACATGTGATACACTGGTACGAAATCACTGAGGAAATACAGAAAGTGGCGTGTTAAATTTTTTAAATGGTTTTGAATGGTTTGTGAATCTGTTGCTGGCGATGGATGTCACAAAGCATGCAGAAATAAAACCAGATTGATATCAGATCCATGGTGACACAGGTGTATATATTGAGATTTTGATTTTATTGGGTTTTTTTCAGTTGATCTGGGAGAGTATGTGTAGTGACAGACAAGTGTCACTGATGAGGAAAGCAAAAAACAGTATAAAAGTCTGTTGACCTAAACAAAAAAAACTAAGAACTTTATTATAGACTTACAATTTTTGTGCCGCATGGGATTTGTTCCATTTGCGGTGGATTTACCTTTAAAAAATTAGCTTGTCTTTCATATGCCTTTTGAAGTTTGTACAATTCTGACTCCTCTCACTCCATAATATTCCTGTCTGTCTGTTCTTTGTTGCTGTTTGTCACTGGAATCACACTGTATGTAAATATTTGCTAAGTCTTTGTAAAATGTAATTTATTTTAATATTTTGCAATAAAAAAATTTACAATTTATGCTCTCTATCATGAGTAGAATGTCTGTAAAAAATGAGATTTCCTTTTTACAAATACCTGTGTTTGTAATGCACCTCACAGGTGAGAATTGTCCTGGTCCAAAGAGCTTGAAAGTAAGGAGCTGATAAAGCAAATTTTATGCACGCAGACACCAGTACTTATATGAGACATCGATTACTTCAATTCAACAGCATCTGGTCTTCAGGTAGATACAGCATAGTAAGGTATTATTCATTGAGGAATTTGGACAGCTGTTGAAAGATAAATGAAAGTTTATTCTAGGGCAGTGTTTTTTTTCAAGGGGCTGTTTTTAAAGTAGAGACAGGAAGTGTTAGAATTGACAATACTACAGTAAAATAAAACAGTCTTTTGATTGTTATCTGAATTTTATGCCAGAGCTATTAAAAGAGGTGAGTAGATCTTTATGAATTTTCAGAAGGTTCCTAGCAGCAATGCTCACCATTTACTGTCCAACTCCAGCAGTTTCCTTAAAACATCATGGAAAATAGATAAGTACTTATCTTAATGGGTAGCAAAAAGTGGCTTTGTGATCCCCATGGTGGAGATGGAGCTATCTGCAGAAAGTGGGCTAACCTCAGCCTGAAGGCAAAGACTGACCTTTAGCTTTTAGGCAACTAAAATTGCTGAGGCATGAGCTAGGAAACTGGGGAGATGCATAGCACAGGAGGGAAGAGTGGATGCTGTTATCATTTGAGTAAAAGTACCTGATCTCTGGGTTTTCCTCCAGCTCCACAACAGAGGGGTAGTGGAGGAGGAAGAGGTGCCTGAAGGGTGGCTGATGCCAAAAACAGACAAAGAAGGAGGTGGGGTCCCTTCATGGAGCTGAGGGCAGAACATAGTCTGGTAAGCACCTGATAACATTTCTATTATTCCCAGCAGGTTGGAGCCCACAGACTGTTGTTCACCTTTTGCCTTGGGTATTTTAGTAGTGTGTTAGTCGTTTGTAGGGGGCAGGGTAGTAAGAAGTAGGAAAACAGGACAAACCTGTATCTGTTAAGTGGCTGTTCTTACGGTCCATGCCTGGCTTGTGGGTTCCCCTGAACACAATAGCTTAATAGATAAAATCACAGACCTACTGACACTTAAAAAAACTGTAATCTTTTCACTAAGCACTTATGGGTCTTTACAATGCATGGTGCAACATGATACCCAGCAACCTGCAGCTCATGGAAATAGAGAGCTCAAACTTTAAATTCTGGGAGATGAAGACAAGGACAGAGTAGGTTGCTTTTCAGGACCATTTTACACAGGGAAAAGCTATTTCACTCCCTTCGAGGATATTTCCTTTAGCTGGACTTAAATCCTGAAGAATCTACAGAATAACTCTTTCAGCGCTTATGCAAGGACCTGTGGGGAAGTGGAGGAGGTCAAGAGGAGTTTTCAAATTCATTATTTGTATTTTGTGCTTTCAGCAAGAGTTGGGTATTTTGTGATGGTTTGGTTTGGTTTTAGTTGATTTTTTGTTTGGTTGGTTTGGTTCTAAACCTTTTTTTAGCTTCTACCTCCCCATGAGTAAGAATCATAGAATGGTTTTGTTTGGAAGGGACCTTAAGATCAGCTAGTTCTAACCCCCCTGCCATGGGCAGGGACACCTTCCACTAGACCAGGTTTCTCAAAGTCCCATCCAACCTGGCCTTGAACACTGGCACGGATGAAACATTCACAACTTCTTTGGGCAACCTGTGTCAGGCCCTCACCACCCTCATAGTGAGTAATTTCTTCCTTGTATCTAATGTGAATCTCCCCTGGAATAAAAAAGGGTGGGCTGAGCAAGGCACCTGTTAAATTTTGGCTTCTTTTTATTCCAGAAAGCCTTTGGAGATCTTCCCTGACCTGTATGCAGATGTGATCTCTTTCACATCCCCTGCCTGGCTTCACAGTGTGATTGGAGGCTGTGGTTTTATTTTGACTCTATGCCTGAGGAACAAGGGGGAGCAGTGGATGGGAGCAATCCTTGCCCTGCCAGGGGCCATATGTCTAGCTGAGAGAGTGCATGTGGCATTGCCTTTCCCTGGCAGGCCCTTAGTAATTCCTCAGATGTGTTCTTCACCTACAGGTCTCATGCAGCCTGGGATATTTGAAGAGGTTGCTAAACTTTCTTTCTGCTTAACGTGTTGACAGATGTCGTGGCCTTAAACCACAACAGCAGTACCTTCTTCTGCAATGCAGCTGATGTGACTGCTGGCAACTTATGGTACCACAGGCAGTCTTATGGGGGAAAAGGCGTGCACTACTGACCTTTACTGCCTTGATTTTTATCCTAGCTCCCAAGAAAACCAGTCTCATCATACGAGGGTTGTGATGTTTTTTGGAAACACAGATAAGTGTGCAAGGCAGGTGCTTTTTGTCTTGGGATGAAAATAAATTCAAGCAGTGATTATCTTGGACTACACAGCCACCCTAGCACAGGGAGTGGTACTGCGACTGATAGGAGCACAGAGGTCCAGAACGAAACACCCACAAAAATTCAGCTCATTGACCAAGGAAGTTTGTTATTTCATATCAGAAGGGCTTATCTGGAAAGGGGGAGTTGAGGTGGACTGGGATGCTGCTGACACTATCCTGCAAAGAGGCTCCCCGAAAGCCAGGTACCAGGTTCTAGTTAATACAGCTTCCTCTGAAGGACAAGTTTTAAAGTACAGCCCATAGCCATAACTCTTCCTGACTGAAAAATATATATACAAGAAATGCATTGAAATGGGAGAAATACTCTGATGAAAATATTTTAATAGTCACTTTGGATTTTACAGACTGAAACAACTGTGAATTAAAAGAGGTTTATTTGCTATTTTCAGAATATTTTTCATGGGGTGCCTGAAGTTATCTCCCTTGATGCTTATAGGAAAAAGTAGAAGAGAGATGCTGATAACTCTTTGTATTTTGTTGGTTATGCTGATTTGTACATGGAGGAAACCGTGGAAAATGCACCCTGCCCCCTTTCCTCCTTACTAGGGTGGGGCTGTGAATGACTGAGAAAGCAGAACAAACAAACTGAAAAGATGAATTCTGAAATTGGGGTGAGAAGGTTAAAACACAAAATATCTGAAGTAAAAGTTAGCAGTTTTCCCATAGACAGTCTTTGCAATTTCCCATGCTAACCTTTTAGGAAAGTATGCAAAAGAATTTTATTAAATATGCCAAATAAAAGTACTTGTATTTTCAAATTAGATCTATGCATTATTTATTCAGAAAAAAAATAAGTACTTTAACACACTTTTATCCTAATTTGAATATAATAGTTGAATATAGAAGGCTCCAGGAAGACCATACAGCAGTTTTCCAATGTCTAAAGGGGGCCTACAAGAAAGTTGGAGAGGGGCTTTTGATAAGGGCATATAGTGATCAAACAAGGGGGAATGGCTTTAAATTGAAAGAGGATAGGTTTAGATTAGATACTAGGAAAAAATTCTTCACCATGAGGGTGATTAAACACTGGCATAGGTTGCTCAGAGAAGTTATGTCTGCCCCATCACTGGGAGTGTTCAAGGCCAGATTGGACAGGGCTTTGAGCGATCTGATCTAGGAGTACATGTCTCTGCCCATGGCAGAGGGTTTGGAACTGGATGGTTTTTAAGGTCCCTTGAACCCAAAACATTCTATGCTTCTATAAAAGTAGTGTGTGGCACCATCCTGTCCCTTTTAGTTGTAAGGAGAATGAATCCAGTCTGTATGAATGACTATATTCTCATACCGAGAGCAAAAATCCTGGTCAAGGCAAGTCATCAGCTTTGCTCCGTTCTGTGGGCTTACACTTTTGGGCACTTCTTGATCACATTTTTCTTTGTCTGGTAAAGTTTCTGGGCGTATAAGGAAGTATAATTCCTAATACTGCTAAGATCAGAGACAAAAATCCTCTTGTGTGCTTCTTTGTGGCCTGGATCCTATCCATGCTGATCAAAATGAGTGGTGCAGAAGAGCACTCGTTCCTGCATACTCCTGGTTGCTGGGCAGAACTGCAAAACATGTCCATGTGAATGTGAAATAAATCCATGTTCATGTTGAAATAGAAGTCACAAAATTATGAAGCTAGAAGGTAATTGTTTACTCATAAAGCTGTGCTGTCCTTCTCTGGCAGCCTTCATATTTGCTGCTTATTGATTTTGCATTGGCAGTGAAATGTAAGGTAGCAAATCGAGACTTGAGCCACAGGTCTTGTTTTTCTATTTTCTGTATTTTCTATTCCTCTCAGCCAGGGACTTTTGTCAACTACATCTCTGGCATGGCTGGAAAGGAAGGAAAAATAGTAAACTAAACTGTCTTCTCTTTAATTGCTGATTAGCATGGGAAATTAGTACAAGAGCAGGAGCAAACAGTGTGCCTTGGACCTCTGAGGGGGATGCTGCTCTCTTTAGCTGGTTTTGTGGCTCTCCATTTTAATAAATGACAGAAAATTAGTGTCTTAATTCAAAGCGAGAAAGGCATGCAATCATGTAAAATTCCTCCATGTAAAAAAGTCCAGGTTTTAAGATTTTCTTCTATGCTGTGTTTCTTCAGAAAGTGAGGCTCTCTAAAATATCAGACTAGACTCTGAGATGTACATAGGAACAGATGATGGCAAAACAAACATCTATTCCTAAACTTCAGCCTTCAGGTTCTATTGTGCAAGTAGTTCTGTGGTGCAAGTTCTCCATACTTTACAGCTGCTTAAATTGAGGAGAGCCCGACATCTAGCCCCTGCTCTGATAACACCAACATGCCACTCAAGCAAAGTTAAAGGGAAGTGGTGTTGAACTGAGAACAATTTTTATCTTAGGGTAAGAGACACAATTTTTATCAAGTACAGGAAGAAATCAGGGACCCCAAACTGCAGTAACCGAGGAATCTGTTACTTGTGGGGACGTTTTCTCTAAAACACATGAAAATGAGTTTTCTGGCAAAGAACTTCAAGCAGTTTTCTGAAGACCTTGTCTGGCCAAGTGATACTGAATTTTCTGAGGGAGTTTAGTTTGACAATGCTTATCTGTAGCTGAAAAGTATAATCTATGTGGGCATAATAGCTGAAAGCTACAAAATCTGCAGGAAAGAACTGTCAGGCTGTTAAAATGTGTAGGCTTGAGACAGACTTTTTCTTCTAGAGAATGCAAAAATAAATAAAAAAAACAGGTGGAAATGGACTGAAGTTCTAACTGTCTTTTATTTAAAATTTGTGACCCCATAAATTACTGTGCCTTCAAATGCTATGTGGTTTTGGAAATGCTTGGGATAAACTTAGCTTCCTCTGGCACAGAGGCAGAGGAAAAGGCTTTGGGGTTATCGCAGTTTATTTACTGTAAAATGACCATTCTTTAAAACAACAACAAGATTCAGGACAGGGAAGAGCAGCAACTGCTTTCCAACACTATTCTACTCACACCTACACGGTAATGACCCAACTCATTATTCACAAAAGGATGCCACTTCCACTCCTTTTGTCTGTCTCCTCTGGCTCTAACCAGTTTTCTCCAAGATAACAGGTCTTAATTTTTCCTTTGCTGTGTTGCATCTGTCCCATTACAATTCCCAAGGCCCCCTAGGAATGTCACTGCTGCCTGCAGGCAGGACACAGAGGCCATTTGGTATTTCAGGATGATAGCTGGAAGATAGATTTGGCTTCTCCAACTCAAAGAACACCAGCCTGAACAGCTTCAGCTAAAGGAGATGGAGGTTAAAAAACCAAGGCACCCATCTGTGTGGTGAGACAAGGAGAGACAAAAGCATAGGATGTAATCAGTTCTAAGTAACATTGAGTTTGATGGCTTTGTAGTGAAAATAACTGAGGTGCTTGAAGATAAACCATTGTAGTTGACATAGTTTTAGGTCCTTGCCTTAGTACAAAAGATATAAGAAAAACAGGACGTGGGGATGCAGAGTATCTGGGACTAGCAGAGGTCCAGGATGGGTGCAGTTAAAGTAACTGGTAAGTAGAAGGACAGGATGATTGCTATGTCTGTAATGTTAATTAAACTGGTGCTTCTAAAGGCTGCCAGAAGTTATGAAGATTGTTGGAAGAAATTAACGAACCTCAGAGACCACCACCACATTTGTGTACGCATGTGGGAAACCTGGAAACTGATGTAATTCATACGTAGCCTCATTAATATGTATGTATGCCCAGTGACTATATAACGACAGCTTGTGCAGCAGTAGGAAGCAATTAGGAGGAGCTATCCCCCATGTCTCCTGGCACCGTAATAAAGAATACCTGTTTGTCAGCTTGAAAACTTTGTTGGTGAGTTTGTTCCTGGAGTTTTCTTCAAATCAGTGGTCCTTCACTTTCTTCAGTGACAAAGTTCAAGCTTCCACGCATATTCAATCATGTTATTTTTTATCTGTGGTTAAAAAATGCTGAGGATTTAGATTTGCAGTGATATGGTTTGGTAAGGGCAAAGGTAGAGCTTCACTACAGAGCCACAAAATGGACTAGGCAAGCCTATCTAAATACTTGCAGAGACTTGTAATGAGGCTGGGGTTCAAAATATTTTTGAAAGAGGCTGTGCCTACTGAGAGCTGTAGTTGCACCCTTTCCAGCTCCATATTCCTCCTCCCCTTCTTCCCACTCCAGTTCCCTTTTATTATCACTCCTACACTCCCCAGTTCTACATTATGATCACAGCTGTCCCTGCTACTCCAGCCCCTGAACTGGGAGGATAAAGCTTAGCTCCTTTTAGTCTGGAACCCTACAGAAACACTTTAGCTTATTGCTGTGTGTTCAGACTGTTTGACATGACTACATTTGTCACATAGATGTGACCTAAAACTATGTTCCAGTTGCACCAAGTAAGCAACAAAGTTGTCACCTGTTTAAATAAACGTTTGGCTCTTAATCAAGAATTCAACAAGAAAATTGAATAGAACAAAATATGTTTGATTACTTACTAAAGACATAATGGCCTGGAGACTGAAAACAAAGAGTGGGACTGAGAGCCAGATGGCAACCAGTATAACCTAGACAGCCTACTCATCAAGTCTTTAGGGTACAGAAAACTCCTACCGTGGATATTTTAAGCGCTAGAGAAAGCTACATGTGCTACTTTTTTAGTTATTTATTCTCAATAAATGCCAAAACTGTGACTTTAAAAATATCATAGACTAATGTCCAATGACAGGAACTGTTTGCATATTTCGTAACACTTGCATGTGAGTGGCTCCAGAACACCAGTGAAAGGGCAGGAGTGGGAATGGGGTCTCACATCACATCTGTGCAGAAGCCCCCATCAAGAGCTTTGTCATCTGTGTTATCAAAGAGTCTATAGAAAGCTAGTAATGCATGAGAGCACATAGCATGGGTTTAGCTGGTACTGTGTGCCATTCTTGAATTATAGTGTATTATAGTGGCAGGGAGCATAAAGGGAACATTTTTGATGGGGCAATCAGCTAATTACTGACACAGAAGAACAAACAGTGAATATAGAAGGTGCCACTGGCCCCAGGCAGTTATAGGTTGCAGTGGCTTTCACATAGTTTGCATACCTCACAGCTGACTAGTCACAGACTGAGGTAGAGGAGTCTTCTCTGAGTACCAGGGATAGATAGCACCATCAGGGTGATTGTACACAAAAATGTAACCCTAGGAATGAGAAACAGGGCTAGATGAGGACAGTCATCATCTTGAGCTTTGGCAAGGAGAACAATGTTGCGACCCTCACTCCAGAGCATCATCTGCACACAGTAGGTACTCCATGTGAGGGGGAACAAGAAATCTTGTTAACTGCAGACAGCAAAGACTCTTATACATACCTGTTGTCATGGTTTAAGCTTAACCTGTGTCCTGCTGAACAGATCTTTGCTTTGGCTTATGTTTAGGTCTGGCTGATATTTGAAGTGGGAAGGGTAAGAACATGAGTTTGGGTGAATGCAACAGCTGTAACCAGGCACTTTCTCTCATTTCTTCTGTTGGAGCTGAAGGCCCTTTCCTCAAGTATTTCTGTACAATGGGACTCTTGCATGTTGCACGTTCCCTTAGCAGGAATCCTCAAAAAAGGAAGGCAGAGTATGTGCTGCCATATGCCACCTGCTGGGAAAAGAGTTTGGGGAAGCAAAAATTAGCATCTACTCACAAGGAGCAAACAGTAGAGAGAGGTGCTTCATGAGAACTCTACAACATTCTCTTGTGGAGAAGACTCCTCAGGAAGGGCAGCTGCCAGTTACTGAGAATATACCCTTGCTCCCTGTTGCTCCAAACTATGAGGTATCTTGTGTCTTGTTGCTGCTTCTTCATTCACCCATATTCTCACAAGGGAGGCAGTGCTCCCCATCACTCGGGATCAGACAAGAACCTAGGTAAGTGTACTTCACAGAATCCCTAATGCAAGCTTAATTTTCTTTTATTTGTTCAATGTTATTTATAGCCTTGGAAGGCTAAAAAGTGTGAGCAGATCTCTTCCCTCTCTAATGTCTAACTCTGCAATAAGCAAGTTTGTACAACTGTATGCTGACAATGAGTAGCTAGGTAGCTGTAGCTTTGCTGAGATATACTGGCAGCGTTTCTACCCCCTCCCTTACCAGATTGGGTTTTTTTTTTTCAGGTAGCATAATTTTTCTTATGTGCAACTCTCTGAAGTTTAATTTCATTATAGTTTTCCATTCTCATTACCAAGTATAAATAATTAGTTCTTATTTTCATATTAATTTCAATTTTTGGTTTCTCTGGGTGCAGAGGCCTCTGGGCAGCTAAATAGGAAGAAACTAAAACCAGAAAAACCAGCATGCATTAGTATAGTGCCCATATAGGGACATTCTTAAAATCCATCCCATCTCAAGCAAGTCAATAAAGTAAAATCAAATAAAATATCTGGAACAGCATCATAATTGCTGCTGAATAAAATAATCTGGGAGTAAAAGTTCCCCCACCAACGAAGTGTGATGGATTCTAAAAGGATAAATGTCATCCTGGAATGTATGAGAAAAAACACCATATGTGAGAGATGGGAGGTATTATTCCATTCTTTAGGACAGTATGGGCTCAGATTATTGGATTTTAAGGAAGCTGTAGATAAGATGAGAATAGTCTGTACCACAGCAACTGAAAAATGTTTTAAGAAGCATGATGTTTGAGAAAACAATTAGAAAATGTTGAAAATGGGTTTATTCAGACTAGAAAGGAAAGCAAACAGCTAGTACACATAGGTTTTCTGATGGGTTAAAGACTGCTCAGTAGTGCTAAGTGAGGGCTAAAGTGTTTCTTGCAGACCTTGGATAAAATAAAACAAAGGAATCTTGCAATAAACAAGACAGATCTGATGCTACAAAATGCATTCCAACTGTAAAAGCAATAAACTGTCCTACATGGGCATAGATTTCAAACTACTGGAGGACTTGAGAACAGTTTAGGCAAACAGCTGTCAAAGATGGTCTTGCTGCACTTACTGTACAGTACAGAAGGGCAGATTCAGTAGTCTCTTGAGGTCCCCTTTTCAGCTTTACATTTCTGTGGTTTGTGTCCATTTCTGAGATGTACTTTTCTCACTCCCTAACATTATTCCTATATTGTATTATTAGGGTTACTCAGTATACTGAGTGTCTGCTAGAAATCAGATGCAATATTTCATACACATCTTAGAAATAAAATATTCTCTTCTACTTACCAAGATTAAATGGCTGCCTGAGCATGGTTCAAATGTATTATCATAAAAAAGAATGAAACCACATAAATAATAGAAAGATAAAAGAGATTTCATATAATTTCTATTTCCTGAGTTTCCTTAGTTGTGAAGTCCATTGGAAAATGGTGTTGTGTGGAATCTCCTTGTTCATTGCCTGGCTCCCAGTCCTAATACAGCGTGTTTAGATATAATAGTGTTAAGGTGAAGTTTGTGATGCCTAAGCCATCTGTTTTTCTTCTTGAAAAAGAAGACAAGGACATTTTCCTTTTCAAGCAGCTTCTCCTTGAACAGTGTGTCCTCCCTGCCTAGCTTTTCCTCCCACTCCATATTCTCCTTCAACCACATGTATGGATATTTTTGTGACATGGATGAATAAATGGATGAATTGTACTGTACATCAGCTGTCAAGCATGTAAAGTTACAAAAGTCATCTCTTGATTATAATCCTCTGGATTCTGAATTTGGTGGCCTTAAACTGCTGTGTAGCAAGTCCCTGCTTATTTACCCCACTGTTTAATAGGAGGGACAGAAAAAGAGTTAAGAAATTCTGTGAAAGGCTTTGCCTTACGGAGTAGCACAGATTCATTCCCTTTGTGGGTGAGAGAACTGGCAAAACTTCTGACTGTTGGAAAGTTTTACAAAAACAGCTCTCTCAGGAAAAAGAACAAGAAGCTTATTTACAATTCAATTCCAAATTTATCCCTGTTTGGGGTTTTTGTTTTTTGTTGGTTTTTTTTTCTGTTGGTGAATGGTTTTACATCAGCTCCTGTGATACAAGCCTGCAATTTTACAAAATGTTAAGCTATTTCTGTTTCTGGAGTAGAGAAATAAACAATCTTCTTGGACACCTAGGATTTGCTTGTGTAGAAGAGAAGCCTCTTATAATGAACTGATAAATCAGCTGGACATATGATTCAAAATTGCAGTGAGAAGAATAAAGCTTGCTTTACTAAGGTATGTTAGAGACCATCTGAAACACTGATGTAAGTCATGTTTTATTCAGCTCAGGGAAAGGATCTAAAAAAGATCAGTATTTCTGAGTCTTCATTTCTTGGGCTATTTGAATTACAAGGCCTTTAAAGATTGTTTATATTACAGCTAATTCCATTTCCACATACTAGAGCCAAAAAGCTTATTTACTCTTGTATTTGGGCTTTCCTGGTAAAGAAATGGGAAATATTCAGCTGCCATGAGGTCCCATGTGATACTGATGGAAGGCCTTTCCTTGTAGGCCATCTTAAACAGGCCATTCAGGAAAGACAGAGGGAAAGTTGGTGAAGAAGTGAGGGTTGGATCAGTGTAACAGCTCATAACCAGCATGTTTTCCTTTTCTAGGCATGCCAGGGACTGACAGCACCTCAGCCAGGTAGAGATGTATCTGTCCTGCCGAGAACAGATCTGCTTCTTTGAGGCTGAGAATCCATTGGGTCCAGCTATGCGGTGAGAGCAGCATGGGCACCACCACCATGATTCACGGCACTTTATTGTGTCATGTGGAAACCTGAGCTCACAAGACAGGAGAAAGAGCTAAGAAAGTGGTCCTGGGATTTCTCTTTTTCCCAAATTCCCATTCATTTTTGTGTTTCCCTCTAACTCATATAATTTTTGTGCTTTGCAGGGCAACCCATGAGATTTCTCACATTAAGCCTAAAGTACTCTTTGCCCTCTACTGGCATCCTGTAAAAATACATGAGCACATCAAGAAACAGCTCCATCAGTTCAGCTATTTAAAATCTCAGGACAGGAGCAGAAGGCACACAGAGACTACATGCTGTCAGTGGTGGAACCACGCTCTTGGGGTGGTGAGCAAACCTTCATGAAAGCTCAGTGAGCAGCTTTCTACAGCTCCTCTAGAGATAATATCCTGTTTATTGCTAGAGGAGTTAGGGCACAGAAACCCCTTCCCCTCACTCTGTCCGGATGTTTGAAAGAGGAAAAAAAAGTCACATTTTAAAGTGATATCTGATTTCAGGTTATTTATGAAGAAGCCAGTCTAGGAAATGAGAGCTAGCTCTGCAGTTGCTGTTCATAGTGTTTCTATACACTGTCTGGTTTGCAAGATCAGGGAACAGGAGCAAGGGTGGTCAAAGAAAATTATTTGAATGGCTACCATGGATGTGGGAACATGCCAGTAATCTTAGGTGGCACTTTTCACCCTGAGGAATCGCAGTGCTTGAACATAGTATAGGCTTGAAATGTTGCATTGAAACCTGCTGGAAAGCCAGCTTTGGGGTGGTATGGCTGCTCAACAGCATGTAGACATCTGGGACAAAGTAGAAAAAGCTTTTTATTTACTTGAAGAGATGTGGACACTTTCACTTGGCAACAGACTACAGGATAAATGGGGTAAGCATGTTAACACTCCTGACAATTCAGACCACAGCTTCAGTATTCAGGCTGACCTATTCTTGTCTTGCAAGGTCTGGAGGAATCTTTCGTATCATTCCCAGCTGTAAATTCCATAGATTTTGGTTCCTCACAAGATATACTATGAAAAGCCTCACAGAAGAGCTTGTTAATATAAAATAGCTTGCAATAGTTAGGTAGCTAATACTAATAAGCTACTCTTAGTCACTATCATTCTTTATTATTTTTAAAATTCAGTGTATCAGAATAAATAAGAAACTACAGGCCAGTGAAAATTTTCAGAAAATCATTTTCTTCCCTCAGTTAATATGTCAATAATAAAAACTAGCAAAGGACACCACCAGCAGTTGCACAAATAGCTTAAACAGAAACCAACAAATTTTTTTCTCAGAGAAGAAATGTTCAAATGGAAGCTGTAATTGAAAACTTGCGATGCCATTTGTACTCTAGTTTTATATGTTTAAAACAATGTTATCAAAATAACTTATTTTAGTCATGGATTAAAAGAGCAATTAAAAAAACTGGATTATTCTTTCAGGCATTGTCTATGTGCACATTACTGTGGATATATGAGCGTATGTGCCAAGATCAGATGTTTTGCCTTGCCAAAATGTGTACAGCAGTGCAATTGCTGCTATATCTTTCTTAGCCCCGATGACAGGAAGGGCAGTGCAAACTCTCCATTCTTTAATTTCTTTTAGGCAGCTCCTAGTGTGCTCTTTTGCAACCCATTTTGATCAGTGTTCAGCCTCCACACCTAGACTGGACTTCTCCAGCTTTTTCCTCTGCATGGCTTTGCAACTACAAATTGACCTCAAAAAAACCCACTTTGACATCAATTTCTTCCCTTCATCTTGCCACACAAATTAGTGTCTAAAAGAGATGTGACCAGAACTCCACTGAATCCTATCAGCACCTAGCACAAATATTCTGCATTCTGTATCATCCTATGAGACTCTATCAGTCTTTACAGTAACATATTGGTATTTGGAACATGTTTTGGCAGAACCAGCATGTTTTACTTTGCATCCCAGACATTATTTCCATGTGGCTTTGCCCTTGGATGCCTTAATGCTTTGGTGGCTCACAGGAAGACCACATACCTCAAAAAGCTTTTGATACCTTGGCATAAGCTCCAGAAGTGTTTCTTTCTGGTCATTAGTTTTCCATCTCCATCTCTGGATCATAAGGAATTCGTGGAACTGGTTTACTACCAAAATCTATTACACTCCTTGTGCCCTGTGGAAGTGATTGCTCATCTGAACTAAAAAGCTGAGTATAAGAACCTGAGATACTCCATCCAGTTACCCTGAAGGTCATGTTTTAATCTCACTTATGCAAACCTTCACAAATGTCGCATACTACCACTAGTGAACAGATGTAGATGCTCAGCCATTTACATCATCTTGATCATTATCTTCAGCTCCTGGTCTCCTACCCTTTTCAATCCAGACATCCTTCTCTCACAATCCTGCATAATTGAGAGATTTTTTTGCTACTATCGTCTCAGCAGCATTGAAGAAGCAGTGGAGAAGCTCTGTTTGGGGATGTGAATATTCACATTAGCATTAAGCTTAACCACAGAGACTATCTAAGGCCTTTGCTGAGCTTGTATTAATTTTCAGAGCTTTCATGGGAGAGGCAGCCCACTGGCTGACAAATTACATAGCTACGTAGTCCAATAGACATGCGAAAAATTAGTCAAAATATCATTTTATTTATCAGAATCATAGAATCCTAGAATGATTCGGGTTGAAAGGGACCTTAAAGGTCATCTAGGCCCAAACCCCCTGCCATGTGCAGGGACACCTCCTACTACACCAGGTTGCTAATAGACCCATCCAACCAGGCCTTGAACATTTCCAGGGCTGAGGCATCCACAGCTTCTCTGGGCAAACTGTTCGAGAGTCTCTGGACAAACTGTGCCACCTTCATGTTGAAGATTTTTTCTTAATATCTAATGTAAATCTACCCTCTTAAAGTTTGAACCCGTTCCCCTTGTCCTGTCACTACATGCCCTTGTAAAAAGTCTCCCTAGCTTTCTTGTAAGCCCCTTTTAAGTATTAGAAGGCTGCTACAAGGTCTTCTAGGAGCCTGCCTTTCTCCAGGCTGAACAAGCCCGACTCTCAGCCTTTCTCCATAGGAGAGGTGCTCCAGCCTTCTGATTATCTTCACAGCCTCTTCTGGACTTGCTTGAGTAATTCCATGTCCCTCTTGTGTTGGGGGCCTCAGAGCTGAATGCTCCAGGGTGGGGTCTTATGAGATCAGAGGGAGAGTAGAGGGCGAGAATCCCCTTCCTCCACCTGCTGGTCACACCATCTCCTTGATTGCTTGCTTTTCTTCTCTGTAATGAACTCCAAATGTACCCTGCTTCCACAGGATCTAAGAATTTACATTTTAGGCAATTTAATTTAATTTTAATAACACCTGTCAAACTACAATTCTCCCCCTCCCTGTTTTTATATAGGGTAAAAATTTCTTACAGATTGACCCTTTGATCTCCAATTTCTTCAATACAAAGGAAGAGAACTATTTTTTCTTTGTAATTCACAAATAACATTTTTATTCACCAGTAACAAGAGTTCCTGTGAGGAAAGTGAGAGTCATCTTGTCTATTGAAGTCACCAGCAGAAATCCCACCACCTGCAGCACTGTCAGAATTTCACATTCAGGATTAGGCATATCCTAATCCGTTTTGATCTTTATGCAAAAGACTGGTAAAATAGCATTTAAGTTTTATCAGATTAGACATACACATACGTAACAAATCTGTGTCCTTTTAAAGATAAATCTTGTGCCTCTAAGAGGCCTGAGTCATGGTGCCTGAATACTTGGAGACTGTGATTTAATTCTGCTGAGAGGGATACCTTGTTCAAGCTAATGATCTCATCAGAGCTCATGCCTGAGGTATCATGTTGGCAGCAGAAACACACAAGAGGTAGTTTACCTCAAGAGTCTGATGTAACAAAGGATTGGCAGGCCTGATTCTCCACTGGTTATTCTGCCCTTCAGATTCACCAACTTCCACTAAATTTGGTATTTTGTTTCCTCTCCCTTGTTGCTGCCTTGGCATATTAGGGAGGATTGCTTGCTCTCCTATAAAAATGTATTAGTATTTTAATCTTTGCAATTGATGGATGTAAAACAATACTGCCTTGGAGGAACTCATCAAAGTCATTTCCAAAGCGATACATTCTATGAAGGATAAAAGGGAGTACATTCCTGCCTGCTTCCTTTAGGGAAAAAACAGAGTGTGAAGAGGAACAAGTAACTAAAATACAGAGTGGGGAGAAAAGTAATATTTTTTCACTTGTTGAAGATATACTTTATTCACAGAAAAAAAACCATTTTGCTTACTTTGACCCTTAAAACCTGAGAGTTTGTGTAAGGCCATGTTTCACTTCCCACTAGCAGAGGTGCAAAAAGTGTACACATACTGTCCTGTATTTGTATGGCAAAGACATCCCAAAGTACACATCTGACCTGCATACTTGCTGAGATTTTTCATAACTTTTCATTTTTTTTTAAAAAGAAAGGGTTGAAAATAAAAATATAGGGGCAGAGAGTATCTTCTGCATGATCAGGCATATTCCATGGGCACTACAAGTATCATTTTCACAAATACATCCAACTTCCTTTTAAAACTACTGAGGAATTTTGACCTTAGAAGAAGGCTGTTATAAATTCTCATTCCTCTGTGGTTTGGAAACCTGATTTCCATCACGAGTTTATTCTTGACCAGTTCTCACCTATTTTTAGTAAGCTAACATTGTCCTTTAGGTTAAGTATTCTTTTCCTTTCCTAGTGTTATGGCCCTGTGTATTTACTTAAAGTAATTGTATCCTCACCTCACTAATTTGTCCTTACTTTGCTAGACTAAACAAGCTAATATCCTTTATATTCTCCTTAACTAACTCATTTGCCTTTCTCTGTTCCACTCCAGTGAGTACAGGAGTAGTCTGGTATTTTTATAGATTAAAGCTCATCAAATAAAGACTTTTTTTCACCCCAAGAAATTCAACAAGGAACACTATATTCTAGAAATATACTCTTGGTAGTATTGTTATAGATACTATTGCTATTTTATCAATCTCAATAAACTATATTGTATCTCTTGTTCATACTATAATCAACTTATGCATTTAGCTCTTTCTTCTCTCCTTTCAAGGTAGCCTGAAAAAGCAGTATCATTTTGAGGACTTAGTTTACTGGCTCTCATTTTTTCCAGCTAGAACCATAATCCTGGAACGAGTCACTTGCTTCGTAATGATTCATGCTGTATGTTTAACACATCAGTGTACGAGAGCTGACATCACATTTTAGGTCAGCTTTAACTCAGAATCTAGCAGAACTTGCCTGAGCTTCACTAAGGGAACAAAACCAGACCCTATATTTTCAAGGGAGCAGCCCCGCAAGGTGCAGAAGGGAGATTAAAAGCAAGACCTGATTTCCTCTGCAAAGAAATTGGTTTTATGTCTCAATTATGAATGCTGGTGGGGAGCCCACAGTAATTACAGCTTCAAAACTCCTGATGCAGACAAAGTAACAGCAAAGAAGTGTCTTCTTTTTTTTTTTTTTTTCTTTTTTCCCCTAGTATAGCTTACATTGCATGAGGAATTTACAGGAACTATGTTAACAAAGAACTGCAGTGTTGTGACTTACCTAGTAGGTGCAGGTTGCTGACAACACCCCAAGTCTGGAGTGTATCCCTAAAACAGAGTAACAGTACTTGAGACTACAGCGGAAGCTGGGAATACAGGCTGAGCGCCAAAAGCAGGCACAGAAAGGCTCTGCACATCTAAAAAGAGGTTTAAAATGAGCCTAAGAGGCTCTGAAGACACCCTATAAAAAGGGATGCTGTCATCAGAAGGGTGAGAGCAATTGTTTTCGCTGCAGTGCCTGGTGCCAGTGATGGCCAGACACGCTGCGAGGTCCACTGCTCTTTTGACCCATCTCTCCTCTCAGACACTGAGCTCATCTTTCTCAAGGGGGAAGGTTGTATTCCCCAAAGGCCTGGAGAGGAATCAGCCAGGTTTCTCATGTCAGACCTGTGCATGGTGCATGACTTCTGTGACCCCGAAATATGGCATTTACCCTTGGTGTAAAATCTGTTCAGAAATTAGGCTTCAGTTATTACAAAGTTGGTTTCCAACCACTGTGATTGCAAGGAAACCTGAACACCAGCTTATGCATCTGTACTTAATACCTGAAAAATACCACTCAAAGCTACTCTGCTCACCTTAGCAGATATAAGAGTGTTAGGGCCTTCTGACGAAAACTAACTTATTATCCCCATCCCACACTGCCTCTCGTTCCTTCCCAGCTGTCCTGATTCCAGCTCAATCTCCTTTTGACAATTCTGCAACACTCTCAACATGTTTTTAACCTAGTTTTGCAGCACTCTGAAAGTTTGGAAGCATGGAGGACTTATAAACCAAATTGCACTTATGCATAGAAATACTGTTTTACAAGTTTTCTCCAACGTATGCTTAGTTCAGGAAAATCTGTGTGTTGATGTTAGCCTGCATTGGATCAGTCTGGCATATCTTTCTTCTCTCCTGGGAAACTTCAAGGCAAAGAGCAGTGTTACTGCTTTACTATGTAAGTAAACTCTTTTCATGCATTGCTAATTTCTGATGGCTTCTTGTCCCCATCTCCCTAGAGCGGCAGCTACAGAAAAAGCAAGGCAGGTACCATGTACCTTATCAGCAGTTTTGGATGAAGACAGAAGGAAATGGAAGTGGGAAAGCCAGAGAAAGAGAGGGGGGAAACACCCATCAGTTTGAATCCCCACTTCAGACAAGATTAGTCTTCACTGGCACCTGATGTACATCTAAGCTGGACATTACCCAGAGGTTAATTTTACTCTGATGAGAGCACTACAGCCCATTGTACCACAGCTTAGACTTCCCCTAGTTGTCAGTGTAACTGACATGGATAGTAAATTATGACTGCCTGATTTAGCCTGAACTTGCTGGTTCCTGCCGTCTGCAGGAACACGTCCTGAGCACTAGGTGATTTAGAACAATGCTCTGAATAATCAAAGGAATGGTGCATGCACCCAGTGTTATATTATACTGATGAGTATGATAAATGAATTGGCGTGTAATTTCCTGCAGCATTAGCTAGAGCAAGTATTTCCTTTTGTAGATTGTATTTATGGAAATCTAACTGTAGCAGGTCAGAGTGACTTGATACATGGCTTAGGCAAGCAAAGATCTTTTTAAAGTCAGACAGGCTGGGAACAAGCTTCCCTCCCTTAAGTTTCAAACATGGTTCTGTCACTTTGCCTCCTGCAGCTATGAGAAATCCAAGTAATTGGTCTCTGTCAGTCACTCCACAATCGTGTAAGGATAGTCACAGCTAAACTATTTGCAGCACTCAAGAGGTATCTATTCAGAAATACCTTTGAGAGGATCACTCCAGGTTGGTGATGGTAAAGCACTGGCACAAGTACCCAGTTTAGCACAGGCAAAAATCTGGGCCAGCCATAAGTATCAGTATTTTCTTAAAAGAAGTTTGACAGCACACATCAGAAGAATTTACTGCCATTGATTAACAAGGTTTTTTTTTGACATAGACAATACAGAAGTATGGCTGCATATAAGAAGATTCATACTTTTATGCATTTCAGAAACAAGAGCAAAAATTCCCATAAGAAAAAAAAAAACAACAAAAACCATCTCTGCTAAAGTCAACGAATAGATTATATCTCAATGTGGCTAAAATAAATTAATAATCTCTCTGACTGCAGACAGTCTTAAAGAAACACCAAACCTAGGCACTCAGTATCACTTCTCCTGATTCATAAGAAAGCCTGCTTAAAATTCCCAATGGCCTTACCAAGCCCAGACTCAGACTTCTTATTTACTTCTGTGCCTTGCCATGACACAGCTGTGCTATCAGGTACCTGCCCTGGACAGTCTCTAGGAAGGATGTGGCAAGAACAAGTGTTACCTGAGCAAACTTCAGTGTAATTATATTTATTTAAACAAGCATTTTAATGGAGTAATTTCCATACCCCTCTCTCCCCTATTTTTGTATTTGTCTTGCATACAGGAGCTGGGGAAAACATTCCCCACCCTCAGACACAAGCCATTTTTTGAGCATGACTTGTACATATTTTGAAATTTGTAGTATGAGTAACTCTCCAGAGTCCCATCAGTTCCAGCCCAACAGTCCAATTCCAGCAAACCTTTAATGTGCCACCCTATGTCCCCTGCACTTTAGCTGCTCTTCTCTCCTCCCCCTGGCCAGACTGCTGGGAGGGCTATAGTACCTAATGGGAGAGAAAAGGAAAGCTCCCCGGGGGTGGGTTTTATCACAACCCTGGCTGTGAAACCCACTCTTCCTCCACTTCCTTCTTCCCTCTTGCTTTTCATCTTGGGGCATAAGGAAGTGGCATCCAGCTGCAAAGTCTTCTGCTTGACCTAAGGGTAAATCAATCCTCCTTATGCTCAAATCCCACCCAGCAGCACATGACAGACAGTTTCATCACTGCTTCCTTCTGCTACCATGTGCTGTTGCCTACAGCAGGCAAACAATCACCATCAGGGAGACTTTTGCTGTATCCTGATGTTGCTGCATCTTCCTAACCATAAAAAAGTCAAAACAGTGGTTCTGCAGAAGAATGTTCCCATTAGAAAGTGAGGCAGTGCACTGACTGCATGTGTGTTAAAAAATGAGAAATGTTTCTATTTCTTTGCTACAGCCAGGATCTGACAGATGTTTTTGCACAGTTCACAGCACCATCTATACTGATACTCCTTCCCTCTCCCTCTGCAACTGCGCTTACATAAAAAAAGAGACACTAAACTTCTGTTGTGATCTTAGTAATACAGTGACAAATGCTTACTGGCATGTATGCAATAAGCCTCCTTTCATCTGTCTCCTCACTATGAAATAACCCGCTTCAGCTTACTACATATTATCAAGACTTTTCTGCCCGAGATCACCACTCCTTCAGTAAGAGCTATGCTCTCTCCACCCAAATGGAAAGAGAGGGTGATTGCTCTTTGGGGAGGGTGACTCAGGGTTTGGTGGCAATACAACGTACATTAAATAAAGTCCACAACGGAGAACGCCAATACTCTTGCTGCATGAAAGGACACTTAACAGTGTTGCCAAACACTTGCACAACATTTTTGACAGAGAGATGCCCAAATTCTTCTTAGGACAAGGATAAAAAAGATATACGTAATCTTTAGCAAATCTTTCCCACATGCCTGTATTATTAATACCATTCTACTGCATGTTAGATAGCAGTATGCAAAATCAAGGAATTGCCCCTGCAATTCAATAGCACAAATAAACATCACATAAGTACCCTGTCCACTGGTGTGCAACTTAGGCACCTCAAATGATGGAAACGTTAGTCAGTGATATATATCCACTGGCTTGTGTTAAGCAAATGGAATTGAAGGGATAGTTCAATGAGTTAACATGTTGATGGACAGAAGTATTATATGAGAGTATTAGCACAAACAGCTCTCCATCTTGTTATGAAGAAAAGTAATCAAAACCTGAGGCAATGCAACTAAAAATATTGTTATAAAGGAGCTTGAATCTGCAGTTAGAGGGGAAATAGTTTTCCTGGTTTATGAGGAGACCATCACAAAATTTCAAAGTACATTAAATTTGTACAAAATTTAGAGAATGTACAAGTGCATCCCAGTGGCAAAGGCCTTCAAAAATCTTTTGACAAAGGCACCACAGTTCAGGATAGACACTACAAATTGCAGTGATCAAGAAGAATGATAATAGCTATGTGGAAGTCTGAAGGAATGTATTTCGTCTAGATGAAAGACAGCAGGTTGTCTGATACCAGATTTCAAACATACGAAAAAGTTTCTGCAAAAATGATAATGATCAATTGCTCCCATATGCAGTACAGGCAGGACATAAAAGTGAAGAGATGAGGACTTGTGGGATTGGAAAGAGCTTTCTAAATTCAGGATTAGGCTACATTAACCTATTTTGTAGACTCTGATATCAGAGTCTACAGAAAGTTTTGAAACAGCTGATGCATATACCAGGGAACATCTAGGTTCAGCTATTCCTATCTGGACCAAGCAAGTTGTATGTGATACCTTGAGGGCCTCGTAGATTTAAACTTCTGTGGTTCCAAGAAGTTAGATTTTTGAACATCTGCCATTTTCTGACTTTTTTCCCCCCAAAAAAAAACACAAGTAATTGAAAAAGGCTGTTTAAAATGGTCTCTTACTGTCTTTATACTGTCTTGACATGTGAGAAGCACAGAAAACATTACTGTGGGTTTTTCCATGACTGGGAAGCTAGTTTAGGTTGCTTGTGGTTGCTGCCCCCCAGGCTGAAGGCTACGGAGGGCTTCAACAAGTGCAGCTGGGTCACTGCTCAACACCAGCAGCTACTGCAGCTGCTTGTCTTCCCAGATTCCACTCATAGCTCCTGTTACTTAGCATACAACAATATTTTGTTTAGCCATCACTCCTGGAAGAAACAACCTATTTGAAATGTGCTCCAATGAAATGACCTAATCCCAAGTAAAACCCACAAAGAACATTGCTGCAAAAAATTCTTTTTCAGTCCACAAAACCAAGGCAGAGAGTCTGAGTGAAGATCAGGTAGCTGTTTAGCACTGTGAAAAAGCTGAAGAAATCTGACAGGAGGGAGTGGTCACCACTCTGTATCTAATAGGCTTGTTTGTTAGATTAGTTCACCACACCAAAAAGAACAGGCACCTCTTTTCAAAATATCTCAGGAGCTGAAGTCTGTTCCCCCTGGTCAACGGTGACTTGCAGGACTGTACAGCTCTGTGGTCATATCACATACACACATATCTTCTTAAAATGTGTGTTGGTGAAGGAGACTCAGTGATCCAACTGATAGCTCTGAAGATGTGAGGAAATTTGGTTCATTGACCTGATTCAAGAAGCTTACCACTGGGGAAATCCTGTGTCTTGGGTTCAGCAGTAGCAGCCATTTTTCTCCTTCTTAGTATCTTGTGCAGTGCTGTGGTTTTGACTTTCAGCCTGGGAACAGCACTGATAACACCGATGTTTTTAGTTGCCGCTTAGTAATGTTTAGTCTGACCAAGGACTTTCTGAGTCTCATGCTCTGCCAGGGAGGAGGGGAAGCCAGGAGAAAGCAGAAACAGAACACCTGACCCAAACTAGCCAAAGGGTATTCCATACCACAGCACATCATGCCCAGTGTATAAACTGGGGGCAGTTACCTGGAAGGGCTAAATCACCGCTTGGTCAGGCTGGGTATTGTTCTATGGGTGGTGAGCGGTTGTATTCTCTTATCTTGTTATTTCCCTTATCATTATTATTATTGGTGGTAGCAGCAGTGGTCTGTGTTACACCTTAGTTACTGGACTGTTCTTATCTCAACCTGTGGGAGTTACATTCTTTTGATTCTCCTCCCCATCCCTCCTGGAGCAGGGGGAGGAAGTAGGGGGAGTGAGTGAACACCTGCATGGTTTCAGAGTGACAGCTGAGCTTAAACCACTACATCTTGTAATAGAAAATGTCAAATTGCATGAAATCTTTGAATACAAATCAGAGATCCAGGAATGATTTAGATCTGCTTTTCTCAACCTCCGAGTAATCTAAGTGACTACCTTTTAAAGACAATAAAGCCCATGTCCATGCCAAGCTGTGTGCGCTCTGCCCTTCAAGCTCTCAGCCCTGTGAACACTCACCATAAAGCCGGTGGGAGTGGAGAGAGGAGCAACACCAGCTGTTGAACACCAGGATCCAGGATGAGGGCTAATTGTTAAGGACTTGGTTCGGGAGAAATAGTGCTTGCTCAGGGAATTGGTTGGGTACAGGGATCTGATCCTGTGCAAGGAAGGGTGCATCATATCCTGAGCATATTACTTTCATAAACTCTGCTGCTGGCATCTGTGCAAAGGCTGCTAGAGAAAGATTTAGGTTGTCCTGGTAGCTCACAGCTCCAGTAAATGAGACCAGGGCCAAACAGTCAGCTCTACAGTTCCCATCAGTAAGTGATGTTGGATGCAAAAATAACTGAAGATTTGCCTTTCAGGTCTACATGTACTGGCAGGGGCTGAGCTGTTTCACTGCAGTCTTTTCCCTGTCTCACACTACATGCATCAATGAGAGAGACCACAAAGAAGCTGGAAAATAAGCTAAGAATTATCCTTTGTTGAGTCATGCTACTGAAACAACAAGATTGTAAGTGAAAACCCAAGCATGCAATAATGTGGTTATGTAATCCGTTCATGATGAATGCAGCAGTTAAATAACATTCATTAATTGCATTTATATAGCTATGATTAGCCACCATGATGTGGTAACCTTTAAGATGTTTTACTTCAGGTGCAGGCAGCTTTGTGCTCCACAAAAGGTGCAGCCCAAGGAAAGAACAGTAAAACTGGTTTTGTGCTACCTATATCCTTGGCTCCCTTGCCCACTCGTTCCTGTGTAAATTACGGGAACTTGGGGTGGGTTATTTCTTAATTCCCATATGGCTCCTCAGTATTAAATGTTGGTAACACAAGCGTTGCACATGCTCTGGACCTGCCTTCACACCTGAGGTCAGGCAGCAAACGCAGAGGGAGGTGGGCAGCAGCTACTCTGGTGCTGGGCTGAGAGAATTCTCTGTGCTGGTTGCAGTCCCCACAACCTGCTTCACCAGAGCTGAATCTGACAGATTCAGACAGAAAAGGACCTTGAATGGGTGCCTTAAATGACTACTCAATTCCAAACCGGGTAATATAAAAAAAAAGCCATTTCAATTACGCACTTTAATGTTTGGCAAGCACAGGAATGGGTACCAAACTCTTCAAAGGAGATGTCCTTACTGCAGTGTGAAAATGGTAAGGGTAATACTGTAGCACAAATGTTTCTTATTGTTTCAAATGTTTCCTCCTGGCTTTAAGGAAAGATACGAAACTTACTATTTTTTTCATTCCCAAGGAGTTTTAGATGAGATTCATCTCTTTCCTATGAAGGCTTTATTGTTTTCAATAGACGGTGCATATAGTCTACAACCAGTATTTTCACCCAGAGACTTTAATGCTCTTGGTCCAGCAACTGTGTTTTCTTTTTCATTGATTTTGTCTACTATATTCTATTTTAGCACATCATGACACCATAATTTTCTGATTCCCCCCTTTAATAGGAGTATAAAGCAATTCTTCCTACCAACCAAGTAGCTGTGACTTTCTGCATACTACTGGAAAGGGGTAACCATGATGTCCTTTCAGAAGAGGGGTATGTGTCATTCATTGGCATGTAACAATAGAATATTTATGCTAAGCCTGTGGTTAGTGTTTTCTCCTCAAATCATAAGTAGTTAATATTTAAGCAAGTGCATGAAATCTTTCTTTGTTGTGCATAACAACATTACTAAGGAAGGAGGAAAAAACCCCAAGCCATTGAGACAGACTGAGGGAGTTTATTACCAAAGCCAGTTCCTTGTGTTGACTTTGGCCTTAGTTCTTGACTGGACCAGACATAAAGTACATTTCTTTCATTTGATGTTTACCTGCCCTCCTCACGCACATTTCACTGCAATTTGCAGGACTTGAAAAAGAGTGTGTAAAGCCCCCAGTCCAGTGAGTTTCCTGCCCTGTTCTTTTCTCATCACAGACAGTGTTTGCAGCTGTAGTTGTTTGTGAAGAGTTTTATCTGATTTTGTTACCTCCCAGAACAAGTTTTCTCCCAGTGATGCAAGTTACTTCTTCACATACAAGCTTTTAGTAAGAGGAGTGTCCTTGAGGACAAGATGGCTTAGCATCTAGTAGCACATCCACCCAAAACACTCAACTACCTGAATATTATTTATTGATTTTATCTACATCCCACATTTCTGCAGGGGCTTTCCCCTCTGTCCAAATAATGACAGTTTAATTTCAGAAAAAACACCAATCTGAAACTCACACGTTCCTCTTTGCCTTGCAGAAGAATAAGGTGTGAAATACAGCACATTTTGGAAACTGGACACTGACATTGCAAGTCCCACATGCAGAAAGCTTGAAAGAGCTGATGGTGTTCTCAGTCTCTTTTACTCATGGTGCAACTTCATCTTTCATGAAGCTCAAGTTAAAACTTCTATCATAAAGACTTTGAACAGATGAAGTTAGCATTAATTTATCATTCCTAAGTAGTCTGATGCTTTAAACCACTCAGCATTAGCTCCTCTGTCATCTAAAATAGATCCAAGCTTCATGGTTTTCATAGCTGCCACTTAAGTGAGTCACAGAATGACAAGAAATGACATTTGGTGGCAGTCTTGTGGTTGGGACATTGTGTGCCTCAGATTGCTCAAAATGTTTTCATCATCTACTAAGTTATCACTGAACTCCTTCAGAAGTTGCTTTTCAGGTTATTTGTAAGTGCTGAGTCAAGAAGTGGAATAATCTCTAAAGCTGCGATGGCATCAGTGCACCACTGTATGGTAAAAAAGTAATGTCACTTTTACACCACAAAACCTCAAATGGTTTTGCTGAGCAATTATGTGCTATGGACTTGACCTTTATCCTTTCCCAATTCAGTGCTTTGCCTCTTCTCCAAAGGGAATTTTTGTGTGTGTAGGTAGTTTGTAGGGAACCTTTTTTCTCAATGCAACAGCAGCATTAGGAATCCTGGTAAAAATCCAGATCAGCTTACAGCTTTGAAATGGCATGGTCCAACCACAGGACAGTAAACAGTAATTAAAAAAAAAAAAGTCAAAACTATGCTTTTGTAAATGTGTGGGTGTCATAGGAGTAAGAGGAGGGAGAGACAGGGAGAAAGCTACTTCTTCAGTCCCTGTGGACTATTGCTTTTGTATACTGGGGCATAGATAATTGTTACCAAAGAACCGCATTTTATTGAGCTAGAAAAAGAACCTAGCTGAATTTCCCAAACAAAACAAAATAAGTAAGCTGGGAAAAGCATTACCAAATTTTTAATGGCATTTAATACATGATAGGAAGAGATCCATTCTTACAAAACCTGAAAGACATACTGATAATGTGGGAAAAATCTTGTGCATTCCTTTCTGTACTATCAAGCTTACAAAACTTCCAATAACGTGTCAGTGCTCCATACGTTTTACCTCCTGAGAACACTCCACAACAACAGATAACCCTGTCTCTGATTTTGCAGAGGCCTTCTGTGTCCGGTAAATCAGTCTGGTGTCTCTGATCAACACTATAATTTCCTAAAAGTTGTTAGGAAGAGGCTTAATGAATAAACTTACACTTGAATACAGATTGAACCATAAATTCTGCCTTCATAGTGCTGAGAGGGTAAGAGCACTGCTTTTAAAACCTGTGGGTGTGTTTTTCCTGGGTGAGTGGGTGTGGAATTTTGGGAAAGGTTTTAGGGTAAGTCACAATCTGTTTGGTAAGTTTTGTGGGCTGGGTAGAGGAAGTGGCTAGTCTGAAAGCCATAAGCACCACTTGTGGAGAAAGTTTAAATATTCCCATCACATCCAGGTTTAGTATCAGAGGGCAGGAACCAGAGACCAGAAGTAAAGGTCACTAAAAGAATAATGGACCCAAAAAAGTTTATGGGTAGCTATACAAGCATCCTAAATATTTTTGTTGTCTTTGTGTTCCTTTATGTGAATTCAGAGCATCATCTTCCTGCCCAGACTTTCTGGTAGCACCAGTAATTGTTAAGTGTTCTTTAAGCTTCACAAGCTTCACCAAACCCAGGTACCCATGTGTGTCCTTCACAGGAGGCCCTTCCCAGCAGCATAACTCTGCTTAACATGTTGCTGTGATTGCAGCACAGGGGAAAGCTCTCTATTTAATCTCAGGATTAGCTGTTTTGAAAGGTGGGACAGCAAAGGCTTTGCCAAGAGCCTCTTTTTCCTGCTTCACTGCCATGATTTTGTCAATCATAATATAATACGTCTTAAGTCTTGGCAGAGCCAGAGAAGCCCCACAGTTTCCAGGGGGGTTTGTGTTGGTTTTGATTTTAAAAAATCACTTCACCTGTGTGCAGATGAGATGATTTTGGTTTTTAGTTCTTACTGAGAAATCCAAAGAAAGATGGCTCATTTCTCTAGAGCTGCAGAAAATACCTGGCATTATCAGGCATTGACTGAGTTAAAGAAATCCATGTGCTGCTTTATTTTCTGTTACAATTGGAGAAATTGGTAAGGTTTACTTTAACTTGATAATATAATAAAATAAAATAAATTTATTAATGATACTACACACTGAAACTGTATAAGGGTGTCAAGTTTGAGAAGATAAGGAGAATCACAAGAAAAGCAGGAAAATATGATGGAGGGAACAAATAATAAAAGCAATCTCAGAGATACTTCTGGCAATGATTCATTAAGATGATACAAACATATGAAGGACCTCAGGTTGTAGACTACAGTTCGTAAGTTAAGACATAGTTTAGCTCACATGCACCCTGTGACTTTGCTAGAGCTAGAACAGGATAAACCAAGCATATGGCCAGGTAAAATAGGCTGGAAGGAGAAAGAGCATATTTTGGGGCACACAGCAGTATAGGGTAGTTTTACCATAGCAGGACAAATTCTGACTTTGGAGAGAAGATGGGCAAGTAGGTTTATAAATACATTAGTATAGAGACTCATCAATGGGAAGGATAACTTGGGAGACTAAAATTGTTTTGTGGTGCTGGGACACTCAAAACTGAGCTTGCCTGGATGCATCGTAAATTCAGACCTTCCTGTCCTTTTATGCAGCCACCCAGATTAAACATGGAAGATGAAGTATTTTCCCAGCCCTAAAGTAGCTCAAGCTTCAGCTAGTTAAAATGCTTCCCCCATAACTTCAGACTATCTATAAAATTTTGCAGTTTAAATAAACAAATTCTTCCTTGTCTGTCCCTCATATGGCAAATAAAAACCCTTTGGCTGCTTGTTTCAAAATGCAAGCAGAGTTGCAAATATGCCTTTCCTCTGAAATAGTCAGAAACATTCTTTTATATATTCTTTAGATTATGGCCCAGATTCATTCACTCATGTCCTCAGCAATATTCACCCTGAGAATAGTACAGAGGCTCATCTCACTGTGAAGTGTTCTTAAAAATAATTATATTTCCCCTAGGAGTTACACAACATCTATGACAACACAAATAGCCTTAATGGGTGAAGATATAATTACTACTCCTCTTCTCTACTAAACAACACTATTCTTTCCTGGGCTGACACTTACAGACATGCCATCATTGGTCATTTCCAGGAGGGGTTGAACATGAGGTGCAAGAGTTCACAGGGACTTTTACTACCTGGCTTAAGGTTGGATATCTTCTACCTGAAGCTAGAAGGCTTCATGGGCTCAGGTGTGATGTATACTTTGACTCCTGCTGATTAAGGACATGCTTTACTTGCTTTTAGTTATAGCTGGGTTTCAAACTGGTATTTTAGCAATGACCCACAGAAACAAGTTATTTGCTGTATTGATTATTGTGCTGTGGTGAGGTACTTGTTTTCTCCGCAGCCAGACCATATTTTTAGTACTATAGGCAGAGGTAGATTTGGTTTAGTCAAGGCTTTTTGTTTGATTATTTTTTTTAAATACTCTATTAAGTTACTCTATTAAGCTGCAGAAGTTACTATGGTTTGTCAAATAAAGATCAAGGTAGAACAGGTGAATTTCAGTTACATCGTATCTGTATGCTCTGAGAAACAGAAAGCTTCCCAAGACCAATAAAGCTGTGCTGAAATAGTTTATTCCCCTTTGCCTCTTGCTCCCTCTGGTCTCCTGATGTTTTACAGTTCAGGAAAATGCCTGGGCTCATCTTTCAGAAAAAGTCTCTACAAACATCGTAGGAACTTCTGCTGCCCTTTGCTGTGGTCCATCCCCCTGAATGGACCTTGAGGAATGAAAAATAGCATATTCCCTTGGAAACACCAATGATACCTATAACCAGTCTTAACCCATAAGCTTTCCTACAGATGGATGCTGTGCAGGCTAGACAGAATTCATCCTGATTCAGTCTGTTTTGCAAAACTAACTCTTCTCTTGTATAAAAACCAAGCAGAGGAACAAGCTCTTCAGGACCTGTTTGTCGGGGCAGGTTGGGACAGGAGGAGTAACACAAAGTCAGCTTCAGCCCAAGGTGGACTCAATTTGGACCCATTCTGCTATGACAAGTATCTGGGAGTGTATAAGTGCTTGTGCCATAGGTATTTCTGGGCCATGCCCTGGTGAGGACTGGGGTGTAGTGGAGTTGGTCCATTCAAGGGTTACAGGGGGTTTATAGATCTTGCTGTAAACCCTCTGGCTATAGGGGTATGTGGTAAAAATGCATCATGACTAAGTATGGATGTGGTGGCAATAATTGTTTTGTTGCTGATTGTAGAATTGGTCATTGAGTTGTTGGATTCATCTGCTCCTGCTTTTAGACACAAGGTTGTGCAACCCAAAAGTCTGTGGGAGTCTGTACAGGCAGAAGCTATGCTGCAGCAGTGTAAGGTGAGTGAGACTTAAATGAGAGTGGCAGATCAGTGCCAGGGTTGTTCCTTTTATGGTTAACTATTGTCTTTAGTGTATTTCTTGGTACATGGCTTACAGTAAGAAGCTTCAGGTGCTGTGTTCTTGCACTGCTGTATATCAAATGCTATTGCTGAGGTTTCAGTGAGCTGTGCCTAGTCTGGGCCAGAAGGAGGTAGGGAGCTGGGAGTCATTCAAATGCTGAGGCATTTGGCTAGCCAGCCCTGATATGATCTGTGAGACTGCTGACAAAAATCCCTCCCTTGTCAGTAACTGAGAAAGGTGGCAAATACTACATGGGAAGCATAGTTCTGTAGCTGGCTGCACATCTCCTCGCAGATGGGGTTCAGCCGTACCTTCTGTAGCTAGTGGGAGCAGACAGGGCAGGGTACACTCAAGATATGGTTCCCTCAAGATGTGTTGAGAAAATATTAAACTCAGCCAAGGAGAGACCACTTTTTACGTGAGGCCACAATTACTTTTTTGTTGCTTTGGTTGTGAACATCTAAAAGGAGAGCTCCTGTTTGCCAGGGGAAAACAGTCTATGTCTGGACTACAGTGTAACACTGGCGGCTGGTCTGTGAATAGAACTTGTGCACAACTTGTTTTAAACAGCACATATTTATGTTTTCAGAGCTTGTTTTTAACCTTTCTAGAATACGCTAGTACTGGCAGTCATCCACTGGCTCTGCTTCTTTGGGGGCTCAGCTACAGTGAATCATGCTTAGAGAACGGGCCGTGTTCTTGATTGCTGAAACATTGCTTTTCTGCAGTATGGGATTTTTAAAGTGCAAATATTTGCTGCTTTCCCAAACCCACAAAAATACTGTTTATCAGTGCCCTAGAGATCAATGTTTAAACAAAAAAAATTTAGTGCAATCAGCAGGGTGTTTTGCCTTAAGAAATGTATTTTAAAGGCAAAATAATTGCTTTGTGGTTACATATATACCTACACATGCACACACAACTATGAAACTCTAAAGATATATCTTAATATATACATTTTACAGCTGTGATAGAATGACATTTTCATGGAAGATTACTGAGTTGACATTTTTATAAATAATGTTTGAGGCCTCAAATAAAACTTATTTGTTTCCCCCTCAAGTGTCTGCCAAATACTTCTGATTCTTGGGAGACTAAAAAAAAAGTGATAGCCTCCCTCTAGCCCTATAGTACTTCTGCTACCAGATTGTACAGTTGAATTCACTGTTTGGTTTGTGGGGTTTTTTGGTTTTTCTCTCTTATCTGAAACACTGAATTCTCTTTCTCATCTGTTCTTGAGTTTTTCCTATGTTGGACATTTTTACATTCCTGTTACCATTGTAAGTTGTGCTATAAATCATCCCTTGAAAATATCAAAGCAGCTTTCATCATTGGTTTTGAAACAATTTGCTTTCATTTCATGGTACAGCTTAAGTTGCCTCTGTTTTCCTTGGAGCTCCCAAGATCTTATGCTGAGGATACTACAGTCTCTGGCCTTTTCATGTTTTTTAAATTTTAAATATCTGTGTTTTACGGGACAATCCTAAGGAAGAAAAGGGGCTGCTGCATGATACATCCACAAATGAACCCACCTAGGGATATGTAATGAGCACCCAGGCTCCTGTACTGACTGAAGCTTTAAAGTTGCAGTAATAAAGCAGCGAAAGCACATCCAAGTTACTTCTTAAATCCTCCAGCTAAGAGGAGATTAATTAAAACATCATAAACCATGGTTCTTGAAAGGGAAATGGAGAAGGCACTGATTTCTTGTTTTTACAGCAAATGTAGTACAGTGAGTTTGTGATGAAGACTTCTGACCACAGCAAATTCCCAAAGGGAAGTCTTTACACATAACAACAACAAAATGACAGAAAGAAGGGTTTTTCTAGTCTTCATTTTAAAGAAGCCTCTGGAAGCCTTGGTCACATTAAAATCAGATGTTAGCAAAAATTACTAAATATTATATGCATGAGCTTGGATGAATGTATAGGCTTGTTTGGAAAATGTCCCAGAAAAATGGATGCTTTGTAGTGTGATGTTAGGCTAGTGCAGGAGAAATATTTCATTGTACTTATTTGGGGGATGGTGGTGCTTGCTTGTTTGTTTTTATTTTTACTGGAATTTGATGGTGCTGTAGTGGAGGTTGCATGGGCTCCTCCAAGCTCTGTAAAAAAACAGTGATGTTTGCTAACTGGAGGTGTGCTGGTCTGCTCTGAGAAGTAGGCAGCATTTGGAATTAAGTTCTGAAGTAAAATCCTTCTCTTGTTTTCTGTCTTGTTTTCTCCCACTCTGCAGAATGAAAGTGATTTTATATAATTTCACATTTTATGGGGGACTTAGATTCAGGGAATCACAGTGTAGGACTCTTACTTCATCAACAGCAATTTTAAAAGTACTTTGCCCACTGTGATGAATTATGTGTCACTACAGAGGCATGAAGGCCCAGGAATGCAACACAGAAATAGCTGTGTAGTACGTGTAAAAAGTCACCCAAACAGTCCTTTCTTTTCTGTGATAATGAATGCAGGTTGAGAATAAAATAAGCTATAAAAGAATAAGTGAAATCTGCATCTATCACAGCTAAAACCAATCTATAGTTCCCACAGGCTGCAGGGGAAGTATCTTTAGCTCAGTGGTGAAC
Source organism: Melopsittacus undulatus (assembly GCF_012275295.1). Taxonomy (NCBI): domain Eukaryota; kingdom Metazoa; phylum Chordata; class Aves; order Psittaciformes; family Psittaculidae; genus Melopsittacus; species Melopsittacus undulatus. Next base: position 100,479,701 of record NC_047529.1, on the reverse strand, counting down.
AGATTTTTTTATTTCTTTTAATTATTATTTATTCTTATGGTCTTGTGGGGTTTTTTTCTTCTTTAGGGAGAGGTTTTGGGGGTTGGGTGGATTTTTTTGTTGTTGTTGCTTTGGTTTGGGGTTTTCTTTTGTGGGCCTTTATCCCCCAGCTACATAACAGATCTCCTGCTTTAGTGGAAGCATACTGCTATGGTTTTACACAAGACCCTTTACCAAATGCACTGAGCTTTCCTCTGTGACAGCTCTTTTTACTAATTTACCTGGCACATTGTCAAACTATTAATATATTATTAATATTAATAAATGCAGGATAGATAGCAGTCTTTCACTTTTCCCAGAGAGATGAACTAGATAGAATTGAGGTATTTTGTGATGCCTGACAAAGAAAGTGTATGTATATATCTACTGAGTCCTAACAGGGATGCAAAGGAGCAAAAAAGAGGGTGAAGATAGCCACTTAATGCAGTTTTAAAGGAGACAAATTGGACTTCTGTGCTGCCAAAAAAAATCAGCTGCTAATCTCTTTTGCTGAACATTTAATCTGTATTATGAGTTTTTCCACAGTTAATCTCCTCAAACATGGCATGTATTGTACATTTCTTGTTCCTGCTTGCTTTCTATGCACAGGCCACATCACTAATAACTTTCAGAAGATGAGAAATGAATTGATGAAGGGTGGAAGTGGTAAAAACTTTTTTAATTCACTGATTAGTGTGTTCTGGGAGATCTGGATAATGAATGGCATAACACCTTTATTTGTAGACTAATATTCTTTGCTGATTTTTGGAATATGAGTATGTTTTTTAAAACAAATGCTTCAGCCAAGCATATGTGCCTATTACAACAGGGCACAGCAAGATAACCTTGCACAGAGTTGCTATGCCAACCTGCTCTAAAGCTGTAAGTTCTTTTGTTATCATCAGTTATTTCTCACAGTTATCATGAAGAGATATTTATTAATGACATTCACTAATAATGTTATTTATGTGTGATACCATGGTCTGAGAATAAGTAATCTCATCCTTTCAATTTGCTTCTGGTGTGAGATTAAAAATTTCTAGGGAGTCATAGCTCTTAAGCAATGTTCTTCCCACACTGGTGCTGTGGCATCTGACCAACAAAGATATACCAGTGGGTAGCTGTGAGCTCTGCAGGTCTGCAGCTGTGAGATATGGCACAGCAAGAACCACTGACCTTGAATTTGCTCATTCGCTCTTGAATGCAGCTGCCTGTCAGACCCACCATGCAACATTTCTGAACCATGAGAAGCCCCCTTGCTTTCTGCCTGTGAACTATTCTGAGCTCCCTTCCACCAGCTCCTGAAGATAGAGATCATGTGTCTAATGGCTCCTCACTAAAATCTTAGCACAGCAGAACAGGAAAGGGGAAAATAATATAGGGAGGACTTCTGTAGGTATTCTGCAGGCTCTTCTTGCCAGAGAGCAAAAGAAAACCAAAGCATAAGCAAAATCAAGCCAGTTCACCCCAAATATGGGCAAAAAATACAGAGGAGTAGCTACACAATATGCTGTTGCCTCTAAAGAAAGAAAAAGACTTCTTTTAAATCTGTGTAGAGAAACTAAATTCCACAGAAAAAGCACTGATAACAACCCTCTATAAACCAAAGATTAGAGTCCAGAGAAAGTAGGTTTGTTCTTGTTCTCTAAACAAGAAATTTATTAGCCCACACAATGCATTTAAAAGAGCCTCTGACCAGGTAATTGGAGTCCAAAATTCTGCCTTCAAGGTTTTGTCATATATTATTCCCTGCTTGGTTTTTATCATGCAAGCTCAGACACTCCAGTGATAAACTGTTTGCTCTGTGGCCTTGCGGTGGTACATGGAAAACTTTCCATGACTGAATTGCTGTGGAACAGAAATAGCTAGGCATGTCCCAAGCAGATTTTGAAACCTAGTTTGGATCCTGATGAAAAGAGGGATTGTTCAGAGGCTCATCACTGTCCCATACAATTTGTTTGTTTCTCTTTAAATGTGTTATATGAAAGAGCATGAAATGCTGGGAAGAGTTTTTATTTCATGTTCTCTGATAGCTTTCAGAGGGGCAGAATGCTATGCAGCTCTTGAAGAAAATTTTTTTCAGGATTATGCAGGGGAGGATTTGTCTCCCCCCACATTATCCCACCTCCCTGCTCCCAGTGCTGCACTGTGTTGAAGGATAGAGAGATATTCCCTGTTTTTCAGGAAGTAAAATAATCTTTTTGCACTAATTTTACCCTGATGTATTGAGAAATGGAGTTTTTCCTTCTGGAGTTTTCTATAGGCAAAATTCGCTAGTGGTCCAAAGTTACTCTTGGTGCCAGTATTTCAGATACAGAGAGATAAGAGGAGAGAGATCACTATTTTCTGTCTCCAACATTGAAATTGGAGCTGATTACATGTCTTTCTTCTGAACAAAAATTCTTGGTGAATTCACATGAACTGAAACTGCTTCATGCTTCTTTCCTTCTTTGGGAATTCCTTGAATTCCCACCATCTCTTCCTTTTTGTTTCAGTGGGACAACACAACTCCTAGGACTAAAACAAAACCAAGGGGTTACAGCAAATAGATAGCTGACTCTGTAAGAACTACTTGAGATTGTATCAGGCTACTCCTCATTCTCCAGACAGACAGGGCTGACACTAAAACAATTATTATTGTGGTTTTATCTCTAAGAAATAATTCTTTGTATTATCTATGTAATGGCAAGAATACTCATGAGTATTTCTTTTTTTTTTTCCACTCTGCAGATGCATTATAAATGAGTTTCAAAAAAATATTAATCTCAGGAGTGAACTGTAGCAAAAGGGCTTGAGGAAAAAAATGAACCATTCCATGGTTGGTGAGAAAACACGGAATTTTGCACCTTCAAGGAGCGGGCAAAAGATTCTAAATGCTAGTCTTGTAGTAAGTCTATTAACAGAAATATTGTCTCCATTGGCAGTCTCAGCAGAGAAAAGAATATTTAGACAATCGATGCTAGACAGGCTAAACTTCCTACCTCCCAAATGACTTCATTCAGAAGTATTTGCAGAAACTGTGTGCATCATTGATCAATGTTATCCATTTTCTGAAAAATCTGAAGGCTTAAGTCCTTAGGTGATCCAAATTACTTCAGCATTATTCTACCATTCTTGCCATCTGTAACCTCCTAGAGACACAAGAATTTTGAATTCCATTGGTCAAACAGGAAAAAACTGAACAGATGTTTCTGTATAAGGGAACTCACCTGTATGGATGCACCCTATGCCTTGACAGGCATCTTTTAAAACATGGATCCTCTTCTCAGATCCTCTGTATATCTTGTCTGATCCTAATTCTGGACCTCCTGCTCTGCCATGCACAATTAATGTCTGTGTTATACAACTACTCCCTCACCTAAGCCTGCCCTTATCTGACATCAAACTTGGACTGTTAACCTGTACTTCATAAACTTCAGAAACCTGTAAAGACCCTGTGGCATGGCAACATGGCAATAAAACCGCACCTTTGTGGCTGGACAGGACTGTACCATAGCTTCTGACACTGTGCTTTTCCATACCCAGTGCTCTCACAGCCATGGTTTCTAGGAGCTTAGAATCAAGCCTTATCCACAATGAACCATGGAAAGGAGAATCCTGAGATAAATACCCTTAGGAGGAAAAATACTTCAGCACTCCAGAGGTTTTGAATTGGAAACGAAGTTCTTGTTATGATGGATTCAAGGTTTCCAGCTGTGACACTGTGACCTGCTGTTTCATTTCAGTGATGTCACTTCATAGGATATAAGCAACTTAAAAAGTTTCCCAGGACATCATAATGCTGTTTAATAAACAAACTATGTCTTAAGATAATGGCTCTGAACTCAGAACAGTTAAAAAGTTCTTGTACATCTGGTAAGCTCAGGTTCTGTGAGCCTCTCAGTCAAGTCTGGAAAAACACAGGTATTTTTCTCACCAACTCCTGGGCCCCTTACTACAGGGTTAGAGAAGCCACATCTGGTTGATCAAATAGTTCTGAAGTTTAAGGTAGATCTGGGGGTGCTGGGGGGGTGGGGGGGGATGGATAAGAAAGGTTGGAGGATACAAAACTCCTGCAAAGATGAGGAAAAAACTTTGCCTGATTGACTCTACAGGGCTTCTGAGTTCTGCTTTTTGTAAACACTTTTCCTACACCAAGAAGTCTCCCTCAGAACCTGTTTATGCCTGGTGAAGACAAAGCAGAAAATTGAGTTGATTTAAGATTGTAAATAGCTTTATGAACATCTTTTCCCTTGCCAGAGGAGATGCCACAGTTTGCTTTTTGGAGCACGGAGGGATTCCTAGCCTCCCTCAGGAGCTGCTGGCAGCTGTCTTGCAGGCACTTGGAACTAACCAAAGAAATACAGGTAGAAGGCAATGATAAGCAGGATAATTTCTGTACCTGAAAGTCATACTGTTAGAATGGTATTTAGGATGAGACTTGGTCTGAGTTATTTTCTTCCACTTTTGCCTACAATCAGAAAGTTGGTAAGAAAGTATGCGGCTGGTTGTAATGTTTCTTTGTCCAGCAGAGAAATTGTGCTGGATGACAGTGGGGCTGGAAAGACACAGTGATGTCAGGAGGGAATGGGAAAAAAAAAGAGATGAAATGGAATGATTTTTGGTTTGCTTGCTTAAAAGCAGATTGCATTTCTGGAGGCTGTTGAAGGCTGATGGGGAAAGGAAATGCAAGCACAGGATGAAGGAGGCTGTATGGTGAGGGCCTCTGCTTAATGACATTTTCCCCAGCCAATAAAGAAGACAGTCTCAAATTTCTTAAGCAGTATTTCACTTGTTTTTCTGACAGCACTGTAAAACTGAGAAACTGAGCCACCTCCATAGCCCCCACTTGTTTAACTGTGTCCTATAAAATATTTTGCTTTTACCCCTACATGTAACCAAAAGCAAAGAACAGTGATCTATTTTTTAATTTATTTTTATTTTTTTTTTAAGACTTCAGATGAATATGGAAGAATGTCTACAAAAAGCAATACTAGTGAGGAACGGGGAGCTATTTTAATAACTAATGAATACTTATTGTCTGGGGACAAATCTAACAAAAACTAGGGCAATTTCAGTGGTGAGAACCTGCCACACTCTCTGAAGAGGACAGAGTTTAAGATGGTGCATTCTGAAGAAATGGATTGTCTGGTTAGAAAATCCTAAGCCCTTGTAGCCAAGATGCCTGGAAACATTGGACACTGTGCTGTGCAAATAGTGGAAAATCACCAGCGTGTTCCAAAGCAGCATTGCAGCTCCAGACCGAGTCCAGGGTCTGAGGCAGGGAGGCTGGCAAATGCTAGTTAACCTTGGATGAAACTGTAATTAAATGTGCTGGCAACTTTCTGCGATGGGAACTGATTGTATCTTGTGCATAGATAAAAGTAGATGGTCAAAAATATTTCTCTTCTGGTGAAGGTTTTTTGCGTGGAGCTGTAATTTACTGCAAATCAGGGGAGTAACTTTTTTTTTCCACTGAAGATTACAATGTAAGAAGAAATATAGAGACGCTTTTATAGTAGGACAAGTTTTCAGGGCTGTAACCATGGAGTCCTATCCTTTGGTGTTGTCATGATTAACCTGTCAGAAAGCATGTGTAACCTGGCAATATATTTCTCCTGACTATATTCCCCCTCTTAGAGAATACTGCTTTGGGTTTCTGCCTTGTTCATATGGAGAATCCTGCAGGGATATGCTTTGTATAAGGGGCTTTTTAAGGCCTGCTGTGGTCATGGAAATATTTGTGTACCTCACATCTTTACATTCCACTGTAGAAAGAAAAAGGGCTACCAGAAAAGGCATAATAAATAATACTAACTGAAATTTGGAGAGGGTGGTGCACTTCATATTCCAGGATTTATCCCAATCTCTCGTAGCTAGAGACTGGATTAAGACTTAAAGTATGTGCAATAGGGAAGGTGATGTTCTCTCACACTTGATATTAAATTTTCATTAAATTTTTCAGCAATTTCATTAAATTTTTGTTCTCTGTTAATCCATAGAATAGAGTGCTAAAGGAGAAGGATTTTTCCTGTCAAACACTTTTAAATGCCTTTTGATTCCCTCTGCTGGATTCAGAGATCCAGACAGAGTACTTTTGCTGATCCATCTTAAAATGTTTTTAAAATCAGTGGAATTACAGACATGACCTGGATACTGGCCTGTCTAAATGTGAACAAAGCTTGACCCTTAGGCTGCAAAATTTGCTGCATTTATTTTCAGGTGCTTGTATTCTGAAGTACTGTGCATGCACAGCTATATGTGTACCAGCAAGGATATGTGCCCTTTTCTAGCTCTCAGTGGACAACTTCACATTTCTGCTTGTCAAGCTCCTTTGCTGGAGTTGCTGTGAAAGGGTCACTCAACTGAAAAAAACAGAATTACCCAGACTTCTATTTACTGATTGTCAGCTGATACAATACTGTTAATTCAATCCCAGGCTAATAAAGTCCTGAAGAAACATTGCTATGAACAAGTTCTGACCTAAGTGTTTTCTCATTTCATTTAAGCTTTTATAAAATCCTGTTCAAAGGACATTCTAATGGAAATAAAGCATTAAGACTTAATCCCTAGTGGAAGTTACCCAAACAAAACATTTAGTAGAAGCAGACATTTCAAACTGCTTTCACTGATGGGCCAAGATCAGAGGAACTTTTCAGGATTTCATTTTCACCTCACCCTGGGAATGACATTTTCTGACATTAAAAATAAACTGTAGCAAAAACTAAAAACTAGAAACACTCTGAAAAGGAAATGCTTTTTCTTGCCTAATACTATTGCAGGGCAAATTCACCTGTGTTCTTTCAAATGGAGTGTGAGGGCTTCTTTCTATCACCATATTTTGCTGTACCTGACGAGGCAGTAATCACTGATCCTCTGGCAGAGTCACACAAGGACGGAGGAGAACCCCTTTTGGCCCTCCGTGAGAATTTCATTCAACACAGTAAATTCACTTAAATGTAGTCCTGGAATTGTAGAAGCACTCAGTTACTGAAATGATTCTAACACCTCCTGACTAAAGATCAAGTTCTCTGCTTACAAGCACATTTTTCTGTGGTGATATTCCAGACAAGCAGCTGAGTTTGTATGTCCATGTAACATTTTTGCATTTGTCAAATATTATGGGGCTCCTTCCTATATTTTTGTGCTTAGAAGAGCATGGCCTCTTCTCCTGGGTGCTGGCAGTACTGACAACACTTACACTTAGACTCACTACATATACCTCAATTTGAGTGAAGAAGGGTTACATCAGAAACTAATTCAAAAAATTAAACTTGAGGGACACTGACATGCTTGTTATTTCAGAAAATACAAGCTTTTGCTGGCACTGCATTTAAGCCTGCATTATATTGGCCATTCCCTATTAGTGGGTGAACAATCCAACCCTTGGTGAATTCTGCTTCACAATGATAGGAAGAGCTGACATCGAAGGATCGAAAAGCACCATCGCTATGAACGCTTGGCTGCCACAAGCCAGTTATCCCTGTGGTAACTTTTTTGACACCTCCTGCTTAAAACCCCAAAAGCCAGAGGGATCGTGAAGCCCCACTTTCACGGTCTGTATTCGCAGGTAGACCAGGGCATGGGTCCCTCATGATTGTCCAGGAGATGTCTGTCCTGGTCGAACTCTTCCTGATTGCCTAAGCTGCCTTTTTTCCAACCAGTTTTGCATATCCCACATGCCCTTGGTCATTGTGCCTGTAGTAAGTGTGGGTAAAGCCCTTCCCAAATCTACATTTGTGAAGCCAAGCCATCAGTCAATCATATTGGCCATTGCCTCTTTGCTATACCTTTCTGATCTAACTGCAGACTGTAAAAAGCTTTCGGCCAGAGCAACCTTAGCTTAAAAGAGGAAGATCTGGGAGTCTGCAGCTTATGCATACAACTACTCTGGAAGGGTTCTAAAAAACAATTTTTTGGCCTTTTTTTTCTCCCTTGTGTTTACTAATAATAAAGGCAAGAAAACAAGATGCTGAGATATGCATATAACATTTTAGACTATCTTTAGGGATTCTTGCGTAGATTTTTTTTTTAAAGTTGCTCTAAAAAAGCTGGTTTTGTTGGTCCTGGAGCCCATGGAACAGCCTGAAGAGATATTTGTTATTTAAACTTGTACATAGAATTAGTTTATACATAAAATTGAGGCTTTTTCTACTGCCAGAGTTCAATCTAAAGGCTGTGTGCCTACCAGTCATTCCATTCCAAAAACTAACTGTGCTTTTCCTTTGAACTCTAGTTCTGGGTGACTGTTTTTTCCTGGCCCTTAAAGCTGACCCTTGGAGTACAGCATACCATCATCTTGCACTGCATCATGCTGTAGAAAGCTTGGGATGGAGTTAAATGTTTTGTTGGTCAGTGAAAAAACCAAGCTTTTCCCAACAATTATTTTTTTCCTCTGGTAATCACTGGTGACTTTAAAAAAACAAGCTGTATTTGGATTCAAAAGACCAGCTCTCAGAGGAGTTAATGTAATGGCCATGTTGCAGAAAGCCAAGTATTTCCTAGTTTAGTCCTTGCTTAACTGCTTTCTTCAAAGCCAAGTCTGCTTGGATGTATTCTTTGGTATTTGAATGTTAGGAAATGGAAAATTAAAAATAATAATGGAGGAAATTCCCATCTGGGAAATCTGTTGTGTATTCAAAGCACCTTTGGTTGCAAGATTGCACTTTGTGGCCTTGACGCACATTGTACCTAAAGATCAAGCTTGGATTTGAGTTTTCCCAAGGTTTTTTAGTGAGGGGGAGGGATGCCTGAAAGGGGGTTAATTCAGCTCTGCTTATTTACATCGTTCTCAGGAGTTCTTGTGCCTGGTCTGTGTCCAGATGTTCTCTTTTCAAAGGAAAGGGAAACCAGAGCTTGCCTTAAGTCTAGATACAAGCCTAAGAGCAGAATTGTCCCTTTGACTTCCTTGAAGAAAACAAGCACAGCAGTGAGCAAAGGTGAAAAATGGACAGTCCTTTCCCATCTTCTATAGCTGATTATCAGAAATGGTCTGTGACTTGTGAAAGGGCATGTGGAAAGATCACTGGTAGGGGAGTTAGGTGGAACCTTCATGGTAAGTGTAAGAAGGTTATTCAGCTCTGTTCTGGCATAGATAAAATAATGCGTGTCAGTGTCCAAAGTATAGGTCTGACACTGCAAGCTGTATTGGCATAGTATATAAGCAGCCAAATAAAAAACAAAGCTGGTGCTGATCTTCGTATGGAAGTGTGGGTCTAGGAGAGCAGCAGCCAAGGAAAGCTTACAGAGACATCACCCAGATTTTTGAAACATGAAGCCGAGAGAGAAGGAGCTCTTGGTGTTAGCTACTAGCTGGAAGGAATATTAGCATCATGAACAAAGTGCTTCCTTGAAGTAGTGCTTTGCTTACGTATTTTGTAAACAAATGTAAATGTCGAAAAGAGGAAATTAGCAGAGATACAATGTTTATGTAGGGGTAGGGTAGTATAAAAGATTTCTCTCGGACTAATTAACATCACAGGTAATAGGGTGCATTTGTAAGTGGGTTCCTCTCATGTGACAGATGTCCAAGAAGACGATCTGTTTTCCTATCTTCCTATGTAGGTACTGTCATAGTCTGTGCTATAACCAAACCAACCCACAGCAAAAGTTATAGCAGATCATGTCTCATAGTAACTTGTCTGCAGGTCATGAAGAGCTAGGTATCTGAGTTCACTTGAAAGCAATCCTTTCAGGTAACATTTTACTTCTTTCCCCTGTGATGCCATGCAATCCAGAAATAGGCCATAATTCGTATTTAAGAAGCAGCAAAAATCTTAGCTCTGTCTCTTCCCAACTTTATGTTGATTTTCTCTAATAATTCTTTCATATGTCCCTGACTTGCTGAAGGCCAAAATCTTACACTTTTCCCAGAGACCATTTTAAGCATGTGCATGTATTGGAAGCTAGTGAAACTGTTTTACAGGAAATGTGTCACTTCAATCTTATGTATTTGTATACTTAAAAACTGCAATTACTCATCTTATTCCTGTATTGCTGGTCATGGCTGAGAGCTTTCTTTTAGTATTCAGCAGCCATGGAAGGGCAGTGTGGCTGGCAGGCCAATTTTCAGTACAGAGTGCTCTGCTGTTTCTTGGTCTTTAACTGTGCTCTGTCATTGAACACAACTTGTGTTTCATTTGGCAGTTTTAAACTTCCTTTTCAGAAGATCTTACTGGAGTTTTGCCTTCATATTTCTGTAAATTCCTATGAACTTCAGTTTTTCTTTCTTCAGGTCTTCCCAGCTACCAGGCACTTATTTGATCTGTGCCTTCACATCCCTGTGTCTCATTTAATTTCGTAAGATCTCTGAGATCAGATACTTAGTCTTTCAATTTCCTCACAACTGTTGAAGATGGACTTGCACTTTCTCTTTGCACCTTTCAAGTCACAAACCGCATCCTCCATTCAAAAGAGCTGATATAATTTCATGAAAATGCTTCAACTGAGATAGAGTGGTGCCAATCTAACTTTGCCCATGGCCAAAATTATATTGCAGAGCTTCTCTTGGTGTTCTTGGGCTTCTGGGAGGCGGTTGTTGCTCTTTTTTTCCAGCTGCAGTGTTCCAGTGACACTGTTCCCTCCTTCAACCCACAGCACCACAACGTGCCTTGCCAAACCTCAGGCAGAGGAATCAAGCATTGGTTCAGAGACCACTGCAGAAAGCTGGCTGATTTGTTGTTGGCTTTGGGGTTTTATTTCTCAATGGGGGTGCCTTTTTGGAGCTGGAGTAAATATATTCCCTTCAAACTCATAAAAACATGCCCTTGTTTCTTGGGGCTTGTCATCTTTTGAACACCTTGTATTAAACATAATGAACTCTTCTGAGGCTGACCCAGAAAACTCATGGATCTATTTCTCTGACTTATGAAAGTCCTGTCTCTTCTGCTAGCTCCGGGTGTGCTTTCTACCAGAGCCAAACTGTTGTGTCTGCTGGCTGTCAAAGCATTTAGCAATATCCTGATAGTGGGTTTGTGAGATTTATTTATTTATATTAATCTCAAAACAAGTGTGCATTTACTTCTTCTGTAGTTGAATATCATAAAATCATGTAACAGTTTGGGAAAGGACTTTTAAAGGTCATCTAGTACAACCCCAGTGCAATAAGCAGGGACATCCTCAGCTAGATTAGGTTGCTCAGAGCCCCATCCAACCTGACCTTGAATGTTCCCAGGGATGGAACATCTACCACCTCTCTGGGTAAACTGTTCCAGTGTTTCACAATATTTATTGTGAAAAAATTCCTTCCTGATGTCCAGCCTGAATCCCACCTCTTTTAGTTTAAAACCATCATCCCTCATCCTACTGAAACAGCCCCTGCTAAGAAGTTTGTCCCCATCTTTTTATAAGCCCCCTTCAGGTACTGGAAGGCTGCCATAAGGTCTCCCCAGAGCATTCTCCAGGCTGAGCAACACCCACAACTCTCTCAGCCTTTCCTTATAGGAGAGGTGCTCCAGCCCTCTGATCATTTTTGTTACCCTCCTCTGGACCCTCTCCAACAGGTCCATGTCTTTCCTGTGCTGAGGGCTCCAAAGCTAGACACAGTACTCCAGGTGGGGGTCTTACTTATCTGTATGTAAAAGTTATTCCCTGTTGGTTGTTTTGCTTGCAAAACTATGTGATTTTTTTCCCCTCTTAATTTACATGTAACCACAAGTGTCTGTTGATGAAGGACTATTGAGAAAGTCGATTCCTTATTGCAGGGGAGTATTGTACTTCTTCAATAACTAAATCTTGCGAAATAATCCATTCACCTAGTGTGCTAATCCTGCTACTTGATCTAAGAAAGTGGTGCACAATACAACAGGTATTTTCTAAGGCCTTTGGTGGCGTAGAAGCAGCACAACAGCTATCCTCTGCACTGAACTGCCTTGTACTTGCTGCTGGCTCTTTGAAACAAATAAGAATGTTAGAGAAAAAGAGAGAAGAATATGATGCTTAACCAATTTTTTTTTTTATGTCTGTGAGCAACCAGTGTGAAGTAGCAGTGAAAATCCTAACATGCTTTTAGGGCACACCAAGTGAGATGTTTTTGGCAGAGATATCTGAGCCATTCTATATGACAAAAAGTTTCATGTACAGCTGAGACCACATAGCTTTTAGAAAGCTTAATGCAAATTCAAACAGGTGCAGATGAGGATTAGTAGGTTGGCTATAAGAATGGGGTGGATTAAACCTTTTCCTGTTATTCCCTACAAAGAGATAAAAATACCTAATTTGTTTAGCCCTGTGGGTAAATGCTTATAAAGGGATAGGACAACTATTTGTAGGTGGACTGTCTGGAGGGCTATGTATGAATTATAAGACATATAAGAGGATAATATTAACCCCAGATCAAGCATTTAGTATCTGTTTAATTTAGGCTGGAAACTAGGAGGTTCCTGAACACCCACAGAGTAGAACTCCAAATAGGACTGGAGGGAGTGAGGAGTTTGAGTTATTGGGAGATTGAACATGATAAACCCAATGGAAAGGATTGTGTAACTAATTTGGAGAATTCCTGAAGATAAGAAGCCATGTGTATCTGCAAGGTTCAAAAGCAAATCAGATCACTGCTTGTACTGTATTTATTTTTTGGTAATCCTGTGTTAAGACTTCTGCCCCTTTCTTGTAGGGAGCAGCAGAGATTTGTCCCCTTAAATTATTTAACAAACTTTAATTTTTCTTGTTTATTGCAGGGATCTAGCACACCACTGCTGCCTTCAGTCTTTCTTTTGCTTTCTGCTTACTACAGCTGTTTTTTATCTCAGCTGCTACTTCGGTCCTTGTCTGGTTATGACTATTGGGCAGGTATTGTGTGGAAGGGTGTGCCTATCTGAATATCTGTTACAGGTTTCCCTTGGCTTGTAGGAAGCCCTGCTGCAGTTCTCCACTCCTGCTAAAGGGAGACACTGATTTCTTTTTCCCTTAAGAGGTGCTGGTAATCCAGTAGTGTTCCCCCACCTTCTGTTTATACAGACAGTTTCTCTCTTTAAAGGCTATTTATTTTTTTGTTTTGAACATTTCATGAGACACATAGCTGTTTACTCAAGCAAAGGCCTGGAGTACAACTGAATGCTTTTTTCATGCCCTACTGGATGATTACATGTTTATTTTGCCTCTGTTATTCCTCCTTTCTGGTGTATTAAAAAAAAATGTAGCATGGGAGAGAAGTACTCTCTGGATTCCTTAAAAATTCTTTGTGTTCCAGTGTTATGGCAGAACTCTGTATGTAACTAATGGTAGCAGGAATGATTCTGCAAGGAGCAGAGTTATTAACTTCTTTGACGGTTTTTGCACAGGGGAAATGGTTATGACATTTCAGAGGGTACCAGTCATACCTTTATCTATCAGTTTACTTTGCTCAATAGTGGATGCTTCATTCATTTTTTTCTATAGAGACTGGTGTTTAAAAGCACTTGCTGTGTAGCCAGCTACTCCATACGCTTTAAGCTGAGGAACAAAATCACACTGCCAACTGCAAGGGTTTGTTGCTGTAATTTTCCTTGCAATCTTTAACAAATTCATACCATTGGTATTGTGCATAGAATCCAGCAAGGTTATAATAATCATCATTGAAGAGGGTGGTGGGTTTACGTTTAGTTTGGATTTTGCCATTTTAGGGCAGACAGGAAAAATATTTATGTAATTTTTTTAGGACAGGAATAATCTTTTCTCTTTACATTTGTGGAGTGAGCACAGCCAGGTCCCAGTGACTGGGACTCCTGTACCACTGTGCATGAGTGTTTGTGTTCTTACTTTTCTCATCCCCATCACATTGATCAATGGATAAGCATGTTTCATCTGATTGAGATGTCTAAAGAGTTAGGAACCATTACAGCAGGAATAAATTATATTTCTTCTGAGCTGCAAAAATCCAGCTCCCACACATCTTGCATTCTACATCTCAAATTTCTGCCAGTAAAATTAAATAAATAAAAGAATTAAAAAAAACCCTCTAGATTTAACAGTTGCGTTTTTTCTGAGCCCTCCACCAATATGCTTCTCCCCCTTTCAGTAGTCCCTGTGTCCCTGTCTTTCTTCTCCCTGCATACATCTCTTGTCTTCCACTGAACTACTTAGGGCAAAAAACAGTGTGTGTAATGCCTTGTTCTGGGCTGTATGTGTACTCCCTTACTCAATTCAGCAGGAACCTGCTGATTCTGTGCTGCAGCTTTTCCCTCAATAGAGGCATTTGTTGGTATCTTTTCTCCTTATGCAGATCTCCTACAGCACTGTAGGAATTTGGGACCTTCCCAATCCATTCATTAAATGTGGCTAAAACTGCCTGTTGTGTTAGGAATATATTAGGAAATGCAAAGCTGGACAGATATACAGCGCTATTGTATAAAGCCTATTTAATCAGCAAAGCACTCACCCTAAGACAATTGGATTTCCAGTTCTAATATATACAGATATGTATTCCTATCCAGATATATAACAGTAGCTCTGAAGAAGTGCTGTTAACATGCATTCTGCAAATAGATAGCTGGAGAGGAAAGAAGGAGAGGCATCTTTGTATCATTTCACAGCAGGTAATAACATCATAGCACACCTGGGTGCTGCTGACATTGTTTTTTCTTAGAAGCGCTAATGAAATATCTTGTGGTTAAAAAAAAAAAAAAAAAGGAAACCCAGAACCCAAAGGGTTTGAATCCAAAGGGTTTCAAAAATTTACTGTATGTGCCAAATATTTCCAGCTGTTATTGCCTTCCACTTATTTCCCACAGCATCTTGGCGTGGGTCTGCTAGTGATCTTTCTTCATGGCATGAGATGTTAGCTGAGCCAATGTTTATGCTGCTCAGAAAGATAGTCCTCAAGCATTACTTCATTAATGATTTTAAAGCTTGTTAACATATTTATCTTCAAAGCCTTTAATGCTAAATAATTTGGATAGTGTTCATACAGAATTTTGATAATGAGTAAAACTGGATATCAGACTTCAGTCTGTTACAAACTAGGAGCCATCACACATACTTCAGTTTCTTCTTGCTGAGAGGAATAAGATTAGACTGCATACATAGGTGTCTTAAGCAGCATTACATCTGCTAACTCCAACCCATTGAGTGTTTCTAACATACAGCTTCTTCAAAAGAAAATAATTGCTAAGCTATCTGACAGTGGAAAATTTGGGAATGGTTTACTATAGCTTCTGAGATCATCCATGGATTGCTTTGTGGTATAGCACAATCTTGTGAGTGGTTTAATTTAATTAAATCTAGAGCAATAGGGGTTATCTTGGATATTGTGGGATCAGCTGCTTTCTATCATGAGACTTTTATAAAGTTGTATATGCAAAGCAACTGCAAAGTGTGTTCAAATTTTCCTAAATATCAGCCTTAAATATGGGGCTTTCTTGAAGAGCTGATGTCAAGCTGCTCAAGTTACTCAAAACCACAGTCTGGTTGATTGACTACGTTTTGTTGTTTTGGCTTTAAAACATTCAGTAGAATGGCAGGAAGTTTTTGCTTTAATTTTATTTTCCACCAACCACATTGATGCTGCTTGCATTTTACATTTCTTTTTGTTTTGGTGATGAAAACATCCTACTTGGTTGTTAATTGTTGTAAACATTTACTTAGCACTCTGCAGTCCAATTAATCTCTCTAATGCTGGGTAAGTGTTATGTGTATTTTAGAGCTCAGGAGTGTGATTAGACATACCTAAGGCCATAAAGCATTTCAGTAGTGTAGGTGAGGGTTTAATTTGAGAACCTTTCTGTGACTCACTGTATTTAATGTGCTAGTAGTGTCAGTCTGTGGGTTTGTGTATGAGCCAGGTTTTGCAGTATTATAGAGATTACATCTTTCTTATTGTTCTAAAGCAGCTCTTTCAGGTTGTATTCATTCTCCTTTGAGAAGTGGATATTTTGAAAGCTTGCTTCTACGTAACTGAAATGTTAACTCTAATTGAAAGGAAGTCAGATTTACAGCTAAAGCAAAACAGTAACTGTTTCAACGTTAGCCCTAGAAGTTAAGACTCCAAAAGGGGAAAATTACCCTCTACCTTCCCCCACTTGCTGAGCATAGTTCTCTTTAGCACTTGCCTCTCTGTAGGAACCCCCATAACTAACTTGTGTTGCTCAATCCTGGAGATGCTCCCCATCTTGCACAGCAGAGCTACAGGGAGTACAGCGAGGAGGAAACCCGAATCCCATCCTGTGTGTGATAATGCTACCTCAGATGGAGCACAACCGGTGCTGAGCAGCCTCTTAGATCCAGCACAGGTAGGCTCTGCCCAAAGGGCCTCTTTCCACTCCAGCTTACAAAGGTAGCATGCTGCTTTTTCTCAGAAGTGGAGGAAAAAAAGCCCTTCCTTTCATTCTAAAAATGACAGAAACTTCATGCAGGAAAGGTGTCACTTCCTTTATTACCAGGAGCTCAGAGCTGGTAGAACAGAACATAAAGCACTGGTAGAGTTGAATTTAATATTAGACTTGTAACAGAAGGAGCAGCTCATGGGGATATAAGGTGCTTTTATTTTGTGTTTGCATTCTGTGGTTCTGTTTCTGTTATTTAAGCTTCCTGACATGGAAATACTACCAGGTTTACTCGCAGCCTGAACTGTACCACTGAAATATAAGACTATGGCTATGGCAGGGTTTTTTTTTTCTTCTTTTTTTCTTTTTTTCAAAAATACACTTCCAATTATGCGTTTCCTTTTTCTTCCTCTTTTTTTTTTTTTAATCACCACCTTTCCCAGATGTCGCTAAATGAAACTTAGAGCTCAAAAATGTATAGGTCCCGTTTTGCAGTTTAACACCTCGTTAGGTTTTTACTTGAGTGAAGTAACAATGCCAACTAGTGGTCAGATCCTTCATAGCGAAGAGAGTGTTCTGGCAAAAAAGTTAAAATAATTTGAATAAAAATGTATGTAACTCATGACAGCTTTTATGACACTATCACTGTTCAGCTTTGATTTTGTTTAATAAAGCATTATAATTGGTAGTATAACAAGTGTATCATTAGATTAATGATATGTTGTCCTTTGACCACACATTAATGCAGTAGCCCGCTTTTATATTTTTCCAAAATTAATTAATTCCACTCATAATCTGATCACCTGTGCTAATGGTTCCGAAACCAAAGAAAGGAGTATGTACTACCTCCATCTTGTTTCACAGGAGTAGCTGAGCTATCCTTTCTTAAACTGTGGCTAAACACTGCCTCCTGTTTGAAAGTCCATGGTTGTTCTAACAAGCAACATTCTTCTAACATCACTGAAAGCTTTTTTTGCCTTTTTTTTCTTTCAGGTTGTTTAAAGTTTCTTTTTATATCAAGGTGGTCAGATTTTTAGGATGAATATGTAAATATTACTGCCTGTAATCTGTGCACCAGTATCTAAATTTAAATATAATTTTTCTGTGTTAAAGAGTTAAAACTGTAAAGAACCTATTTGGATTTTTTGGTTTTAGCTTTTGGTGTTTAGTTTTGTTGTTGGGTTGTTTGTATGTTTGTTTTCCTGTCAAAACTGTATCCTTCCCATAGTGTTCACCCAGTAGTCAACTGTTTCAGAAAACTCCTGTGCTGATTAACAAGGCAACTCAGTAGATGATGCAGGGAAAGGCACAGATCAGGAAGGCAGCTCTCCAAGTTCTACAGACTGGTTAAAATTAGGGTATCATCTTTTTATTCTGCATCAGCTACATGTTTCCAGAGTGTGCAGTCGGTAGGTGCTGTGTCTTTGCTATCCAAGTTTTCTTGATGCACAGGATTTTTAGCAGCAGTCTGAGGTTGGGGTACACTATTCTTTTAGTGTTAAATTATGGGAGGCATTCCCAGGAGTTTCTCCTAGAAATTGGCCTGACTACCCACCTGCATGACTTTCACAAATCAAGCTTTCCAAATGTTATCAGGTACATATAATGATTAATTTTTCATTCCTAACAATTTTAAGCATATCTCTGCTATTAATCATGTTTTATGGCTTCTTAAGTAATAGTGATCTTCTGTGTTCTGTGAGGCCAGCTGGTTTGTGTGTGCCTCTTGTTCCTTATAAAAACAACAGTCACCTGTATTTTATTGTATCCAAAGGTAAACCCAATTCACTTCTCTGATGCTTAGTGAACTTTGTATCAACACCTTGATCTCATGTGCTTAGCTGTGATGCTGAGATTAGGAGCTCTAATTCTCTTTGAGGCGTGGAAACTTAAAGGAAATATTCTGGGGCTAGTTTTCATTTACCCTAAAGCTCTAACTCCTCCTTCACCTTCTGGCAGGCTTCTATAAATGCTGTCCTCTTCCACCACGGAATAATGCAGACAGAAAGCTTCCCTCTCCTTTCCACATCATCAGGTATTGGAGCCTTCCCTTGGTGGCTATGAACGTGTCCAGTGACCGCTTATGGCACTGGTGAGTGTCAGAGTTGTACAAGCATCCTTAGCCAAGAGGTCCTTCAGCTCTATTCCCTGACAAATACTGAGCTTTGGTGTTCAGTGCTTCAGAGCACCATGTACTCCAAGGCAATCCTGAAGTTCCCTGTGTGTTTTGGAGGACTGTGGGGATACACCACATTCTCTGGTTCTTTTATAGCCCCACAGGGTTTCTGGGTTTCTCTGTCATTCTTCTGACTCCAGACCCCAGTGTCTTGATTTTTGTCTTCCTATTTTGCTTGTTCAAGTTCTGGCAAAGACGGAGGCCACGCTGGCAGCTACAGCTCATTCATTTACTTCTGAGGATCATTTGCTAACAACCATCACAGGAACATCTCGCTAACATTAATGCTGAATTGAGAATGTTGCTCCTCCTCCATGTTGCTAGTTGCTCAGCTATTTTCACCTGTTTTTTTGCTTTCTCCCTTTGACTCCAAGCCCCATGGTTTGCATATTGCTTTTTTTCTCCACCTCTTTTTATTTTAATTTTAGTTCAGAGGCATCAAACACTGCCTGTATTTCTGAATATATGTATTTCCAGCTTTCTTGCCCTTTGTAGCCTGAAGGCACCTAAGTTCGTAATTAAACTATGGGCAAGATGGGAAAAGTGAACTGTTTGTTTGCTTTGTGAACTTATCAGCATTAATCATTAACTATGTCTCTGTTTGTTTGTTTTTAATGAAGGAAGAAGTGGAAAAATTAATAACGTCTGTCTTTAATCTGTATTGATACATGGGTTTTATGGAGGTGGGAAGTTAGAGAAGATAGAAAGAAAGAAGCAGACATTGCTTTCTGTGATCATTTCCATTTCTACACCTGGAAAGAGGATTCCAAAATCTATCTTCCTCCCACCCCAGTTCTTCCTCCCTTACTTTCTCCCCTCTCCCTTGAACTTTGCATTACAATCAAGTTTAAAGAGAAGGAGGAGGGAGTAGAACAATGAAGCAGTTCTCAATCCACTATTCTTCTTCCCACTGTAGGCTTTCCTCTTCCCTTCCTGGCAGAAGAATTCTGTTTTGTTGCTTTTGGGGTTTCTCAGTTGCTAGGAATTCAAAATATTTGTGGCTTTTTAGAAAATAATTTTGGAAAATGCGTCAGCGCTGAGGCCCTGGGCCTGGAAATGCCAAGTGTTACCTAAGTGGAATACTTGGCAGCCCAGCATGGCACTGTGTGATGGGAGATGAACCTGGGGCAAGAGGAGCCAAGCACCAAGGGTAGAATGGCCCCCAGCTCTTTCTGAGTCAGAGTCAGACAGAGGAGCAGTGCCTTGATTGCAGAGGGTCAGCTGGCTGCTGCTGGAGCTGAACATCTGTCCTTCAGGAGAAGCAGCCCACACACAGATCTCAGTGGCAGAGGGAAACCAGGGACTACATATGGAGAGGGGAGCAGATAAGGAGCAGAAACATTTTCCTGGTAGGAAGAAAGGGGTTTCCTAAGGGAGACCCAACTAGCCTTAACTTGTCATGTTTCCTCCTTTCAAACTGCTGTTTGAATCCCTGCTGCCCACAGGAATCTGGGCAAATGCAATTGCTTCCCCCTCCACCCTATACAAAACTATCCTACCTAACAGATTCGCAGAAGAATGATGAGCACAGCCAGGAAACAAGAAGACTTGTTGTAGGAGTCTGTGGACTAGGAGTCTGTGGACAAAGAGCTCTTCACTGGGAAATAAGTGGAAAAAAACAGAGGAGTCGTCCCTCCCTCACATTGGTATAACATCCAACTCTGTGGAGTAACACACAAACCAAGGAATCCTGACATCTCTAGGGAAGGCTTAAGATGTTAGAATTCCTGTTTTCTTTGGCATGTAAGAAAATTTTGTTTGTTGTTTTAAACCCGATATTTCAGCAATGCCAGCAGCAGAATTCACAAATCACATGTACAATAATGAGGAGGGTAGTGCCTGTGCACGTGACATCTATGAGAAAGAATCTGGAGTGTTTGAATCTGTCCTAGCCTTTTGCTGTAAATAGGTAAGCTTGTTAGTGTAGTGCTCTTTACAATATATTGATCATTTAGCTGACTTGCTTCTTCTCCAGAATTTGGATACCTGTTGTCAGCTCAAATGACTTTTTTTTCTCAGTCATGGTGAAGAGTCCATTTATTCTCTAAGGAAAAAATTTTACATCATCAAGAAACCTTAGTCAAGCAGAAATTTTTCTTCCCCTCTCATGCCAACTCTCCTTGCTAACAGCTACACTGTGGTTCATGCTGCTTTGCTCCTTAGCACTGTCTAGCATTCTGAGAAAGTTCAGCTAAACCTGCACAGGATTTTTTCCTGCACTTTCAGTGCTGGAAAAATGTTCAAGAATATACTCATAAATATTGCTCAGGACCATTTTGCAATGGTACACATGATGGAATTCTCTGGTTGCCATCATAATGTCCTACAACTAACACTTGGCTGCTGAAGTACAGTTGTTCATACATAGCTCTGGGGAAATTTTTATGGCCTGTGTTGCAAACTTCTCAAAATCCAAACCAGAAATCTCCCCTGTTGGTTCATTTAGCTATGTCCCTGATGACTTGCTTCATTCTATTCCCAAGGACTTGGGGTCCAGGGCCCCATTTCTTTCTGCCTAGAGATGGAGCTCAAACATGATCCATGTAG
Organism: Melopsittacus undulatus; assembly: GCF_012275295.1. Taxonomy (NCBI): domain Eukaryota; kingdom Metazoa; phylum Chordata; class Aves; order Psittaciformes; family Psittaculidae; genus Melopsittacus; species Melopsittacus undulatus. The sequence continues at coordinate 100,458,743 of NC_047529.1, read as the reverse complement.
GATAGCTTGGGTTGTGCTTCTTCAAATGCCTTGGAGAACACAAGTGTAGTGCAGACTTGAGGGAGGTGGGAGATGTCCTGCTTTGACCCCTTTCCATGGCTGTGCTTAGGGTAGTGCTGACCTGGCCAAAGTTTTCTGCTCTACCTCCTCTAGGCAAATTGCCTTCTTCATGCTGCACTCCTGTGATGAGTTAGGGACAAATACCTGGGCTGCAGAGACTTCTCTTGGTAAACATGACTACCCTACATCCTCGTCCTCCTTGTTTCTTTAGAAAACTATTTTGTTCTTCTTGGTATCTGGTAAGCACACACTGAGCTTTTTGAATCCTGGATAAAGGAGGAGCTCCGATTACTTCCTTTCATCCTGCCAAGACATGGCAAAAAAGGGGGAGGCTTTAGCTGACAACCCAGCTACAGGGGAAGAGTATGGCAGATAGGCACATCACCAAAGCTGGGCAAGAAGATGTAAAAAACCTCAATGAGTCTGGTGATCTGAGGCAAAGACATAAGTAGGAAAGGACTTGCAAGTAAGGGGGAGTGGGTGTATGGGGTAATCTGGAAGAGAATTAACTTATGGGACATCTGAGTAAAGGGGAAGTGGGTTATTTGAAAGTGGTGAGGAGGGATTTGGGATTGAAGGAAAGCTGGAAGGAAAGGGGTGATGAGGGCAAAGGAAGGAGCTGTAGAGTGAACACAGTTAGGTAATTTGAACTCTTAGATGGTCACTGCAGTGCAGGGAGATGAGAGATATGACATCTGGGTCAGAATACAGAAAGTACTGGGGACTTGGAGTGTGGATCAGAAGCAAGACACAGAAGGATGCTCAAGGTTGTAGGTACCCCTGCCTTAGGAAGGAATGTGTTTACCAATGGCAATTTTTGTCCCTAGTCATCCACCCTTCCCACTTGGACACCTCGAAACGAACTCAGAAACAAAACACACCCAGACCCACTTTCTTGCCTCTCTTCTCTGTCACTTCCACTTGCTCTGGATCAGCAGGAGCCATGTGTAAACCTTCCTGCCATCCTTTCCTTCTTTCCTACTCCTGTGCCATAGAGGTGGCATACCAAGCAGCGCAGCAGAAATCCAGACTCATGCAGTCCAAAGTTCTCAGTGCTTCCTATTCCCTGCAAGGGGAATGTTCGATCTCAGGCTGTTTCGTTTAGGTAAACTTGGGCTTTGAACATATGTTCAAACATGCAAAGCACAGGTCAGAATTACAACAATGGCCTCAATCATGATTTCTTGTTTCTAAATATAAACCATGGAGTAGGAGATAAGAACAACTTCATCCAGGTTTCTGTACAATCCCATATTGTTTGCCATTACTGCAGGTGTAACACTACATCAAAAATCATTACACATCTATTTTCAGACTAAATGTTTTAATTAAGAGAGTGTGTTTTAATGGGTCTGTAAAATTAAATCTACAGGAATTACTAAACAGCACATGAAGTGCAATAATTGCAAATGTGGCCTACTAATTTGTTATTAGGTATCATCATAGACTTGTAAAACTTGTTAATATGTGATAATTCTTTTGAATTATTGTATGTACATTACAACCAGAAATAAGTACTCTGCATTGTTTTAAATGAATCTGTATTCATTCAGGTGATTCGTTAGAAATATTTACTAAAAATTAGATAGGAAGACATGCTAGTGTATATGCATGCCTCAGCAAGTATAACCTCTTGCAAAACAATGTGTCTTTCTTGTCTGGTTCTAGACAGTTTCCAAGCAGACTGTACCTACAGACATGGCTGTGACTATATCCTTAGGCCAGTTTTAACATTTCTGATTGTTTCAGTTATGCTTCAATACTGGCAATTTTAGATAGATAATCTGTAAAAGTAGAGCAACTAAGTGAGCAAGTATGAAATCTCTTATTTGCGAAGCTTAGCCTGTGAAAATGACATATAAGCAAATGGCTGTGGAGTTGTCAGCATTGTATATAGAGGAATATAAATTCTTGGGCAGAATGTTGAGATGTGTTTATTTGATCTCAGCAAAGTACATCTGCAGGCAAAGTAATATAAAACAATATTGCAGATTTTTTTTCCCCCCCAGGGCTCAGAGCACAAAAATAAAGGCTTCCCTTCAGGTGGTATGTAATTACCAGGTACGGAGTAAGAAACTCTGGTAGGACTCAATAAAGCAGTCTGACATCCATCTTGTTGATTTTACAACATTTTTCTGTCAAACTATTAAGGTTCATGTGTCCTCTTGGCCTTGTTTACTTGCCCTATCTGGTACTTTGTTAAATAACATGGCATCCAGGACTAAAGAAAAATTGAAGGTGGTATTGTGCTCATACCTATGGCACACAATATAACTCCCTAAAAACTCAGGGTACCTACTTTTTTGTTTGTTTATTCTAGAATAACAGAAATAAGAGAATAAACTATGGATGTTATGCTGCTTAGAATGGAGAATTTATTTAGCCAATTCAGTGGCAAATGAAAATAAGGAAAATCAAACAATCTCACTTGCAGAAGAATTGCAAGACTTATTTGTCCCTCTTCAGTTAATGTCCTTTTGTCTACTGAGGCCATTTATGTTCATGTTCTCTACTAAATCAATTCATTTAGTGCATTAAGCCCCATATCATGTAGGATAACATGGTACTAGTTAAACTTTTGTGTTTGTATTTACAAAGTCTTCTGATTCAAGATCAACAGTGTAGCACTATTTCATTTTTCCAGTGTCCTGCAGCAAGCTGCTGCTAGAATCCAGAACAAGGGACTGAAGAAGCTCTTGATCTAGCTCTTGTTCTATAACAAAATTTCTGGATATTTATATGCAGGTATCTACCCAAACACATATTGCTCCATTTACTTTCCAAATACTAAAAATTCAACCAAGGTCAGGTTTGCAGGTAAGAGAATGCCCAGTCAGGGACCTAAAAGTCCCAGGAAAACACTCACTGACTTCATGTGTCCTAACCCCCTGAGAAATGCCTATCTGGGATAGTGGACACAAGTGAAACACACATCACCACAGTAATAAATCTGTCTGCTGTAGTAAGAAAAGTGGATCAGGAAAAATCTTCCCTTCTTTTTACATTTCTATTTTTAAATTTCTGCAAAGTGAAACATGGAAAAACTTAAGCTTTTGTTGCCACATTCTGTCCTGATATGCACAAGCAGGACTTTCATTGACCTTTTGAGGGAGGACTGTGGACTTCACTGAGCACAGTACAAAACAGCACAAGGCTGGAGTGGAAAAGTTAAGTAACTAATAGGGACTTCAAGCTATTTATTACCAAGTCAGATATACTTGATGAGCAAAAAATGGCCAGTTATCTCAAGTGTTGGGGTGTGGACTAGATAAACACACAGTAAAAAACATAAATGACTAGGATCAACAAAGCATCACAAACAAAAAGGAAAATGATGGGAAAAGGCCAACAAAACCAGAAATGACAGGAAGGCAGCAAAAGATGTAACAAAAAGGGGTTGAAGACTGTGAAGACAAAGTAAAAAATTATGTCAGGAACAAAAGGTCTGTGAGAGTCTGCCTAAGCCTAGGGGAAGCTGTTCATGGATGTGTTAGATAGTGCTGGGACACAGAGCCGTTTCTTCACCTCAGCATTCACTAGGAAGAAAAGGGAGAAACCTGCCAGCACCAAAAAGACCTTTTGTAGAGTGAAAAATGGAAAATTCCCGAACACTACATCTGCCCACTGCAGCTGACAGAAGAGGGCAATGGCTCAGCAGGTGGTCCCAGGCCAGCCGCCATGCTCCCTTACTCCCCTGAAAAGCAAAAGATGTTGAGCAGTGAGTAACAGGAGGACTGGCAGGAGCCAACTGCAGTATCTGTATTACCCAAATAGCAGCTTGCTCTTCCCTGTTGCCATGCTGGGTGTGTACAGGTTTTGGCAAGGAACTTCCACAGTGACTTCTTTTTGTTTTGTTTTGGTTGGTTGGTTTTGGGTTTTGGGGGTTGGAGAGTGTTTGTGTTTGGTTTTTATTTGTGTACGTGCAAAGCCTTCAGATTTAAGTCCTCCTCCTGCTTGCTCTCCTTACAGTCTCATCTTTGTTTAGTATGTTTAGTACGAAGGCAGCACAGGGTGCTCAGAAAATGCTGGATTTCATGCTCAGGGACAGTGCTCCCATTTGTCTAGCCTCTGTGCTTACCCAAAAGCTCAGGGGCTCAGATAAACAAGATCATGTTACATTTATAAATAAAACTGTGCACGACTAACTTGTGCTTCTGACGGGAGAAAATAAGGTGACACTTGAGGCTGCAAAGTTCATAGTCACAAATTGACCGAGATAATGAAATTGCATAGGGCAAGAGAGTTTATTATTATTACTACTCCTGGACCATCATCCATGAAGAATATTATATAGAATATTCAACTACGGGATAGGTATGGTTTGGGCATGCAAAAAGGGAACCGTTTTTCCTGCTTGTACACCAACCTTGATTTGGAGAAAGCACTGCTGGGCATCAGCAAAGAGGCAATTATTGAGTGAGAAAGGGCTGCTGCAGTCACTAGCCCTTTATGCTGGAAGGAGATAAAGCAAAGGTATTAAAGCTGTCACTAGCATCACGTGCAGTACATGTTTCTGGTAACTGGATAGCCTCTCCCTTACCAAAGCTAAAGTTTGCTAAATCTGTAAGATACTTAATTGAATGAATCACAGAATCACAGAATCCCAGAATCCCGAGGGTTGGAAGGGAACTCGAAAGATCATCTAGTCCAACCCCCCTGCAAGAGCAGGGTAACCTAGAGTACATCACACAGGAACTTGTCCAGGCGGGCCTTGAATATCTCCAACGTAGGAGACTCCACAACCTCCCTGGGCAACCTGTTCCAGTGCTCTGTCACTCTTACAGTAAAGAAGTTCTTCCTGATGTTAACATGGAACCTCCTATGCTCCAGTTTACACCCATTGCCCCTTGTCCTATCACTGGATATCACTGAAAAAAGCCTAGCTCCATCATCCTGACACCCACCCTTTACATATCTGTAAACACTGATGAGGTCACCCCTCAGTCTCCTCCAAGCTAAAGAGACCCAGCTCCCTCAGCCTCTCCTCATAAGGGAGGTGTTCCACTCTCTTAATCATCTTTGTGGCTCTGTGCTGGACTCTTTCAAGCAATTCCCTGTCCCTCTTGAACTGAGGGGCCCAGAACTGGACGCAATATTCCAGATGTGGCCTCACCAAGGCAGAGTAGAGGGGGAGGAGAACCTCTCTTGCCCTACTAACCACACCCTTTCTAATGCATCCTAGGATGCCATTTGCCTTCTTGGCCACAAGGGCACATTGCTGGCTCATGGTCATCCTCCTATCCACCAGGACCCCCAGGTCCCTTTCCCCTTCACTCCTTTCCAGCAGGTCAACCCCCAACCTGTACTGGTACATGGGCTTGTTCTTCCCCAGATGCAAGACTCTACACTTGCCCTTGTTGAATTTCATCAAGTTTCTCCCTGTCCAACTCTCCAGCCTGTCCAGGTCTCGCTGAATGGCAACACAGCCTTCTGGTGTGTCAGCCACTCCTCCCAGTTTAGTGTCATCAGCGAACTTGCTGAGGTCGTTGATGAAAATATTAAACAGCACTGGTCCCAGCACCGACCCCTGAGGGACTCCACTAGTCACAGACCTCCAGCTAGATTCTGTGCCATTGACCACAACTCTCTGCCTTCTTCCTTTCAACCAGTTCTTGATCCATCTCACTACCTGATCGTCAAGCCCACACTTCCTTAGCTTATGTATGAGAATGCTGTGGGAGACAGTATCAAATTCCTTACTAAAATCAAGAAAAACCACATCTACTGCTCTACCATCATCCCTCCACCTAGTCACTTTCTTATAGAAGGCTATAAGGTTGGTCAAACATGACTTCCCCCTCATAAAATGAATAACTGAAAATAGCAATTTTATTTCATAACTGAGATGGTCTAACTTTAGTTTCTGATTATTAACTCTTTGGTGAGCAAGGCCAATCTTTAAAGGGGCCAAATGGACTCCTTCTATGTTTTCTGAATGTCTTTTCCCTGGAAATTAGATCAAGATCCTTCAACTCTTGTATTCTAAATTGCTGCTCTTTGACACTTGTTTGGCAGCTGAGTAGGGCAGGATTCAAAACAGCATCTTAGAGGTGAAAGGCTACATATCCTGTTAGTGGGAAAACTTTCATCTCCAAAAGCAATGGTATTTGTCAAGAGGCTAGAGAAGATTTGACATCAGGAAAAGGCTTTGTGAGGTCCACCATAGTAACAGAAACATATTCATCTTGATTTAAAGCATTCTTTTCACAGTGAAATCTAAAAATGGAGCAAGACTGGGTTATAACTTACATGCAGGAACTGTGGCAAATAACAATTTATATGAGGAAATGAAGGTGCCACAGGGATTGGGGTTCCAAGGCAAACTAGTCTTGTGAAAAGGATATGAAGTAATGCTCAAATAAAGCAGGGAATTTTTTTATTTGTTTTTAATATTGCCTAAAAAAAGGTAAGTATAAATAAAAAAGTACAGGAATGTACAGACATTCACAAAAGGCTTGCTTGAGATTAATATATTGAAGAAACTGCTGAACAGTTTATCCCTGTGATAGCACTACCTCTAGAATGTTGCTAAGATCAGACAAAAATGTGGATTATTGATTACCACACCTGTGACTCAAACCTGAAGGAATGAAAAGCTGATATAACTGGTGCTGTTTGACTTGTGACATTTTCTGGATTTTTGCTCTTGAACCAATTCACTTTTAATAAACAGTTACTGGGATTATTATGGGGTTTTTTTGGTTGGTTTGGTTTTTGTTTTCTCCCTTTCCTTGCTCTGCTTTTCTCTTGCAGAACAGTAAGAACTCAACTAAACTGCAGTCTGGTGAGGATTTCTCTTAAAAAGCCTGAGCTGCTGCAACTCAAGGCTGAGAAGCTGGAGAGGAGAAACAAACTGCATCCCTCCCAGTGCTACTTGGTTAGTATCACACAACTGCACAGTTTTTTTGTCACCCTTTCTACCAGGCTTCAGCAGTAGCTGGGAGGTTGTGTATGCACAAGAGGAGGTCAGCCAGTTTGCTGAGCTTTGCTTTTTCACTCTGAAATCATGGCCTTCCTGCTTTATTGAACTGAGATGATCAGGAGCTCCTGGAGCAATTTTCCAAATAAAAGATGCCTTTTCTTGTAATCCAAATATATTACAAGAATGTTTCAGCAAAGGATGTTTCCTGTAGTGTGGTAATTCAGATTAACATGCCAAGATAGACCTGCAAATAAGCAGAGGCTGGGTAGAGACAGATGGCACCACTGTGTCCCGTGAGGTGACCCAGTAGCACCAGTCAGTCTCTGGTAAAGATGTCCATTGAAATCAAGTGCTTACCCTAAATCAAGTAGGGCTAGGATTTGAATGAGAGATTTTTCTTGGTTTATTTTCTTTCTTTTTCTATGTGTATGTTTTATTTCCAGGCAATCATTTTGCTCTCTTTTCACCAAAAATAATCTCCTCTTCCATTTAAAAAATACTGAGTATATCCCCAAATAGAAAAGGAAAACTTGTGCGAGATCAGAAGTTTTATATTTTTGTACTAAGCTCTAGTGCTAGCAGTGGATGTGGAGATGTGGAACAGAAGATCAGTGTCTGGGTCTTTAATCTTGTGCCTGAATCCTCACCCCAACAGATAGTTCAGTAAGTTTATTAATTGTAGGTATTTTTAAATGAAGTAACAATGCCATTAGAACACCATGAACAGCCTTTATCTTGCTCACCTCTCTGGCCTCTAGCACTTTCACTAGAGATGGCCTTACTGTATGTAGCATATCCTGAAGAAATGAGCTGAACATGGAAAACTCCACATATTTGACAATTTGTGTGCGGGACAGCATCTCACCAAAGCATTCCTCTGCAGGTTTTGGGGGTGCTTTGAAGGAGAAAATCCCCAAGCATGCCCTTCTTCCTATTTCGCATTTCAGAGAAAAGCAAAATGTTTGCTGCGACTTGCCTTCCTTGCATCTTTCTGAATTTTGAGAACTATTCACTCTTTAGCAAGTTCATAGTCCAAGATCTATACAACTGAAGTGCCTCAAGTGCCTCTCACCTACCCATGACCATCAGCAGCAGCCTGACTCAGAGTCTGCTCCACAGACACCCCGATGCCCTAGTGGAGAAGGGTAGAGAGGAGCCCTGGAAACCTTCCTCTCCCAATAACGCCTTTTTGCTACCACCTAGTGGACACAGCAGGTGCTATAAACCAGGCTTTTTAGGGAAGTCGATGTCAGAGTAGCAGGGGAAAAAAATGTGGAGAACCGTGGGCAGAAACTTCCCCTGATTTTGATTTGCTGTGCTGCTGTTACTACTGGTTCCTGATACAGTGTACGCAGGCCAAGGCAGAGCTATGGCATGCTCTCATCAGAGATCTGCATGCCGTGATGCTACAGATCCTCCAGCTGGTGCTCGGACGCTCCTCATGGCTGCTAGTGCTTGGCTGCTTTGAATGACATATGCTGTAAACATACCTGTGGTCCCAGAAGCTCCCAAACACTGTTTATGCTGAAGGAAAGACCACAGCACCATGTACCAGGTTTCATCAAGAGATTAGAAGAATCTGTGCTAAATGTCCTGGACCATGATACGAGTGTCACATCACAGGAGATGTCAGTCAGCAACAGCAAAACATGCCATCAACTTGTCTGAAGGCCACAGAAGTGTACATTAAGTCAACAACCTCAATTTATATGCTGCAAAAGGTGGCGTTGGCCTAAAGAGATCATCATCTATCAACTGGAGAGAGTATTTTGTCTTAGACTGGACATATACAACAAAACCATAAGTGCAATAAAGCATTAACAGAAACAGTTAAAATGAAGTACCTAAGGAATGTTAGATGGAATTGGGCTTGTAAGCCTTATGGTCTTTCTAAGTGCTGAGGAGGGAACAGGAGGACTGAGGCTTTGACCTGTGAGTGTGGATTTCACTTTTCTGCAGTCAGCCAAGATTGAAGAATAGGAAAACATAAAAAGGAGAGGGAATCAACTCATGAAGTGAGGCTGAGGTGGTAATACGGCAACTAAAGACAAACCTAAACTGTGATAGGTCTGGTGATATGACACAAATTCTTTTGGTTATATAGTCTGCAAGTAATGATGCATAGCAAATGCAACCATAGAGCTGATAACATTTTGTTCAACCTCCTATGATTTTTTTCTTGGAAATAAGCATAGACATTGAATTCAGCCAGCCATAAGAATCTTTCTTGGCATTAGGTCTCTACCTTCCATGAGGAATACTGGGCCAGACACTTGCTTCTGTATGAGTATGAAGTCCTAATGATGCTTATGCACTAGCTGATGCCACTGAGAACACTGTTCTGTCATACTGATTCCCCAACAGGTCTCTTGTTCTACTGCATGCTAACAAGTCAGCAAATAAATCCACTCCATAAATACATGATGGAAGAGTCTCTGTAGGTGTTATTTTACTTTTATTTTAGAATATATATATTTTTTTTTAACTGCAGAACCACAACCATATGTCTATCAGAGAAGCGAAACAGGAATTATGGAGAGGGGATGCATATATTTATCTAATGTAATATGAATTGTACTTCAGTTGCTAATCTGAAAATAAAACCCTTTCAGGTCTCTGTAGTCGATCCACAAATATGTCTTTGGGAGTGTCAGAATTGGCTGTGTATGCCCCAGGGAAAAGAGAGATGTAATCTCAGCTCACGCTGTCCAGCTTTCCACTGTTAACTGTATGAATTACAGAAGTGAAGATTAAAACTGTCTGGCTCCTGGGCTTGTCAGAGAGCAGGTTTTAGAAAATGCATGCTGAAATTCAGTGTGCATGCGATAAAGACCACACTTACTGAAAGCAAAGGTATAGTTAGGTATAGTTCGAAAGGTATATTGCTTGTCTCACACAAGCAGATGACATAATTAAATATTAATAAAATATTAGATCCTAAAAGAGAAACTAATCTGAATTTTTGAGTGTTACATAGTGATTTACAAAGCAGTAGAACAGAAATAAATCACAGGGCAGTTACAGTCTTTCTAACACAAACTAAAAATTATGAATCAAATATTCTGGCTCCTTTTTTTTTTTTTTTCCCAAGCAAATCAAAACATGAATTTTCAATGTAATAATCTAAAATGACACCAGAGGGTGCTATAATTTCTCCTTAGGTTCATGGTGTCCTGGCTGAATCCGCGGCACTCTCACCCCGTGTGTTGTCCCTCCCCAGAATCTTGAAAAAACACCGAAATTCGCTAGCAGTTATCCAGAAGGGAGTTAAGAGACCACAGATGGAGAAAGAAAGAAAATATACACTGGTATGCATTTAAGGCCAGAATTCAACTTATGTGAAGGGTCTGCAACAACCACTTTCATTTTACAAAACTAAAATATAGAGGATTTTGCTCATGTCTGTTTCTCCTTTCTCTAGAAACATAAATGTCAGACCTTTTAATCTGTTAGTATATTTCCCTTACGAATTACTATTTTATCTGCTACAGATTGTTGTCCTTACTGCGCTGCTCAAACAGAAATTGTAGGATAATACTGCTAAACATTCACAATGTCCTGCCTGTCAAAGCCACTTAGTCATCCTTTGGAAGAATTGACAAAAGAACATATTACATCCTTTGCTGCCCTCTGAGATAAACAAATGACCTAGAATCAGTCCTCAGTCTTTTCTGCCATTTTAAATCTCCATTTAACCAATAGATTTGGGGGTTTCCTTCCTTTCTTCTGAAGCTTGATTGCTCAAAGCATGCCCTATGTGGTCCCAGCCAAGTGAAATACTTAAACCCTGGTTGAGCTTGACTAAAGAGCTAGCCCAGGTATGAGGTTACATTCTGAACTTCCTGCAATGTTAACTGTCCTTCATGCTCACCCCCAAAAGGCCAAAACACAGCCCTTGGTTTCTAAGCCCATCAGAGGCAGGATGAGCATTCCACATCACATCTATGTGGATGCCCCATCCCTGGAAGGGTTCAAGAGCAGGTTAGACATGGCTTTGAGCAATGTGGTCTAGTGGAGGGTTTCCCTGGCCATGGCACGGGGGTTGGAACTAGATGATCTTTGGAACTAGATGATCTTTAAGGTCCCTTCCAACCCTAACCATCCTATGATTCTGTGATTCTCTTATTGCACTAGAACCAGCCAGACCCAGTTTTGGACTTTACTTGTCCCAAATTTAGAGACTCACTCCTGTTCTGATTGTCTTCAACGCAATGTCTAAGAAGCTGAAGTTATTAACGACTTAACTGGATTTTTAACATTATTTACACAACATAATAACCTAACAACATAACATAATAACATTATTTACATTAACATAATAACACTTCGTGTAATTGCTCTTATTTTGAAACCCTGTATGCATAATGTACAAGGTTTGTGAGGAATAGTTACAGTTTAATAAACAGAATAAATTGGCAAGATTTATCACAGTAAAAAAAAAATATAAAAGTATCTGTTGTTGTATTGGTTTAAGGGAAATAATTTTGTGAAATAATTTTGTGTGAAGCCCCTAGGTCTCATCAAGCAGATAGTGAGGTGTTTGCTCAATTCTGCCTGCCAGGAGATATAATCCCAAACACTGTGTAGCCCTGGCAAAATTCCCACTGACATCCACCTTGTGCTATCACAAACCCATAAAAATTCCTTCTGTAACTGGCAGATCAATTTAGGGATTAAATTCATTACTGGTATACATGTTTTTTCCTTGTGTGCGCCATCCACTAATTTTCAATGGTGAACCTCAACACAAGCTTTGTGCATTTCTGTGTGCAGCTTATAACTCAAAACTCTGTTGCAATGACAATTATTTGTACTATTCCATAGCAGAGTTGGATTAGTTGTTATATCATTTATGTAAGTATTGATGTGGAAAAATGTTTTCCTAGGTCATACTGAAAGTTCTCTTGGTAGATCTGCTAGTTTATTCCCATCTTTCAAAAAACTAGGGAAGGCTTTACCCCTAACCTTTGTCCTCTGTTAGCTGCGATCTGACCAAGCAGTTTGCCTTGACTGCCAAGCAGTTTGACAATCACCATAAATATTCCAAAATCCAGTGTAGGTGTTGGGGCTAAGGGAGATGAGGATAAAAAAGAGAAACTGGAAAGAAGAGTAAACTGATAGTATTTCCATACAATCTGACAGTTTGTCAGAAGTAATAGTTTGGACTTTCGTCCTGTGGATTATGTGGAGGTATACATATGCAAGTATTTTATTGTAGGTATGCTCATTTCTTTTTTGGAGGCCCAAGGAGGAATAGGACTGCCATGATGCCTCCCTCTTTCATCTTGTGTTTTGCTGAATAATTTGTGGAAATTCAGAAATAGCACTAAGCCCTAACGCCTGTTACATGCGTCTCAGCGGTGCAGATGCAGTCTCAGCCGCATTTGCACTGTTTATAGGCAAATTATATTTATCAGCAAGAGCTTGAGGCTTGAGCCAGCTAGCTGCAATGCACATTGCCAACTGTGATGACAGCTCAGTGCTTCTGGATGATGATATCTATCGTATGGGGCAGTGATGTGAAGGTATGAGAAAACATTGCAAAACTTTTCTGGGCATTCTGTGCTTTTAAGAATTAAATGAAACTTGTCAGTGCTCTGCTACCCTTTGTGTTTTTGTGGAAGTGGCTGCATAAGACTGGCAGGCAGTGTGAATGCTAAAGTTTGTGGCTTGGTTTTAATGAAAGCTTCCGAAGATTGAGTGTGTATGTATGTAAGGGGGCAATGCTTTCCACTTTAGTATTCCTCAGTTTTTATTCACCTTCTAGTTTATAGTATTTTCTATATTTTAACTCCAATGGAATTGAAGGAAATAGATGTGGAACCAGAACTAGGGTACAGAATGAGCTCTATGTTGTTCTTGTTTTCTCTTTACTTCCATTTTTGCTGTCTGTAACACAGGGGAAAAGCTGTTACAGCATCTAGTTATGGGCTGCTGTGGTTGAGTGCTATGCAAACCTAGAATAAAAAAATGTTCACTTCAAGCCCAAAAAGCCTTATGTATCTTCAACCTCAAAAAAGTGTCTTGATAGTTAATTTACAAAGTTCTGGGTTTTTTTTTGTTTTGTTGTTTTTTTTGGGGGGGTTAGGTTGTTTGGGTTTTTTTTTAGTAAGTAAGTTTTGAGAAGAGAACTGACATTTACAGCTGACATTGTAAAAGTGGGGGTATTAACTGTGTTCTTTTCCTCAAATGAAGTTGCACATGAAATGATAAGGAACATTTTAGAGTTGTGACTGAAATATTAATAATTCTGCTTTGCCCATGTTTTAATGTGTTTAAATAAGGAACATTTCAGGGTATAAAGCAGTAACATAAGTACCAGTATCTCACCACCTTTTAGCATGCACTGGTGAATATACCAATGTACACATTTTGAAACTGCAGAGACGGGAAAATTTGCAATTCAGAACCTAAACTAATTCAATAAAAAGGCAGACAAAAAAATCCTTTGTGTCTAAAGGCAAAGAACACTGATGCTGCTATTTTAGGAAGGAAAATTAAGGACCATTTCTTACAAAGGAAGCAGTTCTTCCCTGCAGTTTAGAATTGATTAATAAATGGCTATGCAGAAAGCTCTGTATGGAATTAGACAAGTATGAGTCTGTGCACTTCAATCTATTTTATGCATGTTCTCCAAGACCTCAACAACTAAAGCTAATGCTCCCTCAGCTCCATTGAACTAATTAAGCTAGGCTGTTAAATTAATAATGGGCTGCCCTTCTGTCTGCATTAATAGCACTTAGCAAGTCAGTGTGTGTGTGGATGCTTATCTCATGAAGGAGGAAGCTCCTGTCAGTGAATTAGAGTAATCCATTAGAAGAGTTAATGTGACTTGATTAGTGTTGATACCTGAAAAAGCTGGTACACATGAACAGATAGCTGCAGCTGTAGGAAGTAAGCAACAACATTCCAAACCTCTGAGCCACTTCATCCTTTTCAATTCTCTTGCTGACAGTGACATAGCCAAGATTCCTAATGTTTTGGAAGTTCCCAAGAAATGAAAAAGTAGTCCCTTATGCTGGTGATAATTGGCTGAGAGTAGAATGCAAAGATTCTTCCGTATTATAAATAATAAAATATAATGAAAAGATGATAGCTGGGATAAAGGGTTTCAAAATGGTTAAAAGTGGAAATATATAAAGAATAAGAGGTTTTCTTCTTGAGAAACATACACATGTGGGCCTTTTTGCATTACAGACATTATCATTATGACTTAGCATGAAACAAAGTTAAAATAATCACAAGTTTTTGAAGTTATCTTAATGCTGCCTCCTAAAAGTCGATGAGCAGTTCCAGAATGTCAGATACTGAGAATGAAGCATGAGAGATCTATCAGCAGCACTGGACATTTTTGATTAATCATTTACTTAGCTGCAGCAAGAGGGGAGAAAGACTTGACTCATGGTCTCACATCTACAAAAAGACTACAAGCATTTTTTTTCCCCCCTCATATGTAGTACGGAAGACATGAAGTGACTTAAGAGACACAGAGAAGAGTTCTTTGAGCTCTCCATGTGCTCCCTGCCCTCCCAGCCACTGGCTGAGGAGCCAAAGATTGGGCTTGGTGAACTGTTCAGGACCTCTATAAGTATTAACAGTAGGGAACAGATTGTCCAGATGGTTTGTTAAATAAACTGTCTAGTCAATGAAGCTGTTTGTTTAAAACCAAGATATACTGAAGTCATCTAAGACTTTATGGATCCAAATTTGTTTATCTATTTGTCTGTCTCATTTACAGAAGAGATTGCTGTAGCACTCTTAAGCTTCAAAGGCATGATTCATGGCACACTTTTACATGTGTCTTAACAACACAGGGCAATACAGGTACCCTGACACAGCCATAAGATAGCTATTTGTTTGCACAATAGCAGATACATATTAAACCTAGTAAATTTTTAATATTAGCTGAGAGCATGTGAATCACTGGGTTTAGCTTGCAAAGGTGGTATCAAGCTCAGGTATAACTATTAGTCTGATGAATGATGCATGCAGAACATAACATGTGGAATTACTCAGCGCTTCTTGGAGGAACTGTTTTCATGAACAGTAGTATGAGAGAAAGGAAAAAGAGTCAAAATAATGTCCTGTGCATGCTATCTTGAAATATTTTGGACTGTTATTTCAAAATCAGATTTCCACAAATAAAGAGAAAAATGTCATATATTGTGTCACTTTTTGCAAAGTTGCAAGGTTAAAAGAAAGTTATTTTGTAACTGAGCATAAAACAGGCATTTGAAAAATTATTTGGCTGGAAAAAACACAATTTTTTCCACATTAAGATAACTTAAGAACACCCAAATTGATTTTTTTATTAGACTTCTCATATTAACTTCTGAGCTGACACATGCATGAGATATTCAGCCCTAAAGGTCACTTCTGAGAAAGCTATAAGTAACTGGAAATGGCACTGCACGATGAAAAGATGTCTCATGGCTAATCATTACTGCTGCAGAGTGATAAATATTTCACTCCTGAGGCTAAGAGCCAGCTTCGGTAAATACATTTCTATTCCTTGGCTGTACTAATAGCTGAAAGATGATGTGACAGAGCTGGTTTTCCTGATTTTAGTTTTTTGTTTAAAGAGAAAGT
The DNA here is from genome assembly GCF_012275295.1 of Melopsittacus undulatus. Lineage (NCBI taxonomy): Eukaryota > Metazoa > Chordata > Aves > Psittaciformes > Psittaculidae > Melopsittacus > Melopsittacus undulatus. The sequence goes on along the minus strand of NC_047529.1, from coordinate 100,443,172 downwards.
GAGATGAACTGGCGTGGTTTTAGCAGACACCCATGCCAAGGGACACTGGAGAGGCCCATAGGCCTGTGTTGGAGGGAGTCCACAACACTCTCCTCCATAGCCAGCAGCAGGTGGCCCAGGGCCACCCCACTGAGCATGGGCCTGCTGGCCATACCCAGCACATGTGGGTGCCCTTAACTTCTTCCTCCCTCTCCTCCTCCTCCATGCCAACCCTGCCCAGGCTGCTCGGCACAACTCTAAAACGACCCCTCCAGCGCCCAACACAAACCCTGCTGGTCACCATGGTTGCTAATGCCTCGTTCATCTTCTCCAGGTTTTGGTCACCCCATGCTTCCTTTTATTCTTTCCCTTTTCTTTCTGGTGTCAAAATTAGTAATTAAGGTTTAAACATGAAAAACAAAACCAAACCACAAAAGGGGATAGCCTTTGGTGATACACAGCTTTTTTCCAGAGCTAACCGGCTGGCTCCACTACCAATTCAGAAAAGGAAGGGCAGAGTATAGCCTGTGGGTCCCTATACCGGAGTTTCGCCCCTGCAAGAGCCCACAGCTCCCGATCAGACCCTCCCGCCCCGGTTTCCACCCAACTCAGCCCCATTCTGGGTCCGCCCCGCAACGGCGTTCCTCTGCCCCACCCCCGAGCGGAGCCGCTCCACGGCCCCTGCGCATGCGCGGTCGGCCATGTCTGCCACCGTGGAGCGGCGCCTGGCCCAGTTCCGGGCCGCCCGCGGCAGCGCCGCCGCCCCGCCGCCCCCCGCGGAGCTGCCGGGAAAGGCCACGGCCCCGAAGGCCGTCGAGGGACAGCGGGACACCACCGCGGAGCGCCCGGGGGGCGGCTGTCAGGTGAGCCCTGAGGTGGGTGGAGAGGGGGAGGAGAGGGGCGGGTCGGTGCCTGACGCCGCGTTGCGCTGCCACCTCTACAGGCTCCTCCCGGCGAGGCGGTGGCTCCGGTGTCGGCGGGTCTGCTGCTGGTGCTGAAGGTGCTGCTGTGGGCGGTGCTGCTGGCGTTGTTCGTGGAGCTGGAGCTGGGGCTGCCCTACTTCGTCCTCTCCCTGCTCTACTGGATGTACGCCGGCACCCGCGGCCCCGACGAGCGGCGGCAGGACGAGCTGAGCGCATACTCCGTCTTTAACCCCGGCTGTGTCCCCATCCGCGGGACGCTGACTGTCGAGCAGCTGGAGCGGGAGCTGTATTACCGGCCAGCCGCCGGGAGGTAGTGACTGGCTCGGCTGCTGGGGACCCCCACTACCTGCACCCCCCGTACCACAGACCTCAGGAAGTGGGGGGAAGCACGTTATTTCTGTGCAAAACGCCGCTTGTGCCTTTTTCCTGGCGGGGTTTTCCCAGGCCCGGGCCGGTCCCGAATAAAGCTGTAGCAAAGTGTGCGCTTTGGTCTCGTTCCCGGGGGAGCTGGGGCTGGGCAGCCGGCAGCAAACCCCACTCGTCCCCTTGGTTGTGCTGGTGGTGCAGCGGTAGGCACGGCCTTTTCACAGCAGTCAATCATCTAGTGAGTTTTAGCTGCTGGTTATCTTTGCCACCTGTGCAAGAAGGCTGGTATCTGACGGCACTTTTAGAAGAGCAGACAACTGCTTTTCTTCCCGGCACTAGCCAGAATCCTGTTTCTGAAGAACAGACGCGAAACACTATCTATACCTAAAACTGGGGGTTGCTTCTGTTTCCATTCATGTCTTTCATCTAATACAAGCATTTGATTTTAATGCAAGCGCCCTGTTTGCTTTATGTTAACAACTTTTATCACAGAATCATAGAATAGTCAGGGTTGGAAAGGACCTTAAGATCATCTAGTTCCAACACCCCTGCCATGGGCAAGGACACCTCACACTAAACCCTATCACCCAAGGCTTTGTGCAACCTGGCCTTGAACACTGCCACGGATGGAGCATTCACAACTTCCTTGGGCAACCCATTCCAGTGTACGTTTATAATGTAAGCAAAAAAGACATTATTATTCCTGAAATGTAATTAAATGTGGGAGTTTAACTGTCATTTTGGAAGAAGCTTGGGATAAGTGTGCAGCAAATGGGGAAATGCAAGAGGCCCTCAGATGGAAGGGAATTTGCTCTGTCATTGGATACAGTCCTTTTAGCAGAGCACAGTTGATGGTGCTTCTCAGTACCATCCCAGAACATATAAGATGTTCTTGTATGATCCACTGGTATTTTTAGTGCATATTTTATTAAATCATTAAGTCATAGCAAAGAGCAGCTGGTAGAACTTGTGCCTCTGAGGACTGAGCTGAGTCACAAATTGGTGTTTCAAATGCTGTTTCCTTATGACTTTTCTAATGTCACAGTTACACACAGTGTTCATGCTTGACTTACCCCAAGTTTCTTTATTGGTTGGGGAAACTAAAGGAAAAGTTGTTTTGAATTTAATAGGTCTGGAAAGAGAATAATAGATAAAAGCACAGGTAATATATTTAACACTGCCAAGCATCTCTCAGTAGCTTTTCCCATCACTCTCTTAGCTTCTGCATTGGTCTGATGTATAAATTCCAAATGTTTCTACTTAAAGATGAGCACAGAATTTTGGGATTTGCACATATTTTGCCATCCTTTTGTTAAAAAAACCCTTAAAATTCTCATTATTCCTGCCAATTCCTTCTGACTCTTCACAAATAAAATGCTACATTTTGGTTTTGATTGAAGCAGCCCCTGCAGATTCAAAAGCCTCTTTGAATACACAGTTGCAAATACAAAGCTTTGTTTCCTTAGAAGAACCATGACTGTGAGTCTTTCTGTTCTTAAAAAGTATTCTAATTGCAGAGTAAGTAGTAGTCAGGTGATACTTAAACACATGAGTGACTGTCGTGGTTTAAATCAAGTCCACACACAGCTCATTCACTCACTCCCCCAACTCCCAGAGAGTTAGGAAGGAGAATCCAAAGAATGTAGCCCCCACGGGTTGAGATAAGAATGGTTTAATAACTAAGGCATAACACAAATCACTACTGCTATTACTACTACAAATAATAAAGTCAATAACAAGTGAAGAGAATACACCTCCCCAGCCACCGACCCATAACTCACCCCACCCTGCCCGACCCATACCTCCTCCATCCCCCCAGAGCTCCAGCCCTTCCGGGTCTCTCCCGGTTACCTCCTGGGTATGACGTGCTATGGTATGGAATACCTCTTTGGCCAGCCTGGGTCAGGTGTCCTGTCTCTCCTTCCTCCCAGCCTCCCCTCCTCCCTGGCAGAGCATGAGCTCAGAAAAGGCCTTGGACAAAACCAAACATCTGAGCAGTAACTCAAAACATACTTGCTATCAGCAACCGTTCTCAGGCCAAAAGTCAAAACACAGCAGTGCACCTGCTACCAAGAAGGAGAAAAATGTCTGCTACTGCTCAGACCACGACAGTGACAGAATTTTTTGAGTTGAAACTTTATTCACAAGGATAAAAATAAACATCAGCATAGTGTTTAAGGGGAGTTGATACTCTGACCTCTTATAGAGTTTGATTCTGTGAGTGTTCTTCAAAACCAGGAAATACATGCAAATAAATATTAAATACAAGGTGATATTCATGAAATTATAAAATTATAGCAGCAATGCTGGAAGTTTTAATTTGCTATAAACTCTAGTTATGTCCACATGAATTTATAGGCTCTTCTATTCAATGTTTCATGAAATAAGTTACCACAATAAATGAGCATGAAGCTGAAAGGTGCAAGAAATGAAAATTCACACAGTTCATCTGCTCCAAGTGCTTTGTGTTAGTTTTGATATTTTCATGATACTCAAATCACATTATAAATTCTGAAATGGAAACAGCCTGAAAAATAACAAAGGCTTGCAAGAGGTTTTTTGGAAGTAGGTAGATAAATTATGATGGAGAAATTGGTGTTTAGGCCTTGCTGAAAGTACACAAGTTCTCAAAATTAATTCTGTTTTGGTGGCAATTACTCTCACTGACTCGTTCCTTCCCTTGGAGGGGATTTAAAAAGGTTTGAAGACATGAGGGCTGACACAGAGAGGTGGGGGGGGGGGAATCCACTACTACCCTCTGCTTGGCTAAGGTCACTCTTCATCATCTTATTTTTCTCTTGTATTCTAACAAGAAATAATTTTGACATCTGGTGCTCTAGCTCTTGTGGCCCTAAAGCCCTGTGTTAAGTGATTGGGAGGGACAAGAGCTTAGTAACACAAAAGCACATCAAACTGTTTAAACAACCTTGTGACAGCAGCTAAGTACAAGTTTTTTACCATGTGTGTAAATCTTCTCTGTTCCGATGTCAGTCCTCTTTCATTTGTTATGTGTACTTGTTCCAGCATAGCAGTGAGTTAAAACACTTCTGTAGCTTCCCATCATAGCAAAACTATCATCTTGCTAACTGTTGCACAAGTAGCAGAAACTTTTTTTCCAGGTTTGCACACAACTAATCAGGACCCTGGAAAACTAGCACCTACTCTTGAATATTCATGAGTGAAATTATTCCCTCCAGTGTGCATTATCACACAACTGTAAATTTCATCTGTCATCATGCTGCCTTTTCACCTATCAATGATTAACTTTATCAGGCATTTCCTATTCAAAGCATTCAAGGGTAAATGTTAAAGAGAAACATCAAGCATAGTCTTTATATACAGGAAGCTAATTAAGTTGTAGTACAGCAGCTAACATACACATGTGGTGCTCAGGTATTGTGTTGTATTGATGGTCACACAACATAGAAGCTGGTTACCCAATTTACAGAAGAACCTGCAGTACCTCATTCCAAGGTCAGCTCTCCAGCCAGAATTGGGAATGAAAGGCCTGGAAGTGGCTCAGGTTGAAGCCAGCATGCTAAAAGTACATAAGCCAGCCTGAGAACTATGGTGGATTTGTATAAACATGTCTGATTTACACCCCTGGAGCTCAATTACAAGCATTATAGAAGAAGGTAACATCCTTTCTAATTCAATTCTAACCTGATGATTGCAAAACTAATCCATCCTGTTGGCAATCTGGATTCTAATACAATGATTAAATAATCCTATGCATAGCAATCTAGCTTCAGGCAGGTAAGATACTGAATTACACCCTAGAATATCCAGTTCACTTTTTTGGCAACAAAGGCTGTGAACACAAATGCAAAGAGAAACTTGGAAATATTTAGGGTTTTGGTTGGTGGGTTTTTTTTTTGTTTTGTTTTGTTTTCTTTTATCTCTGCTGAATAGTCTTAACTGCTGTAACCATGGAAGTTAATTTACTACAAGAAATCCATGGATTGTGATGTGCTCACAGCTAGTCTTTGGCACCTTGCTTCTTTGTCGTAAAGGGAGCCAGAATAACAGCTGAATAAAGATCTGTAAAACTTGCTGTTAAGTGATGCAGTGGATCACATCCTGATTGTAAAGGTACCCCTTGTTTTCCAAAGCAACTCTTGTTAATATCATATGGGGGGGAGGGGGGTAGATACATTCACTGCCAGAGCCCTCTCAGTTTTAAGCAAACAGACGAAAGCCCGTTGAGTTTAGGATAGTGTTTTGGGGGGTATTTTCTGAATCGCGCTGACGGCAGTCAGGCTGGAGAGGAGGAAGAGGAGCAGGAGGGGAGGGCAGCCCAGCCCAGCCTGGGGAGGCGGGCAACGGGAGCTGTCCGTCGTGCTGAACCCGTATCCGTCCCACCAGCCCAGGTCCAGCGCAGCCCCTGGCAGGTATCGCCCGTCTGGAGAAAAACAAGGCTGGAGGAAATACACAGTGAAATACCGCATCTTTTCTAAGTAGGTGAATTCTGCTAAGAGCAGCTGTGGCCACAAGCTGACTTCTGTGTGCTTGAACCCACAAGAAACAGAATGTAGCTTAGAAAGAAAATTGAGCCACAAGTCACTCTCCTTTCCCTGCTAATAACTGTGTGCCAGGTCTTTTACAGAGAGTCCCTGTAAAAACAAGGGCTGTGCATTCAGGGGCTATTTACACCCATGTCAATAGAGACAATGCACACCTATTGATAGCAGAAGAGGCCCCTACCACATACTTAGTTTGGTTTATTTAGTTTCCAGTGAAGTTTAAAAGGTAATTCACAAATGTATGCCATACTACCTGCTGTACTGATAGACCTTCACAATATTGATCTTCACCTATCCAGAAAACAGGTAAGCATCATCTTCAACTTTAGCTTTGGGAAACGTTTACTACAAAATTGATTCTTCCCTAACACACAAGTTGTGTCCCACTAAGTATTGTTTGGGTTGAGTATTTTTTTTTGTTGTTGTTTGTTTTTGGGTGGGAGGGTGTTGTTTGTTTTTCTCTGCAAAACTGGTGCTACACCTTACCCTAGCCCAAAAAAGGCTAAATGTACTTTTTGGCAATAATCGTACTCTGTATTCTTGTAATTTAATCAATCACTCAGCTTGCCCACTCAACAGTAATAAGCCATTGACCCCATGGTTTGAGACTGGATCAATGCTGTGCTTAAGAGTTTTGGACACCTGGAGGCTTTATGTGCAAACAGAAACATCTCTTTTAACTTACTTTAGACGTGATCAATTTTTCCTCTGATGTGTTGATTACATTAGCAGATTGCTTTCCCTAAAACCTTTGTCCAACAGCCTGCAGGCAATAAGCAGCATATACTTAAGTTTCTTGCTGGAGATGGCATATGTAAGCCACTTGCTTAGGTATTTAATGGATTTCAGTTATATTACACAGTTCATTGTTCTCAGTCTGATTCACCTGCAGAAATCTTAGCTGAACGTAGCATGACATGTGGCAGCATAGACAGTACTGCCTACCGTGCCTCCACTACTGATGCTGTTGGCTGGACACTTCAGAGGTTTCATACTGCTGTCTCTCTGGACATACAGATGTTCCAATCTCCAGCGCTCCCAGCTTTTCCGAAACTCCATCTGAACCTAACAGAAACAAATAAGGAAACTAAAGGAATGAATACAGGACTTCAGACCTTTAAATGACTCCCCCCCCAAAAAAAAGAATGAGATAAAAATAAAGATACCATACTATTAAAAAAAGCTGGCAATGCTTCAAACTTGCAATATTATTGCTTCAAATTATCCAATTATCTCATTAGTCCATCATAGGGTATTCAGTGTTTAAAATAATGACAGCATTCACTTTTACTTGTAGAAATAAAGCTCTTTTATGCACCAGGAAATCTTACCTTCATTATTTTATTCCAAATTATATCCAGCTGCAATACTGAACATACTCTATGCCCTACCAGTACTAACAATTAAGTTGACTGATTATCAGCCAGGAACTGACTGGAAAGACTAGCTTCCTGCTCAGTACTGTCACCACAGGTGTTCTTAAGGGTTCTGTTTTAACTTTTGGTTTGATTTAAACAGTATTATGTATAGGATTATTTTTGTTCTTTGAATATATACAGAGGTTTTTATTCCATAAGAAATTAAGGATTTATTCAGAATTGAAAAGCCAACAATCAAGCACATTAAAGACTGTACTTTTCCCCTCCTTTTTAAATAGCAATTACAATATCTTGTTCTAGATACCATTTTTTTAAAAAGCTACAGAATATGCTCATCCAGGCACAAGTTCTGGGTTAAACTGGGTAACCTCTGTACTCATTTGGAAGTTTATCCAGGGTCTTGTAACTGCTAAACAAGAACAGAATTTATGTCTTCCTGTTCCATGGGCAAAGTTCTTGCTATTTGACTGGAGCAAGAATCTCCATTAGCTTTTAACATATTAAGGCAGAGGACATAAAATTGAGCCTTTTTTTTACTCCTTGGAAAGGCAGGAGTACAGCTACAGTAATCAATTCATTATGGTGTGTACTTTAGTCTGGAAGTAAGTTCCCCATAAGAGGGCCTCTAAAGTGAGCCTTCTCTGGAGAGTTCATTTTTGTTTTCTTGTAGGGTCTGTTACTGACCACCAAGAGACTAAATGAGTCAATGGCTGTTTCAGCACAGGCTTGTCATCATATCCAGGTTTCTGAAACCTTTATTCTCAGAGGGAAAACCTCCTAGAGAACTGGCTGCAGTATGTCTGTCTACTCTATTAATTGTGAAATAGTGAACCTGAGAGGCTACCCTAAAAAGGAGCAGAACCTCACACACTCTATTGTCTTCCCTTGGTGGTTACTTCTAGCAGTGACAGCTCTGGACTACAGCCCCTGTTCTGAATAATGTCTTGGTGGGAACCAGATGCACCTCTGCATTTCTAACAATGGAATCCGTTTCTCCAGTATCACAACCAAATGGGACAGAAGGAAAGATGCTGACACAGATCCCTGTATTTTACCATAACTCAGGATTTTTGTGTCAAAAGTTACACAAAGACACCAGAGAAAGAGAATGTGTCTGGGATAGCTTGGCACAGAAGAATGAGAGACAACAGTGTGACAGAAAAGGAAACAGTGAAATGCAGGGACCGTACTATCTGCAGGAGAAGAACTGACTGTATTACCACCCCGGTAACTTGATACCTTTTGAGGGCATGGAAAGTAGTTGGTTTAGTAGTCAGCACTGTGAACAAAAACAGTGTAGACATTTAGAGGCAGATTCTGAAAGAAAGCATGAACATACTTGCTGACTAAGTCAATAAGCAATAGAAAATAGGTATCTTATAATCAAAGGGAGGAAATAAGTCTTCAGTCTGGCTGGAATGACAGGCTGTATCCTAGAACTACGATACAAATAGCCTGCAACGCTGAGATTAAGTGAATGGGAAGACCTAAGAAAATTCTATAGGAATGCATCTGTTTTAGGAATTGACAGAATATTAGTTTTCTCTCTAGAGGACAGGGAAAAAGGTGAAGGGGCAGCTCTGCTGTCTGTGTTGAACTGAGTTTTGTCTTAGACTGTGAATGACCAAGGGAATAAGTTAAGAATTATTTTCTGAAGAGTCAGTTCTTGAATACAGATCTACAGATCTTTCAGCAAAATAATTAGCTTACTGACTTCCAGATGTGGGTTAGAGGCCCCAGAAATAAGCTCTGCAGGGAAAAGGGAACCATGAACAAGCTCCCACAAGAAAGGGAAAGGAAAATTTTTATATAATGTATTTTGAAAGAGAAAGAGAAGAGGTATGATAACTTAGAAAAGGTGGTCAAGGAGCTTAACAACAGAGAAGACTTCTCACAGAGAGCAGCTGATTGAGCTTAATGCAGCTAATGGGCAAGGGTGCTGGGAGTATGGCAGTGAATCTGTACTCCAATTACAGGAAAAAACCCAGCAAAATCAAACAAACAAAACTTCGCAGAAAAACTCATCATAGTGAAAGGAAAGTAGGTCTGAAATGGGACAGAATGGAGCTGGTGGGGGAGTTCAATGGATGGTTTGTATGAAGAATGAAAAGAAATTAAAAGAAAAAGAGAAGACTGGGCAGTAATTTAAAAAAATAAATAAATCAGGAGTCCTGGAGTCAGGGCAGATTCTTTAAAGTAGAAGAGTGAAGTGTATTTCGATCGCAATAGGGAAACTACAGAGAATGAAACCTGAACCAGCTTAAGCTAATTTAGGTGGAAAGAGGCAGCATCTCCATGGTTTAGAATATTTCTTACAGAAAACAACTGTAATTGCAGAAAAAACTGGTCATATTAAGGCCATCTTGTTTTGCAGGTATCACTGGTGATCAGACTGGCAATCTGATGAGATGCTGCTATTGGCTTCAGAGCAGTATCAGAGAAAATCCTAGAATCTTTCCAGTGAAATATGACTGAAATATGAACATACTTTAATGTTTTTGTGTAAGTAGATACTAGAAAAATATATTAATATAAATTCTAACGTTATTTCTACTCTTGATCTAGCACCAGAACTTGTAAAAAAACTTTCATTTTGTATGGTTAAGGAAAAAAAAAGAAAAAAGTCAATAAGTCACAGACAAAAATAAAATTATAGACCATATTACAAACAAGGATAGTCTTCAGTTTCTCATTTAGCTTAGAAAAATTTCTCATATAGTTTAGGAAAGAAATAGAAGAGCCTTGACCTAATCAAACTCTTTACATGGATTTATTTTATGGATGCTGATGACTGGGCTTGACAAAATCCTCCTCCTTTCTTTTAGCAAGGGTTGGAAAAAGGAAAAATAATTAATCCTAGACTATCTGTCAGCCTTTTGTGAAGCTGAGCTAACACTAACACTGTGGTTAGATTTTATGAATTACTACAAAGACAAGAGAACTATAGCAACAAGAGATTTGGAGGAACTCTTAGAAATATAGGTAGGCTACTTCACAGTAAGTTCCCTCAAATGACACAAGCCTATGTGTTTCAGGGTTTGTAATAAAGTTTGGGCTACGATGTAATTTTGCCCTTGTATCACATGGAGGAAATGACCAACGGGGCATTACTCATGAGAGGCCTGGCTGCAGTTGCATAGGGAATGTATGAGCAAAGGCCAGAGTGAATCAAAAGAAATACATGATGCACCAGCAGACGGTGCTGCATTTCAGGATTAAAGTACACCTGTAAAACTGTACAAGGGATTTGAAACAAATATTCTCCTAGTCACGCTTGGGCAGAGCCTGCTGCTACACACCGCTGACTTTCATAAGTGGCACAATTAACGCATCAACTTAAACAAAATCTTACCCACAGACTACGAAAGTGAGCAGTCTCCTGAAGGGCTTAATTTAGAATGCCTGCTGCTTTTCTGTTGACTTCAGCCTGGCCATAATGACATGAGCAGAACATTATTCCATTGATTCTAATTCCTTGGTGAGACTTATCTCTCAATAGGTGATTTTGAATTACCGTGCCATATTTAGTATAGTTAGTAGATTTAGCATGAGTGTAAAACACATTGATGTGCAGTAAACTTATTAATGTACGGCCAAATTAGTAGTGTTTGCTTGCTTTGCAAACCTAGCTGCTGAATGAATAATAATAATCATTTGCAAGGTAACATGAGAGATTCCTGCAGTAGTAAATCAGAGAAAAACTCCCTCAACAGGGCTGGGATTCAGCAGAAGCCATAGAAGATGATACTTGCAATCAATTAACTCAAAGCCACAGCTGCATTTCTTCTGGACATGCTGGTGAGCTCACCACTCCATAAAGTTCAGTTTAAATGAGAGAGCAATGATGTCTTCAAGTAGCTGGGCCACAAGAAAAATCAGACAAAACCAAACTGTACAGGCATTAGCCAAGAGGACTCCCCAGCCTCATCAGTCTCGTCTGAGCTGAGTTCTCAGAATAATACTGGCTCTATTCCCACACTCCCCAAAAAAGTAAGAAAGACTATGACACAGATTAAGAAAAGCAGCTATAATTCTTAATAAAATAAAAGCTTCAGCAGTGCAAACTACACAATTATGAGCAAGACAATTTGCAAGATTTCATGTCTGCAAATAGTGGCCCTAAATTATACTGCCTGAATTCCTTCCATAAATATTTGTCTGAGGAGTTATCCTGTGTAGCTGTACAGAGGTGGGTCTGTAAAACAAGTGAAAGTCCTGAACAAGGCCAATTTAGCAGTTCAAAATAATTTTCAGGTTTTTTTCCTACAGTGGATGCCAATAAGGCAAACTGAACAACTAGTGTGTCTTACCTCATTATTGATGAAACAGTAGAGAATTGCAACCATCAGCCCCTGAAATCAACAAAAAAATCATTGTTCAGCAATCATTGAACAGCAGTGAGCAGAGCAATTCCATCACTTTGCCAAGCAAACTTGCAGAGGCCTAGAAGCTCCACAATGGCATGTCTCATACAAGACTGAAGGATGGAGACAATCTCTGGTCCCTGCCAGCTCCGATGGCAGATGAGAGATTTGACAAAACTGTGTCTCAAAGTGCATGATACTGGGAGGAAGATGTTCATGTTTCTTCAACCTGTTATTTTTTTCTAAAGATCCCTTTCCCCTTCTTTTTCCTTCCCTGTTTTTAAGTTAGAAACACTTTATGAGTGAATAATTCATGGTGATCTTAAATACAGTTTTGTGCTTGATAAAAGGGAATGAGTGGGAGAGCAGAGAAACTAGAACAATGATTCCTTTAGACAAGGAGACTCTTGAAATGGCCTTACATAAGGCAATAGCTAAAAAAAAAAAAAAAAAAAAAAAAGAAAAAAAAAAAACTAAACAAAAAAACCCACAGTAAACCTACATCCTCCTCATATGCAGTTACAGCTGTAGACAGTTACCTCTTACAGCACAGATTTTCCAGGGAGCATCAAAAACACTGGAGAAAGCACAAAATCTGCTTTCAGCAATGTCATGATACAATTACAGGAAATCACAGACGATTTCATTATTGCCTTGAAGTAGATATTAATATATGGATAGGAATACCAGTTTTTTGTGGTCAGTTTAAGAACACTGAACACAAGAGTACATGACACTAACATGTAAGTTGGCTATTAAAAATTAGTCCTTGTATTTACCCTCCCACTGTCATAATCCAGTAATATCCAGAACTAAATTGAGAAATATAAAGAATAGGAAACATGCAATGAATGAGGGATAAAGCGGGTCCCCAAAGAGCAGTTAAAAAATATCTTATGTGTATGGCCACGATGCTGCTACCTGGAAAGAAGCAAAGGAGAGTTCAGTGAAAAGCTTCACAAAGCGCAGCATCCCTCTGGCATGCTCATCAGTAATAAAAGCAAAGATGACTTCATGGGTCCCCAGCAGTGGGATCAGAGTCAATGTAGACTTGGCCAGCCTAAGATCACAAAGAAAGAAAAAAAAAAAGATGTCACTGAGAAGATCACTGTTGATCCCGATCACTGGGAGTCACAGTTCCTGCATTCTACTTCTGGCACACTGTCAATGCTGGTAAATCACTGCACCACTTTGTGTTGCAGGGTCCTCCTCAAGAGGCTGCAGGAAAAAAAAAAAAAACAAAACAAAACAGACCCTCAAAATAACCTTAGTGGGTTTCCACATGTTTTAACTGCCCCTGCCACTCACTGCAGACCACTTCTTGCTAAGAGCAAAGCTCTGTGTTAGGCTACTGGCTGTATTTAGAATCATAGAATAGTTAAGGTTGGAAAGGACCTTAGGATCATCTAGTTCCAGTCCCCTGCCATGGGCAGGGACACCTCACACTAAACCATGTCACCCAAGGCTCTGTCCAACCTGGTCTTGAACACAGCCAGGGATGGAGCATTCATAACTTCCTTGGATAACCCATTCCAGTGCCTCACCACCCTCACAGTAAAAGAACTTCTGCCTTATACCCAATCTAAACCTCCCCTGTTTAAGTTTCAATCCATTACCCCTTGTCCTATCACTACAGTCCCTAATGAAGAGTCCCTCTCAGCATCCTTATAGGCCCCCTTTCAGATACTGGAAGGCTGCTATGAGGTCTCCACGCAGCCTTCTCCAGGCTGAACAGCCCCAACTTTCTCAGCCTGTCTTCATACGGTAGGTGCTCCAGTCCCCTGATCACCCTCGTGGCCCTCCTCTGGACTTGTTCCAACAGTTTCATGTCCTTCTTATGTTAAGGACACTGGAACTGTACACAATACCCCAAGTGAGGTCTCACGAGAGTAGAGCAGAGGGGCAGGATCACCTCCTTCAACCTGCTGGTCACCCTGCTTTTGATGCAGCCCAGGATACGGTTGGCTTTCTGGGCTGTGAGCACACACTGAAGGCGGCTCATGTTAAGTTTCTCATCAACTAACACCCCCAAGTCCTTCTCTGGAGGGCTGCTCTGAATCTCTTCTCTGCCCAACCTGTAGCTGTGCCTGGAAAATCTTTCAAACACAGGAGGCCACATGCTTTCTTGTACTTGAGATGTCTTGTGTATCCTTTTCCCAATTTGTAAGCAGGAAAGATGACTGAAACCTACCTTATTGATGGCCTGAAAGATAAAGTCTATTAATAACTGGAATATTAAAAAAAAAATCTTAGCAAAGCTAGGAGTGCTTGCTATTCCTTCCCACCTCTGTGGTGTGTTAAATCTTTAGAACACTGTAACTAACCGTAACTGCAGAACACTTTGTAAAAGCAGTTAAACTGTCTTGAAGTGAGCGATAACTCCATGATTTAAATGGCAAGTTCAAAGACACAGCTAGGAAAGGAAAAATGACAAACCAACTTGAAATAAAACATTTCTCACCTGAGAGAGCATTGCTCAGTGATACAACCATGGGAAAACATTCATGAAAATGGTCCTTAACTCTCTTTTGATAGACATACATGCTGGCCACCCAACAGGATAATGAAAGCATCCCTGGGTCTTCTGTTAAGTTGCTTTCTCCTCAGTCAGCGCCCTTTCTGTACTGCTGCATGGGGTTACTACATACCAGGTGTAAGGCTCAGACTGATCAGACTGGGAGATGTGTGATTTTGATCACTTCTCTGGCTGGTGTGAGTCAAGGTCCCTATTCACAGCCTCAGGCTTTGGTACAAGAGAGGTGAGGGCACCGTTGGCTTCTGGTGTCTTTATAGCCAACTGCCCACTTTCACTGTTGCCACAGCTCCTCCTCTTGTTACATCCACTGGCTTGCCAATGTCTTTGATACACAAGGAGTAAAGGATGGTGAATTGAAGCAACTACTGAAATTCAACAGTTTACACATACAGGTAAGCAGAAATGCACATCTATAGCGGAGCTAGACAAATCACTGCATTTGGGATAGTAAGCTTGTTTAAATGAGCAGCTTACCAGCAACTCCTGTGATGGAGGCTCTGCTCCACCACCACCTGCTGAGATAGAAGTAGAAGCAGGAGACTGATGCTGAATTGGTTCTGGAGCACCGCCTGGGTAGAAAAAGTGAGTTGTGCAGGTGCACAGGAATTCCCTGGTTTATTTAATGAATGCCATTTACTCTAGATGAGATACTTAGAAAGCTCTGCCTTAAACAGAAAATCATGCAAAGTCTATGAAAAGACTTCCAGGATAACTAAGACCTCCCTAAAGAAAATCTTTTCCCTGAATAAGGCAAGAAGTTTCTTCACAGTTCTTGTCCTTCTGTAGGGAAAAGGGATTTACTACCATACTGAACAGTGAGCATTCTCTCTTTGTCAAATGAATAGGCAACAGAAGAGATGTGAAGGAAAGACTAGCCTGAGAGCAGAACTTGTTTCTCCTTTCTGTACATAAACATATCTTAGCTTATCTTTGTGTCTTACTAGGGCACCTAGACTTGTCCTTGCTTAAAATAACACATTTGAGCATAGCAGTTCTGTCTTCTCTCCACCAAAAATCTTTTCCAGTGTTTTTGAGCATAAAAGAAGGAGGGGAAGGAGAGTTCTGATACAGCATTCTATGACTACTGGTCTTGTTATTGTCAGAAGCTTACCGATGACTTTCTTCAAAGCTTCTGGCTATAACCACCATCCCCTGGACAGACCACCAAGACTATAGTCTTCATCAGTAAGGAAGGCTTTGTGCTTGGCAAATCCTTTCTAATAAAGATTTTTGAATGGGCAACATGAAGAAATCAATGATCACACACATCTGAGAAATGGCTCACCTGCATCAGACCTTCCCGCTGCCTGCAGAAGTCAAGAGGGCACAGAAAAAAGCCCTCCCTGTCAGACTTGTAAATGGTTTCAGGCCATCAGAACTGGAAAACCCCCCTCCTCTCTCTCCCCCTTCCACCACTGCAAATTTTACCCTGGTATATAAAGATCACGTAGCAAAAAATCCCCCAAAGAATAGGCATGAAAGCAGAGCCCTTTACTCTGCTTTAAGCTCTGAAGTGGATTAGGATTTCCAAAATTTCACATGAAGAAGGCAACTCTATTCTCTGATGAGAATGCACCAAAATACATGTATGTCCAGCTTACAAGACTGCAGCATTGAAATACCCAACTTTAAGTCAACCAGCAGTAAAAGTCCAGCAACCACAGCACGTAGCTCCAAACTGGTTAATTCAATAGCTAACTAGTTATTTCTACATTATTTTTCAGACTGCAATACAAAAGTATTCTAAAAGATGCATAAATGAGGGATATGACCATGAATCTCAGCTAGGTGATTAAAAACCAGGAAGGATACAGACTAAGATGGTGAAGCCTACAAAATAAAAATTAATCATTTCGCTGATAACCCTGATACCTCTCTTGAAACCTATGCATTCAAGGTTGAAATTTTGTCCTAGTAACAACTGGCAAGAAGAACAAGGAGTAACACTCAAAATTACTCATTGTGCTCTTCATTGAAAAGAAAGCCCCAGATTCTATAAAACAGTAATAATGATATAACACATGTTAGTTTTTTCAAAGTAGAATAGGATAGATAGTTTCACTTGGGACCAACAACAATCATCTAGTTCAACTGTCTGATCAGTTCAAGGCTGACAAAACGTTAAAGCACATTATTAAGGAGTATTGTCCATATGCCTCTTTAAACACTGACAGGCTTGGGGCATTGATCCAGTCTTGAGGAAGACTGTTCCAGTGTTTGACCAACTTCCTGGTAAAAAAAATGCTTCCAAATGTCCAGTTTAAACCTCCCCTGACAGACCTTTGAACCATTCCCACAGTGCCTATCACTGAATACCTGTGAGAAGAGATTAGCATCTCCCTCTCCACTTGCCCTCCTCCGGAAGCTGTAGAGGACAATGAGGTCTCCTCTCAGCCTCATTTTCTCTGAACCAGGCAATCCTAAAGTCCTTAGCCACTCCCACGGGACATTCCTGCCAGCCTTTTCACCAGCTTTGTTACCCTTCTCTGGACACATCCAAGGACATTCACATCCACTATTTGTATATACTGCAAGTATTTAAAAAAAAATAAAATCTGCTTCATAAATATTCACCCAGTATTATGGAAGACTGTGAAGTGACAAACTTGGCAGTAAGCCTTCTGTTTAGAACACCTGCCCTGGCTTCACCAGCACACTTTTCTGGGGACTGACTGTCAAAGCAGCCATACAAATGTGTGACATCACACGTGCACATTACTCAAGAGCTGTAATCTTTAACCACTTCTGTCAGTTGACTCCTTTCATGTACCTCTTTGTCTACTATTTTGATGGGCACAAAAAAAAGTTAGACCAATTTTTGACATACCTGCACTTTATGTCAGTTTTGCACATCAAATTGGCCTGTAGTTTTGAGATAATGATGCATATCACTCTGATAAAAATCAGGAAATTTACCTGGAGAAATGAAAGAAGGATTTATATCAACATCCAGAAACACATATTCAAAAAAGCTGTTTTGTGGATGCATATGTAGGTCCCTGTGTATCCTACTATCCTGCAGCTACAGAATTTGACTTCACAGAGCTCAACTCCTTGCTAAGGTATTATGCTCTGAAGATACCCTCTGCAAATGCACAAGTCACCTTTGAAAATATAGGCAGTTCACTAAACAAAGCAGGGGATCTCCCCTATGTCTCTGGGGAGTGAGATACAGTAAAGGTGTCTCTGTCCCATTTGCCTTGTCTGGAGCTCTGAGACTGACACAGTAATGTGGCTGCAGAATGTGGCATTTCTCCATAATGCCACAAGTTGCTCTTCTGTACCTGAAATGTTATCTTCTTCCTCCCTGAATTACCTGCCATAGTGTCCTGTACACAGGGGAGTTAACTGGATTGCTGCAGCATGCTGTTTTGTTATCATGTGCTGCCACTACGACATGTGTTGTGGCCAAATTAAAGAAACAAAATGCTAGTTGGGAATTCCAGTGTCAGAAACCAGTTTGGTTTCATAAAATCACATTTCCGAATTAAAATGTGAATATCCTCAGAGGTTATTAGCCTTTGGACATGCACAACAGCCATGTACACATCTGCTCTTTGTGCTCTTTTCTCATGGAAATGTGCCAGCTTGCTGCACGTGCTCCATACTCACCCCAATGGCAATGAGAATGGGCAGCCTGATGATCAACCAGTAATTCATGTTATAGTTTCTGGTCCAGCACCTAGGAAAGGGTCAAAAAAAAAAAAAAAAAGGAGACAGGAAGAAGTTTCAGTACATTGCTAAAATCTTCCACGTTTCATTCTGGCACAGCAAGGCAGGTGGAGAACAATATTGAGGACTAGATACCAGGAAAGCGCATCATGCTGACATGGAAACAGATGCAGTTGCTTCTAAGAAGCACTGAAAGCTTTGTACTACTGAAGCTATCATAATGCAGCTGGATACTACTCACGAGCCTTTCTTGTCCACTAATGGCTATGAATTATCATCCATTAATTGTGAAGATTTACTCCATTAAAATCAAGGTCAGATTCTTCATGTGGCTGAAAGGAACCTGAAATGGGGGGAACCTGTTTGAGTCAGACCTTTCCTGCGCAGTTCCTATTCTCATCTTTCAGCATTATTTTTTACTACTTTTCAGTCTCCACTGCCAGGACATCTTATTTAAGTGCTTGTTATTACATTATCCCATACCTACCATCACTTCTCTTATTTCAGTTCTTAAATCAGTCATCTATTTTATCCGTCCTTATTTTCGAAAAGGACCTACTAATTTCACCCAGGAGAAAGCAATTAAGGCAGTATACTCCAGAGTATATCTACAGATTTCAGGCCCAAATGGAGTTCTAAATGTTATAAGCAAGTAAAATCAAAGATGGGAACAATAGTTCCCAACTTTTGTTGGCCAGCTGAGCCCTCTGCCAAGTAACTAATATGCTGCATGCTTCATTCTCCCTGTATGTCTCATTTCAGATTTTTAGATTCTTGGCCACAGCCTGCTCCCTTGATCGTATGATGGGTCTAGGTGTTGGGGCAGTGTTCACATGCCATTTCACTTCCTGCTGCAGCAGCAACATTCTTAATATTTTTATGAAATAACTTTGTTAGCCTCTTGCCATATTGGTCAGTATTACTCAAAAAGCTAGCATCTTACATCAGTAAAGCTAGCAAGTTTCTGAGCTACACAGTCTGTAAAACAAAGTATGCAACAGCACAACAGAAAACGTAAGTTCCTTCGCAAAACAAGTTTCTCTTCATCTCCAAATCTCATCTTGCAAAACATAAATATGATCAATTTTCCTTAAGGTTTCTTAACAGGACTAAGAAACTTCAGCTTGGGTGATGTTTGTGGAGAGCAAACCTTCCCCAGCCTTATAATGGGACAGTCGACTTGAAAGAAACTAGCAAACCATGATGCACATGGTAGCAATCCATGCGCTCACATCCTAGAGAGGAAAACAAAGCAGCTTGGTGATGGCAATTCCATATTCCCTGGCAGGCACTGCAAGGCTGAGAAGGGCTCAGGATTTAATTTTTGCTTTTAATTTCAGTTTAATGCATGTAACAAACATATTATTGCAAACAGTAGCTCCAAAACCTACAGTTCAATTGTATTTTAAATACTGGAGACAGAAGGTATGCATACTGTGTATAGTCCGCATACCTGAACTGGAATCAGAGTAACAGAAGAACTTCTTAAGTGGTACATGTGACTGGGAGCCAGTTTCATGAAGCCTTTTAATTAATTTTATTTGAACCCCTCAAGACAGGCAGGATAATAGGCATGGCTGGAAGTGAAGTTCTAATTTTCTCACTAGCTGCAGTAGAAGCAGAGGCAATTTTAACATTTTCTGATAATGACAGAAGCTGAGAAATTATTCTTTACATTAACTCTGCTACGTTTCTGTCTGTATTAATTTGCCTCCTGTAGCACAGAGCAGTTTTTGCTACTTTCATATTTACATAAATAAGTGTAATAAAAATACCATTACAGCCCAATAAAGTATCATTGCTATGAAAGTGTCCAGAAAATTAAACTGATAGATTTGTGCATGATATCTTGTCCATTTGTGCTTTCTGGGATAGCCACACTGATAAATTTATCAACATCTATTGTGTTTGGGATCTAGCCCTGCAGTTTGCTCAGCACCACTCAAAAGATGCTTGGCAATTAATAGCCTCAGAGCTGTGGGGAATTGGTCCAGTGAAATAAATGCTACTGGGAAATTTCTGCCTTTGCTTACCAACCTGGTATTCTTTTCTTAAAAATGAAGCCACTGAATTTTTACCTTGAAAAGTTACAGCTGAGTGGCTCAATTTTTTAAAAAAAGACTGTGGGCTCTCTTGTTCCCATAATTAATTGCAGATAGAAATAACAATGTGTAAGTATCAGCTCTTTAGGCACAGCCCAATAACTAAGAAGCACAGCTTGCCTTTCATTTTACCTTTAATGGAGACGAAGTCTTAGTCTTTTTCAACAGCTTACTTTTGAACACATTGCTTTCTAAAGGAGTTTACACTTGCACATACACATAAGGAAAGGAGCCAGCCTGCTAGTAAGTCTTGCAGGCTTCAGTCCTTCATTCAAATGGCTACATTCACAGGACTGCCTCAGATTCCCAGCCCTGACCACATTTACTTCCAGTTATTCCTCATAACCAGGGAAGTAGGTAAGTCACAAATGAAATTTACAGCCTCCTGCACACCCCTGGTGACAGTGCTATGGCAAACATCATGAAAGATATCCCTGGCTGCTCAAGCAAACGCCTGCCCAAGGCACAGAAATCTTGTCTTTCAGAGACGCTGCTGCATGTGGTTATTTATTGCTGTATTTTACAAATATTTATACAAGATTTAGAAAATTCAATAAGGCGCAAAATTGCCCCTTTTAAGGTCCGCTGAAGGCAGTGAGTGACAGTTTTCCTTAGTAGAAAACATAAATTAGATTTGAGCACCGCATAATGTAAAAGGCTCAGCATGAGTGCTTTGAATACATTTTCTACATCAGTGGGAAGATAACGACCATGGAACATGGACTGTTCAAAGGCTGCATGTTCTCTATACCTATTCTGATATTTTTAACAAAACTTGCACTACATCAGTAAGGCCACAATCTTGCTATAGAATATTATAAAGTCAACCTTGAAAAAGAAAATCAGAAAATCCTAGCATTGCTTAAGCAAGGAAAAGGCAGTTTTGACTTCACTGGTTCTGTACTATGAAAGGCACTAAAAAAAAACCCAGTTCATAATACTCACAAACAACAGAAAGCAGTCTGGAGCTGGCTCTGAATTTTCACATTATACCATGTCTCCCACAATGATTGCATTGAGAGAGGAAAGGAAAAAGGACCCACCCCCCCACCTTACCCCCAAAAAATTAAAATGATCCTCTACAAAAGCGCCGGTTGGGTTGTTTGAGTAAGAAGAAGACCCAATAAATAGTACATTTAAACTAAAAAGGAAATAGCATAAAGTTATTTATTTCATTACAAAGAAAGCCACCCAAATATTTCCTGGCAGTCACAATCACTGAGAAGAGGAAGCCACTTTCCTCCCTTTTTGTTTTTTGGGTTTTTTTTTCTTTTTTTTTTTCTTTGGTTATTTGGGTTTTTGCTTGTTTTTTAAACTGCAACAAACTACAATGCTATTTGGTACATAAAGCATTTATAAAGGTGAGCTTTCAGATTAGCCAGTATGGACGAAAAGTATTTTGTCTCTTGCAGCAGTCATGTGTGCGGTATAGTGGACTTTAGCAAGATTAACGTAAGCAGACAGGAGAATGTACCTTTATTTTAAGAAGACTTAAATAATAGAAGCTTAAACAAGAACAAGCAATCACAACTCTGCTGCTAGGCATATGCTAACCACTATAAATCACAGGCAGAATCCTGTGGGAGGTTTTTGCCTTCCTCTGAAGCATAACTGCAAAGGCTACTGCCAAAGGCACAGTATCAGAAGTGGTCTTGGCTGGGTACAATGACTTCTACTGTTGATACTGTAACTACAGAAAAACAAAACATACCTTTTCTTGACCTGCAAAAGGATAGATTCATTCAGACATGCAGAAAATTCTGATCAGAAACAAACATATGCTCCTTTCTGAAATGTTATGCAAGACCTTCAGACAAAACAGAAGCAATTATGTGAGGTTTCAGCACATTGCCAAAGCAAACCACACCGAACAGAAAGCAAACAACAATCTGCTGATGCACACATACAGCACAAATGAGACAGCTAGAAAAATCAGAACTAAACCAACCCCTCATCTTCATAAAGGTACTTGACAGTTCCCCAGAGGATAACAAACAGCATTGGCACACCTGGGAAAAGAGGAGACAAGGTTGACACTGCCATTAAGAGACAGGTAAAAGCACAGAAGAGGACATCCTCTCTCTACCCAAACCTTTTGGTGTGCTCCCAAAGCCAAACCTTTACAACCACATTTCTGCTTGTTTAAGCACTAAGCTCAGGTGGTTCCTTGGGATTGGGGCTGGAACACACTCAGCCCCATGTACCCCTGATGGCAAAGGGGAGTGTGGGCACATGACACATAGCACACGTGTTCAGGCCTGCCCTGCAGAGAAGTCCCAAGTTTGGGCTGCAGTACTGGCATGGACTTGAGTGGCTGCAGCAAAGACAGTAGATGCATTTGGTCTTGAGAAGAGACTTGGTCCTAATGCTTTTCTGCCAGTGCATGTGCTACAGTTAGTCAGTTTATCTGGGGTGTAAAGGGGAGAAAAGCCAAATAAGCTGGCAGTCATTACTTGCTTTACAATGTCAAAGGCTCTCTCTCAAAATAATTTCTTCATTTATGAAATGCCTAGGTCTTGAAAAATAAGTTTAAAGTGCATCTACCAAACAATACTCAATATAGGGAATGG
The DNA here is from genome assembly GCF_012275295.1 of Melopsittacus undulatus. NCBI lineage: Eukaryota > Metazoa > Chordata > Aves > Psittaciformes > Psittaculidae > Melopsittacus > Melopsittacus undulatus. Next base: position 100,420,758 of record NC_047529.1, on the reverse strand, counting down.
CAAAAAACCCACAGGTAAGGAGAGCAGGTTGAGACTGAACAAGCACAATGAGGAATTTCTCTCTAAGGATAGATCAAGACAGTCTACTTCCTCTGTGTACCTCCTTGGATAGTACCTGATGCTATATGTACATTGGATAGGAAGGGCAAAATTTAATGTGCTTTGGTTTTGCATTCTTAAGAACCAGTATGGCAAGGAACCATAAGAACATCAGTGTGTAGCAGTAAGCACTGCACAGGGCAAATGCACACTTCCTGACAGCAGAAGCCAAAGGGAAACTGCTGATCTCCTGCTGTCTGACGATCCACAAGCAGTATTTGTAGTGGAAAAACCTTCTCTTCTGTACTGTATTCTTTACTATCAGAGCAACTAAATGCTACAGATATGAAAGATAAAGTATTCTCCTCAATCAGAGAAAAAGAAAAAAAAAAAAGGAAACTAAAGTGCACCAAGAGAAAAATACCAACTATTAGAATAATAAAGATAATTAATTGAAATTACTGGGGCAAGTGGTTGAACGTTTTACATAGACGTACCTGGTACTGCCAATACACAATGTTTTGGGAGCAAAGTTACTGAGAACTCCATGCTTCTTTGATAGTGACATAAGAGATTAAAAACAGGCTCATTGCAAATCACAAACACAAATGAGCTTTTGTTTCATAGAAACTAATTATAGTTTGAATTATTCCTTTCTTGACTTTGCTGAGAATTAAAACATATTAATATAAAACTTAAAGGGTAAGACACTAATGCCAAGAGCACAAAGGCTGTATGTCAGTGGAGGAAACTTACACAGCAAGTGATAATGATAACAATTTGTGGTTATCTCCATCTTCTGGATATATCAAATATAATCTCCATATTTAATCAAACTTGACATTTGAATTGAAAATTTATTATTAAATTCTATTTCACAAGAGCCTAGATAGAGAGAGGCTGGTGTTATTAAACTGCATCAGCCTCCTGCTGTGAAAATGTTATACAAATTAATAGGCAACATGTAGAAGGTGACTTGTTCAACACCCTCTACCCACTCCTACATGTGATGCAGGCCCTCGGTGCCCTGGTACTGCATCACCCTCAGTCACATTATTTTCCATGCTACCCATGCACATTTTAATATGACACGCCAAGACTTAACAGTGCAATACATACTTATAAGCATTCAACATCAGTGCAAATTCTACATGGACACCATCTGAGAGCTACCAAATTCATAAAGCCTTGTCCTAAGAAATGTGTGTCTCTGAAAACTGCATGGGACACCTTGTCATCAGATAAGAATACATCAAATTTTCCAAAGCTCTAGTCAAGATCTAAACAGAAGACTGCCCCAAGAACATCCCCTATTCCATCTCAAGTCTGTAGAAGTCATTCACAGTATCAATAGAGAAAGTCTGCAGCATTTCTGCAATACCTGTAGTTTGCAAAGATCACTGAGGCTCTCCACAGATTAGTTTACAATCTCAGTACCTGATTAACCTACATTAACTGGCACAAATGCAAATATTATTCTGGCTACTTCACTCGGTCAAGAGGAATTTGGCTGGCTTGAGCAGGCAGAGGAAGCAAACTGCATACAGCTCCTTGAATAAATTCTACAGATGACTGTCATCTCAGACTATCAACTCAGACAGAAACCTGGACTCCCAACATGCAGCATTTCAGTTTCAGCCCTACACCTTTTTCTTGCTGCTGCTATTCAAAGAGTATCAGACATTTGAGGAAAAAAAACCAAACTGTGCCCATTTATGGGATGCATTTATTTAAGATACAGTCTGAACTCTTTCTGGTTTTGCTTTTTGTCATACAGAAAACTCTGAGATTGATAGTTCTGACCACAAAAAGGTCTCTGAATTCTGGAAATGGTAACATTTACTTTCATCTGCACTCCATCATTACTGAAGATTCCAGAAACTGCAACAGCCTGCTCATAACAGCCTCTACCATGTTAATTCTTGCAGGCTGACAACTGACTAAAAAATTTTGAGCACTACGCGATGATTATGAAATCTATCAAGTGTACTAGGAAATAAGCATGCCGACAGCTCAGATAATAAAGTTCAACTTCAAACGACAGGGCATCTGAATTATAGGCTATGATAATAATACATATTACAGATGATGTGAAAGTAATGGAACTGCCAAATCACCATCTTAACTGCATAAATAAGCAGCATGAACTACTCATTTTCACTCTACCTTATATAATCTACACCTGTCCATGTGTCTTAATATTAAGAAAAAAAAAACCCTGGCATTATCCAGAATGATAATAGGATGGGATAGGCAAGAGAAGAAAGCTGTGAGAAATTATGCACAGGAACCACTGTGTGGCTGGTATTTCCACAATGCTCCTCTAATGAGCAGAGTTGAAAGCAATTCGTGGAGCTGCTAATACAAGCAGCCCATGTCCTGAGAACAGCAGGTAGAAATCAATCGTTTTGTTTAACGGGTCTGAGCTGTATTGGTAACAGAACAGGAAAGATGAAGCTTGTTCTAGTCCACTAAACAGCAGTTACCATGAAAGGCGTCACCAGGTGGTGCTATTCCATGCCATCTTCTTTACCCTGCCCTCAAGTTTCCATTCTTACAGACATGGTATTTATAGCTTTGCACGGTACTTTTTATCATGCAAAGGTATAAGTAAAGGTAGTTTCAGGGAAGAAAGATGTATGAGGAGCAAGACAGGCTCCACTCATCCTCACATACTGATTAACAAATTTATCTCTGCAGGACCAGAGCATTGCTATCCTGTCAAGACCCTTAAATAAAGACATATTTTGAACACAGCATTACAGACTGATGAGGTGGTGTATAAGCTCATATTTGAGATGCAACCTGACTGGTTTCCACGTTCTGAGAAGTTCAACCCTCCAAAAAAATCAGTCACAAAAATAGAAGGACATTACTGCTGTCCGCAGAACTCCAGTCCTCTCATCTCTCAGAAACTCTCCAGGATTGTCTGACTGGATTAACTGCTTGATGTACAAATGCAAGAAGAGTGTGATGAGAAGCTGAAAGAAGTGATAAAAAATATGACTAGATGTAGAAAGAGTAAGAGCATTGAAAATGGGAAAAGATGAGATGCTTTTCTTGCTAAGAAAGGAAAAGCAAGAGAAGAGTCTAATCCAAAAGACAAAAAGTATTAAAAAAGACAAAAAGAACTAAGAGAAACTCCTTGGTAGGAAATGCTTGTCAGATCAGTCAGGACAGAATCCCTGTTTTCACATCCTCACCTGAAACAGTTTTCATTTGAAAACAGAAAACATTTGGTCTGTGCAATGAATGCATCCCTCTTGCTACACTAAACTCATACTGGGCTCCAGAAGGAATGTTTTTTTACTGGCTCTGTTGCAGTCAGATCTTCCTTGCAATCAGGATGTAGATTTTGACACCCTAGCTAGGCTTCCTGCCTTTAATGGCTTCATTCCCTCACAGTATTCTTCCTTAGACAAAATTTGGATTGCAAGGTTTGAAAGGAAGGGAATTATTTTTAATGGCAGTTTCCCTGCTACAAGTGCAGCTGGGTGTAAAATTGCTACAGAAGTTCAGACAACATTTAGCTTTTTATTACCAATTTGTTTTTAGCCTTTCCTGCTGTAAATTGTCTCCTGTCCTTCTTCCTGCCTGGATGCTGCAAGTTCCACAGTCACTGTGGGACACTGCTGCTGTTTCCCATTCCCCTCTCCTCCCCACTTCAATGTGAACAGGGCTTTTTCCCCACTAAAAGCTGCTGATTCAGCAGCATTACAGTACGAACTCCTCTTCTCTAGAAACCACTGACACGGCTAGTTGAATTCAATGTCAAGCTCATCAACTCTTCATTCAGGCTCAGACATGATGAGCTGGTGTCCTGGACACCCTGATTAAGAACAGTCTGTACATTCTCAGAAGCAAACAAAACAAGATGTAATCATCTTGATCTCCATAGTTATGTTGCTTTCTTCTGCAAATGTTTTGTTCTCCCTAGAAGGTGAGATCCACACACAAAGATTTCTCTTATGCCACAGGAAGGAAGACCAAGTACCAGTAATGTATAGCAACGAATTCTTTTTCTGCAAGTGGTAATGACTATCTGAATCAGCATCCTGTTCAGCTGCTGCTGTGCTGACGTCCAGACTGAACAGAACAACTTATTTATCTGTTCAGCCATTAGCCTATTAGTAATTTGGGTGTTTGATGCTGTAACTGTCTCTGCTACATTTTCTTATCAGCTTTGAAAATAGCATAAACCCGCTGGTTTTGCAGTAAGATATGTGGAACTCGGGTTTAAAACAAATGCATGCTTTCACAAAGAAAAAGAAGACATAAGCAAGACATTTTCCACATGAAATGAAATGGGAAATATTTAACAGTGCAATCTCAAAGCCTAGTATGTCATGAAAACCCAGCAAGGAAGTGGCCATTACAGGCATACCTTGCAAGTAACCAGTAAGGTTTATAAAATCCTATCAATATACTTGATATCAATATAAATGACTCACATTTGTAAGACTACATTACTTCCCTTAGTTCTATCAAGATTTTATAACTTTTCTAGTTTTTGCAAAGCACAGTAACACAAGATAAACAGATTTTTTCCTTTATAAAACACTTCAACAGTAAAGAATAATTACTCATACAAATTGATACTAAATGGAATACTAATAACATTAAGAACTGTCCTGACATTACCATATAGCAAGAATATACTTGGGAAATATTTATTAAGTTTTCCTTACACTCTTCACTGTCTGTTAATTGTTTCCAGGAAAACACAGATTGAGAATGGTACCTTGGAACAACTGGCCTACTGGGGGCCAATCTGCTAGGGAAGAAAAAAGCATCTTTGGTCATAGGGTTGCCAAGTTGTTGAAAAGGCTTTAAACTAAAGGTATTAGAGAAGGAGAACCTCAATCCATCCCACTCCTACCAGTTTTATGCCAGTATGAGCAAAAGATGCCCAGAGCCTAGACAGATCACAGGTCAGCAGGAGAGCACCTGAAGAGCAGCAAAAAGGAATTCCAGCCCCTCCAGCCCAAGTCTGCTTCATTAGGAGCCCAACTTAAAGACCTCCAAACAAACACATGTAGCATAGGGAATAAAGGAGACACAGATGTTCACATACCTGCAGGGCTACAACCTTATTGACATCACAGACACATGGTGGGATGACTCCTATGATTGGAGTGTTGGAATGGAAGGATACAGGCTCTTCAGAAAAAAACAGGCAGGAGAGATAAAGGCAGGGTGTTGCCCTCTGTATCAATAACCAGTTGGAGTGCATGGAGCTCCATCTAAGGAGCTGACCAAGAGCTTACAGGTCAGGACTAAAGGGAGTGCAGGGAGAGGTAACATAACAGTGGGGGTCTGGTACAGCACACCGGACCAGGAACATCAAATGCATAAGGCCCTGCAGAAGGAAACAGGAGGCCTGGTTTTCCCAGGATAGAGAGAAGGCTGAGATACTGTTGGTTTTTTCCTCCCTCAGTTTTCACCAGCAATTGCTCCAGACACACCACTGAAATCACAGAAGATAGGGACTGGGAGAATGATGAACCACCCACTGGAGAAGACCAAATCTGAGACTAAGGAATCTGAAGGCACACAAGTCCATTATGAGATCCAGCCTTTTTTTTTTTTTTTAAAGGGAAAAAAGTAAGACACTTGGAATTAAAGGTCAGTGAGTCCCAACTCTGTGACCAGCAAGATCATGGAGCAAATGCTCCTGGAAACTATGCTAAAGCATATGGAAAATAAGGAAGTGATTACTGACAGCCAACATGGCTCCACTAAAGGCAAATCATACCTGACCAATTTGGTGGCCTTCTACAACAGGGTTACAACACTGGTAGATAAGGGAAGAGCAATCGACGTTATCTGCCTGGACTTGTACGAAGCATTTGCTACTGTCCTGCACAACATTGTCTCTAAACTGGAAAGAGATGGATTTGACAGATAACACACTCCATGGATGAGGAATTGGCTGGAGAGTTGTGCCAAACAGCTTGATGTCCAAGTGGAGACCAGTGATGAGTTGCATTCCTCACTGGTACTGGTGCTTTTCAACATCTCTGCTGGTGACATGGGCACTGGATGAAGTGCACCCTCACTAAGTTTGCTGATGATACTCATGAAGTTTAATAAGGCCAAGTGCAAGGTTCTGCACTTGGTTTGGGGCAATCCCAACCACTAAGACAAGCTGCATGGGGACTAGACTGCAAACAGCCCTGAAGAGAAGGACTTGGGTGTATTGTTTGATGAGAAGCTCAACATGACCTGGCAGTGTGCGCTCGCAGCGTAGAAAGCCAATCGTATCCTGGGCTGCATCAAAAGGAATGTGACCACCAGGTTGAGGGTGGTGATTCTCCCCCTCTACTCCACTCTGCTCTCATGAGACCCCACCTGGAGTACTGTGTTCAGCTCTGGGGCCCCCAACATAAGCACACAGGATCTGTTGAACAGAGTCCACAGGAAGGCCACTAAGATGATCTTTTACGTTTCTATTTGAAAAGCAGGTTTATGCTCTCTATGTTTTGTATTGAGATGAAATAATCATGTTAAACAAAATGGGAGAAGTATTTTTATTTACAAAATTACACAGACTTCCCCCCCCCAAAAAAAAATAGCACTATTTAATATAGCAGTTTAAAAGCTTAGACAGAAATTGTATTGGGACATTTCTACCTATTTGAAAGCTGGCCCTTACATTATAGTTTTGCTTGGGCTTAACCCAAGGAAATAACTTACTCTAGTTTCTTGTTTGTTTTCAGGCCTGTTGTTCCTTGAAAGAAGCATAACAGGGCAAACATCAGGACCAACAGTATGTGCAAACACTCAGGTAGACAAAAGCCTTCAGGAAAACACATGGTTTATTCATATGTACATTTGAGAGAAGTGCAAGTGTAAACGTGATCACACAAGAGATTGCAGAAGCTATTCAGACAGCAAAAACAGTACCATATGGTCTGTGAGTGATCACACAAAGTTCACTTCTAATTAGAAGAAATAACATGAAATGACTAAGGCCCACTAAGTTTGTGAATACATACATGAAATTTTAAAACATAAATATTCATCAACTGGTGAGTAATGAACAAGTTAAAAACTATCCTTTAAGAGAACAATTCATTAAATATTCTGAGCAAAATGCCAGAAACATATTTAGTGAGATTCCAGAGCACCCAAAAAATAGAAACACCAGTGAAGAAGCAAGAAAGTGAAAAAAATTCCTCATGTCTTTCCACTTTTAGAGACTAAACTGTTAGCTGGTGTAACTAATCTGGGAACACTGAACTAGCAGATCTTTCTGCATTTGAAGATTGAGAATCACTGGCAAGGTTTTCACATGCAGCCATATCTAGATTAGCAAGAAACTGTACAGATGAGTATTGAATAGGTCAAGAAGACCTTTTTCTAGGAAGCTTGGATGAAAGCCATTTAACCAGTGCCAAATTCTGGCATTGCCACTCATTTCCACAAACTCATCCAGAAATACAACAGTAGCAAAATTTATATTGTAAAGGAAGAATTAACCAGCATCTTCTGTTTCTGCTGTCTGCTTTTGTAAGAAACAAACTAACTAGAAGTGATTCAGATCAGATCTTATAAAACACCACAATACCCTCAGGATTTAGCTAGATATAATATTGCTCTAATTTTCCATTTCCTTTCGTGACCTCAGTCAGTGCTTCAGGATAGCTCCCCTATCCCCCCTCCCTCCTTTTTTTTTTTTTGAGGGTACAGCTATTCATAAAACATGATTAAACTGGTATACAAGGTGCTGTTGTTTTTCCTGTATGTCCTATGTAAAACAATAATGGAAGATGTAGAACTTTTTAAACTAAAATTCTCCAACAGAAAGCTGCTATTACCTGCATTTATTTATTCCCATCAATAAGCTGGAAAGCTTTTGCTCCTCATATATCACTGTTCAGTAGCACTGGGTAATTCACAGTAAGCTGTTTATATACATTTTAGCAGTGAACTAATTTGCTACAATATTCAGAGGTGGCAAATCCATAGAGAGAGGACAGCCAAAGCAATTTCAATCTTCAAACTAGTATCTGTGAAAGTACTTGCAGTATTTACTTGGATTTACTTTCAGCTTTCCAAAAGTCACTTGATTTCCACCAAAAAGGGAAGGGGAAGAAGAGCAAGAGAGAAAATACAATAAAAGAACATGAGGGATGTTCCAAAACCAGAATTAATCCTGAACAGTAACATTTTCTGACTAACTGGACAGTGAAAGAATTAAAGCTTCAGCATTTCTATTGAAGGTTAATCCGTCTGAACCAACTTATTTCATGGCATCATTGTTCTTGATCCCAAGCACACACATGCCCATGACATATGCACACTGAACACTTTTTTGCCTGGCAATCACTACTTGACCTGCTCTTCCCACATAACCAACCCAACATCTCCTACCAGCAGCCCCTTGTCTATCAGCCCCTTTACACCTCCCTAGCTCATGCTGCCAGCATTTCTCTACTGTTACCCTTGACCAGATGCAAGGTGTCATTGCTATCTTGCATTACAAGTAATTACTTTGAATGCAATGGGAAACTTTCAAGAGATGAAGCAGGGGAGTCCAGGGAAGTCCACACTCACCTGGAATCACCCCCATGTATTTCGCATTAGGAAGCCTTGCAGGAAAAGTACCATGTGCCTGTCACTGGTTTGCAGAGTTTCTGCAGTGTTGCACAGCCCCTACATTATGAACCCACAGCCTCTGCTGTGTAAGCATCCAGGAGCTGTGCTGTCCCAGCACCCTCCAGCTCAAGGAAAGTAAGGGATCAGGAACACAAAGTGAATGGGGAGTGCAGGACTAAATTGGGCAGCACAACCAAAATACAATGATTTTTTCTTGTTATACAGTCTGCTGCTGCATGCAGCCACTGCAGACATATGGAAAGATCAACTCACCCCAGCCAACGCAGAGATAAAGCCGGAAAATCCTTTGTTCTGAAAAGACTGAAAGAACCAGTAGAGTGTACAGGTACATGCCTTCCACCAGCAACCAGTAGTAGTTTGCAGCCACACAATACTGCATCATCACAAAGACCAATCGACAGCTAAGTGATTCCTGTGATGGAAGAAAGCACAGCTCAAATGAATGCAAGAGGGGCTGAGAATAAAGAGATACTAACCCAAAAGACTCATTCTATCTCCTACTCTTGCTCCTCAAAACAACACTTGCTAAATTAACTACATTAGAGCACTAAAGGGGCAGAAACCAGTAATAGGTGCTATATGCTGCAGAGAGATGCTTTCAACAACATTCTTCCCTAAAAGAAAAAAAGAAAGAAAAACATTTAAATTGCATGTTCTGCACTTTCCCCTCAATAACCAATTGATTATAATTTGAAAAGCACAACACAAAGATGAAAAGTACTGTAAGGGCTGTAAGTTTACTGTACTGAAAGTGAAAGGTCCTGTATCAACTGCAGCCAGTGAATCTTTTCACATCCCCAGATATTTTGTTCTGCACTTGAGAATTTATTAAAGAGCAAGTAGTGGATATCATAATACTGACTGTTTTACAAAGCAAAAGATTTTTGACAGAACTGCAATGCTGCCAGTGCATCACATTTGAGTGCAAAATCTCTCTTGGCTAGTAAATTACAGATAGGTGGTCAGTAGGGCTTTAGAGAACTATGAAACCTGATTACCTAATAATACATCCATCAGATCTGATGAAAACATACAGCTTAGTTTTATTTGGAAGTAGGGAATGACTGACATATGAACACTGAATGGGAACATTGAATGACAATGTGAACATTTCCGAACCATTTAAGATATGTACAATATTATTTTCTGCCAGTTTATACATTGAAGATCAGAAGAAATCATCACCATATAAGATTCACTTTTTAGTATTAGTGCTTAAACCTTAGGCAAAGTGTCAGAAAAGGATGTATGTATGTATGCATCAGAAGACATACCATTTACAACCCCCACCCTGCATTGCTGCAGCAAATGCTGTACTGATGTTCTAGAAACACAAGAGCTATACAGACAATGAAAATCCCATTTTTGAAGATTCAAGTACATTTTGTATACCACATCTGAATGGGGAAAGGCACGCTTTCATCATTCACAAGAGTTGTATATCCTCTCCCTTCAGTTAGAAGTATTTAATTGGCCTGTTTCCCCAAAGCTTTTCTAAACACTTTCAAATTTGCATTTTAATCAGATACTTCCTTTTTTTATTTCCTCATCATCAACAGACTATAAAGACCTCCAAGAATGACCAACTAATTTAGTCGTTACACAAGACAGACAGTCCTATCCCAAAAGATGTTGGCTTAGGTAAATAAATGCCCTATTGTCACTGCCAGAAAGAAATGAACCTGCAGCATGGCAAAAAGATACGGGCATGTGTGTACATACATGTACGTGTGTGTATATATATGCATATGGCAAAAAGATACAGGCATGTGTGTACACACACACATACACACATGCCCATATCTTTTTGCCATATTTTTTTTGCCATATAATTATAGTTGCCATATATTTTATATATATGTATATATATATATCTCAGAAGTCCACCTCTTCATGTTTCTTCTGTCTAGTATAGGCAAACATCCCATAGGCAGAGAAACATGCCATGGCATCAGCTACTTGCCTGTCCCAAGAACAGGGTGGCACAGCTACAACACTAAATTATCTGCTGTCACCCAAACACACTGCAGTGATGACTCCAGTATCCTGAGGACTACCCCGGTGTCTGCCCTTACCTGGTAGGCAATAAGTCCTTCCCATTGGTGCTCTTGTGTAGCTGTGCTGTACATCCACTTCACCACTGAGTCTTTAATGAAGACTGATACAGCCCGGAGGATAAACGAGGTGAAGAGATTCAGGTGAATATAATTCCTTGTGCAATGCAGATGTCTGTAAAAAGGAAGAATCAGTCATCATCCACTATCTATGGATAAGCTGCAACATCACACATAGGACTGAGGGAGGGAACAACAATCCCTGTTGGAAATCAGGAGGTACCAGAGGAAATCCCGTAACTTGAGAATAGCTGTAGGGATTTCAAAGTGGTTTTGGAAAGAAATAACTTTCAAGGAAAAGACATTCCAAACTTCAGCCCCAAGTGTTTGGGGGAAGGAAGGAGATGAGTGTGTAAGGAAAAAATACATTCAAACTTAAAAAAGTGTAAAAATAATTTTCAAAAGAAATATTTAAGAGGACTGAAAACAGTTAAGTTTCACATAAGGCTGAATCTAATCTCTTTGAATTGACTCCAATGTCACTGCACTTGGCTCAGTAACTGCTGTGCAGTGCAGTCTCTGGCTGTGCCCAAACCCACAATGAAAAAACATCAACCTGTAAATTACTACTTTGACAAGAGAAAAATCTGTATTCAGATTGCCCCCTGAAGGAATTGTAAATACTTTCTGTAGAAGTAAAAGGCACAGAAATTTGACCTCTGCATTCAGAATTGAAAAAAAAAAAAACAAAACCAAATAAAAACAACCATGTAATAAAACCTCTTGAATTTCAGCAGCCAGCTGTAAAGATAATAAAATTGCTACTTGTCAAAGAAGAGCATGTTAAGGGATAGCAAAAGAAACTGCAGTCATGTAAACGTCATCCAACTGCAGGGTGCTGCCAATATTTCAGCAGCCTTACCCACGAACATTTTTCTTACACTAAGTATGATTCTTTTTTTATACTGAAAAGATACAAATAACATATAATAGACAGTAATTGCTCCAGAAAGATTATGTCTATTTTTATTGCCCTATAAATTTTGGCAGAAAAAAATGAACTTGGTCTGAAAGTTATAGATTCTGCATTGGAGAAGAAGAACTTTTTTTCCATAGCTCAAATAGAATTTTTTGCAACTTTTAAGTCACGGCTTATTTCAAAACTGATGTATGATTAATATTTATTTCCCTTTAACTCAAAATTTATTTGTTGCTACCCTTCAGAGCTGCCACAGATTGAAAAGAAAATATGTAAATTAACCAATTGAAGAAAACAGATTGCAAGTAGTTACAGAGTATTTCTGCTACAAGCAATAAAAGTTATTTAAATTATTTCAGTCACAAAGTTATGGCCCTAATTCAGCTTCCATCACTGAAATTGGACTTTTCTTCCATTTCTTTCAGAGGATGCAAAATTGGACACTAGAGATATATTGTTTCTTTTGTTTTATCGTTATTAAAATCAAGGGTTATTCTGTAGTCTAGGAACTTAAAAAGTCCTCCTTATTACAAAAAGGGAGAACATCAGCATTTTGATGCCACTGAATTCGATTTTGATCCCTACTTGTTGAAGTTGCACAGCTACTGGGGAGAGGCCACGAACAGACCTTCCAGTCAAAATCCAGCAACTGCAGTGCACATAGGGATAGGTCTCATGGATTTCATGAGATCCAGGACCAATTTTTCCTCAGACAATTTAGACAGGAAAGCACAAAATAGATTGATGACAGTTTTAACAAGACTCTCATCCCCTTTAACACCCCTGAAAATTAATTTTCAATATCAGAAGCACACACTAGTGTACACTTCACCAATTCCTGCTTCACAGTACAAGTTAAAAACATGAAAGCGTCTCTCCACAAAAGTTAAGGCACCAAAGTTCCCCTCTCTTCTACAAGTCATCATAGGGGAGTAAGTGACAAATATATTCATGTTCCCTGAAAAAACTTCTTTCCAAAAGTATATGGCTGTGCTCTATGACCTTTAAGTTCGGCCTGTTAAGATTACTCAGAAGTATCACTGATGGGTGAAACAAGAAGCAAGCACTTATGTGAGAGACTTTTGGAGACTTCAAGACATCTGGTGTCTTGTCAAATGAGTCCCAAAGTTGCACAGGTACAATGCACACAAATCAATTATCCCATGGCATTCACAGAGAGTGAGCACACCTCTGCATTTCTGCAGTAATTTTAAATCTTTAAAATTGCTAGCCAATGCTTCTCCACTGGAAGGAGGAGGAGGGATAATACAATGCTAAAAGGTGTGGCACAACATTAGAAGGCTTGTATCATTTTAGTTTTGGAAATGAGAAGCTAAAAGGCATGACTGATTTTTTTTAAATACATAAGGGGTATAAACACTTAAAAAGGTGAAAAGGAGTGGGATTGCCTTGCTAAAATAGAGTGCTGGCACCAAAGAAAGTGATAGTTAACTGGCAATGATAATTCTTTACTCAGTGAAGGAAGTTTCTTAAGGATCAGAGCACTGAAAGTTCCTGACTTGATTTCAAATGAGAGCACCAGGAGATGGAGAACCGTACTTCTTTTTTTTAGGAGGCAGCCTCATCAGTCTGTAAAAGGGATGATGGGACCTGGTGATACACAGTAGCAGGGAGCTAGCTGGGAAATAGGCCAAACTGAAATTTATGCTCTGTGTAATTCCAAGCAAGGCAAGATGAAAGCTTCTGTCCTAAATGTCCTCTCACACCCCAGACTAGTGCTTCATCTGCAAAGCAACAACATGAGGGAATGCTGGAATCTCTCTCTTCTCCCATTCCTTCCAGTGGGAATTTAATTGAAACAAAAAAAGTCACAACAAAACATTTCAACTGATATAATCATCTGTTCCACCCATTCACACAAATAATACTGCAAAAATTTTAGAATTTTACTTGCATTTTGAGTAGAAATGATTGTAGGAAGGAACACAGAAGTGACATAAGATAGAGAAATAATGAGGTGATAGAAGGGAAAAAATAATCAAATAGAGAAAGCCTGTTGAAGTCCAATACTACCATATAGAAAAACGTACCACCTTTTCCCCACTCACTTCAGAGCTTTGCCAGTTACCTGAATCCAAGAAGAATGGCAGTTGCTATTACAAGGGCAGAGAAGGAAAGAGCATATCCAATGGTGTATATGATGGACAAATTCAGGAGCTGTTCTTCTGGTGCATCCTGAGAGCATATAAAGGAGAAAAAAAAAGGGGGGGGAGGAGGGGGAAAAAAGACAGAGCTCATGGGCTTCAGTTCTTTTCTTCCAGCTGCTTTCTAGCTGTTCTTAATGATAACCAGAAGTCATTCTCCTACTTTCAGTTTCAATGTGCACATCAAATCAAGTCTTCCACTTTCTGTATGCTCTAAGGAAATAAAAATTTAATCTTAATTCCCCAGATGCTCCCAGGTGTTCGCTCAAACAGCCAGGCTAGAAAATAGATAACGTGACATTATTTCATAACAAGTTGGAGAGGCATGACTTACCACAAAAGCAAGTCTTAAACAGGTGGCAGGAAGCACAGACACAACTCAGTCCAGAAGTAAAACCAGCAAAATTGATGTTTTCAGACTTGAACACTTTAAGCAAGTTTCCTTACTGCTGTAAAGAGGGTGGTCCTCTGACTACATCCATACTTAGAGGTAAACCAAGTCAGGTTCCATTCACTGACTCTAAGGCAAAGCATGCTTACATTCATACAACTATGTTCTGCCCTCCAAATAGTCTCTCTTCTGTCTCAACTATGCAACCTCCTGGAAATAAACTATAGCCCAACAACATCTCATGACCTAGGTGTTACAGTACGGTCCAGGAGGGAGCAACCCAGTGTGGGCCAGAGTACCACAGATTCTTGCACCCCTCTGACAGTCCTGACCTGTGGCTCTCTTCATATTCTCTGTTGAATACATGACTACTGAGACCCTTGTTTGAAACAGCTGGCCACAATCTTTAGGGAGAGGTATTTTAAAAGCTACAGGATTATTGCTCAGCCTGAGAGGCACATTCATATTCTTTATTTGGTTCACTTCTAAGCACGTATCTTAGTCTATTTAGACTAGGGCATTTCACTTCCCTTCTTCAAGCTGCTAATTCTGCAATTGACTCCTGAGACCTGTGCTGTACAAAGGAAGATACTTGTACTTCAGAAATAAGTACAGCTATTCAGATGTACTTTGAACAGACAGGAGGATTTAAGGTGAACATACAGGCTGTTCCCCACAGATTTGTTAGGTTAATGATTTAAAAGGAACAATACAAGAGCTGCCTTATGAAAACTAAAATGTCTTCAGTATCAAAGCTCAGGTAAACTACTGAGACACAACAATTTAAAGCATCTATGCAGATCAAAACCACATTACACACAAAGTAAATCAGTGATATTTTATAAGGATTCACTCACAAACCCTTTGGATTTTGTTTTAGAAACAACTAAATAATACACAGCTAACTTATCAAAGCAACCTTTTGTTCTCATGTACAAGATTCTTAAAATAAACTAGGTTGTTATGGGGCTCTCTATATATTAGCTGGAACACCAAACACAGCTGTTCATATTTCAGAGACTGACAACATGTATGCAGGGTTTCAGTATTCAGGTCAGTGTATGGAAACTTGGACTCAGGTGCCAAACAGCCAAGTGTTTCCATGAGGTTTCTCTCTCCTTGGCATGTTCCAGCACAGTTCTGGTAGAAACCATAATGGCAAACAAGGAAAAGTCAACACAAAGCATAGGCCAAGTTGTTCAAGATAACATGCTCTGCTGGGATACCCCAGAACAAAGAAGGGACAAGGAATAAAGCTGCAAACTAAAGGAAAAAAAGTAAATTTTAATGTATTTAAAGAATTAGAAGCTATCTCTTTTCCTATCTCCTTCCAGTCTGCAGCCATTTATTACTTCTGAAGAATGAGGCATTGAGAAATGAGAACTCAAGAAGACACAGGCCCTGCAGCACTTGGGGATTTCATACACTTGAACTCTTTTGACTAGGTGTGTGCTAGTTCCCAGTACCCTGGGACAGACAGAGTGCACTCAATTTATGTGAGAAAAAGCATCGCCCATGGGAGGCTCACAGCAGTAATGGTATCATGTGTCATGAGAACGCACAGTGCTCTAGCTGACGCCAGTGGCTGACAAAAATCCCCTGGAAATCCCTATGCTCTCCTTCATTTGGTGCCCAGTTGTCTCAGCTCCCTGCAGAGTATAAAGCCCTAGGGCAAGAAAATAACACTGACAAGACTAATTCCATTGGTCACAGCAAATTAAGGTAAAAAGACAAAAAACCCAACAAACTCCAAACAAGTAAAAAGCCCCCTGCCCAAAGGTAAAAAGCAAATATCCTTCAGTTCAGTTCATCTTAATCACCTTAATAGCTGCTAACAAAACAGAGAGAATAAACACTTTACTATAACAATTTGTGAACGTAAAAAAAAGGCAATTAGGTCACTCCTCTGGGTGGGCTGCTATTGAGCCCCCTGCCCTGCATTGCAGCTGGGACTACCTGGTTCACTTCTCTTAGCTCTTTCACATACACTGAAACCTGCTCTCATCTACCCTCCACGTTCTCTTTGTTGAAGAGGAGAGACATGATGTCCCCGACCATTAAGCTCATTGAAGCAAGGCACTCAGGAGAGGACACGAAAACATGAGCATCAATGACTGTATTTTTCCTCTCCTGTTCTGTCCTAAACAACAATAGCAACAAGATATGAAAACTCTTACCTGGTCAGAGGCTTCACACTCTGACAGGTTCCTCCAGGGCAGGGTTGAATTCTCTTTCAGCAGCCACGTCCCCTCCAGGGTGCAAAACCGGTACACCTGCCCATGCAGCACTGCCAGAAGCAAAACAAGCCACCAGGTTAATGAGAGGAGAGCCTGCTTACAGGGCAAGGTGCACAGAAGCTCAGTGCAAGTTTCTTCCTGGCAGATGGATCTCCTTGCTGGAGGGGGAAGCCACAGCATTGCTGGTGGAGCATCTCACCAGCTGCCTGCCTGCAGGAGAGGCTGCTGCTATTCATCCTCAAGGCCAGGGAGCAGCTTGCAAAGGGATCAGATAGTGCATACTCCAGAACTGCTAACTGATCAGAAACAGCAACAGGCTGAAATAGTTATTGCCATCTTTGTGAAGATCTGACAACACACGTACATTCCAGCTCACTGAAGTATTAGATTTTAGAGACACAAATTTTGGAAATGTTAAGCCCCAGCTACAAAATTGACAGGGAAAAGGCATCACAGAAAGAGTAAACATGGTTTTTCTTTTCTGAGATCACACAGACCCAGAGAAACCTCAGAACAGGTAAGTTAACACAAGCTCCGCAAAGTGTAAATACCTATATAAACATCTGTGCTACAAAATGAAGCTGTAAATCTTTGCCTAAGCCATTAATCCTTTTAATCCTTCTGTCTACACATATGACTAACAACACCAGCAATAAATAAAACACCTTTCCAAAGCAGTTAGCAGCTTGATCTTGTAAAATCACATACAACAAAATGGGTCATAAGAAAACTACATCAGACTGAAGAATCAAAATAAAAGTAAAAAGAGGAAAGAGCACTCAACCATAACATATCAAAAGGAACTCTCTGCTGTCTGGAATACTGGGGAAGTCTAACAATTTTTACAGCTGTACATAAGCAACCTGGAGGTGCTTGTGTAGTAGAACATAGCTAGAGTAATGATGTCAGCTGCTTTGCAAAGAAAGTTTCTTGCTAGTCATGCTTCTGAACCAGTAAACTGACCTATTGCATGTTAGGAAGCTACCCCTCAAAAAGCAGTACTGAGTCAGTCCCTCAATCACGATTAGCCTCTATCAAGGCGAAGTTTGGAAATAGAATTCCAATGTTTTGAGGTATGAGAAATCAAGTTAAGAGGATTCGTTCTATTTACGTATCAGAATTGCAGCTTTTGCTCAAACCCAGCCTTGCCTGCTGCAACTTCACCCTGTTGTCAGCTCCCTCCTTACTGCAAACCAAAACTCATTAGAACTCAACATTTATATTCAATCTGAATATACTGAAGCTTATTTGAAATTATAACAACCCAATAGTCTATTTGCATATTAGTTGACAACTGGTAATTTGATAGTTGTCAGTGGTAGACTAGTAGTACTTTAAGTGAAGAATGACATTTTTAAAAATATAGACATTCATAGTCTAATAAGCCATTTCTAATGAATATGCTAAATGATAACTGATAATGGTTTTGGTAGGCATAGTATATTTGTTTTTGTAATTGGTGTACTGAACATACCAGTAAGAGATAATATAGAGGATATAAAAATTTAGTTATGCCTTGTGGAGGTTTTTCCCTACTATTAAGAATATCTGCATATGTTTATCAGAAAAACAGAGGAGGGACTGGGTTATCACATGCAACATACATTCACATCCACTACCTGCTGTGAATATTTTGCCATTGCTCTCATTACCTACTGCTAGTACCAACCACTTCCTTTGGTCAGAGTATTGCTGTAATGTTAAGGATGGAGGGCAGCAAGTAGAAAAGCATAATTTCCCTCCCCCAAGATTAATGGACAACAAATTGAAATACATCATTCAAAACATCTATGCAAAGGTAGTTCTAAGAATTGAGATATATATCAGAAGCCCATGAATGAAAAATCCAGGGGGTTAAAGTACAGAGGGTCAATAGGATTCAGAAATTCACTCTGACTGCCACTGCATGAGCTGTAACCAAGGAGTATTGCAAGACAAAATTGTTATGAGAAACGATTTCACACAAGAAGTAATTCTACTATACTCCTTAAAAAACAATAACAAAAAACACAGGCAAAAACCACACAAAGACAAACCAAAATCCAGATTGGAAAAGGAGAAATGATTAAAAAAACCCCAAACACACACAAAAACCAAACAAGTATTATTTCATATTCTCTAAAACTGAGAATTCACATACACACAAACACAGTATTTCTTACTGTCAAGGTATAACTGGGATGAAAGCTTAGCCTTGATGTTTTTATTTTTAGTCCAAATCATCATGACACATTTTAATTTTCTTTTATTGATAAACATTTCTTTTGAAATAAGGAGGAAAATCTATTGTACGCTGAAGCCTGGCATATACAGGAGAATGCATATTTGTTTACGTAAATGAAACATGAAATTTGCCAG
Organism: Melopsittacus undulatus; assembly: GCF_012275295.1. NCBI lineage: Eukaryota > Metazoa > Chordata > Aves > Psittaciformes > Psittaculidae > Melopsittacus > Melopsittacus undulatus. The sequence goes on along the minus strand of NC_047529.1, from coordinate 100,401,913 downwards.
CAGACAGAAAGACAAGGCAATTAATTTAGATATGAAGAAAGATGAATGTAACCTTATTACACTAGAAAAGAGAGCTTCCCTGCCGCATCTAGGAGTTGTAAACACCCAAACTGGACTGACAGTTCTTATGGATCTCTGGGTAGCCACAAGACAGACGGGTCAGGTTGTCATACCCTCACTGCTCACCAACACACTCATGGGTCAGTGCAGAATCCAGAGGCAACTAAAGACCAACTGGACTACCCTGTATCCAGAAAAAGCCTTAAGAAGTAAAAGAATAAACAAAAAATCCAAATAGATGAGATTGCATATGAGAGTGTGAGAGCATATGTGCTTGGTTTATAGAAGAATTTATTAGCCAAAATGCTTACGAGACAGAAAAAGTTAAAAGAAAACTTAGAGACTTTAAGGAAGAGTTTAGGTTCTTTTTGATACATGGAGAGATGCCCATGAAAACTGAAAGGTAGCACAAACCACAACACGAAGATAGCGCAGGGCTGTTGCAAGGCAGGCAACCTATTCCTTTCATGAATATGAAAACGAGTCTCACCATGGTGGAAATAAAATATTTTCAGTTTTGTGTCAAACACCACAGAACTCTTTCAACAGCAGTTTACTGTAGACCCTGCCTGAAATGTATCATCCTGCAGCCATTCCTGCTTTCTGTTTCCTAGAGGCACAAGGCAAAGAGCATCCATCTACTCATCCTCTGAGCAACAGGCTCCATCACAGGTAGCCACCTGCTACTGCCCAAACAAAAGAAAAGGTCAGTTAATAACTGACAGCTCAGAAGAGATGATACCTAAAGTGAATGCTCTTTCCTGATCTTCCCTCACTGAAAACAGGGAGAGAATACAGTCTCTACACCAGAAACTGCTCTGGTGCATCTCCAAAATAACTGACAAAAAACTTAAGTGGAGACTTTAGATCACTTTTGTTTCATATACAAACTAAATTCTCATCTTCGCTTAGAGAAAACAGTTCCAACTAATTTTGAAGGGATCCACTGGCTTTTAATCAGGGACATTTTGATTCAAGCACTGCAAGTACCTTACCATTCTAACTGCTTTGGAGGAAAGCATGTGGTTTGCATGTATTCTTAAAATAGTTTTTTCACATGGACTTCTTACAACACCCTCTCTGCACATCTAACCATGGATTAGGATCTTCAACCACCTAAAATAGAGGAAGGCATGGTATTTGTATGCATTCTTTCTTTGTCTGATGTGAAGCTCACCAGGAATCTCATTTCCTTCAGCTTTCATATGAAGCCATCAATTACAAAATTCAAGTATTAATACATATGGAGGCAAAATAACAGCGACATGCTTGGAGGCTGCATACATGCCATGACAGAAGGTAGGCATGCACACAGCTTCTTCAACTGCAGAGCAATTTCAGCTTCTTGCTTGCAGGTAACTTAGTCAGAGGCAATTCACATTTGTCCATGCCTGAATGCTGCAAAGTGACTCATGCCCTCTGACCTTTAATGCAGTACAAATACCAAATAAACAACAATCAGCTTCAGCTCTAACAGATCAGTATCATGAACAATCTTTTCTGAGGGTTCAAGCGGTTGCTGTCTCCTTGCTATCCTGCAATACTTTTTGCCTGTCTTGTAATGCTTTCTATTACCATATAGTCAATATTTCAAATCACACTGATTCTTACATTCTAGAATTTTCTGATAGTCAATTCATCTGCAAACAGAAAAAAAAAGGAAAAAAATAATAAATCTACAGCCAGTGCATAGGGAATCTGATTTTGTTTAACCTGTAAACTGAGTGCATTCACTCAAAGCTACACACCCTTTGGAACAGCAGCTTAATGACACCAGTTTATTTAAAGTGTCAATCACACTTCATTAGAATTACATGTTAAAACATGGATTGATGCCTAAAATTCAGTCTCTGTAAGCTAGTAAAAGACAGAGAAAAGAGCCCAAGAGTCAGTGAAGTTAGTAATATCTGTCTAGTTCTCTAATGAGCCTGTAAATCAAATACTACAACTAGCTCAATACTTTTATATATGTAGAAAATATGATATCCATGGGCAAGAGGCTCACAAACATTTCCTTATTAGCTCCCTTTTACTAGAAATAAACCCAAATTAAATAATTTCTCTGCTTAAAAGAACCAACCTGATCTGCATTTTCCAGTATCAGGGTGTCAAGGTCAGTATGAGATTACTCACCAAACTGTCCCCGAGGACAAACTGGAACACTATTCATTTTAAAAACCAATTACAGCAAGTCCTATCCAATCAACTCTATTCAGGCAGAGAGATGAGAGAATGAGAAAAGAACAAGAGACACAACAGTTTTGTCTGGCTGCTGTATGTCAAGTATTATAGACCTTTCCTCTGCTAATACTGGTTCTCTTCCAAGCAGAGGAAGCATTTGGGAAGAGGTAACAATCTTCTCCATGAAACAAGGACTCTGCAATATAAGAGCACCACCAGGCTTTGCTGTGTCAAAGCATACTGATTTGTTCCTGAAATAAGCAACTTGCCCTTTGATGATGATAACAATCTATCAGAATTTAGGAGGTTGTGCACTCATCAGCAGCTCTGTTCAGCTATCATTTAGCATGACCCAGGCACTGCCCTGAAAGTAGCCACACTTGCCTAGAAAAACTGTTGCATAAGTGTCACTCAGTCGCAACCCTGGTGCTGCTTACAATGAAGACATCCTAAACCCAGGACTCACACACTCGCCCACAAGTGACACTAGAGAGCAGCCTGATCACAAAGCCCCCAGGGAGCAGGAGGAGCTCCAGCCAGCATTACTGTCCAAGAATCACATTTATCAAAATGAGCATTTTTACTGGGCTCACTGCCACATTGTCTGAAATTATATTACCCCAACAGGCAGTTTAACAATGAGTACGTTACTTAGTATGCCTCCCCATTATTCCTTCTCCCTCACAGCATATTAGTCATCCCAACTGCTTTGCTTTAGAGATGACAAAAAAACCTGAAAACCAGGTGTGCTTTGAAGGCAGAAAGGTTGGTGGTCACTTGAAGTTCTTGCAGCAGGAAAAGAATAATTTCCAGTTGTGTTCTATGGTTTGAGGTTTTAGGGAGATATATCCAAACATTTGTACTATGAGTTTCCCCCATCACTAGCTCGTAGCTTGAAAGATCCAAGAATCTCTCCAGACTCTTCCAACAAAAAGCTGCCCCCAAAACAAACAAAACCAACAAACTGCAAAGTGACAAGAGAAAGACTTATGCATCCACACTTCTACTAAGAGATGCATATGTTCTTACACAGACCTAACAGGCACCTTTACATGGTGCAAGGGAGATCAAGTTAAGCAAGTGCAGGCCATGTCACAGGCTGCACAAGTCCACCCTGTGTGCCCTGGATATCCTCAGTGCCTGAATCCTGTGCTGTGCTATCAAAAGCACAGACAAGAGACTGTGTATGAAGATGATGCTGTTTGGTATCAGCCAAAACCTACTGCCTGCATATATATTTTTTTTATTTTAAAATACCCATTTTTGTAATGGAATTAACTCAGCAATAGTAAACATTCAAGAATTAAGAAGTGTTAAGCTAAAGCTACTTGTGTGGGTTTTAGGTCCACCCAATAACACTGTTTCTATGTACACAGTCATACATTTTTCCCCAACAGAATCCACTGCTTCATTCAGATTACAGAATAGAGGGAGATTATTTAATAGGAATTTAGTCATCCTTAACCACTGTGAGATGTCAAGCCATACTTAAAGCAAACTGAATCAAGTCTATATTAAATAGAGTATTTTCTCATTTGTATGGTCCAAAGACCACCAATTCAGCTCACCAGTGAGCACTAAGCACTATTATTTCATATGTGTATGCAGATAATAAAAGAATGAGCATACACTAGTCACATAGTAAAGCCAGACTTACACAGGAAAGAAAATTACACAGCCACAAAATTTGCTCTGCATGGGCATTCTCCTACTGAAGAAATAATCCCTGCCAGCTCTACAATATCTTGCCTCACTCAACACAAACTCCCATGGTTAATGAGGCAATGATCCCACAGAGAAGAGCTCCCTTTACTACATCTCTCAAAAGCAGATCCATTCTGCATAGTGAAGGAATTAAGAGATCTGTGGAAAAAAGCATAGAATATAGCTTTATAATTAAAAAACTACTTGCAAAATGATGGCAAATAAAGGTTGTGTGAGCAAAGTAGACCATGACAAATCATAAAGCATTCATTAAGTTGCTACCTTATACATTGTTCGGTAGGAGTTAATATCTCATGACAATTAAAACAACTTCCTGAAAAATAATACTGTTTAAACACAGAGTATTACCCTAAAAGGTGCTACACTCTTCAAGCATTTCGGCTGTGTAACTTGTATTGAGAAAAAGCTGCATTAACTATGCTAGACCACACTGAAACCTAACATAGCTTTCTGAAATACACTTTAAAAACAACTCGTAAAAATGCAAGCATGTATGTGTGAATTAGGTTTATTAGAGAGTGTTTATGAACTATAAAAGATATGTGAATTAATGTAATAAAAAGTTGTTTATGACAAACAAGTATTTATGATAGTAGTACAGCTTTGTGAAGGTTTTGTGAGGTACCAAAACACACCATTAAAAGTTTTATTCAGAATAAGTAACAGTGGGTTAGAATAAATTTATTGCAACAACAAATGTGATTGAAAGGATTAATGCATAATAGACGTGTAAAAATGGTGCCAAGAGGTTTTGTGTTTTAAGTTTATTGGATCAGTTAATGTAATTAATAAAAGACATCTCGTTAGTAGGATGTTAAAATGAAGAGAAAAAAACCCAATAAAACATTTCTTAAAAGCCTTTAAAAGAGACAACTAAAGCTATCCCAGGGCAGAGGAAGGGATCTATTTTATGATGCCCAGGATCTAAGGTCTTAATAAAAAAAAAACAAAACCTCAAACAAAACACAAAGAAAACTACAAAAAACCTACCACAAACAAACAAAACAGACAGTAAAAAATAAACAAAACCAAAAAGGAAACAACTCAGCAAACCGTTAGCATAATGCTTGTTTTTCCTTGCTTTAGCTCAGCAACTCAGAAGAAAACAACAGATATGTTAAATATGCATAGCTAGAAAGGAGAGAGAAGTACAGACAACAAATAAACACCAGTTGTTTGGTGCAGCTTCTGAGCAAAACAAGAAGATCCGGAAGATGCAGGCTAAAACCAATGCCAGGTGCTGCAAAGAAACTGCCAATCTTTAGCAACAGAGAAGTCAGTGGTATTCAGTTATCCTCAAAAACAATTGTATAAAGAACCAACAAGTCAATAATCTTAATTTATCACTTTCACAGGACATTTCTAAGGATAAACCAGAAAAAGTCCTAAATATCTGGAAGCTTTCAGCACAGGCAACTGTGAAATGTATCATTAAAAGGAACCCAAACCATCAAACTTCATTTAGAGATTACTATAATTCCACTATCTACAGAAAGTGGAAGAAGTGGTACTTCAAAGCAGAACAAATACAATGAAGCATCTCATGCATTTCAAAGACTGATTTTTTTATTGAGCTATCTGTGCACTCTGGCACTGTTGAAGGCTTATCACGTCTGTGTACATGAGCTAAAGCATCCAAAGCTGTAAAGAAAAATTACATCAACTGGTAAAGGTTTGCTTACAGACATCCTTCTCATACTCTGCAGATCTAGCATTACAGATATAAGCTGCATCTGCACAATAAGTAGTACAAAGCAATAAAACCTCAAACCTGGCTACCTCAAGTATAAGAAGAAACACAGTCCTTAATTCTACTGCTCAGGACACTGACATGTGCCACATCTATATATCCATGTGCTTTGCAGTGCATTTCTCTACTACACAAGGGATAAGCAATTTTGCGTTTCAAGCTCCATAGCAGATATATTCTAACACTGAGATGAGAAACCCCACACAGCCCTTGCGCCAAAAGCATGTCTGACCTGACATTTGCACAGGATGAGGAGAAAGGACTGCTGCTCAGCTCTCATGTGGTTTCCCTCAGAGACTATAGGAACAAACTCTAGGAAGCACACATAAGGAATTCACCCTCATGAGCAGCAAGAGGAATTGCTCCCATGGTATTGGTGATATCTTTCTCTTCCTAATCCACATGCTGAAATGCAGAACAAGGTTTTGACAAAATGTTCTTGAAAAACATTTAAAAACAGTGTTAAAAGAAGCTTCTAATGTATTGAACCTCCATCAAGTGAAGTTCTGCAAACCTATAAACTACTAAATACAAGAACTTACATATAATAAAAAAGTAGATACATAAAAATTAAAAAAAAGGGCACCAAGAGCTGTAATTACAGGAACTACAATCTATCCAGTCAATAATTATCGGAGGCTACTAAAGCTGCAGTTATGTCTGGATTTACCTTTCCATTAGAAAGGCAATTTTTACATCAATCTCAAATTCTTACCTACCACCCTAACGTTGAGACCAACCCACAATCTAAAAATCAGGAATTCCTAAACCATTCCACTGGTAATCTTTCCCAAGTCTTCTATTCCATTTTCATTTCCACTCAGCTTTCATTGCTTAAAAGGTATTTGGATGGACATATACTCCTTTTGTCTTAAACTTCTCTTTTTCTGCCAAGATGCAATCCTTTCCTTGAATATGGACATCTTCAAGGTCAGACTGGATGGTGTTTTGAACAACCTGGTCTAGTGGAAGGTGTCCCTGCCTATGGCAGATGGATTGGAACTAGACAAATCTTTAAGGTCCCTTCCAACCCAAACCCTTCCATGATCCTATAATATCCACAATACATCACATATTTAAAGACAGAGAAGACTGCTATCATTCATTAGCCACATAAATGCAATGTTTTCCACATTTTTTACTCATGCCTTCATTCTGTTTAAAGGAAATAATCCTGCTTCATTAAGCTCCATGAAAATTATCAGGCAGATTCTGCATGTGGAAGCCAGTATTTTTGCTTTCAGAGGAAATATACTGATGAACACTTGATCCTTTGCTTGCCTAATTCATTTCTTTTCATTCCAATTGTCAAAAGGTAAATTAGTTCCAGAAAGGTCAGATGAGTCTGGTCAGGCACCACTATCATTATTATTGTCATTGAACTAGTCGAGTACCCAGGTTCTCTCATAAACATGTTGCCCAGAAAAGCTTCCCTTATTCAAAGAAAATTTAAAGTGATGTGTGGGAATCCTAATAGTTAACATTTGGATTACATTTGAGGAGGATTAGATATACTTTCAGAATTCATAGCAGGGAACTAGGTGTCTCAGGGAAAATCTAATCTATTGCAGAAAACTCTCAAGGGGAAAGTTATCAGCAAAACATGTGAGTGGAAAAGGATAATGCTGCAAAATAAAACTGTGTGCACGATTAACAAGTGCAATCATTGTATAGGTTAGCATATTTGAGTTAAAGCTACATTTGTGAAAATATGTGAAAGGGAGGATGCTCTATAATTAGACTACTTATATTCAGACACCTTTTAATGCAGGTCGCATTTCTACATGACTAATCTGTCAAATGAAAATAATATATAAAAATAAAGTTAATAAATCTGTTTGATTTTAAGAGGCAAAGAGCATAATTCACCTTTATATAAAGCATTTACTCATACAGATATATAAGTAGATTCATTTGTATCTTCACCAAAATTTAACTGAGGATTTTGGGAGAATGGCACAGCCTTTAAGCTCACTATCACATCAGAAGCATATTTGTTATGCAAGAGAACATGTATAGGCTGGATTCATGAGAAGCATTTCCCAGCACCCAAAGGTGAAGTGCTAGGGATTCCTGAAACAGTGAAGAAGTCAGATGTACGTGATATGGCTCTTCCAGCAAGTTGTTCTCCACCTATGCTTTTTTCAGAATAGGTATTCATGTACATCCCATCTTTGGAACTTTGAAAGAAAAAAAATCAATGCCAATTAGCAACATTTAAGCCAGAAAGACAATAATCTGTTTTCACAGCAAGGTATTTAATTATGTAGCACAGGCAAGCACTGTTTATTCAGGTCTTTAATTAGTTTACTCTTTGTCCACTGTAATTAAAAGACTTCAAGTTCTTAAATGCAAGGTCCTTCTGTTTAACAGAGTATACTGGTACTGCAAACAAATAGAAGTGGGTAGATAATATATATTTCAATTACACAAGATGTGTAATGAGAGCATAGATGAAGTTTAAGGTAACTGGTCAGCTCAAATATATCTAGCTACCTGCTAGACTAGCATGGGCAAGGCAAGAGGTAGCCAAGCAGCTTCATTGCACCTGGATGTTTATTTCTCCCTCAGATGTACAATTCACATTCAGATAAGCTGGGGGCAACTTCCCAACCAATCACAGAATAAGGCTCAGCTATGTCTCTGCAGAGCTGTGCCTTGATATCCTTGATAGTACATCTCAAGGAATTACTTTAAACAAAAACATTATACAGCTACAACTGAAAAAATTACTGGAAAACATGCAGTCCTGCCAACTATTCAACTCCCACAGCTGCAGCACAGCAAGCTAATACTGCAAGGCTGTCCAGCATTTATGCTATGTCATTAATGCAGAAAACTGAAGTCTTCCTAGAGGGTCCCAGGTAACCAGATCTGAAATATAAGCAACATGGCAGCTGCACCCAGCACCCATATATGCATTTCAGTGTCTGTGCTCCTATTGCACATTTGATGAGGAATAATTACACTTCAATTACAGCAGAAGAGGAATCAGAGCATATAACTTTTCACTGTCCCCTAAGGGAGGTCACATTTCATCCCAGATGAAAGTTCATAAACCAGTGCTCCATTGCATGCACCTCAACCTGAAGGTAAACAGCCATTTCTTTAAAAATATGTATTTAGTTAAATAAAACTGATTAAAAAAAAGGCATAGCCACATGGCCAACAGTAGATGCATGTTAATATATTTGTTCATGATTTTAAAAATTATTTCTTTCAACATTCTATCCTTTCAACATTATCTACCCTTGAGATGAACAGCATATGTTATAGAGTTCTCTGGTGTACTATCAGATGGAGACAAATAGAAGTAGAGGTGAACTTGAAAGACCAGGAGGGTTTATTTTCGCATTTTTTTTAAGCAAACTGAGATTGCCAATTACCTTGGCACAGCTTTTAGTGTAAGAGAGTATAAATTTTGAATTGCCTATGTGTTAGCAAATGCAATGCAACATCTTTTTCAGTGAAAAAGGTCACACCCCTTTCCACCATTATGGAGAGCTTTCTGGAAACTTGGTTTTCTTAGAGCAAGACAGGAAGAAATGTAATAAATGTCTAATTATCTTCACTGCATCCGATATTTGAAGTGAAATTTATTTTCTTGCACGTTAAAAGACAAACAGGTAGTTTAGCTGTATGCTCACATAGCCATCTGGTAACTCCTTGGTTTTAAGATCTCATACCACAAAATTGGATGATTAAACAAAAAGTGAGAGAGATTAAACCAGGCAAGGTTTAATCTGGTCCCCCAAACCAAATGTTCCATCTATGCATATACTTCAAAACTGTCTGAAGGAAAATTCCAACATCTGCTTCCCCAGCTGTAGGGCTTTCCACAACTTCCCCTGGTCTGCCTCTCACGTGTGACAGCAACATTTCACCACCCCAGCCTTATCACCCATAGGAAGTCTCCTAAGCAAAAGCATGCATTTTCTTTGTTTCTGCTTTTTACTTGTAACACTTGCAACAATCTGTCCCCAAGCTCCCTTCCCCTCCAGGTTTGAACAGTGCCCAAACACAGGCAATCCTGGGGAAAGAAAGAACAACCAAACAACAGATTTAATCCTACAGCATAGCAGATACTCCAGGACTGCAACTTCTTGAACACCAGGCCTCCATGACCACATTTAATTGATGGATTGGTGGAAGGCACTAAATCATTTTTAGAAAAAAGGTGACTGCAAAACCTCTAATGGCTTGCAGCCACTGAGCTCAGGAGACCACATCGTCCATGGGACAATATTTGAGCAAGACACACAGATACAGACAGATCAGGTCAGTTTATATCACTCTCTCAACCCCAAACCAGTGCTTACCACCAGTCAGCTCCTCACTATGTTGCCACCTTCTCCCAGCCCAGGAGCACTCACAGTGGGGAGGGCATTACAGTAGTGGTCACCCTCACCAACACAGTCCATGGCCCTAAAGTCCTGCTGAATCAGAAGTCTGCTTGTAACACTCTCTCACCAGAGTGACAATGGCATGCCACAGACCCAAGTGCTTGTGGCCACACCTTGACAAACATGACAGTGTTCTCTTTCCTTTTTCATCCCTTCTTGATGGTCACAACCACCTCAGATGAATCTCTCGGATCCTGAACAAAATCCATTTCAACATTTATGTTCTGCTGCTTGTAGGATCTGCAGTATTGCTGAGCCTGATGCCATTACAACACTAAACACAGCTTTTGGGAAGGGGAAGATGACACATAGGAGAGAAATATAAGGGGTTTCTGAGTTCATGATTTAAACAGTAGCCAGGATTAAGCTAGACACTAATGGTGAGTGGGGATCGTGCAGACCATTTCCATCATCTCTGCTACACTACAAGGTTTGTCTATATCTCAAAGCCCTAAGGAAATTGCATTAAGAAAAAAGCATAAAAGCCTCACACAGAGCCCACAGCTACCTAAGGCCATGTTGAGAAAACATTCTGTCACTACAGAGGGAATGAGAAGTGCTGGAAAAAGGGTTTCAAATGTAGATTACAGCAGGTGGAAATGCAAAAGAGCTGACCTGGGTGTGTCTTTGCACCTAAAGATACTATGGAGCAGCAACCCAGTCCCTGGGATCTGCATTACTATATCCCTACACAATGCTCAGTTCATGTACTCTCTATGACTATGAAAAATTACTGTGGGAAGTACAGCTGTGATTCCAGGCCTCTGTGACACCCTTCAACTAGTAGATTTAATCAGATTGACTCCACCTCTGGCAGCCAGAGGCAGCCACCAGGTTATGATCAGAGATCATCCGCTATTACTGCTGGGTTACTCTGCCACCAGAGAGACTTCCAGGTCTTTCACGTCACAGCCTGAAAAGCTATGTTGTTTCCAGGGGTCCCCAGGCTGTACTTTGCCTGGTCTTCCAGGAGAACAAAGGAGCAGGTGTCACCGCTGCAACACATAATGTAGTAAAGACAGGATAATATAAAAAATAAATGGAATTATAAGAGACAAGTGATTCAAGCTAAGGTTAAACAAAGGAAAGGATTTCAAACTAGGAGAAAAGTGGATCTAGAGAGCACAGAGAGTTACAAAGCACTAAGACTTCATGGTCAGCAGCAGTTAAAGGTGTACAGAGCTATCTGTCCCTTTACCTGGCTCAAAAAACATTCAGAATGTAACAAGAGCTTTGGTAGTTCAGGAGTTCTCCAATGCCCCACATATGGTCATACTGGAAGACTTCATAATAGTACAAACAAATGATTAGGTCTTATGTTCCCAGCCTGGACTGAAATGAATCCAGTGCACACCCGGGGCACTTCTGGCTTAGTTTCCTCCAAAGAAATAAACCCCCAGACTGCTCAAACTAACTCACAGTCACAGCAAGTAGGACAATCAGGAGGTTGCTTCAAAATTCAGTACAGTGCCTGAGCAAGAGACCAATACAGACCAGCAACCAAGCCAGCTCAGGTGTCAGACACCTCAAAACCAGACAGGTCCTAAGCTGAAACAATAGCATTCAAAGAGTTGAGTAAGAGCCACATCTGTGTTAATGCAAGTTTACAGCTGGCCTTTGTGCAGCCCAGTGCATACAGGAGCAACTGACGTGGCCACTGTTCACATAACTGTCTGAAACTAGTACCTCTGGAAGGTTTAATTAAAAAGGATTTAGTGCTATTAAACAATAAAACATCAGAACCCCAGAGGAGACATAATTGCAAGATGGATTGTGCAGCTCCACAGTTTCCAAATCCACATGGTGTTATTGGCAGCTGGCCTTCAATTAAAGTAGGTAGCAAGAAAAAAAACCCTAAAGTAAATCACACAACCAGTGACAGTGAGGCAAGGTGCTGGCTGTCTTTTAAAGGAATACTGCTCCCCTTGAGATTTCTGCACTGACTGGACTTTGAGACAGCCTCTGCCCTAGTATATAACTCATGGTAACTTCACTGACTATGATGTAGATAGCAAGATATGCAAAGTTTACCTGATGTAACTTCTGTGTTACCATAAACTGAGTAGGTTTTACTGGGTTTTCACTAAAGGTAAGTTTTGGTCCAGGGCACATATAGGAGCAAACACTTTGACTTGGGCAGCCAGCAGTATGTGAAATTTGCCTTCAACAAGATTTGGCCATGGCCCTGCATCTGTGCTGGCAATTTCACGGAACAAATTCTTTTAGCAATAACCTCCCTTCTACTACTTCAGCATCTCCATGAAGATCTGCCCAACAGTGGAGCTGCAAAAGAACAACTATAAGCAAAACAGAGCTGGGGTAAAACAGCCCATCAGATTCAAAACTGGCATAACTTGCTCTCTTTCAAAGATGTATAAGCAGACTAAAAAAAGCATTGGTGTGGTTTTTTGGGGTTCTTTGGGGAGTGGGAAAGCAAGGCATAGCAGAAATTAATCCAGATATTTAACTTTATATTTTTAAAGCATCTCAAAACACCACTTTGAAAAAATAAGTCTTCCCAAAGAGCAAATGTATGAATTTCACTACATAGTCCTGAACAGAATGCTTTATTTGACCAGAATTAGATTTCCCTGTGCTGTCTGCCTCAATGCCACTGCTTCACACTGTCCCAAAGAGCTTCCTCACTACATTCACCAAGCTATTTTATGGCACTAGGGGGACACAGATGACTTCATAAACTCCTACCACAGTTACAGCCCAGCAGTGTCTGGGCTCCTCATTTGCTATCACACCAAAACCCCGTATTGTGCTGTGAGACACGAGCCACTTATTTCTCATTCCAGTGACAATGGCTTTACCTGCAGTAAAGTAGAGGCTACTCTAAACCTCAGCTCCTTTGGTTTCAGTGTAATACCAATTACCCAGATGCCTAGAAGTATTCTTAACTTTACAGTTTCTTGTTAAGGCAATACTATGATCAATATACTTGAAGCAGATGAATGCTAACACAGCTGCAATTGCACCAATCAGAAAACTGGTCTGTATGAGGAAGAAAACCCACTACCCCCCAAAAACCAACAACTCAAAGGAACAAGGGCAAAACCCCACATTTCAGTTGGATGAAATTCCTAATCTAGTTTACTGCACAAATGAAATAATTGTCCATGCACAAATGGAATAAAGGAGGTACTGAAGTAAGCCAACCTTCCAATAAATCCCAAAATCACAACAACCCAATGTCCAGTACTTCAGTGCAAGCTGTAAAATAAAAAATTCCTAAAAAAGTTCAGATTTACTTGCCTGTCATAAAGCAAGCCTGAAGGGATACATGGTTTCAAGGGGTAAAATTTTGGTCTGATATGATTCTATTCAATTCTCACCAACACACTCCTAACCTTCAGAGTCCACCCTCACAGATAGCAAGCTGATGCTGAGTTTGGCAGGGATGCCAACACACCTACTAGGTGAGACAACAAAAAAAAGTCTCAGGCTCAGCATTTTTAGAGATCTGACGCACAACTGGGACAAAACAGATTGTCCCCAGGGTATTTTATAGGCTGCTTTAGCAAGCAGTACTTTCAAAAAGGGTAGAAGCCATCCCAAGGCAAGAGATGCTGTCAAACAAACCTTGCAACTGCATGCATTGCTTAGCACAAAACACCTGCAAGCCCATGCTCCATAGATTTGTCTTGTGAAAGACTGTTCTTGAGTCTCCGTATGCACACAAGTCTGAATAGACAAGCCAGCACTGAGAACACAAGTTTCATTCTCAAGTTTTTCAATTAACAGATTCTTATCTCCCTGCAGTTGCTCTTGCACCTGGAGATGAATGAGCAATCTGAAGAAAGCATTACTGCTGAACCTGTGCTCACAACGTGATTCAGACTGCCCCATTAAGGAAGCAAAAAAAAAAAAGTCACACCCCCATGAGCACCTCTGTGGCAGCAGAGACAAGAACTGACCAACTTCATGTGGTGTTGGACTAGTGACCCAGCATGTACTTGCTGTGCATTGAGAAAGTTCTCCATACCATTTTCAGCTTGTCCCTCCAATAGGCCACCTGTGAGCTAGATCTGCAGTTAGATTTGCAGGAGGGCAGGCTCAAGAGTAACAGCCACTAGAACAAGAGATGGTCACACAAAAGAATAAAAGCTATTAACGTATAAAGTTTGCAAAACCTGTAAGTGATCAAGAAATGTTCCAGCGTTACAAACTTCTCCTATGAAAATTATTTTCCCCTATTCTGGCTGACACCAATGGAAATTTGTAACACCTGACAATAACTAGTTACAAGACTCATCTTCAAAAAACTTGACAGGAACAGAGAATCACAAAACATCCAAAACTGGAGGGGAACTGGAGATTTCTTAGTGCAACACCCTGCTCAGAGTAGGGTAACTAGGGCAGGCTGCTCAGGCCCATGTCCAGTCAGGCTTAGATCATCTTTTTCAAAGATAGAAGCTCCAAAACCTCCCTGGGTCACCTGTTACGGGTGTTTGACTACCCTTGCAGTAGAATAACTCTGTTTAAAGGAAGTTTCCTGTATTTAAATTTGTGCCCATACGCATGAACAAGATTCTCTATGAGCCTTCTCCACCTTGTCTCATATGAGAAAGACTCCCACCCCTTAATAATCTTCATGGTCATTTTCTGGACTTGCTGCAGTAAGTCCATGTCTCTCATACTGGAGAGACCAGGACAGGCCAAAGCATTCTAGATACGTCTCACCTCCTAGAGTAGAGGGGAAGGAACACCCTCTTGAGCTGCCAGTGGGGCTTTTCCTACTACAGACCAGGAAGCTGTTGACATGTTTTTCTCTCAAGGGCACACCCTGGTGCCCACCAAGACCTCCAAGGCCTTTTCTGCAAAGCTGCTTTCCAGACAGTCAGTACTAGTGCATGTAACTATTCCTACCCAGGGGCAGGATGCTGCATTTCCTTCTGCAGAACTTCACAGGATACCTCTCAGCCCATTTCATCAGCATCTCAAGGTCCTTCTGAACAGCAGCACAATCATATGGTGTAGCAGCCACTCATCCCACTTCTGTATAGTCTACAAACTTGCTGAAAGGTGCAGTCAGTCCCATCATCCAGATAATTAATAAAGATGTTAAACAGTTTTGGCCCTACTACCAATCCCTGGGGACTGATTTCCAATCAGACTTTTTGCTGCCTACCACAACCCTATATGGCCAGCAGCTCAGCCAGTTTTCAGTTAATCTCATTGTTCATACGTCTAATCAACTCTTCATCAATTTACTACAAGGATGTTATGGGATACAGTGTCAAAAGCCTTACTAAAGTTGAGGGAAACATACTCACTGCTCTCCCCTTAGCTACCAAGCCAGTAATCTCATCAGGTTCATCAAGCATGACTTCATAAACTCACGCTGACTATACCAAATCACCTTCTTGTCCTTTATGTGTTTGGAAACAGCTTCCAGGTTTATTTGCTCCATCAATTTCCTGGGGACTGATGTGAGGCCAATCACCTATAGCTCCCCAGATTCTCCTCCTTGGACTTCTTGAAGATAGCAGTGACAATTTCTTTCTTCCAGTCCTCAGCAATCTCCCTCAATTTGTCATGACCTTTCAAATATAGTCAAGAGAGCCCACACAATAGCATCAAGCCAGCTCATTCAGCACTTGGTGGGATGTACTAACAAGTCCATGGGCTTGTGTATGTCCTGGTAGTGTTCCATAACCTGAAGCCTCTATCACCATGGTTAATCCTTCCTTGCTCCAGACTTTTACCACTGATCTTGGGGACCTGGGATTGCTGAAGACAAGTTTTACCAGTAAAGACCATGATGAATGCAGTGAGTACCTTAATCATTTCCCCATCCTTTGTCACAAGATCCTCCTCTCCCATTCAGCAGTGGATCCAAATTTTCTCTCACATCTGTTAAGAAGCCCTTTTTGTTTCCCTTTGACATCATTTGTCAGATTCTGGATGGGCTTTCACTTTCCTAATCCTGCCCTTAAATGATCAGTGTCTGTATGCCTCCTGGGTCACCTGTCCCTCCTTCCAGCTCTGCTACACTTTTTATGGAAATTGCCAGATCAGAAACAGTGCTCTCCATGCTTGCTCCATTTCAGTACTCCATCATAATCAGTATTCAGTTTCAAGTATTTCAATTTATTCCCTAAGGGTAATAAATTTCCCTTTAGGGGTTATGGCATGAAGTCCCCCAGCAAACTTTTGACACACTTGAAAACCTGACTCCTAACCAAGGGAAGAACAATCATGCTTAAGCTTGGCTGAAGCACTTCATACTTAATGATGACCTTCACTGAATAGGTTTTGGAGTTACTTCACAAACTAGGTCTCATAATTTCATTTTTTTTTAAATTTTTATCATTTTCATCAGATGAGGAGGCAGAAGCCCTGCAGAGTTAGAATCTATTTCAAGTTCCAAGTAGGGGGCTAAGCAAGAACAAGTAACAAACACTCTTTAGTGATTACTATGAATCACAGGGTGTCCAATTTCCTACTGTTTGAGGTTTTCCATCACAAAGATGGTACCTCTTCTTCTTGGTGGGCCATTAGCATTCACTTTCAATATGACTCCACGAGGCATCACAAAATATGGTAATTCAGGGTCCTAAATTGTGTACCTGGCACAGATACAAACTTCTTGTTTTACATTAGACAATGAAAGGCCTCCTTGTTCTATCCTAATTCATCAATGATAAAACAGACTGAGGTATATACACAAAGGTAACATGCCCAGAGGTTTAATGGCTTTTTGCAGTCCTCCCTAAGAAGGGATTATACAAAATGCTGCTATTCTTTCCACTGAAACAAACACTGCTTTCAGGATAATTAAGTTTTTTAAAAACTCATTTCCAAGAGTATGAAAGATATTGCACATTCCAATAATATATTAATCTGCAGTATTGTGCTAAACCTTGGCTTTCTCCAGCAGTGATGTTTCAAGAGCAGTTGGAAGTCAAACAACTGTGTCCAGGATCTTAAAGACTGCCACATAAACGGATTTAGAGGAAAAAAGCTTAATCCTGTGAAGAGCTTTAGATATGTGGGAAGATTAGCATTACTGGAAAAAATTCTGCAGCATCCAATAATTTTACGTCAATTATGAAGCAAATACTAATTCCATACATGCCTAAAAACTTGTTTACCCATTCCAAAAATGTAACTTTATTAATGATCTGAAGAGGATTACCAAACAGCACCTTAGCTTCAGACATTATCAAATTGGAAGCTACTTCCAAGACAGCTGAGATAATGAAAAAGATGTGCAGATGTTAGAAATATGGAAACAGCAACATAATATTCACCTGAACATTTCATTCCTTTTCTTTCTTATTCCTGAAATCTCTTTCAACACCAGCAATATCTACTTCACACTTAAACCATCTTTACATCCAGCAGTTAGGTTTATATATCCACATTAAACAGCATCCCTTGTCCCTTAACAGGGGCCAAAGCCAATTTGCCACACCAAGTTAGCTAGTTGATAAATTGTTTCCTTTAGACTTCAAAGCATAGAAAGATCTTCACAAACAATAGGCTGTATAATTCACTGGTTTCAAAGACAGAACGCTAGACAAAGCAATCTAATAGACATTGCCTTTAAGTAGCATTGAGTGTACGTGTACATAAGGGCATAAAAATCTAAAGATAACATTCAGTCCTTCAGATAAAAAAAGGTCTTTGCAATTCCTGACAATGCCTTCATCTTGCAGCATTCTGAGTTTATCTCCAGAAGCTACACAAATCACTTTCACTTTAGACCTTTCAATCTTTAAAAGCTAGCCTACTGCCTAGCTTTGCTAACTTTTTTTAAACTTTTATGTCAGTTTTCAAACTACACCATTATTATTGTCATATAGTCTTCAACAAGAAACACAGTACTATTTTATTAAGTCACCACTATTAAAGCAACAAAACCAGATGAGAGCACAAAACCCCAAACTAAATGCAATCCTTAATAAAAGCCTCTTCTCTCATTTTTGTTTTCTCCTGCTAAATGGAAATAGTGCATCATACTGAGTCCCATTCCTACTTCTATGCTGCACACAATTGATTGCACTCATAGCCATTTAAGCCAATTTTATCTTTCCTAAGACTGTCAGAGGAAAACAGGATTGGTTTAAAGCTGTGCCTATAATTATGAAAAGGCTCTTACCTGCATTAGCCCAGGGGAGATACCAGGGGCAGCTGACATTCACATAGGTGCCAGGCAGGCCATCTGGCCAACAGGCATAGTTGTCAAATGTTCTGTTGCAGAACTTGCCTTCTGCAGAGAGATGGAAAGGAGGGTCATGCCACTGCCTTGTATAAATACTGTAAGGGAAAGACTGAAGAGCAGAAGATAAGAGGAAACATGGACACATTCATTTAAACTGTAACAGCATTTTGCACTTAGGCTGTGATGTTAATCGAGATTTATTTGTCCAAAAGAGTTTAATCTCACACAACAGGAAACTTGTAACATGGGGAAACTGAAGAACAGATTAGGGTCTTTGACTAAATCAAGGGACATGAAAGGTAAACCAATACTGATCCATTACCATCTTTTCTCTTTTACATGCCTATGTATCTTAGTTTAAATTAAAATCCTTTTTGCTACGAATACTGTAGATAATCATTCTCAAGAATAGTTTATAGCTATAGTTGAAAAATATAGCCTAATATATAGATCCATCAACAAAATACCCCAACACAACCATAACTTTGCATTACAGCTTAATCAACATGAGAATACTTCAACTTCAGATTTATTAAACTGTCATTCTTAGAGGGCAGCACTCAACTGCTCAACAGGATAATGGAGCAGAGGGAGATGAATGTTTCCCTGACACTGTTGTCATCAGCTACTGCTCTCACTCTGCCATAGTAATGTAGTTAAAGGGAGGAGAATTAATAGTTTTGAAATAATTCTTCACAGATACAACTTTAGAGCCACCTTATCTGTTCCAGGGTGTCACAAAAGCACTGAAGCATAGGAGAGGCCACACTGTGTCCAGTTATGAGTGTCATTGACAAGTCATCAGTGTCCTCTAAATACCATGGTGTTGGAACATCACAGCTGCTCTCACTCTATTACAGCAGCTCAACTGCTAAGACAAACTGCTTTCTCATTCACACAAAGGCACTTTTTTAAAAGGCATTTCAGCATTTTACAATGCTCAAGATAATTTACACCAACTGTAAGGTCCACAAACTGCTAGGTCACTGTGGACAGCACGGTCCCAGATTTCTTTACACCTGTGTGCTCTCTCCACACTGACCCCTGAAAAAGTTTCAGGGAAACAGCATTAGCATGCTGCTTAAACTGCCACCACTTGCCACTGAAATCTGCGCTATAAAATGCTTCCTCAGCAGTGGGAAAAAGTCCACAGAGGATAGGAAACAAGCAGAATAAAGAAGAAATGGACTGGAGAGTAAGCTAGAGAAGTATTTTCAATCTCATAATCATTCCCTTGCTACTGTTATCATGCGTTTTAAAAACTAATACATCCTATACCTACCAAGCAGGCTTACCTGCTACAATGGGGGGTGCCTCATACAAGTATTCCAGGCATTGAAGCTGATACTCTTTCCACTTCTGCATAACCCCAGAGAGGGACCCATCTGAACTCTGAAAGAGAAACCATGAGGCTCAGACATTGCAGGGATTTCAACTATGCGATTTTCATGCAGCCCGAGTAGGAGGGTGTGAAAATAGTTATCACAAGCCAAAAGAACACTGTTTATCATAAAGGGTAGAAGATGCTGCTATTCCTTTGCCTGATTGCAACCAAAAAAATCCCTATTTATACCATAAGGAACTGACACCTCCCCCAAACAACTATACCATATCCTTACTGAAACTCAAACTGAGCCAGCCTTGCTCTCTTGAACATGCCTCAGTTGTGTGATTTATTATCTCACAAAAAGACGGGGACAGCAGCAAGTCCTTTTAGGAGAGATTTTGTTTCCAAAAGCAGTATTTCTGCTAGCTCACAAATGAGACCAAGTTAATTCAGTGTATTCAGTGGATATTCTCCAAGTGTTCTTCCAGAATGTACATGAAAGCTTTTCCAGCTCAGCTTTTCTTTTCCAGACAGCAGCTTTCCTTCACATTGTGCATATTTTTCCTGAAACACAAAGAGCAGGGACCTCCTTTTTGCACAGTTTGACACGCTGCATGTTCCACTATCAGCTGCCCCAAGCACTGAATAGGAAGAGGAAAAGTATGTACACACTCTGAGCACAAAGGAAATTAGCTATTATCAAACTGCAAAGTTTACTGCTGATTGCTCAATCAACCTGAGCAGATGCCCCACCTGCCTCACAGAAGCCCAGTTAATTCAGTACATAAAAGAGACATCAGTCCTTCTCTCTCCTCTCTGCATCTATATAAATTGAATTACAAAAGTTAGGATCAGCAGGCAGCAAGTGATCAATAATGCAGGTAAGTCAGCATCCTTTTCCCAGAGAAAGGCCCAGCATGGATGTGTAAAACATACAATCAACAGCATGAACTTAATGGTACAACACATTAACACAAAGTTATTTTGTTTGTACCAGCTGTCAAACAGTTTATTAAAGGGGGTAAATAATCTTGTAAAGCTTGAGCTTTCCCATCACAGTTTCAACTGCTAACTTTTATTTTCCCATTTGTGCTTCTAAATATTTTTCAGACGGTTAGAAGGAAATCAGGGTATGGGATGATTATTTAAAAATTAAGAAGTCATTTTAAACCTACATTGTATTTCAGCAATGCCAAACTGAATGCTGTCCACTGCAATCAATGTGACTAAAATTTAGACACCAGTGCAATCACCTTGGTATAAAAAAACAGAAGTAGAACTGGCATTTTTGGACTGAGACCTCTCAAAGTCCTCTCTTATCCTTCCAATTAAAAAAAAAGCATTTGAAAAAAGCAAAACACCATATGGCATCATGCTTCTGCCTGGATTAAGCCACTACATTTAGTTACAAAGATGCTCTTGTACACATGATGAAACAACACTTAGTAGACATTTATGTTAAGTTTCAAGAATAACTATCTATATTTACATGCAACTTAACTATAGTTAGCACCTCATGGCCATAATTTTGGAAGAATTTAGCCATCTCTTCCTGAAGTCAAAACAAGCACAAGCCCATGGATCTCTGAAACACTGATCCTCATGTGCCTGATTTAAATCATCTTATCTGTGCCAACAAATGCTGCCATAGTCTGTCTGTGCTAAAGTCTCTAGTGTAAAATGAATGTGTCCTACTGAATTTTAACCCCATGTGCCTATGGAACCGCACAAAACCTAGACTGCACAAGCGTAGTGATCTATGCTCAACACACATGAAGAACAGAGAACATCACCACCTATATTAACTCTGCAGGTGTGTGTAGAGAAACACACAATCAGTAACTCTCAAAACTAAAATGCCGTCTTCAGATCCATGTAAGCTGATTAAGGATGGATGACCAGAACACAGAGAGAGAACAGCTTTCAAACCTAAGTTTCTCTCAGGCAGTCTTCAAAAAGTAACTTTCAGGTTATGCATTGACTCAAAAGTCATTATTTTAGAAGAGTGGTTATTGAAGTTATACAGGACTCTTACCACCCTTGCATCACCAGGTTAATACTTTAATAAGTTAATGACAAGAAACATTTTCAGGATTAACTCTTAAATTATGATTCAGAACAATTTCAGAAGTTACTAAGTATCATACATCTTCCAAAAGATTAACTATTAATCATGCATGCAGATGACCACATCAAATTAATCCAAGTTCAGCTTTTAAAATAATTACAAGACATATACTCATACAGAGTTTCATTTAAAAACAAGACTATCTTTTAAAGCATCTGAAAATATCCTAAACCTGCTTGTACTAAGAAAATTAGCTCTTTTTGAGTTAGCAAGTCTTACAGTATTTTCTTCCAAATCAAGTTTTCATCTGCTGCCTTTATGAATACAGGAATAACCAGCTCTAATTACAGCTTTGGAAAAAAAAAATAATCAAGCTTCTGTCCTTCCATTTAATCAAAAAGTAGAAACATTCTACTTATATTGGGTTTTCATAATTTGAGAAGACAACTGTAACCAGGAGATTAGCAAACTATAAGAGTAAAATAATTAGACATGCCCTCTTGTGGAGATGACCGATTTAGGAGACAGTTTTCTATTATCTATAGTCTGTTGCAATAAGACAACCAAATACAAATTCCAAGACTACATAATTTGTTCTCTCTCTGCAACAGTTTACTTTGGTTCAGCCAAATATAATGTTTTGTTATCAGACAAATTGACTTAAATTTGATTTTAATAAATCCTAATGTCCATTTCCCAAAAATTCTGGCCCACATGAACTAGAATCAAGTTATACAATGCCACAGATACACAATGTGAGTAGTTACTCAAATAAGAGATACTATAATTTCTTGTAAAGTGATTTAATCCTTTTTGCAACATCGAAGCACTAAAACACACATATACAAGGACAAGGTTCCTGGGTTAGTACCCAAAACTTGGAGCAATTTCCAAACGTTCAAATAGCTTTATTAAACTCAGGATTATATTTCTGTTGCTAAAAGCACCAGTCCTTGCATTTTATTTGCATCTTTTTTTATTTTTTCCCCAGTATAGTCAGCCATGGGAGAAAACCCAGCAGATTAGTGTGGTGAAAATACGTCACAAAAGGATATTGGAGAAGAATGGAAATTAATGGAAATGTGGCTGACTTGTTAAGGTGGAGGAGTCAGAGCGCAAGAATAGATGAAGGACATGAAGGAATCGAGTAATGATGCAGCCTAAAACAGATGCAGAAAAATCAGGACAAGCAAGAGCACAGAGACTGTGAGTCTTTCAATGTATGTATATAATTAAGTGTAATTCATCTCTAGTGATAAATTAGCTCATTCAACACTCTGAACACAGGATTCCTTAGAGTTCCTTAACACCTTTAAAGCAAAGCCACTTTCAGTAGCCATAATTTGTCTTCATAGAGTCCACTGTAAAAGGAAGCATTTTTACAACTTTTCAACATGTTTGAAACTAGTCCTATTGTAACAAAACCAGCATCCACACAGTTCCAAGGTGATTGTTGCTACAAAACCACTATTGTAATACAGTGAAATCTGAGCACACAGAGTATAAACCTGCAGCATGAAATGGCATCATACAGAGTAGAAGGGAGAATTCTTATAGCTTCAGGAGCAGAGAGCAACTCCTGAGGTTCTCTCCCCTTCTCCCATGACTATATGAAAGGTCTTACATGCAACAGAATGAGAAATTCTTCCTTACATTTGTATTTCTTAAATCTTTGTCTGCCACTTTTAAAATGGAACATGTCACAGCTTTTCCATGCCTTTAACTTTTGAGGATAATAAGCAAGACTTCAACCTTGCAGCTAAAGGCTCACAGATAACATTACAACTACTGAGACCTCCAAAACGTTAATCTTTGTCTTCAGAAACAAAAGTGAGGTAACCTGGCACTGAACCACACTTTGGTATGACCTTGGTGCTCTTCCCTTGGATAGTAAGGATTACATACCTACCTTGGGAGACTACAGTTCAGATTACATTTTATCACAGAAGCACACGTGAGTTACTTTTAAACTTTGTCACCTTTTACAAAGGTCTAATGTGATACATTATTTCAAGGCTACTATGCTCAGGATCAGCATGGCAACCAAGTCCCAAAATAGGTGAAAATTGCACATTACTAGCTTTATTCCAATTCTGACTGGCCATTCTTTCCTGTATAATACAAATCTTACAAAATAATCTTTTATGGCAGCATAAGCTATAGTTCTGCATCAATAAAAGCCAAAAGTGGATTTAAACTGGACACACAGCAGGTTTATTCAATTCATAGCACGGACATAAGCTTGAATTTATGAGACAGTTTTGTCCTCAGTTCACAGCCCAAATGGGGCAGAACACAACACTGCTACCCCAGTTGCTTTCACTTCACACAGCTTCTGGGAGCAGAAGTTTAAAACCAGAGGCTGTAGCACAGCACAACTCTGCACTGGGGCTAGCAGCTCACAGAGCAAACTTACTCCCCCCTTGCAATCTGTCATCAATTTTCTCCACTTCCAACTTGAAGTAAATATGAATGCATATGAATGGTAGGATGCTATTACTACCTCCCCAAGCCCATCAATCAAGATCCAATTTCTCAACACTTCCTGCAAATTTGTCAAAAAAAGTCCTGCAAACGCTGATGCTTCAACCACCAATTTGTAAGACAGTTGACTGCTGCAGGGTTTTAAAAAAAAAACAAACAAAAACAAAACAAAACAAACCACAAAAAAAAACCCAAAACACAACACCCCAACACTAAACCAAAACATGTAACACTGAACCTCGTATTAACAGAGTCCTTCAGCCCACTGTTCCCCTTATGACAGAGCAATCCTGTTGAGAATCAGTCCTTCAAGTACAACACTTCTCAAAACCCAAGAGATTCTGGAAGTGCATTAGTGGAAGTGGAGCAGACTTTATTGTTTTCATGCCCCCCCTTTGCTCCCCCAAAAGAGAACATTTAAGCTGGATTTCATAACTACTTAGTTCAAATTGCATAATAAGCTAATTTGAATTAATTATAGGCAACATCTCAGACAGCCTCATTACTCTCAAGTACTGAAGCTATGTCAAAGGAGAAGGTACAAACATTACAGCGCCATCTCTACTATAGATAGTACAAAAGTAGTACCATTAGACACCTGAGCAATATCTTTTCCAGAGATCATACTTTAGGACATCTGACATCACCCAGATTTTTGCATTTATTTCATTCTCTATTATGTTGCTCAGTATGAAGTTTAACTTAGTCCTCTAACATTATTTCCTTCAGAGAAAATTCTATTGCCAGCTTCTAGGAGCTTTTCCTGTAAATGCTTCTGTTCCTTAGTTACTAATGAACCAATGAGTTCAGTATTTCAAGGGTGCCAGAAAATGAAACCTTTTAGCATCCTCCCTGCTAGTGAAAAAGATCAAATGAGCTCCAACAAAAGGAGCTACTAGATTCAGGGAGAAATGCCCTGGCTACATCTGCCAGCCGAGTTCTCTCATTGGCTGCAGCAGCTTACCACTTACAACACCTTCACAAAACACAAAACATCCCCAGGACTTCAATAAAGGCTTTCACCAGCTGTCTATCCATGGATGTCCCTTTCTAGTCTGTCATGGTTTTAAGACTCCAAGTCTCATGACACCAAGTTTTTGAACTCATAGCTGCAGTAGGAAGCTCTCAGCAGGCACTTGCATCTGACCAATGCACACAAGAGACGCTCCTCCTCTGCTTGTCTCTTCAGAGATGCTCAGCTCAGATTGACAGCCCACCTTTACTCCCGAACAAGAACCCTGGGCTTTCAATAACCTCCAAAGACACACATTCCATTTTATCCTCTGCTTAATCAGCTCCAAAACATTATTTCAGAATGCTCTTTGGATAGGCTGAAAGAACAAACAAGACTCCTATGAAAGACAAGAATATGTACAAGAATACATACAAAAATATCTCTGTGGAATTTTTGGTTTGGGTTCTTGTTGTTCTTAAGTTTGTTTTAAACCAGAGGCTGAATCTTAACACTCCTTTCTTCTCAGCTGAAAATAACCACTGCACCACATGGTTCCTCATCCTGGCCTGCTTGCCATTTCTGCCTTTTTCTTCTCTTGCATACCTGCACAGCTTCAGAAGGAAGGGTTGGCTGTGCTCGATCCCATAGCAGCCTATAATAGCACAGGGCACTATCCCCTGTTCTTTCTTAAGGTCTGTCTTTGCTAGATTAAGGAAAAAAGGATGAGCATATACATGTCCTAAACGATACTTGGAAATGCAGATTCTCAAGTGCAGAATGCTTCTGATAAATCTCTCAAACAAGATATTTTGAATAAGAAAAACAAAACTGACTTGAAGCACATTCCTGCTTCTCTGTACTCATGTTGACCAGGGACAGGCTCTCAGTTCAGCTGACTTACCATTTCACAAATTATTCCAAACACATGAGCTGTCTAAACAGACAGGAGAATTCAGCCCTGAACACAAAGGTTTCCACCCCGGGGACCAAACACCCCAGGTCTATCCTGGGATAATTCATTTGTGTTTTGAAGCTGACCACTTTTCCCATCCCTGGAATTTTTTTATTTTGATAAGGTGCATTTCAATGACAGTATCTCTTGGCTCCAGTCATTTTCTAGATCAAAGCAAAGTATTTGGCATTCAGTGGCAAAGATCTCAAAGAGACCTTTTTTAACATCTAAATCAACTTGGAGAGGATGCAGTCTCACAAATCAAGGGAATAAACTACAGCCTAACATTTCAGCATGCTACAAAATTAAGCATAATCTCCTAGAGACATACATAAATAAAATCAAACTCCTGTAGATAGGATAGAATGAAAACATGGAACAAATCAGTGTTTGAGGGGTTATTCTATTGCTTCTGTCTTCAGTGAGAGAACAAGGCCCTACAGAACTTTTTCTGCCCCACTAGGAGCTTTCCCAGCCTGGAAAAAAGTTTCCTCTTTAGTCACTGTAGAACCCATAAACCCATATGCTTACAGTTGAAGTAGGCTTACATTTAGATTGACAGCCTTGTTACCAGAAAACATTATTTTCAGTGTCTTCCATCTGTTCTGGTAAGTGTTGCTGTCAAGGATGCATCACATGAGACAGTCAAACATGACAGAAGAAACTACTGAACAACTATGCAGAGAGACAGAAGAAAAAAGGCAAAATTCAAAAGCAACTGTAACTCCCAAATTCTCGGAGAGCACAACACAATCCCACAACTTCAATGGGAGACAGTGTGCTAACACTCACGAAAATTAAATTATCATAGGATCCTGTACACAGAGATTCTACCACACATTGCAAATATAGACACATGCTTTGCAAAGTGCTCTTTAGAAGAGATCATTTATTGATGCAACTATACAGCACAGCAAGCCAAAGAGCAGAATAAAGACTTTGAATTGCATTTTTAGATAGATACAGAAGGTGTAACACTTGAAACATTACAGAAAGAACAAAGGCAAAGCTGAGTAGTGTTGTGAAAGAGAAAGCTACAAAGCTGAAGATTAGAGCATTTCAGATCTACCCACAACAGATTCAGAAACGCAATGCAGCTTATGCTACTGGAAGAGGAACACAGCTTTTCATTACAAATGTTTCAGTAACAGAATCATAGAACAGTTTGGGTTGGAAAGGAGCTTAAATGTCATCTAGTAACCTCTGCCACAGGCAGGGGAATCTTTTACTATATGAAGATGCTCAAAGCCCTTCCAGCAAAACAACTGCACCATTTGGCTTAGTGACACCTTGCCAAGACTACACTCAATCCCACTGCCTATGTCATTAATAAAAATATTTAACAGTACTGGTCCCAACATAGACCACTGAGAGTCACCACAGTCATGTACCATCACAACACAGTGCAGACAGTGAGGGGCTGAAAAAGTAAAGATTTAGGGTACAATTCAGATATCTGTTCACAGGCACCTACTGTTTCTCTCAACATGCGCAAGTGCCTTGATTTGTCTCCTGGCACAACTGCAGAGAGGTGTAGGTTTCCCCTGCACCTTCCATTGTATCTGTCAGTCCCATACAGGGTCTTGAGTGCTGTAGGAAGTTTCAAGCAGCATTAGATGCCTACATTTGGGCAACTGACTCATCCTGAAGGTCTCTGACCTGCTAAAACAAAACAAAGCAACAGACATCTGTCAAAGCTGGACTTCTGACTCCTCTTGTTAAAATGCAATTACTTAAGCTGGTTCTTTATGACATACCAAACCATATGCATTTGAAACGATCTGCTTTAAGCTTGTAACTGACTGGTTTCTCTGCAACAGCCAGTAATGGTCCAGTCTCAGAGCTGTCTGCACAGGGAAAGAGTCTGCAGTCCTCAGACCCATGGAACTGCAACATTTGAGTTTCTAAGCACAGGAAAATACTCCCAAACAAAAAAGTTTGGGAACTGAGCAAACATCACTTTGTTGTGAATAACCTGTATTTTCACTAGGCAAGAAAAACTCCAAATCTTTTCACCTTTCAAAGTGTCCCATGGGAGTTAAGCTCCTCACAACTTTTCAAGTGACAATTTAACAGTCACTTTTCTTCAAGAGTGATAGTGCTGGATCAGAAGGCAAGTTGTGGAGAACCAGCTATTCTCCCCCAAGACCATGAGTTCTATAGTCACATAAACCTGGTGATCAGTTTGTCATTGCATCACTACAATCCCTACAATAAGCTCAATAACAAGAAAAAAAACAAACAATTAAACCACACACATTAAGCTTCAGAA
This sequence comes from Melopsittacus undulatus, assembly GCF_012275295.1. Taxonomy (NCBI): domain Eukaryota; kingdom Metazoa; phylum Chordata; class Aves; order Psittaciformes; family Psittaculidae; genus Melopsittacus; species Melopsittacus undulatus. The sequence goes on along the minus strand of NC_047529.1, from coordinate 100,373,560 downwards.
ACCTTTCTTGTACTGAACGCATTTCCAAGAATTCTAAAGAATTTACCCTTCTTTTATTTTTAAACTTATTTCTCCAGTTAAAAATTAAAAAAAAAATTAAAAAAAAAGGAAAAAGACTTGATAGAAAAAAAGACCACGACACAGCTATTTAAAAACCACCACAAGAAAAACCCAAAAACTCCACTATATAATTTCATGGGTTCTGCATCTAGTGTTGTTTTCAAATTGCTAGAGAAGAATGCAATCAAATCAGTATAGCTTTTACAGTTCTGGTTGAGGGCAGTTTATTTAGGTTTTAACGTGTGCAAATTAATTCCCTAAGCAGCTTACTGTCACAGTGGCTCAAGGTCCACTGTCCCACTACCTTCCACATCACTCTTTCCCTGCAAAGGAAATATGTAGCACCTTTGCAAATAGCTGTTGATGGAAACACTGGCTATGACACATTTTAGAACACAGCATACAAGAGAAATTCCACCAGTGAAGCTCATCCTCCAAATGTTACCAGCTTTCCTTCCAAATACTAATTGAAAGACAAAGCAGATGTATACCTTTACATAAAACAATGACAGGAGAGAACCTCCACAATAGTATCCTTGCAGTATTCTATCATATATAGTAGAGTTCACATTTACACGGTTGGATGCAGTGTGGTGTTTTACAGCCTGTATATAACCTTATACTTCAGCATTCAACCCACACAGCTACCACATGTCATATTCCAAGGGCTCAATTTGTCAAAAACAGGATAGGAGCAATGTTGCAGAAAAGCTAAAGTCTTAACTCAGCCCAATATGGAAAAAACATTAAAATGAAAAAAAAAAAAAAAGAGAGGAACTACCCAAAATGAAATAAAACCAAAAAAGAGGAATAAGGCAAATAAAAAAGGTGCACTGAGATGCTACCCAGGGACTGCATTCTGATCATGTGAAACACAGAAATAACACAAACACAAGTTGACAAACGAGGACCAAATCAACATCCCCAAACTTAAACTCATATGGGATGATCATGCTATTTTATCCAAATTTTCAGGGCAAGATCTTGCAGTCTCGACACCAAAATCAATAGGGGGCAGAAGATAAAAGCCTGGTACCACACTACTGTGCAGCATCCTCAGAGCTGTGTTCCCTGGCAGAGGGAGCCAGATGACCTGTATTCTTGCCTTCATCCCACTTCCCATTTTCCTTCTACCTTCTTTTAAAACAGAACTTGGAGTTTAGCTCCCCTGTACAGTCTGCATTTATTTTTTTTCCCTGTATAGCTATGCTCCTGAAAGCCTCTAAGCAGAGAAACAATTTAAAGTATCATCATAACTTGACAACAGCCCTCTGTATTTTTGAGGTCTTGTATCTACGGCTATATATATTTCTCCAGAAGTGATGTTACAAGCAAGAATCAATGGCAGATATGAGTGTGCTACAACATTTGCTTTCATTCTTTCACAGTTTTACATTTGCTTTCATTTGCAGAGGCCAATTCAATTTCCTTGAATGCAAAAATAAAAAGCTTCAACTTGAAACCTAAATTTTCTGTTTTCTCATTCTTTGAGGACAGTAATCACCATCTTCTACACTATTTAAAATTACAATCTGACAGAATTCATCTAGTTGCAGGACACATCAATGAAAGCCATAAAATCCAGACACTTTTATTAATACACTAGCTGACATTACCTTTTGCTTTAATACAGGACTGATGCTTTTAGAGATTTCTATAGGAGTAAGCAGGCTGAAGGCTTTGAAATCAATGAATTCCAAACAATTCTTAGATATTCACAGTATTTCATCATAACAAAGCTATGTTGCCATTTTTGACTCAAATGATTTGGAACATCAGTAACTCTCCCCTCCTCCCCCTTTACATGAGTAAAACTACCTGTCAAATTTATCCAGAATAGACTTCTTCCCAGTTTTCCTGCAGTCCCTCTCAGCCAGGGAAGCAGACTACAGAAACAGAGACAAGTTGAAACAGATCTTCCTCACTCTAGGACTGCCAAGCAACTTATGAACCACACTGTTCCTACAGGAATCAGATCAGGTGTTTTCTCAAATCTGAGTTAGTCTGTCATACTGCCTGTTGCAGAAAGACCATATGGTTTCCTCATTTCAGAAGCACAGCAGAGTGAAAAATATTATGAGAGATGCCAAGTGCTACAGCAACCGAATGGGTGACCAAGATGCAAACAGACTCAGAGTTGCGTCTTCTTGTTTTCCAAGGACATGACAACAATATGGTACTAACTTCAGAGAACCAATGACAGCTATATGTGTACATGACACATAAGGTAACAAAACTAAAAACCCTTCTGTATGCTTAATCCTGATATGTTGCTTTAGTACACTCTTTCCCTGAGCTCAGATGCTTTTGTAGTTTAAGAATATTTTTTTAAAAAGCAAACAATCCTCAGACATTTCTTTCAGTAGTCAAAGTCAAGCCAGTTTATCAGGCATTCTACACAGTTTGACTCTCAAACAAACCAGCACTTTTCCCAATGCCCTCTGCAAGTATTTTGATTAGGAAAGAAATGAGCAGTCAGCCTGCAGCCCATTTCAGTACCATGTTCTCCCTATTCCTCTACACTCTTACCTCCATTGCAATAACTTTGCATACATAATACTCAGATACTTAGTCCCTCTTCCTCCCAGGGATCCTGGCACTGACTGCACAAGCTGAATCAGTAGCAAAGGGTCTGTGCATTAGTTCAGCAAGGCAATCCCACATGCTACCACGCTTCTGCCTCCCACCAGTAGCACAAGAGAGGAACTCCAGTGCAAGAGGTACCTCTAGCTTTTCAGTTTTTCCCTATCCCATCTTCAGGCCACTTCTAGCAAGCTCTATTCTTCACGGAGTCTCACAACATCATTGTTACAACATGCAGGAAATCAGTGGATTTCCTTCCACCATAAGATTTACCCCAGAGGCAAGGCTGAATCTTATTTCTTGACTTCAGGCAGATATCACAGTCTTCAGCCCTGCAGGTCTGCTGTAGCAACAGCCAGTTTCAAAGACAGTCAGAACTCCCCATGGAAATCAGCCTGTCTCCCCTTGAGTCCTTTCTTTTCTATACTCTCATACAGGTACATGGAGCTAAAGAGGTTTGTGGGTTAAGCCCCAGAAGAGAACTGTAATTTTATTAAAGTTGAGTGTACTTAGATTTCTTCCTACCCTTCTTTGGAGAGACCTTCAAAGAAAGGGTAAAAGTGAGCAACAGAAGACTGCTGTTAAGGCAGCAAGCATATTTTTTTAAGAAAGCAAGGGACTGGATAAAACCCAAGGGCAGGGTTAAACAACTTCATAAAGCCAAGCAAAGAAAAACACTCAGGCAACTTCAAGAAAGCTGTCTAGCCTGAACAAATGGAAACACAGAAAAAAGAGCTCCCCCCTCCTTTCAAGTCAAAATATTCATTTTGACAAAGGTTAAAGTTGTGCACCTTAGCTTCCCCTCATCCAACTCCAATTTTCAAAGCACTAAGGGAAGCAGTGACCATGCAGTAATAAAGCTGAAAATGGATAGGTCACTTAAAGGCATTAGAGTCATTCCATTAGTTCCATGTTAGTAGTTTCACAGCCACATACTTCCCATCTGACATTAATCTTAAATCAAACAGCACTTGTAGGAACAGAATAGATTCACAGAGACAAGAGAAAAAACTTGGGAATTTAAATAGCAGTGGCTTCATTTGACGTGTTTTCTGAGGGAGTCTGCTCTCTGAGCTAACTTGCTCTGCAAAAGATTTGCATGGTTTATATCTCAGTTCATCCTGAAGACACTTCTGGAACAGAGTCATCTTACAGCATTAACTAGTGGCATTTGAAGTGCATAAACCAGCACTACTGTTAAAAAATAAGTGGCTCCCTAGAGAAAGGCTGTGATTTCCTCCCCCATGCCATGCTCCCCTCTTCTCTGTATGCCACCATAAGCACTCATGCCATCACAATACTGTAAGCTGGACAAGCAAACTCTCCAGGGTAAAATTAAACACACAAAACATTTAAAAACTGTAAGAGGTGTTGTGAAGCCGAGCCAAAAGCAGCACAGCTCAGTGAGGCATAAGTATAACCTTAATTATCCACCATCTTAGAGAAGCCTAAACTGAAGTCCACTACCTGCACAAAAATGTTAAGCTAGGAGACAAATGCTTATTACTCACAATGCAGCTGACACTTGAGAACTTCAGCTATTGGAGAAACAGACCTTAAGGTCTTTTCATCTATGCTCGTTACTTGACAACTCACGGTTTTTCACCTTTTGCCACTAGGAATGGTACATGGCAACCATGATGATCCTGAGGCCAGAAGCACCAGTGATGATAATCTAATCAACTTCCTTCTAAAGCCCCACACTAACTTCCACATCCATCTCACACATGCCATCTTACCCAGAAAATATCACTCAGACATCTAATTTTGACTTGAGGACTCCAAGTGACAGAGAATCCACTGGACCCTTAGGAAAGCTGCTACTGGGGTTAATACCCTCACTGAATTCTGCACTTATTTCTGGTCTGAGCTGAATTAACCAAACAAATAAGTTTCCTTAAAAGGAATTACCTTGTAAAACATGAACTATACCACAATAGTTGCAATTAATAAAATGGGACTGATGCAGTTAAAATACACCCAGTTCAATTTTCCCTAGCTAACAGGTTGGTTGGCTGGTTGGTGCTGTTAGATAATTTTTCAACCTTTTCACAATACTACTGGAGGAGTACCAGATTAAACAGCTAATAGATACTAGTGAAAGCAAACAAATTAAATTTTTCATGGTATTGCAACCATAGAGTACCATGCTAATTCAGCTCTGGAGCCCTAAGGAAGAGAGGTCAGACTTCCCCAACCCACTACTGTTAAGACTTAGTTGATTTTGGACAAAGGAGCTAGTTGTCCCTTAGCCCCAGCCTCTTCTGATGCTTTAACCTTCATTAGCATTTTTAAACTGCTGGTTTGCACTTGTTACTATAATATTTCTTACCTTTTTGTTTTACATCATTGCTGAAGTTACTTCAGCCGCTACTTCCAAGAAAGTCATTACAGAAGACAAATACACAGCTAGAAGTACAATGGATACTATCAGCATTTTTAACACAAACTTTTTGCTAGAAGCATTAGAAAGTTGCTACTATAGAGTATTCTATAATTACAGAATACTCTTTCAGCTTTGCAGCTGCAGATGGTAGCTTACATTTCTTTCTACTTTTCCAATTAGGAGAAAGAATAGATTGGGTAAACAAATCAAAATCTGTAGATGAAAGTGCTGCAGTATCAAGGCTGAAGATCACATCTGCTTCTAGAGATTGGTAAAAGCTTTTATACCTGACTACCTCACCCAAATATTAACTCTGCCCTCACAGCTAACAAAGTATCTCATTGACATACTAGAGACAATAGTCCCTCTTCCACCTATTTGCTTTAGCAGCACAGACTTTCAAGAATAGGAAGTTTACTGAAACACTTAAGTTTAAATTAGGTAAATTAGCCACTGTATGTGAAAGCTCTGCTGAAACACCACACCATCCACATGTATGCATACAACCCCCACCCCCCCTTACACCCTTCCAAAGCATCCCGAGAGTACAGCATTACATGTCCCTTGCCTTTTTCATTTCTTGCTGTTGGTTTCCTCTCCCTCTTAGTGTATGTAGAGTCTAGGAAGATGACTCAAAGCACAAGACCCTAAGTGAATTCACAGTATGGAAACATTAGTAGTCTTCATTCCCTTTCTAACTTCATTGGATTCTACCTGAATTTCCTAGCCATCTTACCTTCCTTTCTTACATATAAGATACTTAAATTCATTTTCACTTAGTATGTTACGGTAATGCAGCACATCTTAATCCGAGATTAAGATCTTCAAAGCTGTCTGAGATGCTCTTGCATTTTCTATTAGAAGAGCACCTTCTAAAACAAACTCACTACCACAGCTTGTCTCTTCATGTCCTATTACTCTGTCACAAGCTGAAAGCACTCACCATTATTTCTTCAGAAAAACAACAAACAAACCTCACAAAATAAACCCAGTTATTACCCATAATTAACTAATAAAATCACAGAATTGAGGTCTGTCATGGTTTAAACCCAACCACACAGTCTCTCTCTCACCCCCCCTCTTCTTTCTTTCCTTTCCCTCTCCCTCCTGCCTGCCCCCCCCCCCCCTTCCCCACTCCCAGAGGGATGGGGAGGAGAATCAAAAGAATGTAACTCCCACAGGTTGAGATAAGATCAGTCCACTAACTAAGGTACAACACAAATCACTACTGCTACCACCAATAATGATATTAATGATAAGGGAAATAACAGGGGAAGAGAATACAATATCACCTGCCGAAACACAGCCAACCCAGAAGAGAGTGTGCCCTTCCAGGTAACTTCCAGTTACCTCCCTGGGCATGACGTGCTCTGGTATGGAATACCTCTTTGGCTGGCTTCCTCCTGGCCTCCCCTCCTCCCTGGCAGAGCATGAGACTCACAAAGTCCTTGGTCAGAGTAAACATTATTTAGCAACAACTAAAAACATCGGTGTTATCAGCTCTGTTCCCAGGCTGAAAGTCAAAACACAGCACTGCACCAGCTACTAAGAAGGAGAAAAACTGACTGCTACTGCTGAACCCAGGGCAAAGTCCTATGAAGGACTAAGTCAGTAGGTCTGCTAAACCTTTAAGATTTACATCTGGTACATAGACACCATAGAATATGCTGTAATTAAGACTTTACTTCATGAGCCAAACATTCTTATTACGCATGTGGAATTAAAAGTATTAAGTCAAAACAAAAGAAAGGTCAGCTTTGATTATATTCTTAGAGCCCACTGCCAAATCAGCTAGAAACGGAGCTACATTAAAAACCTTCTCCTCCAGCAACCTGCAAGAACTGCCTCCGTTCAGGTCACTGTAAAGTGCCTCCTCCTTCTTGGCAACCAAGACTTACTCAGATCATTTGAATAAGTTTGTGCATGCAAACCTCTCTTAACATCTTTCGCACACAACAGTTTCCAATTATTAAAATGCTCATAACTATAACTTAGCAAGGCCCCAGTTAATTACAGGAACTCCCTAGGCTGATCTACTATATAAACAAGTGTTTTGGGGTGGGGGGATAGGGAGGGGAGGAAAACAAGAAACTCAACAACAAAAACAGATCCTAAAACCCTCAGTCTTAACTGGAGCTGTTTAGAAGCATCTATTTCATGGAATTCAAGGAAAGAAACAACACAACCAAAAAAGGTAGTATCTCATTATAGAGGAGAGGAAGACAACTCTGGCCAGAGCAGTGACATGCTCCCTGGAGGAGCTCCTTAGCTGAGCAGCTTTGAGCAACCACACAAAAACCCAGGAGACTGGCCAGCTTGTCTGCTTTGTTTCTACAAAAACTTTTAATGGAAAGGACAGTAACCCATAGAACATTTCTCTTGTCAGATTACTTGGACCAGAAATGGCCAATAACTTGAGACGCTGCCAGGGTGGAGGAAAAGACAGATGAGGGTGAAAAGAAGGGAAAGTGATTTAGTCAGGACCAAAGTAGGCTGATACTTTCCATTCCCAACTATTCAAATAGGGTTTTTTTCCACTTTGGATCATAAAACTAAGTAAAAGCATTGCAAAATAAGCACAAAGCAGTTAACACAACAGCCATGTCAGCTGCCTGTCATCCCACACTTGACAGTGTTCCAAGCTCTCCACAAATTTGCTATGAAATTATCTTTAGTTACTTCCTAGTAACTCAGTCTACTGTCCACACAGCCTCCCAAGAAACGTTTCTTCTGTGCTGATCCCAGCTGTCCACTGAGCAGGATACAGATACTTTGAACAGTGTAATAAATCTGTTTATTTCCAGAGCTTGATTTTGCTCCAAATATTTTCAGCATGACAAAAACAGGGGAAAGAGGGAAGAATAAGAACAGCTATAAATTAAAAAAAAAAAAACCCAAACAAATAAAAAACCCAACAAAAAACTCCAGAGAATATGAAGTAGCATCAACATAAAGATCATCATCATGTCGGATGTAATTTAGGGACAAATGAAAGCATTTTCAATTCAGGATTTTAATGCAAACTTTCTAGCACATTAACAGCAAATTAAGTTTCTCTTGATCACTCAGTACACATGCTCACCTTCCCCCCTTTCTCTGAAACACAGCATATTCATTAATTACCTGAATGCATGAATTTTCCTTAAAGCTTTATTTAAGCATTATGCCAGACAGCTCAGATAGAATGGCAAAGCCAAGATTAAAGAGGACTGTAAGTCTTTCTGTTGAAGAAAAACTATATAGTTACTCTAAAAGACAACAGGGGACAGAACAACAGCAAAGATTAAGGACAGCCTGGACCATGTTGCTGAACCTGAAAACTCTACAAGGAAGAGGCAATACATGGGACAGACATGAAGGAAACTAATTATTGAAAGCTTAAGCAAGTACAAAGTTAACCTCATGAACTATAAATGATGTTTACATTAGCTTAGCTCTCTCACTATTACAGCCTTTAAGCTTCCTAAGTAGTATGTGTAGCACTGGCTGACAGCTTAGTTTGTTAAGTGCTTAGCTCTAAAGAGTATACTGTTTAATACTACAAATAATCTTGTTAAGAGGTTTACCAGGCAGCTGTAACCCCTCCTCCCCCCACAATCAATTATACAGGAACCAAGAACATTTTCAGAGAAACATAGCCTGTCAATCCCAACTCAATAATAAAAAAAAAGCAAACAAACAAAAAAACCCACAGATTCATACTCTATTGCTTTCAGTAGCTATTACAGATATTTCCAAGGCACCCATCATATTAGCATCGAAACACTCAGACTTGGTAAATTAAGCACACACAAAAGAAAGCTCATCACTACCACTGGTTCTCCAAAACAGTTATTTGGAAGGTGTCATCCTTCGGCACAGATTACAGCAAAATACATGTGTGACAATCATCCTACCTTGATATTAATACTGAGTGACAACTGTTCCCACTTTCTATGCAAAATGCAAGACAGCACTGTAACCCATTTCCCTACTACATAATTAAAATATATACCTAAAGTAATGTTAATCACCCAACTCAGTTTTCCTAAAATTAAGAGAGCAAGATATTAAAATTTTGAGGCTTTAAATCTTCCTGTGCAAGACAGCCAAGGAAAAAGAGCATACACACCCCCAAGCCCAAACCTCGACATTTCTTGTCACTGTCAGCCACAAGGTATTCCACCAGACTTGCAGAAGGGCCATAGAGACACATTTAATAGAAATCTTGAGCCACCTCTGATTCTTTTTTCACCTGACTATTTTAGTCCTTATTCCTAGAAAAAAAAAAAACAAAAAACTTTACCTGCAAGTGCAGGTACTATGCAAGATAAAAAAATACTCTAATAAAAAACAACAGCTTGTGAATGAGCCACAAGCTTCAGTCTGGACAGACTCCTTGCCACCAATAACCACTATCTTGTACGGCATATCTCCCTTTATCACTCAAACCATGACTACCGTGGCAACAACATGGACAGTTTGTTACCTATCTTCTCCTCTTCCCTTTCCCATGTGCAGAAGTCAGAGCCTTGACTCCATAAAGAATCACAACTACTTTTTGTAGCTGGAAGCATGTACTTCCCACCCATCCCCACACAGACATTTCAGTTTTCTGTTGAAAACAAGAAACATTTTATCCTGAACAGGTTTTGAAAGCTTCCCCACAATACAGTACACCTCACCCCCCTCAAAAAAAAACAAATAAAACCAGCAAAGCTGTCATGGTTTAAGCCAACCCACTCAGCTCATACACTCACTCCCCCCCAGCTCACAGAGAGCTGGGGAGGAGAACCCAAAGAATGTAGCTCCGAAAGGTTGAGATAAGAACAGTTTAATAACTAAGGTATAACACAAATCACTACTGCTACTAATAATAATAAAGGAAATAACAAGTGAAGAGAATACAACACCTCACCAGCCACCGACCCATAACTCACCCCACCCTGCCCGACTGAGCACCGACCGATACCTTCTCCAACCCCCAGAGCCCTAGCCCTTCCAGGTAACTCTCAGTTACATCCTGGGCATGATGTGCTACGGTATGGAATACCTCTTTGGCTAGCCGGGGTCAGGTGTCCTGTCTCTGCTTCTTCCCGGCCTCCCCTCCTCCCTGGCAGAGCATGAGGCTCAGAAAGTCCTTGGACAAACCAAACATTTGAGCAGTAACTACAAACATAGGTACTATCAGCACCGTTCCCAGCCCAAAAGTCAAAACACAGCACTGCACCAGCTACCAAGAAGGAGAAAAAGTGCCTGCTACTGCTGAACCCAGGACAAAAGCAAACCACCAAACAGCCAGCAACACAAACACACACAAACCCAGAAAATTCTTTTCTCTTTTTTCTGGGTAAAGAGCGAGCATCCTGAAAGATCACCATATAGGCCAAAACAAGAGACTGCTGCTCACATTTGGAAAGCTTGTGACACCCTTTTGCCAAAAAACCATGCAGAAGCAATTAAATCTATACTGACTCAAGACTCTTCCACATAAAATTATCAGTCTATGACAGTAACAGCTTCCTCTAGATTTAATATATAGGGATGAGATTAATCCATGTAATCATCTGCTCAATTCCCTAACCATAATGTTTCATCGCTGGTGCAATCATGTAGAGCCCAATCAGATGATTATTAGTCCATTGCATGGAAATGTATTAAACATCTGTGCCTTGAAAAAAGTTTTGAATGGTGAAATACCACATGTAAAGTCAGCTCCTAGCTAATTAAGAAGGATGAACAGTGGCAGAGTGCAAGAGAAGGTAGGAGTAGGGAACAAAATGAATCTTTCCTAGAATCATTTGAAGATGTCCCAACACTCATTCATCATAAGCAGCAAGGAAGTAGAAAAGCACAATAGGAAACAGAGCTACTTGGCTGCTCAATGACCCATCAGCACCAATGCCATCTTGCCACACAGCTAATTGTTTGGGTTTTTTTTTTCTCCATTACAGGGCCAGCTAAGTGGCCCTTCTTGAGCAGAGAGTTTAGACCAGATGAGCTCCAGAGGTTCTTTCCAACTTCAGCCACTCTGTTATCCCAGCCCTGAGACACCAACGTAGCTTAGACATAAAAACAACAAATGCCATTTCAAACTCCAGCTTTGTTTCCTGACATTTACAACCTTCTCTATTATTGCAAGGTCATTAAGAGTTGAAGCATTCTTTTATCCTTCTATCTCATTAGTAAGTTTTATTCTAGAAAGCTTTAATACCATTTTCATTACCCTCAGGTGTCTTAATCCCCAAAGAGCGATGAACAAATTCAGAACACAGTGAATTATTCTACAGATGTCTCCCATTGCAAGTTTATCCTTCAACTAACAATAGCTCCCCTTGGAAGTCCATAGGGAGCTAATCTGAATGAGACTGGATGCAGGGTTTGTTTTTTTTTCAAGTTTCCTGTGTCAACTTTTAGCTAAATTCAGCTAATAACCAGGAGTGCAAAGCCCTAGGCTTAAAGCACATCTATCAATGCTAAATGTATTAGAACTTAGTTTTCTGAATTACTGTTTGAACAGAATGTTTCTGACCACCTTTCTACCTGAATGTCTTCCATACCACACCTGTGATGCTTCATATTTCATTTTGAGAAGTCATACATATTAAAGATTTGGGGCTTTTTGAAAATAGTTACTACAAATACACCTTAATTTATTTGATGTACAATTTATAACTACACAGTGTCACTGTAAACAATATATAACAGCTTCCTGTCTCTCTTGTTTTCCAGAGCATACTCTGCTAGCAGAGTCACTGGGTTTAAAAGGAATGGGATCTTTTTGTTATTCTTAGAGTGATGCATTTCAAACAGTACTTGATGAATTTGTCTTCATTAAGAAATGGTACCGAAAAGGGCAATAGATTAGAGGACTCCACAGCATCTGACAACAGCAAAGACCAATAGCTATTTCAAGTAACTCAGATCAAATACTATACCTTTAATATTTTTCATCTTAAGGAATAAAACCTTAAAGTTTCATTTGTTCTGTATAACTAGTGTTGTACCACAGACAATTTTTATTTGGAAGGAATGGGACTGCAGGAAGAAGATAGGTATTGACCTAGCTGAATATCACTGATCAAATGTTACAAGGCTTCCTCATTTGTAACCCATGCACCACTGTACCAATATCCATAACATTTTTAAAGGTGACTTACATGGAAGTGTAGGGATTCCCTGCTCCCACCCCCGCCAAGTCTGGCTCTTTCCACAACAGCAGTAGCACCCCTAGTAACACTTCCCAGATGTTGGTATTCCCTTCACACTGTGCTCCTTACAGACTTCCATTTACTGAAACAGAGTGGAAAATTCAAGCCCTCTTGCCCAAATTCTCACCCTGTCCAGAAGGCACAGAATTGGGATTTCTGCGTACAAAACTCCCCAACACAATGATCAGTCAGTAAAGGAGTCACAGCCAGCATAAAGGTAACAAGGTTCTGGACTTCCCAAGCCAGACTAGCACCCTGCCCTGCTACCCTATTCCAACTCCAAACAGGCTCACTTTTAATTCTGAGTCCAAACAACACAAAGATCAAATCAGGATGAGTATATCAATTACTTCAATTGAGTAGTAACTTCAGAAGAGCATTCTCAAAAATACAAACCAAGTCTTTTAAAAGCTTCCCATTTTTTCCCCATCCAGTTAGTCATGAAGACACCTGATGCTTGTCAATGCTTTTGTACACACAACCCTTTCAGTATGTCAAAACGTTTTACAGCAACTCTTCAGTAGCTTCTGCAGAGCACTCTAGATATACAGAGGAGCAAATAAAACCATAAATTTCCATCTTGAAGAAAATTTATGAAGAGGCTACTGTGTTGCCAGGAGTCTGTGCGTGTCAGAAAATTAATCTTATGATAGAAGCCCAAAGATATTGGGCATGTCAATCTCTCCCAGAAGGTTGGAAAGGCAATGATTACTACTTTTTCACACCACAATTTAATAATAGCATTAAGCCCATACTTCAGAATTTCTAGTAGGCACCTGCAGAAGCAGAAAACCAGACCAGAAACTCTGTTCAGAGGGATCAAGGCTTCTGCCATTGCAGCACCCACAATAATTATGCTTTAGTCTCTTTTACAGGAGGAAGCAAAAACATCTGCTCAGCGGCTGATAGCATATATGGCACACTTTGCCCAGGATTTATCTTCCATTTGACAAAAGGCTAAGAAAAAGATAAATTTTGAAAAAGGATGCAAGACAAAAGTCTTGAGAAAGCTACTTTAATGTCTACAACCGCTCCCCAAAGACAGGGCTTTAGAGATGAGCTGCAGCACAGAATACAATCTTTAACTATATCCACCATGGCTTGCGCTAACACACATATCAAATACTTTCTCATATGCTTTGTACATATGTGGCCTCAAATCTAGCAACTAACTTAAAACCAGTCTCCCAATATAACTGAGCATAGACACAGTATTTAAGTTCCAGTTTAGTGCAGGTTTGTTGGCTTTCTGGTTTTGAAGGTGGGGGCAGGTTTTGTACCCCATCAAGGTAACATGCTAATCCTCTGATTTATTTGCTCTAGCAGATTTTTAGAGGATTGACCACACTTGCAGTTGAGAAGTCATCTACTTGCCTTTCCTTTATTCTCACAAGTCACACCCTAGATTGTCATGCAGTCCAACCATTTAATGCGAGTGGTTTTCAGATGCCAAGAAAGACTGAACTGGTGGAAGTGATTAGCAAATGTAAAATTTTACTCATAATGTGTCACATTAAAAAGATTCTGTACATTGAAACTTAGCTGCAGAGTTAAGCAACAATGAAACAACTGGAATGTATTTTGAGAAGAAAAATAAATCTATTTTCAGAATGAAGCAATACATAAGGATTAATATAGCATCCAGATGTTGGTCAATACCATGAGAAATGCATGTATCTACAGAGCAGACAGGGAGTAGGACTATTAGCAAACAGAAGAAGAAAACAGTTGTTTCCTATAGCAAAGAAACATAAAAGTCTGCTGCTAACAAAATTCAGAGGAAAAGGAAGATCAACACTACATACCCTGAAATAGATCATGTTTGATTTTAAAAGGTGAAATCTTCACAACCCTTTTGAAAGAGTTTTGCACATCTTCCTCGGTTATCAGAGCTCAGTAGGCAGCATGGTAAAGCTTGGTTATGGCATCAGCTGCCATTCTTAAACTTGCTTCAACACATGCTCACAAGTAGCTGAACCACCTTTCAAAGCACCAGAGAAATACAGTTATGAACAGAGTAGAGCACTCAAGAGGCAGATGTTCTGGTACCTGAGCTTCTTGTCTGCATTTGGCTTGCCCATGTGCAAGAGCAAGTCACAGTCTAAACTACTCATACTGCCACAAAAAATGTGCTTCAGCCAAGCAGCAGACATTTACTCAATGCGGAAGTCTTGGTGGCCACCATTCTTCGCACTTAGAGAAGAATATATACACAAGAGCACTGTTTGCCCTCCAGCTTTGCCTTAGGCTGGTCACAGAAGTGTGTTTGTTTACCTGATGTCAGGCCTTCCAGTGTAGCTCAGTCTTCAGACTGCTGTGCTGAGCAGCACCAGAACTGCTGGTGATTGGTGTCAGAGGTTGCCAAAATGTCCTAGTCAGAAAAGCAGTGCAGTTTCATAAAAGATCAGGGGAAAATCAGTCTGAACAATGGTTAAGAAGCATGAGTGGATGAGCAGACAGTATGTCCTAAGTATAACAAAATCTAGACAGCAAACTAACTCGTGCTCACTTGTCCTTTAAGGAAAAAGGAGGTAGTGAAGAAAGCAGGACACCAAAAGAGCCACAAGCTTTTCAGTCATGCTCAAGGAGTTCATTGTTTACCTTTTGCCAAAGGTTCCTCCACACAGATCTTGACTCTTGAGCTACTTCCAAGACACAGCCAGGAAGCAGGATTATTTTCCCAGACTTCTCCCATAGTGTGGCAGAGAGAACTCATAGAAGTAGCAACAGAGCAAGGAAAAGGGCAGCAGCAAACAACAGATGAAACTACACACCAAGACAAGAATGCAAGATTAAAAAATTGTCCTGAAGGGACTGGAAGAGTAGCAGGGCACATGTATAAGCGAGACAAGGCAAGAACACAATAGGAGAATGTGGATGATCTCACGGGACAGAAGAGCACAAGACAGAAAAGTAAGGTAATTGAGAAAGGATAAAACAACTTAGGGAAAAGATGGCAAGAGAGTGAATTAAAAATGAAATGCAATCAACTGCAAGAAAAATAGCAGTCAATACCAGACTGCACCAAGACAGCAATCCATTAACAATCAATTATAGTGAAATAGCAATAAGATGTATCGAGTAAAATGGCCAGATGAAGGAACTATTCTTTTCCACATGTGTAAACTACAATTTCCTCTACCCTGTTACCATTTTGCAATTGTTCATTCAATTAAATTAAGTCTGTGTCTATTATATACATAGCTGCAGTATTTATGAGCCTATTAAGAAGTAATACTTGAATCTAGGGCAGGGTGTTTGCTCACAAGGTTTTCACACAAGCTTTTGGGAAAGAGATTCTTATGCTATCATGTCTGCACTTAGCAAGCTGTACCAAGTCATCCACGTACAACAGAGGGGCAGTGGCTGCTTGTTTCTTTAAGAAGAAAGGCCATAAAGACTAAGGGAAAGGTAACTGATGGAAATCCACTCCCATTCTCCACAAAGATCTGCCACACTGTATTCTGGGAATGCTGTCTACAAGGCTTACTGAAGTCCTAAGAAAACTGTGGGGAATTTTTATTTGCATGGATTCACATTTACAGCAGTAAGAGTAATCTGCTTTCCTTCAGCAGCAGAAGAAGTAGACTTCTCATGCTTATGCTTACAAACCATAATGATGATGGCTATGCAACCATGCCTGGAGATTCTCCTCCTACCTGTGAGGACTGACACACACTTCATGAGCTCCTCCTCCACATTCATACCAAAGGACCACTGGAATGCAACAGGTCATAGGCCAGTGTAGTTACAATCTATAAACATCAGTTTCCAAAAATTAATAAAAAGAGGCAAAGAACAGTATTCAGACACCAGCGAAAAACCTACATTCACCTACTGCAAGTTCTAATTTGATGCATTTTGTATAAAAATATGACATTTGAAGGGGCTACCTTCCATTTGGCAAGCTAGAGATCCCTAGATACTGTTTACCCCATGCCTCTTCTGATGTGAAGTATTGGATGCCAACATTAAACTCTTTTCTCAGGTAGCTAGGTTAGGGAGAATTGATTTAATTAAAGGAGTTCCTGCACTATGTTTTAATTCTGCCTCACAAGAAAACAGTATTGTAGAGCTTAAATAGAAGGCCTCTTATCTATGGAGCAGACAATTTCTTTTCACAGCAAAAACATATCTGCTATTGTATAAACTTACTTTTGTTGAGACACAGCCTAATAGAACTGATGTACTGCACCAAGGAAACTTCAGCAGACAGCCTTGGTGGCAGAACATATACTGGTTTACAGCAGAGAAAGAAATGCAAGAGCTTTTAATGAAAGAAAATGAAAGAAGCTGAACACAAAGATAATAGCTTTCAATTCAGCTACAGCACTGCAGAGGAAGCAATCAGTTTTGCTAAGGACTTCTACAATTTATAAACTTTCAAAGGCCCTGTGATAACAGCTCCTTCTGGTTTTTCCTCTCAAGTAACCAGCAATAAACCAACCCAGCAAACTAAAGCTCAGTTTAGTTTGACAGGCTAACAGAAACAGGATATGATACAATACATTTAAAAATCTGTTTGACAGCCAGCAGAACTGTTTATGCTTCATCTCTCAGGCCCACTGTCACTGAACTTTACTGCAGCTGTAGAGCTATAACTTTTGGAGGATGTGGTCTTAGCTTTGCAAAGCTCTGCCACTTCCATCAGTTTGAGAATACAAGTTTTTCCTCTCACAGAAGAGAGCTACATGTGCTTCACTGCTGGTACAGTCATGAAACACGTCCTTCTGTGCCGACTTGTATCTGCCTACACTTCATCTCAAGTACTTTTACACAGACTCTTTCAGGCTGCTGCTGAGGGGGGGAGGTAGGGGAGGGCAGTAATTGCACTAGAAATAGGGGAAAAGTAGAAAGATTTGTCACCTGGTTCACTAACTTAAACTTGCCCAGACCACACATCAGGGCTTCAAAACAATGCCAAGGACCAAGACATTGTTTCACTGTGTGGACTACAGTCCTTTTCTCTCACCCTTGGAAATGTGATAACCTTAGACTCCTTAAGCCTCAAATGTTTTTATTCCCTCCATACAGTTAAGTTTGGGATTTTATAACATGTATGTTCTTTTTAACTTGTAAAATCAGGTTTGCTGTGTTAGGCCATCTGGCTTTATAACACAGGCACTACCTAGCTTTATAAAGTTTCCAAAAAATTAAAGCTGCTTCTTAGAAAAAAAGGAAAGCAAAACAACAACCCCTCCTCTCCCCCACCCCCATTATTTTTTAATACATATAGGGCTTACTACTTTGGGTCACTAATTTAATCTGTATTAATTTAGATGATTGTGCTATTAAAGTAACTCAAAGTTTTACACCATACTAATATAGTCATGCATTTAAGCAGTCTACAAATGTTAAGTTTTTAAGAACCTGGCCATATTCCTGGTAAAAAAAGTACAATACCTAGAAGCCAGTCAAGTATCCTTTTGTAATAGTTACAGCAAGTCGGCACAGTGTCAGACCTTGTCTGTTCACCCTTTCCATTCCTGCTTTCTATACCATTGCCAGTATGTGCTGCTGAGACTGGTCTGGCACATTTCGATTTTCAGAGTGCAGGCAATAAGAAAACAAACTCTGTGCAAGCTTTGGGGAGCAGAAAACAGAGAAAAAAAAAAGAGTAACTTGGAACTTGCAGCCAACCTAAATATGGAAGGGTTTTTGCACAGGTGAAGACCCAGTTAATCACAATGCAGTCCAAGCCCCATCCTTGCATGGAGTCACTAGTTTCCAGACTACTTTTCTATTTGCTTTTCTGCCACACTCTGTAGCCATTTTCCCACTTTAATGACTCCTAAAGGACACAAATCCACAGGACAGTGGAAACAAGGAGCTTTACCTCAGATCTCTCAGCATTAGGGTACATAACAGAAGACAAGAAGTCAAAACAGGCATGGTCCCACAAGCCCGTGCTGTGAACCACACAGGGACCTCTGTGCTTGCTGTCAGCAAACAAATGAGACCACCTCTTCATATTGCATCTTTTATTATAGCTTACCAGGACTCAAAGCTAGCACTCTCAGAGACAAATACCCAATCCAAGATAGCCATGAGTAAAGCAACAGATGCTGCAGAACTAGAAGCAGCTTCAAAAGGGTGAGCAAACAGCAGTAACTATACGTGCCCCTATAGCATGCAACCTAAGAAGTCATGCTGTTGGTTTGTAGAAGAGACTAGCAACCGCATCTAAATAAGCCCAAATAACACAATAGTAATCAAGAGCATCAATAACATTCACATATACCATATGCTCTAATTCATATTGATATTAATGCAAGTATTTTTCCCTATACAACAGCAATTAAAAAATAAAAGCTGAGGAAAGCAAAATATCTACAACCTTTCAACTGAATTCAGCTGTTTTTACTTTAACCAGTATTATTCACACTGTCACCTGTGGAACAAAAGCACCAGAGTAGCTTGAAAAACAGAACCCCCAATCAAGAACTATGGCACAGCTCCTTTCTGCTCTTCACCGATATTTAAATTACTTTCTCCAAGATTATCTTAACAAATCTTTGAGCATAACTACTAGTAGAAATACAAATCCAGGAGAGAACCAGATGGCAGGGAATCAGCAGCCAGCTGTGTGCCAGCTCTGTCAGCAGCAGGACATTGCTGCTAAAGACCAAGCAGGGAAAAGACAAGGCTTGTCATGAGTAATATGGTTCTGCAGCGCAGCCATGTGACCAAGCGCCATGACCAGCTCTTGGTCATTTTACTACCGTCAGTGCAGCAAGGAAGATCTAGACACTTATTAAGCAATTTCCAGTGATGCTGTGTTTAAGATGATGGCAAGTAAGCAGCACCACCTCAAATAAGAATTCTGGGCTTTTTTTTTTCTTCCTTCTATGTACATTCTCAGCTTTCCCTTCTCTTTCTCCCATTTCTCACGTGTTTGACAGACTGGGGATAGGAGGGAGAGAAAGGGAAGGTCAAAATAGAGCAGTAGTTACAGCACCACTAAAATACTTCCTCCCCCAAATCATTCTGCCTTCCTTTCTGTCTTCCCCAGAAGACCTAACAGCCAATTGCTATTACCTAGATTTTACTACCCACTCCTTCCTAAGCAATATTATTTTCAGCTTACTTTAAATATCGCTTTTAACACTATTCCGAAGTGAACCTGAGAAAAGACTAACAGCAAAAGTCCCATGTTTTTGTATATTTACAACTGAGCATTTTGTACATTTTCTCAGCATATAACAAGCACAATCGCTAGACAAGTTGTCAGATATGACCCTCTAGTGTTAGAAGAGCTATAAAAGTACACACTGTATTGCAAGACTGAAGTCAAAGGATGACCACAGAACCTTTTTTCTTTTTCCATCCTCCATGCAGCTCTGCATTCAGCCAAAGGAGATCCCTTTGCTGAGAATGATCCTCTGCCAGCCCCATCATTAGTTTGCTCAGTGGTACACACTCAACCTGCTCAATGTCTTACCCTGTCAACCAACACCTCCACAAGTGGAGACTCCCCAGCCTCTCTGTGCCCCCATTTCAGTGTTTGATCACTTTCACATGAAGAGATTTTCCTGACTGGAATTTACCCTGATGAAACTTGCACTTGTTGCACTTTTAAGGGCCTTATATCCACAGCAAAGAAACAAAACCACCAAAAAGACACAGAAGCCAATACCTAGGTGGGAACTAAATACATCACCCTAGCGCTGTTCTGTATAAAGTGACAGCTTCAAAAACTTGGCAGCTGAAACAGAACTGTACAGACAGTAAACTTGGTCCATCATCAGCTTCACTGTCCCTTCCTTCACCTCTGCAGCCAAGACCAGCTTTGAGCTTGTCCTTGCCTGTCCCTACAGTAGCACTCATCCTGCTACCTCCAACGCTGTACACCCCCACACACACACACTCATCTCGATTGCCCCTCTCTGCCCCAAATACCCCCAAACTGCTGTTAGACTTCTTTATCCACCTCCCCTCACACACACCACCTCTGGCTGCTCTTCATAACTAACTATACTTCTCTTCCCCCCTTCCCGGCCCCGCCTGTGTCGCCTCCTCCTGCGTCTGCAGCTCCGTGCTCCAGCGCACCCGCGGGTCCCACAGAACAGGAAAACCAGGCGGCCAGAGGCAGCGGCACCGTAACTCCGCCGGCGCGCTGGGAAGCAGCCGAGCCGTCCCGGCAGATCCCGGCCCTCGCCCCACCCCCGGGGTCAGCAGAACGGTTGGTTTGGTTTTCCGTTCTCTCCTAGTCCGTGCCTGCCCTGTCCCCACCAGGCTCGCTCCCATTCACAACCACAGCCCACCGCCGCGACCCTGCTCCGACTTCCCCACGGCACCCCGTCTGTCCCGTGTTATCTCCTTGCGGGTGCGAGGAAGCGTCCCCCGCGTACCATGTCCCAGTATCAACCCATTCTCCTTTCCTCCCCTCTTCTCCGTCCCGGCCGCCTCAGGGCCAAACTCATTCCCGGGACCCTCCGCGGGGCCGCTGAAACCGCCCCAGGCCCCTGCTGCGGGAAGTCCCCGCGCACCAACTCCGCCGCCGCGACGGCCGCTCCCGCAGCTGGGAGTGCTGGCGCGAGCACCCAGAAAGTAACGGATTTAACTGCTAACTCCGCCCCGAGGCGCCCCCCGACACCACGGGGCAGCTTCTCCCACAGCCGCATCCCCGCTTCGCGTGGAGAGCAGCTCTCACCCCCCAGCACTGACGGGGGAGCGCGGAGCAACCTCGGGGCGCCAGCGGCAGGAGCGGGGAAAGAAAAGCCGCCAGGCAAGGGCGGCTGACCGCGTAAGTTAGGAGGACAGCGCTGGCACTCACCCGTCCGACGGGGAGGGACCATCCCACGGCAGCCAGCAGGAGGAGAGCGAAGCCGAGTGAAGGAGGGAAAGACATGTCCGGGGTGGCCCCCCATGCGCGGGGCCCCAACGAGGCTCCGGCTCTCGCTCAGGCTTCGCAGCAGCGATCAGTAGCTCACCAGCTGCCGCTTTTGTAGTGGCGGCGTAGGCGGGGACGGGCCGGGGCCGGCCCAGGTGCGGTGCGGTGCGGCTCTGCGCCGCCCGGCGGGGTTGCGCTTCACCAGGTGTGGTAGCACGAAGGGAAAGAAAACCCATGAATAAACCCAAGAAAACGTCTCTGCGATCCTGTCTCCATCTTTCCAACTTTTTTTAATATACAATTTTATTTATTTTAATCTTTGTCCGCGCTTGGGCACAGTGATGGCCTTCACACTGTTCATGACGTCCAAGATTATTAGTTTTTAATAACAGAATGTGCAATTCCCCATTTATAACACGAATTTGTGGAGTTGCACATTAGATCAGAGCTTGGCTTCTAAGTTGAAGTCGGAGCACAGGTCAGTCCTAGCAGCAGTATGGTGTGTAAATTCAGAGGATTTAGAATACTTATTTGCCTAGCAGAAGTCTCTGGATCTTCTTTGTGTTAGAATCTTATTGTTGTTCTTATTTATTCACTTTGCATTCGCTAGTAAACCTTCTCTAAATCATGTATATACATATATTATACACCAGAACATTGAAGAAGAAAGCATACAGCACCTAACAGATTCAGAAGAAAAGCTCAAAACTAAATTGGGGAAAAAGATTTCACATTGGTTTGTTAGATGCTAAAGGAATATAAAGAACTTAATAGCTTAAATATTAATGATGTGTATCAATTTCAAATGCAACACAACATCAAGATGATGCTTTGGCAATTCAAGCAGTCAGAGCACTGATGCTATGAGGTCATGAAATACCTCAGCATGTACATTTCCAGGACAGAAGTTACATGTCAACAGAGAACTCTGGTCAGAAAGAATTTGCTACAGGGATTTTGTTGACTGAAAGTTAGAAAGATACTTCCTCCAACTTTTCTAAAGTGAGAAAAACAAAGGTTCAAGGAAAAAAGTTAAATACTTCCCGGGAAGAGAGGAAGAACATATGTATTGGATTGATGCAAGGGATGATTCCCAAACACCCTAATTTAGTTGAAACCTCAGGTGTTGTTTTTTTATGTTGCTCATTGAGATTTTTTTTTTGCTATCCCAGTAAAATAAATACTGTTTCTGTAGAATAATTATGCCTACTACAGACATTGCTGAGGACTTAGGGAAAATTCAGAAGAAATGAGATCTAATTGAAAAAGCACATTTAGCCACAGCAACATCATCTGGAACAATGAGAAGATGCTGTAACCTTTAAAGAAATTAGTGATCTCTTGGATTTCAAAGATTTTAACCCAAGCTTAATGCTTCACTCAATGAGATGAAGGCAATGAGACAGGAGAAAAGCCTGCTTATTTTGCCTGACCCTGTATTTGTGCACATGTGTGCTAAGACAAATTACATACAGAAACAAGAAACTTCTGTAAAAGACCGACATTTCTGTTACCTGCAGTTATCACACATCCTTGAAGGAAGCAACCAGAAAGCATCTGCAATACCAGACTGCTGAACTACATGACTAGGAAAACTAACACTTGGCCATTAACTTACCATTATGTGGTTTGACTCCCCCAAAGGGATAAGAGAGGCTCCTGCCCAAGCCTGCTTGCACCTCACAGGAATGTTTTACTTGAAGCCCAACACCTGATCCCATTTGGAAGTACCTCTGGGTTGACCATACCTCCTAACACCTGAAGACTACACATGTTACATCTGTTTTTAACAAACCAACAAAAACACCAGGCAACTGAGCAAGATATTATCCAGCTTCCTCCAGGTCAGGAAATGGAAACCTTTAAATAAAGAGAAAGAAACCTCTTCCACCTGGGTAGCTCCACCAGCCTTAGCTTGGTGCACCTTCTTCACATGCAAATCCCTACTGCTTTCTGTTTGCTATCTCTGTACCAGACATATTAATTAAGTTTTCCAGTTAGGGCTTCTGCTCTCAAGATGACTCCTAGCACTTGTGTGCAGCAGAGGACCAACTGCTTCTGCAAGAGCTTAATAGGCTCGTGTCTCTCTTGAAAACTGTTATTAGTGCTACAAGGGTGACATATGTCACTTTGGAAGCAAAGATTACTTCTTTGGGAAAATTCTGCTTTCCAGAAATAATCAAGGGTAACTCCTTAGATATGATGATATCATACACTAGTCTTACATACATGAATGTTTTTGGAGGGAAAAAAATGGATCACAGTGAACTCTGAACAGACACGTTTTCACTGTGCCCATTTAAGAAGCTATTATCAAATTTCAGACTGAACAAATCCTATTAACTTAAATCACAGTAATAGAGGTCATTTTCCTAAGGATGGGAAGGTATTTTTCCAAGAAAGTCAAATCTTTTTTTGTGGGAAATACTGATGAAAGTTGCCTATAAAACCTGGGACTGCTGGACTTCTGTTATATTTATTAATGGTTCTGTTAATACTAAAACTGAACTTGTTCTTTTATCAGTGTTAATTTAATAACAATTTGAAGCTTTGTTCAACTTAAGAATTTTGTTTGTTGAGGCAAACACCTCTTTTCCTGTAGCTGAAGGACTGCAAATACTATTTAAGAGGCAGGACTCTAACTTCCCTCTAGTTCCTTTACCTCTAGGATGGACTAAACCTCTTAGAAGCATGAAGGAGAAGCTATCTTGCAGTCACACTGCAACAAAGGGATTATTGTATGCTTATGACCACTGATCATTATTGAAGTGATTCACTATATTTTGAAGGCAAAACTGCATTTTGGAAAAGCTCAGTGTCTCTTTTAATAATCTGTCCTGATAATCCATTTCTTCATGAACAGTGTAACTGGTGGCTTACCATGGGAAGTTCCCATGGGTGAGAGACAAAACCTGCACAAGGGTTTGCGCTTGCCGCTACCCGACACTAGGACATTAGCCTCATACATGAGAAAGTATCATCCCTGTCCCATGGAAGAATGAATGCTTTGTCTCTGAAACTGTTTCATGGACAGACTGTTTCTGCTATGACATTTGCTGAGTAACAGACATTTTCCTCAGCTACCTTAAGACTGTTAATGCCAGAGGCTGTTAATCTGTTTTCAGTGCAAGTTATGCACTTCGTGCTTCTCCGTGACCTGTAATTATTCACTTTTATAAATGTCTCTTATAGCAAGGTTTATGGGACAGAGACATGCAATTCTTGGAAGTGATTAAAGCAAAAAGAGATCTAAACTCAGTGAAATTTTATTCCTTTCTACCTTGTATATGTATGTTTGAAGTTGCAGTGTACAGGGTTGCTGAGATTTGGAGAATGAAGTGTTTTAACTAAACTGGTGATTTAGAGGAAAAATTGAGGGAGTTGCTGCCCTATATGGTGGCTATGTAAGAGTTGCCCATGTGCCTGAAAGGCTGCTAGCTATTTGTTCTTGTGTTTTGTAACCATTGTGTGCTGCAGCAGTGAATTTGCTTTGACTCAATTTTTTCTTTACAAAACTAAGAGGAAGTGTCAGGAAAGCTCAATAAAAGCTAAAGTGTCTGAGTTGAAGGACCAGCAACCTATGAAGCTATCCAAATAAATCACTTAGAAATTTGAAATGTGTGTTTAGGAAAAGAAGCAGAAGGATCGAAGTCTTGAATTATGGAACGTGGATGGTGTTTGTAAAATTTTAATTCATGTAGATACCTATTTAGCTGAAAGTTCATCTAAGCTGAATCCTTCTGTGGGCCTCCTGGAAAAAAAGAAAAGGTAGCTAGCTCTGAGCAGTATTATGCAAATGAGAGTTACAAACACGTAAGCTACAGCTGCGATTACAAGCACATTGATGTTTAGAAGGGAGATCATCCTGTCTTGAAGTTATGTATGCTTCAATAGCTTTGGAGAAACTGAATTGTACCTTGAAACCTTGATTTTGGAAAGTGGGTAATTTACACTTCTTGGTAATACTCAAATTGACCTTACAGTGCTTTGTATCAAAACATGGCTACAGGCATTATTTTTAGTGTCCGTAAGCACTATTTGTTCTGTTACTGAAGTTACCTGCACACATGCAGGAGAATGTGCCCAGTACATGAAATATCTCATGGTAACTATCCAGTGCTGTAGTGCAGGGTTTGAAATCGCCCACTTTTCTATAATGTGTAGTATTGTAGATGCATATTCAGAATGAATGTACAGAAGCTGTTGATAGTTTGCAGTTCCAGACAAAAAGGGCTTGTTTTACGGAAATACATGAAAAGAACAAGTAGTGCTTGAACAAAACAGACAGCTCCATTTTTCAGCTGTAAAGTAGCATGGCTTGTACACTTTGGGCTATGTATTCCTTGATGACAACATATAAATGAGTGAAAAATTTATGGGGTCTAGCTGCCTTGTGGAATTTATTCTATGCAATGATTGTATGGAAGGAATGATTTAGATAGATAGGTATTCAATTTCAATACAAATCTTACATTCTCTGACTTACAGAGAAAAAATGTGTTGAGTAACTTGTGAATCTGACCCAGACATTGCCATATTAAAAATTTTAGATGTGTCAACGTAAAGGTTATTTGTAGTCATGTAATATAACAGGAAATAATTTTTTATTGCAATTTGAATTTCTTACCACAATCTCTGACTGCTAAATTCAAGATTCCTAATAAAAAAATCTGTTCAAGAATGTTTTGTTAAGAATTGTATTTTGGACTACAGAAGGCTGCTAGTATGAACAAAATGAAAAGATGCTAGCAAAGGAAATCATGGTGTGGAATACTCAGTAAAGCATTCAGTTTCTCTGCTTGAAGAAAGTAGGAATCTATGAATCAGAGAGCAAAGGAAGGAAAGAGTGAAGTTAGTCAAATTATTATTTACTAAGTAAAATTGACAGAAATATTATTCTTCCCCTCTTCTGTAGTGGTAGTTCTTTTCTGTGAGGAAATTACTTGAAAATCACTTCCCACCAAGGGAAACCTTGATACAGAAAAGGAAAACTGCCTTGTAGAGTTTAATATACATCTTGTACGATGATCATAGCACTGGTCTTTTCCAAAGAGACAGAGATTATTTCTGTCTACTCTGCTGCTAGCTGTCTAGTAGGTAGGATTCCCTCAGTAAAAGGCTTCCCAAATGCCAAGACAAGCATTTAGTAGCTTGTCTGAAGCATCTATTGGAGTTTTCAGAAAGAGGTGATATTTTATAGTCTAGCATTTTGTATCAAAAAAGTATTCCCTGGATGAATGAGACAGGGAACCTGTTTCATAGGTTTTCCATGTGCTGACATGACTACAACTGAGAGAAAAGAGTATTGTTTGGATTAAATTCTTTAGCTT
Organism: Melopsittacus undulatus; assembly: GCF_012275295.1. NCBI lineage: Eukaryota > Metazoa > Chordata > Aves > Psittaciformes > Psittaculidae > Melopsittacus > Melopsittacus undulatus. The sequence goes on along the minus strand of NC_047529.1, from coordinate 100,347,178 downwards.
GTACATGTGCAGGTTAAATCCTTGCTATTTACATGGCTATTTATATTAATTTTACTTTTTGTGCCCATATGTCCAGTGAGATCACAAACTGTTGTTAATCACAGTGTCTTTTGAGGCCATAGCTTTTTGCATCATAAACATTCCCCCAAAAAGAGAAGGTGACCCTAACCATCATTCATTTCCATCACCATACAGCAGCCTGCTCGTAATTCATGTGAAGCTGCAAGGATGAAAGGCAATTATGTGCTTAACACAGTTCTCTGAAATGCTGTGTCTGTAAGGCAAATAATCATTCTGCCTTTGAGTATCTGGTTTCACAGAAATCCCTCCTTGGTGATTAGCCAGCAGATTTTGAGCAATTAATATTAGGATTTTTAATTAGCTAACCTTTCGAACAACCACTCGACTAATCTGAATATCAAATATAAACACTGGTAGGAGGTATTACTGATTAGTGAATATATGCAGGAAGCTGCAGATATTTATCTGTTAAGACATTCCAAGTCTGCTTGAAAAAATGAAGTGAGGAGTCAACCTGTTGATACTGTAAGAGATTAGAAGCTGCAGATCCATAGGGGAAGTCCAGGAGCTGGAGCAAGCCAGGGGAGGGAGGCAGGGAGGAGGAAAGCAAGGGGCTAAAGAGGGCCTTTTTTATCTTCATATGTGTCATTTTTGTCCTAGAAAGAATAAAAAGTAGTGTTTTCCTAATATCCAGGAGTGTAATCACATTTCCATGGAGCTGAACAAGGCCTGGCAGGGTGGGGGATAGAGGGAGGGAGGGAGGGAGGAAGGCAAATACTGATAACTATATATTAATGAAGGTAAATGTTGGAACTGACATGAAGGATAAATTTTGGATGAGATCTCAGTATTTATGAAAAATGATAAAATATTTTTGATTGAATTGATTTAACCTCACCTGAATGCTGTAAATAATGTCTTGATTAGTAATAAAGAATACAAAATACAAGACTAAATATAGATTTATCAGCAAGATAAGAATTCAGTTAAATGGACTTTCTAACTGGCAGAACACAATCACTAATCCTTTTAGACATTTGGGAATGTGAAAATAGTTGAAGTTGGATAAGTGGAATCTTGCATTTCTGAATATCCATTTATTACTAGTCATCTAACTAACACATACCTTGGTTGAGTCATTCCTTTATTAAACAGCCAATGTGGTAAGCCAGAGATTGTTCAGATATCCCTAATGATATTATTATTGCATATTTGTATCTAATAAATTATAAATTGCAATGGAAATAAGGAGGCATAAAAATAAGGCATACATATTAGTAGTTGTTGGTTTCCCCATGCTAACCTCTCCTGTATAAGAGTTACATTGTATTTCTATTACCAAAGTCTGTGTCTGGATTTGCCCTTTATCATGGACTGTTGCTAAGTGAAAAAAAAAAAAGTTTCCCTGAATTTCTAAGAGCCAATCTATGCATGTTTCTTTTGTACTCTGGAGGCCGTATTAATCACTAGAAAAGGCTTCTCTTTTGGCTTTAATACATCTGGACTTGCCTCAGGAATACCCTGCTTGTGTGGTTCAAACAGATCCTCCAATGTTCAGCTTGTGTGATGTCTGCCCTAGTAGTATAAATAAAAACAGAGGCTTCTGAAGAGTTCTGATCAAGACACTTGTCATAGTTGTGCAATTAAACATTAAAAAAATCAGTAGAAATACCAATATACTTGAAACTCCAGCTTGCACATTTTATACATTTTCAGTATGTGTGTCAACAGAATTATACTACTATACTGCTGCCAAATATTCTGCCAGACTATAACAAATGATGAATTAGTTTAAATATTAAGAATATATATTGCCAGTTAACAAAATGACTGAACAGAAAACTGTAGATCTTTCCATAAAATGTGAATATTTTGAATCTCTGCTGAACAAATTTTTGTTACAACCAACAAGTATCTAGAGGCAGAAACAGAGGATGTGGATGAAGAAGATTGTTCTATGGAATTAACAAAGTTAAAGTTTAGCTGAAATGTTACCTTCTTGGAACATTAGGGTTGGAACAAGTTTATTACAGTGAGTGGTTTTGTGAGGTTTAGCAATCTGACCAGAAAACAAACTTCTCCCTGCCCCCTATTTGCAATCTCTTTTCCACAGGTTTTAATAACTTTGTTATATAAAAGCCCACATATGGCTATGCTCCACACTTCTTGTGAATCATCACCTAAAAACAAAAGCTTTTGTGAAAAGTGTTTTGATATGCTAGCAGATCGATTACTATTAGTTAATGTGTCCACTCTAAAGCAGTGGGAAAGCACATGCCTTCCCTTGTCTTACCAGCTTGAACTTGCCCCTGAAAATCAGGTAAATGGTTAGGAAAATTCTTCTGGGTGATTATTCTGAGTGAGGAAAGAATAATAGAGACTATGGATGCACCCTCTAAGATAATTCTGGGCATGCTTTTCACATTCTCAAACACAGATCTTCATGAGTCAGGGCCTTGCTTTCACAGAGACTATTTAAATGTCCTATTTCAATTCTTCAGGGTTTTTTTGATCATCTGTTAAATATTTGTGTTTTGCTGACATGGCATTCTTGTCTTTGTCAATTCAGGCACTACCATGGTGCCTCACAACTTGAACAGCAGTATCTTGCATGGCAAATGAGCATAAAAACATTCAGAAAGTAACCTGCCCAGTGACTTGAAAAAAAACTATACTAGAGTTAATGTAGGAAGTTGAACACTTGTTACAATATTATGATGTATAGAGCATTCCTGGAGTCCTGAGGCCTTGAATCCCTCTAGATTATGTCAACTAGGAGGAATGACTTGTGGTGATTCAAGTAATTAACTGTATTAGATGTTTGAATATGCTGTTAGATGTTTGAAGAGCTGTCTGTAAACAAACTAATTGTGAGAGTACTATCCCACATATGACTAGGACAGAAATACATTGACCATTCTTAAAGCACAGAGACAGAAAAGGAGCCTTATGACTAGATGGTAGATTGTTGCCATCACAAAACAGGTTATTTCCAGTAAACTAACTAGAAAGCTATATGGAAATTAACATTCATTTTAAATGAGAAGTAATGAGCTAATGCATGGTGTTGAGGAAACAGAGCAGAACACCCCCCTAGACAGGCTCAGAGAAGATGGGAAACAGTGGACTCTGACAAATAGAAAAAAGAGATGCTGTCAAGTTTCTGATGCAATATATTAAATAGTTGAGATCAACAATATACTATTCATCTCTGTTCTTACAGGATGGAGAAATAAAATCTTCTTTGGTGTAAATTATCTAACTCAGCATGTGTGGTGGTTTAAACCAAGTCCCCCAACTCCCGGAGAGTTAGGAAGGAGAATCCAAAGAATGTAGCCCCCACGGATTGAGATAAGAACGGTTTAATTGCTAAGGCATAACACAAAACCCCTACTGCCATTTACTACTACAAATAATAATGATACAGCAAACAGCAAGTGAAGAGAATACAACACCCCACCAGCCACCGACCCATAACTCACTCCACCCTGCCTGGCCGAGCACCATGTGCTCCCTCCTCCATTTTTCTCCTCAGCTCTCTCTCCAGCTTTCTCTTTCCCAGTATGCATCCTGGGCATCACGTGCTATGGTATGGAATACCTCATTGGCTAGCCTGGGTCAGGTGTCCTGTCTCTCCTTCCTCCCGGACTCCCCTCCTCCACCTGGCTGGAAAAAACCTTGAACAAAAATGCCCTCAAAACATGCTCAAACCATGACATTATCCACCCCTTATTCCATACCATTCACGTCATGCCCAGATCCCACATTTTCAATACACCATCACTCTTAAGTCCACCCCTCGATCATGAGACATCTCTATGTTGCATCTCTGGACTAATAGCTTGAAGTATCTGGGCCCACCAGGCTCAAAATCATTCACCGTCCCTTTCAGCAGTTCTACAGCTTGCTGCTGGGGACTCCATACAACTGCCTTCCACCTCCAATGCTTCCAAAGCACTGGAGGGGCCCAGTGGATCAGATACTTGGCCATACTGTCCCACATGCCCTGCCACTCATGACTGTCCAGCCTTGGGAACAGTCTCCTGGTGCTCCTATATCCTTGTCTAACCATAGAAAAGACCCAAACCTGACTCTGCTTAACTTTTGGGATCAGACAAAATGGTTGTGGGTAGAACACACTCTGTGTCTGTGCCACCATGCTGACCCCTATGACAATCAGCAGGCAGGTCCCAAGGGCACCCAAAAGCCATTCAAAACCGTCAGAACTCTCAAATGATGCTGCTGCACTTGTCACTGGGGCTGATGTAGCTGCCGTGCTTGCCAGTTCTCCCACTATCAGCTTCTCTTCTCCCGCGTCCGGATCTTCCTTCTCTGCCTTGCTGGGAAATGCTGCGTGGTCTCCTGTATCCTGCTGGGGGTCGGCAGGCGACTTCCGGGGGACACTCTCGGCCGTCGGAGGGTCGGGAACGGCCGCGGGACTCACCCCCCCGGCTGCCTGATCCCGCTGCTCAGCTACCGCCCTGCTCCGCTCCTCCCCCGCCTGCTCCCGCTGCTCTGCCACAGCCGTTTGGCTCCCCGTGCCGCTCTCCCTGGCAGCCTCAGCTGCCGGCAGCTCCCGGGGCTGCTCCTTCCCGGCTTCATGCAGCTCCACGCAGACGACGACGAGGATAAGGACAAGGACGGCGAAGAGCAGCGGGACGGCCTGGTACAAATTCAAGTCCACGGCCACGTCCATCCCCCCCCGCTGCCGGAGCCCCACCGTATTACAAGCCTCCGACACAAACACATCCAATCCATACACAAAGTACCCGGCAAAATCCCAAAACTGCGAGATCCAGAGAAAAACCTCTAACAGCCAATAAATCAGCATTGTGACAAGAGACCATAAATCCGCTCAGATCTGTTCTTATCTCAAACCCTCGGGCCCCACGTTGGGCGCCAAAAATGTCGTGGTTTAAACCAAGTCCCCCAACTCCCGGAGAGTTAGGAAGGAAAATCCAAAGAATGTAGCCCCCACGGATTGAGATAAGAACGGTTTAATTGCTAAGGCATAACACAAAACCCCTACTGCCATTTACTACTACAAATAATAATGATACAGCAAACAGCAAGTGAAGAGAATACAACACCCCACCAGCCACCGACCCATAACTCACTCCACCCTGCCTGGCCGAGCACCATGTGCTCCCTCCTCCATTTTTCTCCTCAGCTCTCTCTCCAGCTTTCTCTTTCCCAGTATGCATCCTGGGCATCACGTGCTATGGTATGGAATACCTCTTTGGCTAGCCTGGGTCAGGTGTCCTGTCTCTCCTTCCTCCCGGACTCCCCTCCTCCACCTGGCTGGAAAAAACCTTGAACAAAAACACCCTCAAAACATGCTCAAACCATGACAGCATGTTATTAATTTGCACCTTCCCCAGTATCTTTCCATATTAAATTTCACTTGTAAATGTGGCAGTGCACATGTTCCACCCATGGAGGCATTCACAGGGTTAAGCTTTGTTTCCCCACTGCAATTAAGCTGAAAGTCCAGACTAGGGGAAAAAAATGAAGAATGAATAAACTACAGTTGTTGTGCTGGTTTTTGGGTATGAACTTTTTCTCCCTCTGTTGACACAGTGGGTAGACTGAGAATGCACAAGAACATGAGAGGGGAAAAAGTCAGGACAGCTGAACCAAACTGTCCGAAGGGATACTCCACACCATATGAGGTCTTGTTAAGCACCAAAGGCACAGAGAAAGCAGAAGGAAAGGGAACATTTGTGCTTATTGCATCTGTTCTCCAGAGTAATCATTACCCATGCTGAGCCCCTTCTTTCCCAGAAATGGCTAAACATCTGCCTGCCAGTGGGAAGCAGTAAACAAACTCCTTAATTTGCTTGGCTTGTGTATGCAGGTTTGTTTTACTTATTAAACTGTCTTCATCTAGGCCCATGTGCTTTCAGCTTCTGCACTTCAAATTCTTTCCCCCATCCTGCTGAGACAGGTGAAGAGAGCAAGCAACTGGACAGATACTTAGCTGCTGTTATGTTCAACCCACCACAAATACTGTCTTCAGTGTTTTGATCACCTGGAGCAACAAATCTGACAATCAGTCAGGTTGGGGTTATTTTGTTTGTTTGCTTGCTTGGGTTTTGTTGTGTTTGGGGTTTTTTTGTTTTGTTTTGTTTTTGTTTTGTTGGCGTTTCCTTTTTTCATGTATTTTAAATATATGAAATATTTAAAACTTGTATCTAAGAGAACTTAAATTTATGTTCTATATTGTCTTCTGTTGTCATCATACATCACTGAAACACAAGCTAAAATGACGTGAAAAAATAAGTTCTTTTATAAGGTTTAAGAACATTTTATTTTAAATTGTATTATGAAAGAAAATGTTTATTTTTTAAGTAATATAATGGAAACATCAAAGACTACAACCAGAAAACTTGTTTCGAAAACTTACTTTAAAATTATCAGCAAATAGCCAAGAACAACTGAATTTACTGGAAGCAGAGAAAAAAACATTAAGTCAAAATGAACGTTCTAGTATGATGACCAATGGCCACCAAATAAAAAGCAGTAGAAGTAACAGTAGAACAAATTATACATGTAATTTGTTACATGTGCCATATATTCTGTTACAGTTGTGGTATAAAAAAACAGTTTACTTGATGTCACAAAGGAGAGCCACTCCTCTCAATATCCAGTGGTCTGGAGTCACGGTTGTCCTTAAGTAGATCTCTGTAATATAGTTCAGATCTGTCCTCCTGGGCTTCTTGTAAAGTGGACAAACATAGAGCTTGGGATCTTTAGGACTGGTTGTATTAACAGCATATATATGCAACACAGGCAGCTGAACAAAAAGAATCTTTGGTGTAGATTCAATGAGTTTGCTATTTCGTTTGTCCCAGCCTGCACCTTCCAGGTATAGCCCATATACATATACTCCTTCCTGTGTGAAGAATAAGCAGATACATCACACAAAATAAAAAAAATCTGTTTTGTGAAATGAGTGTCATAGACTATTAAAAGGAATATATGTTTTATAGTAATACCTGACATTGAATCTTTTCAAACCACATAATTTTAAAAAAACAACCTTTTTCAGAAGTTATACTGATATGAATAGCAAGGAAAATTGTTTAATAAAGCCCATACACTACTACACTACAAAATTTGATCTAAAGTTTACTATAAATTTTAAAAATTGAGAGGTGATACAATAAAATGGTTCTTTTAATAAAATATTTTCATAACTGCAAAATAAAAAATTAGTATCTTCATAGAATCATAGAATAGTTGAAATGGAAAGGACCTTAAGATCATCTAGTTCCAACCCCACTGCCATGGGCAGAGACACCTCGCACTAAACCATATCACCCAAGGCTTCATCCAACCTGGTCTTGAACACTGCCAGGGATGGAGCATTCACAACTTCCCCAGGCAACCCATTCCAGTACCTCATCACCCTTACAGTAAAGAACTTCCTCCTTATATCCAATCTAAACTTCCCCTGTTTAAGTTTGAACCTGTTACCCCTTGTCCTGTCACTACAATCCCTAATGAAGAGTCCCTCCCCAGCATCCCTATAGGCCCTCTTCAGATACTGGAAGGCTGCTATGAGGTCTCCACGCAGCCTTCTCTTCTCCAGGCTGAACAGCCCCAACTTTCTCAGCCTATCTTCATAAGGGAGGTGCTCCAAGATTTTGCCAGGCACCCTGGTCTGTAATTCTGTGGGTCATCCATTTTCCCCTTCTTGAAAATGGGGGTTATATTTCCCTTTTTCCAGTCATCAGGAACTTTGCCTGACTGCCATGATTTTTCAAATATGATGGACAGTGGCTTAGCAACTTCATTCGCCAGCTCCTTCACAACCCACAGATGGATTTCATCTGTCCCATGGTCTTGTGCACATTCTGGTTCTTAAGATGGTCTTGAACCAGATCCTCTTCTACAATGGGCCTAAGGTCTTCATTTTCACAGTCCCTGCCTCTGCCTTCCAAGACTTGGTTGGTGTGGTTAAAGCATTTGCCAGTGAAGACTGAGGCAAAGAAGTAATTAAGAACCTCAGCCTTCCCAAATCCAGGGTAGCCACTTCTCCTGATAGCTTCCGGAGGGAACCTACGTTGTCCCTACTCTGTCTTTTATACATTTATAAATACTTCTATACTTACATACTTGTTTCATACTTATTGCTATTTATCTTGTATGCTGAGCAAAAACAGCTAGGTGAAGACATTAGTAACTTTTGCCTCTAGCAATCCAAAATGACAGAATGATGCACTATATAGATTAAATACTGGAATTAATACTGAAACATCTTTGCATGTCATACATACAGAAGGAGGTGCTGTGATTTCTTCTTTGTTTTGCTTTAGCACTTCATTATGTATTGTAACGGCATCTAAAGCCCAGCCCTTATGTGCTCGAGTTACTTCTTGTCTCATTGCTGTAAGGAATCCTTGAGAAATCAAGCCACAGATTTATTACATATCTCAAATGGCAAAAAAAATCACATATATATATACACATATATAAAATCTTGTTTAGTTATCTGCTTGGTTCTGCACTGAATGTTATAGACGGATCTTCAGAGTTCTGTTAAAATGAGCACCCTGACTAATAACAGCAAACTTTGCTTTGGGGCCAAAATAGGAACAAATGACAACAGTGGCCTAGACTGCATTACACTGAGAAAAATATTTTTAAATGGCAAATAAAATAATGTACTTTTTTTTTTTTTGTTTTTCTGGTACTGAATTATTCAGTTAACAAATATTTACTTAGGATACTGACTTACACATTTTCATTAGGCAATCAACTACAAGATCCAGGGTGGAGTTGTATTTCAAGAAAGAATTAGAAGGCAGACAAGATATGAATTATGCAAGCTGATATTTCTGTAAAGGCAACTTAGGAAAAAAGTGTTTTTTAATGAAAGAAGAAAAATAAGATAAATTTCTATGACAGCACATCTGAATGTGATAAATAACTATACGAGTGTATGGAATCTAGATAACCCAGTGCTTAAAAAGGATGAAAAAATTATGTTTTGTTAGTGAATAAAAGGGAGTCCTAGACAGAAATGAAGGTAGAGGATGACATAATCAAGTAGTGAGTTCAGTGATCTTTTGAATATTTTTTGAACACACTTTACATAGGTTTGCAATCAAAAAGGGTTAAGAGGTAAAATTCACAACATCAGCTGAGCACCCTGTCAACTTTAGAGCACCTAAACACTGCCCTGCCCCAAAGATTGGATATAAAATAGAAAGCACACAATGCATCTTCTTGTGTAAAGGACTGAAAAGTAGAAGCACAAGATGACAAATAATTGGGCAGCAAAGAGGTTTGGATGTGTTATAAAGAAAAAGCTACAAAGATGGAACAATTTTAACAAATACCTGGTTGTTTCTTTGTAAATGTCTCAGAGGATGACAGTGCAGTAGCTGCTATTTTATGCTACTAGATGAAGAACTAGTTGGAGTTGTCAGAGAGATTAGGTGAAACATTAACAATAGAGAAGTTGATAATTATATGTGATTACTGTAAAGATTTAAAGATGAAATTGCATCAGTTCCTTTTTGATAGGGCATATGACTAGTGTTTTGTTGGCTATCAAGTGTCTACAAGGAGGAGAAATCACCTAATAAAATACTGACAAGCCAGGGAAGAAATCATGAAAGTACATGGACATGCAGTAGAAAACAACATTTCAAGATATGAGTGGTTCAACATGCTAATTAGGATAAAGCCAATTAGAAGTTAAGAGATTTGTCACGGCTAAAATATATATATATACTATGTAAATACAATTAATGTAGTACTTGAAATGAAAATGTATTCATTTCTCAAATACTATGTATTCTGATAAAAATTAAACAGTATTATTTAGGCTTCAAATTTTGCTAAAAATTAATTATATCTGTACAACATGATAATTTTTTTTTCATAAGCCTGTTCATTCCAAGTGCCATGTCTGCTGAATGGCATATTGCACCACCATTAACATACATTCTTCCTTAATAAATATTTATAGGAGACAAACACTGATAATGATAAAAGATCACAAGTTTAAATTGGTGATACTTTATAGTATTGTCAATAGATTTTTTTCCACTGAACTGATACAATACATTCCTCATGTTTTAACATTATAACGTATTTGCCAATTCTATGATAGATTTAGAGCTGGATTCACTAGTGCAATTAGTTTAGATTTTCCTGCAACAGCAGAACAGGGTAGTTTAATTTCTGATTTGCCTCAGAGGCAACTTTTTTAAACATTGCTGCATGGTTTGATTTACTCATAATTTTCTGGAGAGCAGTATTACACATACAGCAACTATACTTACCTCATACCTAACCATAGCAAACCTTTGCGCTTAGCACACGTCTTTCTCCATCTACAGGACTAATTTATTTGGAACACAGAGGCTGAAGCAATCACCAAGTTCAAGAACATCTGTGTCTCAGGCTCATTTATTTTTAGGCTAAATATTATATTTGGTCAAAAGAATCTGGTCCATTGTCTTCTTTTACACCAGCATGAGTGCTATTTTTGAATAACCAGAGATCAGCTGCACCATTTTTAATACAAGTTGAATGATGTTTTAATTGGCATCTCAAGACTATCTTTTAATGATAATCTGAATGTGCTCCAGGCACTTCAACTGTTCCTGAAAGTAACTCCAAAAATGACTTTGATATTAGTTATTTTTACAGAAGTGGTCACAGAAAGGCCAGAAAGAGTTAAGCATTACAAAGTAAAGGTAACTCATAAAATACTCAAGGATTTCAGAGGTTAATACTAATGAAAAAAACATCATAACTGTTACATAAGAGAAGTTTCTCATGAGAATTTTGTATGGACAGTTGTGTAGGCTAAATGAGATTCTTCTATGAACATGCACCAAATAAGGTAACAGGTTTTGTTATTCATAAAGATGATTACAATTTGGTTTTCTTCTTCTTTTCTAAAAACATCATAAGCTATAACAGATAATGATAGATAATGTTTACTTGAACTTTGCAGTATATCTTTCATGAATTTGGACAAACTGTTCATTAAGTAACCTGTGAAATGGCAACACTCTGGAAACTGCAGTTTGATTATTCTGTGAAACATTGGTAGCTGCTATAAATTCTGCAATAGTTGCATGTTCGTAGAATCGCAGAACAGCCCAGCTTGGAAAAGACCTCGAAAGATCATCTTTTGTGAGAAAGGGAGCCTAGATGAGATTAACTAACACCCTATCCAATTGTATTTTGAACACCTCCAGCAACAGGGACTCTATTGTGTCCCTGGGAAGGTTATTCCAGTGAATGACTTTTAACACTAAAAAATTCTTTCTTTTGCTACTGTACAGCATATAAATAACATCTTGCTCTAGATAAAACTTTTCCATGCTAGCAGCTTACAGTTTAGAATGTGATAAACACTTGAAGACAACAGGAAAAAAGTAATTTAGAAGTTATATCATCATGCTACAATATCTCAACAAGATAAAGCATTTTGTTAACTACATGTTTTCCTTATTGTAATATATAAAGTGTGTTTACAGGTCAGACTAAAAGACCATCTATACAAACATCCTGTCTCTGATATTAGACAAAGGCAGATGATTAGTGAAATAATATTACAACGGGCAAAATGAGACGTAAATCTTTTCACTTCCTTATTCTTCCACCTTCTGGCAATCTGGAGCTGAGGGACTTCCCAACTCGAAGGGTAAATTTGGACAGTCATTTTTATTGCTGCCATTGGACCTGTTTTCCATGACTTTATCTAATTTTTTTTTAACCCATTTGTCATCTTGGCTTCTATGACACATACTGACAGTGATGAAAACATCTTTTCTAGATGTAATATTAAATTAGATATGTAGTAAAATCCATTAAACTATGATTAAATACATTACTACTCAAGTCCTTTCAGTACCCTTACCTTGTGGATTAAAGAATCCAGGCATCCAAAATACATTTGGTCTTCCTCCAAATATCCAAGTAGATAACTGAGTATTTCTTTCCAAAAGTTCAGTAAACCAGAAGCCAAGTGTTGAAGAATCCCAAGCTACTCTTTTCCATCCTTGAGGAATTCGAGCATCAAACATATTATCAAGTACATCTTTCAAATTCTGAAGGAATGAAATTGTAACACATGAACTAAAGCAATCAAGGTAATAATTTGAAATACAGTATTCAATATTAGTAAACATGCTTTACTTGCCTCACTCATAACAATAGTTCCTTCTATGGCTAATTTAAGATCATTCAAACTGCTGCGGACTATTGTGATCACCTTTTGCATTCGGTCAATTTCTTGCCGGAGAAAAATATTCATAGGGTTAAGGTGTCCCATTTTAATTAAACGAGCTTTTACCTAAAATATAGAAGCACAGAAGATGGAATTTAGTTGAAACTGAATTTTTGAAATGTTCTCATATGTGACGTCTTTACTTTCTTGTGTTCAGAAAAGTAAACAGTAGACTAGTATTTCATGTATTTCAACTAATAATTATCCTGTAAACTGTTGCAGCTTTTATTTTTTGTCTGATACTACCAAATTACTCATGACTTTGCTAGAATAGAACTTGACCCAGAAGGCCCAGGAGAATGCTGTCACAAAAAGTTAAGACTGACTTTTTTTCCTGTGTTTTCATATGCAGCTTTGACAGTCCAGGAATAGTCTCCATGGCACATCTCCATGATTAATTGTTAGAGGTCTTTATTTTTAATAAAGCAGCCTCATATCAATTCATGCTGATAAAGATGTTGGTTCCTTTCTTGAATCTGCTACTAGCTATATGATCTTTCTGTACCATTCAGGGTCTCTTTTTTTTGGAACGTCTTCTGTGAAAACTCAACAGAGAGAACAGCAAGAAAACAACTAAGATTAACTTGCCTCATGAGGTATGTAATCTGGAGGAAGTTTCTCTAGCATGTCTTCAGCTAAACGATAAACAATTGCTTCACGAGTTTCTCCAGCTCCTGCACCACCTTCTTTAGGCTGAATGTTGGTAATAGTGTCTAAAACATCAGCTGCTGTATTACTTTGGTATCTGAGAGGATAACAAATACATGTAAATTACATAGGATTTTTTAATAGTTAAATGATACTTTGGAGAACACACAACTTAAAACTTGAGAAAAAATATACTGTGTCATCAGATTAAATCAAAACTCCCAATAATTTCTTTTTCTTTGTGCCCTGCAACAAGTTGAACACACTAACCATGAGTTTTTATTTTTTTTTACTTGAGTTTTATTTTGGTTTTCCATGATTGTAAAGAATATGAATATCCCTCTACGCACTGTTATACACTTGCTGTTTTTCTAATTCAGGGTTAAGAAGGAGTTCTACAAGCTGAGAATATGGGGTGTCAAAAAAAACTATCATACGATTTCCAGGAATTCTGTGGAAAGGGAGAAAATGCCATACACCTGTTAAGAACATCTAAACAGATATTTGCTGGAAAGAAGCAACACGAGTTTTTTAACAAGGAAGAATATTTCACTCAATCATTTCTTTAAAGTGGAATTCAGAAGAAGGAAAAGGTGGAGGCATTACTCTGCAAATTGCTCCTTTATTAATTAGTAAATTCATTCTGCTCTGAGGTATTTAGTATTAATAATAGAAGCTGATAGATTTACAATATTAGAGATGAAAACCTTCTATTTCATAGTAGAGCATTGGCAGAGCTAATGTAAATTTATGTTCTGAGTCAATACAAAAAAGTAAATTACATTAATGGGGCATTTGACAGCAAAAGACCTCATCAGTCCTTTAAGATAAGCAGAATTACAGAAGTACTTTTGCTACAATGCTATCTAGTGGCACAAAGGTATGAGAAGCAGTGAGAACGAAAACATAGCAGTGTACGTGTTGCCTACTTTTATCTTATAGGATCAGCTACATAAGGAACATACAGCAGGAGTCTGACCCAGAAAATTGTACTGGCTCAAAGCATAATTTTTCACATCAGTTTTGTTTTCAACCTCATATGACACCATTCTCTTTCTATTACTCTGTCATACGTAATTGTATAAGCCATGAAACCAAGGACAGTACTATAGCATAGAATATGTGAACTCCTAAAGTATCCAAGCTTTGGAGATAGTATCATAAGATTAGAGAAGCTAGATACTGCAGCATTTCAACATTAACTGCTTGTGATTGCTATTATAAAGACTATAAATCAGAAAAATAGAAGAACTCCTACTGGCAGTTTGCTTCTCAGAGGATCTAATTTCTGCTTCTTAATGTAGGAATGGTGGGGCTTTCATGGTTTTTAATAACCCTTCACTTTAGATTCAAAACTCTCAAGCTTATTTCCATTTATGGCCCCATTTAAAGAGTGACAGATCTATTCAAGACTACACATGAGCAGAAAAGTTGGACAAAATCAAATTTCTCTTGTACTTACAGCTTCATTTGTAAGAGAGACGTGAACCTTCCTGTTGACACTGCAAGTACTGTTCTTTCCCAGGCTTTGGAAAACCTGACTTTCCTTTACATTGCAAATAAAATGTTGAAGTATAGATGCAAATAATAAAGAAAAAAAGATTGTACAGATTTGTAGAGGAAGTACCACGTTCCTGGGAAGGAAATCAGATATATGCAATGGGGTGTCCCTAATCACATTTAAACATCCAGGTGTAGATGCCGACATAACAGCTGTTTGCCTAGATTGCCCTTACAGGTAATGCAAAGAAGCATGATTCAGCCCATGTGTTTTATTTGTCTGGTTTGTGATCAGAGGAACTGTAATTTACAGGGATCTATTTTTTGCTATTACAGTAAAGGAAGTTTTGAGTAATATAAAGAAAGCTAAAGCAACATTAAGTGAATATCATTTATAGTGTCAATGTTGCCTAAAAGTGAGTATGTAAGATAAAGCACTTTGTACCTGTTTATATTATTTTTTACCTGAAGTAGTATGGCAAAGCAAACGTCAGTCATCAGAAGAAAAGATTTTTACATGAATTTTTATTTGCTCCAAAAAGCAATATTATGAATATTTTCTTACAGAGTTTGGATTCAACAGCCTATTGTAGTTTCATAGCTGAAGTCTGTGCCATCAGGAGTTTTCTGTACTGGAAATAAAAACTAAGAACAAATGGAGTTTGACAGAAATGTTACCTGAGTTTTGTGTGAAAAACATCAGTCTCTACTGCAATGTGGTATTCAAAACCTTTCATTCACCAAGGCACAATGGGAGATCCTGCTCTGTCTTCAGCTGGTTAATAACCACTTGCAGTAGATTACAAAATCCAGTTAGATTTAAGGCTTCAGTATGTAATCAGTTGGAGAAGGGGTTGGAGAAGATTGTAAGAATATTCCTTGCCTGCTCAGGTACCTGCCTTGCTTTTGCAGCACGTATGATTCATACAGAAAGTTAAAACCAATCACAGCGACTTCAGGTGTTAATCCCAAGTAGACAAAAGTACTGATATTCAGTGAAGTCTTACAGTTGGAGCCAGGGGATTGAGCTTTTGGATGAACCAGAAAGCTGTCGCACTACACCAGTGAGAGACAAGATCTTTCTTGTCCTCAGTAAAAGTAATGTGGAAAGGTCCTGGACATCTCAGGGTTCCAATTCTAGCAGTTAGTCTTCTGCATGCTTGGATATGACTTAGTAAGATACCTTAAGGGGAAATTGAATACAACTTTTTACATTGTATGGGACACTAATATGTTTGATCTGTATGTCAAATTTGAAATTCAGGCAGAAAGTACATGTGCATAGTTACCTATAACAGGTTATGATAAATATGAAGCTGTTAAATATTTCCCCCAAACCCTAAAGAAATAACTACCGAGGAAAATCTCCAGAAAAGGACTAAACTAGCAGGAATATGCTGATGTACCAAGGGGAAGAAAAACTTGGCAATAGAGAGAAATGAAAGAGCTGTTCCTACTCACTAAGATCCCCCAACTCTGTTTCATTTCCTCCTATAAATTAGCCTTCCTACAAGCCTGATTTTGGATCTGAAGCATGTCTCTCTTCAGGACTTTGGTTCTCCAATAAATTTTGTCTCTTTAACCAGTTTTGCAAGAGAGGCCTTGCAAGTATTAGAGAACGACTTGAAACAGAATCTACTCTTAAGACTTTTCTTCAGATGTATATAGTTACAATGGTAGGTGCTAAGCTGACGATAAAACTGTGTACTGTTATCACAGTATGCTTAGAATACTGGGCTTTTGATATGGCATCAATCTTTCAAATCAGAGACTGAAAAACTGGAAAATTATTGCTTAGTCCAAAAATGTTGGAAGATATTAGGTTTCCACAACAGTTGTGCATCTGAGTAACATTTTTGTTGTTGTTTAAAAATACAAAAAGCTATGTTGAGATACAATGAATGTGGACATAATGAAAATGCAATAATTCTGGCAAAATTATTAAGGACTTCAGTGAAAAAAATATGATGATGATTCAGATCCTTTCACAGGGCATATGATATTAGAAGGAAATAAAAGTTAAGCTGTTACACACATTGTTTGGAATGAAAAAGTGAATTGAGTGAAAGATAAAATTTTAAGTAGCGTTAGTGCAGTTGAAAAGCCTCTTTTAATATAATGGAAATGACAGGACTGATGGCAACAAATTATTGTAACATCCAAAGGCATGCTTGTAAAACAAATGACAATCTGGACAATCATTTAAGAAGTATGCACAGAAATATAATGTACTACTTGGAATATGTCATCATTTTGGCTAGGATAGAGTTAATGTTCATCCTAATAGCTGGTACAGTGCTGTGTTTTGGATTTAGTCTGAGAATAATGTTGACAACCCACTGATGTTTTAGTTGTTAAGCAGTGCTTACTGTAAGCCAAGGACTTTCCAGTGTATCATGCTCTACCAGTGAGGAAGTGCACAAGAAGCTGGGAGGGAACACAACCAGGACAGCTGACCTGAACTAGCCAGAGGGATATTCAGTACCACAGAACATCATGCTCAGTATAGAAACTGGAGGGATTTGGCTGGGAGCTACCAATCACTGCCTGGGGAGAGGCTGGGCATCAATCAATGAACGATGAGCAATTGTATCATGTATTACTGTTGCTTGTAATTTTTTAATTTGAGTTTTATTTCTCTCACTCTCTTTTTTCCCTTATCACATTTTTCATTATTATTAGTATTATGTTGTACTTTAATTATTAAATTGCTCTTATCTCCACCTGTGGGTTTTACCTTTGTTTTTTAATAGATACTCCTCCTCCTCACCCCACTGTGAGGTAGGGGGTGAGGGAGCGACTGCATGGTACTTAGTTGCTGCCTTGGGTTAAACCACAACAGAACAGCAGGTAAACATTAGAAACTTCCTCTAGTTGAACTATATAGAAACTTACATCATATGTTCATATAAAAGTTTTATTATTCTTTCAAATAACAAAAAACCTAAAACCATGAGGACTAAGCAAGAAAGATTCCAATTGCTTTAAAAGAACATGTAAAATGGAGCTGAAGATACTGCATTCATAACCATATACATGCACAACAAGTGTTCCATTTCAACAGTGAAATTCGCATGAATCCTGTTTCCCGTGAAAAATACACTTTACCTAAGCATTTCAGAGGAACTTGTTTCCAAATACTAAAAGAAAAGGTCTCTGTTTGCATTATGTTGGAACTACTTACATAATATCAGCATTGCCGTGAAGACCAAAGACCATGGGACAGTCCATTGAAGGGAGTAACTGAATGCATTCCAAATACTGTGCCAGGGTTTTGCACACTAGAATTTTATATCCAGGGTAAAAACAGAAAGTGCTGTCAAACATCTTTTCATTAAACCATACCTATAGGGGATAAAAAATAAGTATTACTTTGTTACTTTGTGGGTTTGTTTAGTTTTTTTTAATCTCATTTTTACTCTTGGAAAATTAGAGTTCTTATTTTAGCTACAACATCTGTTTTTACTTGAATACAAAACTAAACTGTTAAGAGTTATGTCTTCTAAGTTTGAGCTCCAGCTAAGTCTTTTTAATAATTTCTGTTCCTCACTAAGAGAAACCAAGGGGGAACACCTCACTTCCGAAGATGTTTTGAAAAATTCATTTTACTCTGAAGAGTCTTATAAACTGGTGAAGAAGTGCATATTCAGCAGAAGGGTCTTCTGATTTCTGTATTGCAGCTGCCAATAAAAATGACAAATAAGTGTACTTTCAAGGTCTCCTACCTTTGCATAGCAATTAAGAAGACGCTTATCAAAGTCATCTGTGACTCGGCCTCCATACTGTACTTCTCCAATCATGTAGCGTACTGCGTTCCATGATATCCCCTGTATACAATAAAGTAAATGAAAGATTGGAGTTGTAACATGTAAGAAGAATTTTGGTATCATTGGAAGCTCATAAGGCTCTGAAATGTAAGCTGGGAAGTTCATTGTTGGAAGAAAAAATAATTGCTTATTTTTAATCTATTTTCTGAGCTCAGCTCTATAATTTTGTTATTAGAAACATATCTCGTTATTTCCTGTGTGACTTGAAATCACTCTCAACTGCTACTGCCTCTTCTCTCCCACCCCTCCCCAGATTCTCATCTTTCTCTATTGGCAAAGTGCTGCTTTGCAAGGAATGGCTATTCTGTTGCATTATTCTCTGATAAATAGTAGACCAAATGGCAGACATTGATAAGTTTGACTTACTCTGTCAAACTCTGTAAATTTTGGCTCCCTTTTTAAAACAGATATTATATAGACATGTAAGCATATTAGATATGGTACTGAAAAAAAACAAGATAAAATTCTGAAATTCTTAACTAGTACATATTTTTATATGAATGATAGCACACAAAATATTTCAGCTTGACTGTCTTACAGAGAATCTGATACTTCGATCATTAGAAGCTGCACTGAAAGAAAAGCAAAGAATAAACTATTAAAAGTAGTAACAGGAAGAAAAATCAATTACAGATGCTGAACAAAGCAATTAAATATATTGTATGCAAATCTTAGTATTCACCTTCTTGATGTCACAGTCATCTAAGTGATTTTGTATAAACTGAACACTGGCTCTAAAGTCTGATGAGTTAAATTCATAGGGGATATTCCAACCCAAAGGTCCAAACTTGCGTCGTTCCTTAGGAATACAATTAGAAGCAAATAGGTTTATGAAACAACAGATAATTTTGTTTCATTATTAAAGTTCACACTAATAATATCAGTAGTGGAGTAAAGAATTGAACTGAAGAGAAAGCTAGCCTGAGAAATGGCTATATGCCTCATACACATCAGTAATAGACAAAGTTTATTTTTAAGTTATACCATGAAGGATAAATATTTACAGAAGAAGCAACAGACTTATTTGTTGTTACCTTTACTATTCAATTTATCATCATATGTTTGAAATATCTCATGTCTGTGTGGATGATCAGGTTTTTATATTAAGTAATTAAAGAATGACTATCTCTGCATTTTCAGCACACTCAGTACAGAGTTCTACAGCTTGTCTATTTTTTTCTACGAATACTGTCAAATAATGATAGTTTCAGTTTTTCAAGCTCCTGTATTAATGCTCAGTTGACCATAGGTTTCTAGGTTTCTGCTTTTGTCTTATAGTTTCACTCTATTGTTTTAATAAACATTTTTAAAAATTCACAACTTTATAAGACTGCCACCACTACATTATTTGAATTTATTATTGCATACATATTTGAAAATAAAATTGTAATACTTGCAGTAAGAGAAAAATAATTTAATCTAAAAGTTACTAATAACTAAAATTAGCTAAATGATAACATATTTATTAGGGTTTAAATTACCAAGTCAAGAATGACTTATAGTCTTCGACATACAGTTAAGCAATGTTTAGGTAGGTACCTTAGCTACAATATCTAAAAATAATTAGAACTGAAAATAACCCTTTAATTTTTTCAAAATTAAATATTGTTTATAAGCAGATGAGGCAACATTAACCAGTAATACTCTGCAGAAACATATAATGATTTTCTGCTAAATTCTCTGAATTATTTCTTATGCTATATTCATCACCATAAATTTGTCACCAAGGAATATTAAGAATTGGTCAGTTTAAAGGCAGGGCAACATATATATATCACTTGCTGATTGGCAATCCTTAAATCCATTTTCTGAACAGGTGAATAGTTATAATAGTTTTTAAAAGAACAGATAGTTGAATAAGAGCTTAGATCTTCTATTTCCACAAGAACAGTATAATCCTGAGGCAATACATGGAACAACTTTCTCACTGCTTATACAAAGGTAGAAGGAGGAAAATAATACGGAATACTGTATCTTAATGGGGACCTCCAACAAACTGCCCTCCTCTCAATATCTTTGCTACACTGAAAATATGAGCAGCTCAATAGAGCCTAATGCTTAAATACTGTTTTATAACTATTTTGAGATCCTTGATGAAAAGGTGTTTTCAGAGAGATCAAAATGTTGGTATTTATTATGATATCGAAACTTCTATATAGCTTTAAAGTACATAGTTTAGATACCATTATGCACACATTGGAATTAACGTAGAAAACACACTGACACAGATTTTATTTAATTTTAGCCATCTAGAAATTAGACAGCTACTTTAATCTAGGCATCTTGATTGCCTTTAAAATCAACAGACAGGAAGAGTGACATACCTCTTGAAAATTATTTATTTTTTTACAGAGGGACAACTAAGACAAATAAGCTGATTTTCTTTTTTGAAGTGCTTATCTGTTTCTATTGTCTACAAAGATAGCTTTTCCCCTTACAAAACAACTTTTGAACAGCTAAAGTTAGATGAGAAAAAAAAAAACAAAACCTCATTCTAAATACCCATAGTACAAAAATTGTGTAAAATTTATATATATAAAAGGAATCTCAAAATACAGAGAAAAGAAATTAAAACTTCAGCTTTGCAACATGATGCTACAATAAATCGTAGAATGCATATTTTCAGGAACCTTGTTTAAAGTGACTCCATCAATTATAATGCTATTTGAAAACTCTGTGACTAGTACCTGAACAATAGAATGCAGGAAAGCTACAGTGTAAAGCAAAGGTTTCCACATAGGCAAGTTGCTAACATCTAACAGATCCTGATTAATTCCAGAAAATGTTCTTTGCAATCCAGCACGTATACCATAGGGAGGTTCATTTGTAAACTTTATAGCAATCTGTCATGTGAAAAATATAAAGGAATTGGATTTGTTTACTGAAACAAAAACAGCAACATGCAAAAATGTTGCAACTATTAGTTATAAATAAAACATAAATAGCTAAAGCATTGTAGATACAAAGTTGATATGTAGCTTTACTGTAAATTACATAAACTGAGCACATACAAGATCAGGCCTCGAAAGATTTTGAATACAGACCTTCAGTTTATGTTGTCCAGAACCATCATGGACACTTGTTCATAGATCCAAGAATTTTCATCAACAACCTAGAAGCACTTGCCATGCTTCTCAGAAGGCATCATATGGTTCTCTACCCCTAATTCAATGACTGAATGATCGAAGAGAACTATCCAGAGTAGGTGAAATGTCTTGTATTTCTGGTCCCAGGAGTTCATAGTAAATACAAACAAGTCTCACCTCTCCTCAGATCTTTGTGTTCACAGTGGTTACTCGGGACTCTGTGACTAGGTCTGCACAAGTAAATTGGATTCACCTGAGAATGTTCCTAGGCACTCTGGTCAGCAGGCATGGAATCGGCATTTGTGGTAGCAAACTGCCACATCCCCTTAGAATACAGCCCCTTAGCTCCATGCTGACTGCCTTATAGGAATAGTTGCTACAAAATTTCAGTTGTCAAATCATAGCTGCAAATTATTTGGAAGAACACTAGCATAGGTTTTTGTGTCAGAGAATGTTGTACTTACCACTAAGTACTACTGCATTCCAATGGTAGGTAATGTTTATGGGGCACACTTGAACCCATTAGGTCAGACACAGACTGGCCTTACTAGAATCTCTATTCCTTGAGACTACCTTCTAATGCTGGACCAACTCAAATAAAAACTAAGTATTTTTCAGTTCCCACAGTAAGTACTTTGCTGGCTGGCTTGGGTATCATTGTAGCATGCATTGTAGCATGCCCACCCGTGGGCTGAATGCAAGTATGGCTCTGAACTCTTTTCTACTTCTGACAGACACTTAATGAAAGGCATTCATGAATATGTACTACACAGGGCAGTTTCACCATCTCCATACTTGTGGTAAAACACTCCAGTTATTTTTAAGGAATGGCTTTTCAACTTCAGTCTCACAAACTTCTTTCTGGGCTTCAGAGCCCTGACATGCTGTTTCAGAGATAAGCTCCGGTTTTCTGCAAAAACCTATCTATCTGTACATAAACACACTAGACTGTTGGATGGAATGAGAACACTTGCTAGCCAGTCTTTCCACACTTCAAAAGATATCCTGTTCAGTTTTTGCTGCATGTTCTATACAAAAAGAGGAAATTATTCTCTCCTTCCTTCTGAGAGAAGGAGCTGGCTTTTGATTTGTCTGTTAATAATTTTCTGGAATCCCTGAAGATGTTAATATTTTAACATGTAGTGTGATATTAGAGAGTGGGAAATCACATGTGAGATATTTGAGATAAATGCAGTGATGAAATTCACCTAGCAACCCTCTTCGGTTCTCTAGTATCACTTTTAGCAAACTGTGTGTTTAGATACCTCACAATTCATAAATCCCGAAAAGATGCAGAATGCATTTATTTTCTGTTATGAAAACACAAGAGAATGTAGTCCATACAACTAGTTGCCTGTACACAACGTTTTTCCATGGTGACATACATTTCTTATTGAAGGCAACAGCCTTCCTAGGTTTGTTCAAGAAAGGAACCCTTCCCTTCCTTCACATCCTAGGTGTCAATTATGTTATCTATTGTTATTTAGAGAGAATGAGAACCACTAAACAATCTTCCACTTTTTTTTTAAAGAAAAGGGGTCCATAAACAGAAATGTTAAGACACAGCTATTACACTAGATATTAACTAGCATTATGAGCCACTATGAGAGAGCTAGAAACCATTATGAGTAACTTAAATGTACTTTGTAAGAGTTTAGACAATTTTCCTGGTACTGATGAAAATGTCTCCTTGAGATCTACAGAACAACCACTGATCATTTATCCAAAGTAAAAGAGGTTACTTCTTGGTGGAATATGTTCTTTGAGATGTTATGCCCCTTTTATCCTTTATTTCAGACAGGGAAATCTGGAAGAGTCTAAGAACAGTTGCAGGCATTATTCTGCTCACAAGACTGGGTTGGGAAAAAGAGATAGTTTTGATTCAAGTGTTTCTGTGTACTGAATTAGTGTGAACTCACACATATATAATGCATCTTTGAGAACTTCCAATTACTGGTAAGTAACCTTCCTGTTTAAAGTGTTACTTGCATTGTGAGGTAAGTTCATTTTTTGTTGGGTTTTGGTTTTGGGTTTTCTTTCCCCATTAATTTAATTAAAATTTGCAAACTTAATTTGCATAATCTTGATGGCTTGAGGTACTGGAATTAAATATTCAAACAAACCTGTAGCAGTGCAATTGGGAATTTAGGATGTGGCTCAGTAGTTATCCAAACTCGAAACGTCTCATTCTGTATCTCAATAGTAAGAAGTGTCTCCAGCAGTTCATCCATGAAATCCAGCCCAAGATGACAATTCTGAAGTAATACCCAGCCTCCCTAAATAAGAATATAGACTATTATAATATAAAATTTAGAGTAAGTTATTTATAATGCTAAAACCAATTGCCCATATTAGAATCAAATTTGGTCTTGCATTTTTTTTTTATTTTTTACTTTTGGATTGCTCCTGAATATGTATTATCATTTGATTTGATATTGGCACAGTTAAAGCAAATAGGAAAAGTTAGTGCAACAGTTATTTCCAAGTCCTATTGTTCACAATGAAAATAACATCAGAGCCAATAGTCTAAGTAAAGTATCAGTGCTACCTAGTGGCAAAAAGCAGTAATTCCTGTCCTCTCTCAGCAAAACACCAGTATTGAGTAATTCTGCTACCAGATCCAAAAGAATGTGAGCGGAAAAGTAACAGCTGAAATCTAAAGAATATCTTTTCTGAAAACTTCTTTTTTAATAAAATAAATAAGTGTAAAGAGACAGTAACAAGACTCTGAAACTTTTTAACTGCAATTAATCTGAAATAAATGTATTTGCATGAAATTCAACCTCTGCATATTAATTTTGATCTTATTCAACTCTAAAATTGCATGAAAGCTCTATTTTGATTGTTATCTCTCTGCATGTTTGCTTACGAGTTTAAACACATCAGCTTTTGCAGCATCCCTTTAGAAGTCTGATAAATCAGAAGCCTGATATTAAAAAGGGATATTATTTCATCAGCTCTAAACAGTGATGTGTGGATTTCATTACTGCTTGTAATTTCATTTTGGCAATTTTGTTTTAACTCATTTAAAAATAACTAGCATTTGGTGACAATATATAATTGAAATATTTATAGTGAACTGATGGTTATTAAAAAAATTAAATTATGGATTTTTTTTCTTCTTTTATTGGGATCCACTTTTTTTGAGGAAGATCTTTAATCAGTTTATCCCATTCGTAAATGAATCAGGCTCATTTTTTGAAAATTATCTACATGCAATACAACACCACAGTTTTAATCATATTTTATACTCCTGGCCAGAGGTAAGAAAAAAACACAGAGATTTGTCTTCATTTTTATTAGTTCTGCATTGTTTCAGATTTGATGTTCACATATCCCCCCTTCTGTAAAATGTGCGCACTGCAAAGGCATTTAGTTCAGAATTTGTTACCAATGGATTTCTTTTTTTTCTTTTTCCAAAGTTGTGTACATCCATATTCCAGTACTGGTGTCACAACATTTGGAAGGAATTCAGAGGTTACTGGGACACAATATAGATACAATATAGAGAACTTCCATAACCAAGGCTGCATTAGCTAGAGAACCTTGGATTATACAACAGTATCTAGAAAGCATGTTGTAAAGGCCATATACCTACAGACATATACATGTATGTCCATAATAGAAAACCACAAATTAAGCAGATTGTACAATAAACATCATCTGACAAGATTCTTTTTTTTCCCCTCCTCAAATGAAGCTATCTCCCAGATAGCAGAAAAAGACCTAGTTGAAGATGTCCCAGGTCATTGTGGAAGGGGGTTGGACTAAATGATCTTAAAAGATCACTTCCAACACAAACCATTCTATGATTCTATCATACAGTTGGAATTCCCTGAACTGATACTGCCTGACCTCTTCTTTTTTCTGCATGAAAGACAGGAAGTCCTGGAAAACCTCTGAAGCACTTCCGTCTACCAGATAAAAAGGACACAACTTTGCAGAAGTCTAAAGAAGCATTTCCTCATTATGATTGACGTGTTAAAGAATACTAAAACGGTCAATTTATATTGCAGTGTTTTTTCCCACCTGTTGCACTGATGCCTGTATGAATTTGCGTGCATGAACTTCTTGTCCTTGACCCATAGAGATGGTCACACATTCTATAACATATTTGACAACATATGATTAATGAACTTATATTCTTGAGAAAAAGTAAGAATTCCAGTTCAGCCTCCCAAAATAGTGATATAAATACAGCACAATTAAGTACACTTTAATGCAAAAACATATTCTTTTAAATGCAAAAATGTATATTATATACTTTCATATATCTTTAATGGAAAAATATACGAAAGTAGAATCCCTTTACTATTATATTATAGTACTGTATATAATTTTCCTGAACACTATATCTTTGTAAAATAATATTCATATATACATCCACAATATTTACAGTGTTTGTAGAAGTGAAACTCTGCCAAATTTTAATGAAGTAAGCTACAGTATCTGAAATATGAACCCAGATTTTTCTTTAGATAGAGATAATGAAACCATGTAAGTAAGCAAATAGTATAATTGTAATATATTAAAAAAAAATTAATGTGACTAATAATATGTGTTTCTACTTCTAACTCAGTTCATATGCACAGTTCTTCAAAATTTCCATATGATGCAGACATAAAATCCAGAATATAAAAATGCTGATCTTGTGGGTATTTTTGGTTAGTTTTTTCTGTAAGCAGATTACTGATTTTCACATTATCAGCAATTAAAAGTAAAAACAAGAAAACAGTATTGTCACTATGCCAGAACAACAAAAGAAAATTAGCCCAAACAAACCAAACAATCAAAACTTGCAAATATTGTCTTACAGAGAGGGATTAAAAAAATCATCTCTGAGAAGGATGATAACAATTTAGGAAAAAAGAAATCTGAAAACATTACTGTTCAACTGCACACAGAATGATTCTCAGCATACCATCTTTTACTTAAAATATTATTTTATCTTTAGATGACAGTTCAGGAACAACAGTGCAACATAATTTAAGAAATACTTTTCAGAGAAAAAATAAACCAGAACCTGAAATTACTTACATTACACTTCTGTATCTTAACACATGACAATGAATAATTGCTTACATACCTAATTTAAGCTTCCTAGCCAAGGATTCAATCTGCATACTTGGGTCAGATCCCATAGACAAGAAACAGATGAGAGGTGACCGTGTGTCACTTTCTCCCCATGTTTCTTCTAAATTCAAAATGAATGGCTCCGTGTATTTCTCACTCAAGGAATTTGCAATATATTTCCTGGCTTGGGAAAGGGTTCGATCTGGACACCAAGACCTAGAAATTAACATATATATTAGGATACTAATTCACTGCCTCTTTCTGTTGCAAATACCAGACTTAAATTAGAAATTCTATTTTTATCAGAGATTTTTGCTTCATAATATATATTTATATATGTATACGCATTCACATATATGTTTGTAGGTTTGTCTTTACAGATATAACAATAGACCGAGCTGGTGGTCTTCCCCTCTGTTTAGGACTGTTCAATACTTTTCAGTTGCTAACAATTTTGTCTTAAGTAACCTATTTGCATGGTGATTTTCTGTTCTGGGTACCTTTATCAGTCTGGGACATTCTTCATTTTAAACACAGATTTTGTATCTGAGAACACAATTAAGGAAGTGCAAGATTGTTTTTGTCCTTTAGGAGAATTCTGTAGATGTTTCATTTGGTTTATCAGTATTTTAGGGTACAGACTTTGCTTTTTGACATTGGATTGCATTTGTGTTGGGGGTGAGCTTTTATTTTTTCCCATGGGGAAAAGAAATACAAATGGTTACTTTTGGATAAAAGACATCACTTGGCAAAAGTGATTTTTAGATTCTTATTCAAAGGCGTATTGTACTTCTTCCATGAGATTCTAGCCTTTCTACTGCACAGGTTGAATCTCCTCCAAAGAAAAATCTTGGTCTAGTAATTAATGCTGCTGGTTTGTTTTTTTATTTTTTTTAATGGAACACCTCTGATTTAACTGTTGCAGCACTTGTAAAGTATACAATGAACATAAGAAGATATGATCTCATGCATAATGTTGCTTTCGGGAAATCCATTCTATGCCAAGCCCTGCCACAGAGATCTTAGCTGATTCAGTACAATCACACACTCTGGGACTTTGGAACACCTGTATTGCATTTACACAAACGAATTTTTTTTTTAATTAGTATAACATATTTAAAGTTATTTAAAATAGCTCATTTTAAAAGAAATAAAGAAATAAAATAATTTTAAAAACCATCCCAATGATTCTACTTTCTCAGTGACTTTTTGGAGAAGGCTGCAATGTGATTGCATTTCCATTTGTCATGGCATAAAAGCAAAGCCATAAATATATTTCCTAGAAATAAATTTTTTAGACTCTTCGAAGTATATCTCTAAAGTGAGTGAATTAAATAATTATTCATGTCTGTGAATTAAATACTACTTCATGTCACCCAGAAATTAATTAAAATTACCCCATTATGATAATAGCTCACTGGACAGGCCAAGACATGTGATGTAACCATGTGTGTTATTTCCCAAATTTCTGAAGATGCTCACCGGATGAGTAAAAGCTTGCGAAAGATATCAAGTGAATCACTATATCGATTAGGTATAATCTCTTCCTCAGGAGCATCTTTATCAAACCAGCTTTTCCATTGCTTCTCATTAGAAGATACCTAAATTTATGACATTAAGGTACATATAAATATATTTCATCCGCAGCAAAATCCCTTTGTAAATGTGCATTTTGATGAGAGTCTGTTATGATATTAGGATAATGTTACAAATAACATTAAAAGTCTATAGCATTTAAGACATATACCATGTGAATTGCTATTAAGATATTTAAAATAGAAATTTCAGTATTAAGATGTTGGCTCTTAAGCTAATCAATTATCCACTGATTTACCTCCTGAACACAAGCAGCTACTTAGACAAAAAGCAGTAATTAGCAGAAAGATTCTATACTAAAAGAGGATCACACAGTGATTAACTCGCTACTTCTGACCACAAAGTACTAAGAGGAACAGAAAAATCTGTCCCAGCACAGACCAGCCAGCCAAAGAATCACAAATGAAAAATAAAAGACTCTAGTATGTTTTTCAATTGTGAAAGAATAAATCTGGCTACAAATATGATCATTATTCAGGCACCTTGCAAAAGCAAGGATCTAATAGGACAAGGACATTGGTGGTCAGGACAGAGTGAAAATTGCTATGCAGTTAAGCCTCTAATGCAGTGACTGAGAAGAGTCAGCTACCACAATGTTCTGAGATCACTGGAAAGAGAACAAGGATTACAATGATACCATCTGTTCTGAAATACAGTTCCATATGCATGTTATAAACCAAGGAGCTCTGCCCAGTTGACTGACTTGATTTCAGATAATAGTTTCAGAACAACCTACACCAATCATGGGTTAGGAGAGGAGTGCAAAATGAACATATAGGGACATCTTCCAACCACATATTTGCTATAATGAAATTCAGAGAGATCAATAAACACCGAATATCCCTTTCTGAACTATAATCCATGTCTGAGAAAAACAACCTTATAAGCAAATAGCTCAGTTCTACATCAACAGTCATCAACCTAAGCACATGCTAGAAGTGTATTCAGAAGAGGCAGAAGAGGTACCTTCTCAAAGTGAGGCCACAGCCAGAGACAGATTACAGAGCTAAAGCGACTTTAGTCGGCTCAGTAAAATCATTAAGCTTTCATTACATATTTCTTTGTACCACCTCTTAAGTACAAGTGGAAGTAGTAGCAGTGTGAAAAGGAACAGGGTCATCTAAATGTTTAAAGAGGGATATGTCTTTGTTAGGTTAAATTAGACATCTGGGATTGAAGGACTTAATTTTTAGAGGACAAAAAAATTGTAACTGGCAAGGAAAAAAGAAAAACACAGGCAATGTCTTGAGAACTGCACATACCATTTTCAAGTTTTCTTTTTTTTACTTTAAATAATTTTCTGTTTGTTTCTAAGTGAATAATGAGCCAGTGGCATTTAATATGATGAACCAAATAGAAAAGCATACCTAATGGATACAGATAAGTAATAAAAAGATGTTATCTCCATATATGCACTTTTAATTGATATCTTAGTTGGCACCCTCCCAGATTTCATTTTTAACCTTGGAATGGAAATGAGTATTTAAAAACAAGCAACAAACAATTAAACTTAAAAAACTTAAAAAACTTAAAACCTGACATCCATAGATTAACTTTCTGAGCCTTTTTGATACCTCTACATTTTAATCCTTTCTCCTTATTTCTGTCTCTCTTTCAATGACTTCCTTTTTTACCAGTTCTTTGCTCCAGTTCTCTTCTTTTTACCTCTATGACTATACTACAAAATACAATAAAACATACAAAAAACCCAGAGCAAATAAATATACCTCCATTCATGCTACCTAGCTGCTCACTTCTATGCTTTCATGCTGTATTCTGTGGCCTTGCTCTTAACCACATCTCTTACGTACTCCAAATGTAAAACATAGGAACAGTTATGATTAGGAAACTGGTTATTAATGTTAGAAAGACAATTAGATATCACCTGATCCAAAATTTCTGCAAACTGTGGGAGTTTGCTCAGTTCCACTAGGTTTAGCCATGTCATGTCAAGAATCCAGTGGAATGGTTTGGGTGGGCAAGCTTGTAGATCCAGTGCTGCACCTCCTGTAAATATAAACATTCTGATGAAATACACATGGCATTCAAGGGGTCAAGACATATTTGGTATTTCTTTCTAAATTATGTTTTCTGGCCCAAGTAATTTTCACTGGGGTGCTAATTACACTCCTGTGTACTCTGCATTTATTTCATAAGATCATAATTTAGTGTGGAAGGGATCTCAGGAGGTCTGTAGTCCAACCTGTTAAAAGCAGGGTCAGCTGAGATAAAATCACATCTGTATCCTGTTTGATCTTAAAAACCTCCAAGGATGGAGACTGTATAACAATGAGTTCTAATGTTTGTTTTTTGTCATAATGAAAAAAAAGCCCTGACCCTTACATCCATCTCTGAATCTCTCTTTTTTTCCCAGTTTATTTCTGTTGTCTCTGATCTTCTTGTGCACCACTTAAGAGCCAACCTCTGTACTCTTAATGGCCTTCTCACAGGTTACGGAAGACTACTATTGAGTTTCCCCTAAGTCTTATGTTTGACAGGCTGAACAAGCCCAGTTCTCTCAGCTCCTCATCTAAGATCATGTGCTCTATATAGCTTGCTGTTAAAAGTTCATACAATAATACTGATTATATTTGAAGTATTGGAAATTCTTAATAATCTTGCTTCCTTTTCATATGTTCACAACAAGAAAAGAAAGAAACTCTGGACTGATGGAATCAGTCAATCCTAGGCAGCCTATCAAGCATAAACAATTTTAAATAGCATATATGTATGGCTATCTGGCCTTATATAATACATGTTTCACATCCACTGATATGCAATTGAGGAGGAAACTCAAAGGAGCACCTCCGGGATAAGACTGCAATCCAATTTTAAGCAGATTAACTCTTAACATTTTTTTATAATTAACTTTTTATCACAATTTTCTTCTTGTTGCAGTTGCCTCTTCCCAATCCTTCACAAATTAATTAGTACCACTTCTGAGGAAAACTAGAGGGTGTTATTCAGTGGTCTCCACAACTAAGATAATTTATTCATGTAGGTCACTCTTATAATGAATATTGACTTTACAGGGAAAGAGTTAATTCTTTGAGATGTTCTCCTGCATGCTTCAAGGATGCAAGAATTTATTTTTTTTTATCAGTGATGATTTTTACAAAACAGAATCTCTATTCTAGCTACCTGAGTATCCTTCAGTAGGAACACAAGAATCACCTTGCTGAATCTGGACATTAGTACGCCAATGAGAACAATTAACATCAAAAGAGAGCAAAAAGTTCCAATGAATGGACAGTAAACAGATCTTAGGGAAGCTTTTGCTTTTGGAATAAATTTTAAACCTTAATTTTTTGAGGCAGACTTATTCAATTAAGAATGAGAATTATGAAAGTGTAAAAAATGTGTTTCTAATTGTAATAGAATCATAGAATCACTGATATTCTTAATATACATCCCTAATTTTTTGATAAATATTTCTAAGTTCTTACAGTTAGTCATTTGTTATGTTAATGAGTTAAATATGCAATGCATCTCCTTTCATTAGTTTTTATTTTGCCATTCATAGGCATATGTGAAAAGTTCCAGCATCCAGAATAATGCATGTAATACTTTCCTATCTAGCTAAACTAAGAAAAAACTGTATCACTTCCTGGACTTTACATGCATCTGTTCTGGCAACTTAGAAGATAGCTTTATTCAACAGTGAAGCAAAGGAGCAAGAAGTTACGTAATTTGTAAAAATAAGTATACACAGATAATACAAAAGTATATAATTATTAAACAAATTGATGGAGAGAAGCAGGACTACAATCTTAATCTCAGGAGAGAACATAACATGGTTAAATGGTGGAGGTAGAACAGAGATGGGCATCCAACTTCACTAGACCACAGCAGGGATAAGGACAGAGGTAGTTCCCACAGAACTATTGGTAGAAACCATGTAGACAAAAAAATCATACTTACCCTTAATGAATGTATGGAACTCTTGGGTTTTCACATATTCTCTCTCAAGATCAATTTTTAATGTCATTAAAAGGGTAAAGAGGAATTTGTGATTTTTGTACAAGCCTCTAACAGAATATGAGTGAATTTCAAAGGTAAGATACTCAATAATATTTGAGACTCTTTTCTGAGGTACAGGAGACTTCCCAGATCTGAACAACGGAAATGAACCAAAAACAAAGCATGTTAATAACAGCAAATACATTGGAAAGACAAATATCTGAACTGTAGAAAACTCTGTGCCTTCCTACTTGGCCATGGATTGATCAAATATCTTCAAGAACTGAGCCAGTGAAGTTTGATACATATTATTGACCATGCTCATTGCTGTAATGAGAAAATAAAGAATGCTTCCGCGTGTAGCAGCAGGTCGATATTCCTCCTGAGCAGTGTTAATTTTCACTTCAGTTTCTGCTGCCACAGCCAACTTTTCAGCTACTTCAGCAGCTGTTAGCTTAGTTGTTTGCAGAACACCAATCAACGATTCATCATCTACTAGTGAACCTAAAAAGTAAAATATTTGATGTTTAAGGCATTCTAATAACAACATTTTTACTTCATATATGTAAAAATCAAAAGGCTAAATTACAGGAATTATTTATAATAGATTTACTGAATTTGTAAGATTTACTGAATTGCAGAAAGCTTTTAAAATGGAGACCAAACAGGATATGTAATGCTAAAACTATTTTTATATTCAACATGCTAAACAAATGCCTTCTGCCTATGTCAATATGAATGTATCTATACCACCAGCTTTGCAACATGTATTGGAGAAGATAGCTTTCTTATGCACATAACATACACAGTATGTGTATGTGTTATCATATGTTATGAGTATGTTATCATACACAGTACTTCAATTATTTTAAAGTCTATTGATTGATACACACAAAGTCAAAATGACTTAGGGTCCTAAGGGCAATGGTCACACAACAGTATTCATGCATCTCAGGTACTTAATGATTGATTTGCTAGAAGGCGCCACCTTCTGTTTCCACCAAAGAGATAGCAATTGATCATGTGCAGGTTCTTAATTCACTACAAAAGATTTTCAATACCATTTTAACTAGCCCATTTTACCTTGCATTTTCAATGGGTTAAGGATTTGCTCATGATCAGATACTTTTATCTCATTTGAGGGGCAGAAAGCTCTCAAGAAATTGATTTCTTTCACAAAACTTGTTTAGGTGTTAAAAATACTTAGTGTTTACAGTTGTATATAGTGGAATTCTATAGTTCCGAATCCTTCACACTCCAGTAAATAAGCATACTTCTGATTTCTACCACTGGATGTTCTCTTATTGTATCTTAGATGCATAAATAAAATTCTGCATGGAAAGGTTCTTATGTGAATCAGTTTAACCTGTCTAATCTCTTAATACTTTGATACAGAACCTTTGGTTGCACTTAGTTTGTACAGAAGATTGTCTTCCAGTTCTTTCATCTTCCTCTTATTTGAAGTTACATCTTCCATGAGTGCAATTCGTTCTGCCTCTAGCTCCTATTATTAAAAAACAAGAAAATGCCATGACATTTTATGGTCTGTATCTATGAGTCATACTTAAAATTCAATTTTTCAGGTTTATGAAATTTGATACAGATAAAGAGTTGGATGCAGACATGAAATACGCATTTTACTTTTTAATTTTTCAGGTATCTAAGACGTATTTTTAGAACTTTTTTTTTTTAAGCAGTCTTTATTCAGCATCTTATGAAGTATCTTATCAGTGCCAAATACTTGTACTTAAGTGTTCATGCTATGCTGACAGTCATATGCAGAAGATCCTTGAGATGTATTTTTGTTATTTGGAAATTTCTATACTGACTCTGAATAAAGCTTTAGAAAATAGTTGATGTCTTTTTTCCATTTGAGCATTTCTTTTTCTCTACATACTAAAACCAGTTAAGTAACTAAAAAAAAAAAAAATCACCATGGTTTGTGTGTACCATTAGGTTACCTGTTTTTCAGTAAGGACTACTCTTCTTAGCAACTGATTCTCAAGTCCTTTCACTGTAACGGTAAAATCAATAATCGATGTTTTTGCATTAATTTCAGGTGTGAAAGCAGGATTGGGTAGCTTTGTAGTAATGTACAGTCTAAATGAATTCATAATATCTACTTCCTTATCACCAACTTTCACCTGTGGATTAAGTTAGAATAGTATTAAGAAGAGGGAAATGAGGTTTATTTGACTCAATAATATTGATCAGGAAAAAAAATTATGTTATTTGAAATGCCAAAGAGAGGAGATGCATTTCACAATTCAAATTTGTCCTGAAAATAACAATCAATGACCTAAGGTAAAGTTAGGGTACATTACAAAAGTAGCATTCCCCTCCAGATAAACACAGGGATAATCTCCACTGTGAGTTCTAGTTCATGTCTTCAGAACTATTTGGTTTAGGTTTTGTGCTTCTAATCACACCTCAAAGGAAGATGGCAAAAACTACATATGTTTGGAGAAATCATTGTTAAAGTCTGTTCACGAAAAAAAGAAAATTCTATCCAACAATGGAACATAAATTATTAGAAATTATTTTATATTTATTAAGACTAAGTAGATCTTACAGATTTTTTCTAAAGGAACTATGAATTTATTCAGAGTTCTCCACAATTTTTTTTATAGAAGTTAAAATATTCTAAATCAGCAGTCTAACTTGAAAGCTGCTTGTGCATAAGGAAATCTGATCACTGTGTGTGTCTCCAAGGCCGTTTCAAATACCAGGCTTAAGAATAGGACCAAACAATTCGCTTGTTTGCTTTGACATTCAAAATAAAACTACCCTACAAAAATAGTAATTATTTTATTTTCAGTATCATCAACAATCTAGTCTCCGATGTCTCTCATATCCCAGCCAGTTAATTAAGGTTAATTAAGATTCTGCAGTTGCTACAATCAGCGCTCCACACTAGGAAAAGAGAAGTACTTTCAATTCTACTAATTCTTTTAAACGGTGTAAAATGAAATTGCTCAAGAATCAATAGAAAGTATTGTAAGCATTTAACATGATAAACATAACTCATTTCAGTTTGGAATCTTTAGTCGCAACTTCAGTAGTTAAATTCAATTTTAGACTCATGAGCTTATTACTCAGCTGGGGTCCTGTCTCCTGAATTTAGTTACTTCAGTTTGATTCTTCAGATTACCCTGCTGAATATAAAATTCACCTGATTCATCAGAAGTTTGGGTAAAAGGATGAATTATCATTCCTAACAAAGCAAACTACTTATCCCAAGTCTTTTTTTTTTTTTTTAATTACTAACCTTAAAAGAAGTTCCAGATTTCATGAAATTCTTTTCTAATACATTATCAAGGACTGGATCCAACTCTTCACCTATATTTTCAATCACAAGTGCTCGTCCCAGTGAAAGACTATCTTCTAGGTGTGTACGGAAATACTTGTCTTTCAAAGTTGTTACCTCAAAAGTAAATTATAAATTGGTGTAAGGACAAAAATATTTCTTTTAAGTCTTACATGAAAACTACAGATATAACAATTAAAACGTTTTTTCATTGTTTTTGATGGTTGCATTTCAAATGAAGTAATAAACATTGACCATGCAGCAATTTATGCAGAAATACTTCTTGCGTATACAATGAAAAGTACCATAAAAAGGAGAATTAAAACAGTGGCTGTAGTAGAATCTAAGAAACTTAATTATGAGAGTAATAATGTACCAACTATTGGTATTTATTGGGAATTGAAAGTGTTACATATTTTTGAAAACAGACATCCAACTTTCAGTTTTCTGATCTATGTCCTGAGGACTAAGTTTTCTAATCTTAGCTTTTAAGTTCTGAGAAATTCTTTCTGAAAACCTGAACTCAGTGTAACAAATTAATTGCTGTTACAATATTATGAACCCAGAGGTTAGAAATATCATTCAAATGAATTCATAATGTATAAAATCATAAAAAAGTGTAAATAAATAAAACACTAACTAGTTTTGTTTTGCTTCCTAGATTTTGACTTTCAGAAAGTTCCTATATTATTTTCAAGATTCTCTCTGCAGGTATGGAATAGGGCCATTCTACTGGAAAACAGCTTTGCAGAGCAGGATCTTGGAGTCCCGGTGGACAAGATGAATATGGGCTAGGAATGTGCTTTTGCAGCAAATGCCTACGGCATTCTGGGCTGCATCAGGAGAAACGTTACCAGGATGTTGAGGAGGGCAATTCTTCCCCTCTGCTCAGTACCGGATACACATATTTTGAGTCCTCTACCTATTTCTGGACTCCCCAGTGTAAGAAAGGCACTGAGGTGACTCCAGCAAAGAACCACCAAGATTATTAAGGGATTGGAGTACTTGACAAAAATGAGACCTGACAAAAATGAGACTTGACAAAATGAGACCTGGGATTATTTAGCATCAAGAAGGTTTACAAGGGTATTTACCTTTGTACATAAATATCTGGTGGGTGAGAATGAAGAACAGGGAGGCAAACCCCTCCTGGTGATAGATGCAATGGGCACAATTTGAAATACAGATAATTCAATTTAAACATAAGAAAAAAATCCCACAACTTTATTGTGATGGTGGTTGAACACTGCTAGTGGTGGCTGCCCAGAGAGGTGGTGAAGTGTCCATCCCTGGAAGTATTCAAAACCCAAATGGACACAGTCCTGGGCAACCTTAGTATATTATATATATAGTATATCCTGCTCTGAGCAGGAATGCTGCACTAGCTCTTCAGACATCCTTTTCAACCACAACTTTTCTGTGGTTCTGACAGTTTGTTTTATTAATAGAATGATAAGCAAGAACTTCACATTCACTTTACTCCAATCTTCAAAATCTAAAAATGCTAAAATGCTGAGATTTTATTGAGATTCTAGAGGACATATGCGACTTCAACAGGGTATTAAGATGTAGGTTCTTTTTCCCATGCTAATTAATTTGTGAAAAATTCTTTTGTGATGCAAATTAGAGGTGTCATGTGAATATCTTTGCATTATATTTCATGAGTAGATATTTAACCTCATTGGTTTAAGCTACAAAAGAGCTATTAAAATTGCAGTAAAATCAGGATACACAAATTTGTCTTAGATCTCATTTGAACTGGTTGTCTTCAATTTACTTTTGTAGCAATAACTTCATGTATGAATTCCATCTGGAGTTCTAACTTCTGGACTGCTCAGTTTAAGTACTTTGCCTACATTTTCAAAGCTATCCTGCCTTTCTCTGTAATCTTACTAATAGTTGCCCAGTTGCCCAGTCCATTCTCAAAAAATAATTTCGTATTATACTCTTATGCTATACTTTTCACGACTGTTCTTTGTGTATAGAGAACATGCCAATTTTGAACATAAGGCTACCTCCTTCTCTTTCATACTCCTTGGTAGTTTTCATACCAGTATTCCAATATTTACAATTATATAATCCTTTCCTAGTCCTTCAATGGGATTCAAAGACTCTTGTCAAGTTCCCTGCTTGCATCCGCATTGTCATTGGTCTCCATACAAGTTAAAGTTCTCAGATATGTATGTCTGATAGCTACACTGACTCAAAAGCAGG
Organism: Melopsittacus undulatus; assembly: GCF_012275295.1. Taxonomy (NCBI): domain Eukaryota; kingdom Metazoa; phylum Chordata; class Aves; order Psittaciformes; family Psittaculidae; genus Melopsittacus; species Melopsittacus undulatus. The sequence goes on along the minus strand of NC_047529.1, from coordinate 100,309,687 downwards.
CGCAACCTAAAGCAACGACGTTTGAAGGAATATAAACTAGCACATTATTCCTTTAAAACACTGCTCACCAGTAAATCATTATCCTTTTCTTTCTTTTTAATCCATGTTTTTCCTTGAGATTGTGGGTCTATCAAAAGTGGGTATCTAGCTGATTTAGTGACAATGATACCATTCTGAATTGAGAAATCATCTCCAGGCAGCCCTTGAATATTCCACTCACTAATCTGGAGAATACAAAATGAAACAACAACAAAAAAAGAGAGTAATTTGGAATAAAATCTCACTGCATTATCCTTCAGTTACAATTGTTCTAAGAAATAACAGGAACATCAAACCCAAAGGGATGCATACCTGAACTTCCTGAAAAATGATTAATGCAGATGGAAAAATATTTCCAGGATTTTATTTTTCTGATGTATTTAATGGTAAAAAAAAAAATATTTTAAAAGTGTAAGAAAGCCAAAAGGCACTTGGACAGCCAAATTAAAAATTTTGATCAATTAAGAGAAAACCAGGCTAAAACGGCTTTTGGGGCTTAATATTTACTGAATGACACTGGCATCATTCTCTGGTTGATTTCTCCTTCATTCATGTTGAATGGAAAGACTTTATGCATTTTTTTTAAATGTATTTTTTATATTAAATTTATTTTTGAAACCAGACTCAGATAATATTGACAACCTAAAAAAGGCTAGTAACCGAACTGTTTTAGTAGATATCTATGAGTACTTGAAAGTGTATTAACATACCAGCATTTGTCTAATTGTATGTCTCTTGTTTATAATATGTAATCTTTAGTGGAAATTGCCAGGAACATTAGGAAACCACAGAACCACACTGTACAGCAATACTGGGGATTATAGATCCTTTCTAAGCAAGCATAATGCTGGCTAATAGTCACAGAATATATTAATTGACATTGAAATTAAACCCATCTATCACCAAGAACTTACTGTTGGTGGATCTACCAGCATAGAAATCAGGTTCAAATTTTCAGTAAAGGGGATTTTATGGGCTCTCATCTCAGTTTCCCATAAATCTTTAAGCAAAAAATCCCTGAAGTTTTGATTAAAAGGTCCACAGTATGAAAGAAAACCTGTGCAGAGCAGTACATCTCCCACAAGTCTAGAAAAGGAATAAAATAAAAATTAAAAGGTGATATAGAATTTCAATTTCTATAGATTTAGACAACCAGCTTCTGAAACACCAGAAGATTTCTGTTCTGAGGACAATTCAAGGAGGGAACTGTTGCTCTTTGAGACAAACAAATAGCTTCTTTATGCTTCAAAAAAAAAGTTGTTTTTTTTTTTTTTTTCGGCAGAACTTAAGAGTAGTATAATATGAAAACATTATATTCAACCCTACAACATAATAAAGCCCAGATGACTATTTATTCTTTTATAACTGAAGGAAGAAATTGGTTTATTTCTTAAAAATATGTCTGCAATACAATATTTATCTAAAGTTACAACCTTCATTCTCTTGGAATGAGCAGACCTCAATAGACATGTAAAATTTCCCTGTATGAAATTTATGGAAACAGAAGCATTCCATACAAGCCCAGTCTAAACTTTCAGGCTCTTTACCTCTAACAACCATTTTGACAGCTTTCCTATTTTCTAGACAACTAGAACCTCTAGCTCTAACATTGCTCAACATATTGTCATTTGGATAGCAACACAATGGAGACTTTCAAGTTTCCAAGTTTATTAGAATAAGACCTACTGTTCCACATGTTTCAAAGAACAGACTATAGGATAAAAGTTACTATCTGATCTCTAGGGCTCCTTTTACTTAAACATGTCATAACTAAAATCAAACTATCCAGTATTAAGCTAGGAGTTCTTTCTTTTTCCTTCTCAGAGTTAGCCTTAGATCATCTCTACCTCCTGCCTACATGAATTTTTCACTTTGCCAGGTAACACTGGAACAAGATGCAGCATTAAGAGGGACAGGAAAAGCTGTAATAGAGGCATATCACTACACTGGAAATAATCCCTTTGGAAATAAATCCCCAAAGCAGAAGTATTAGTCTGTATTATTAGTATTAAATACAAGCAAGCAACACTCAGGTATTCACTTACGTGAGGGAAATCCACATTTCAGGATACTTCATTTAATTGTCTAACTATATAAATATCTCCAGCAGGAAAAAAATACAACTTCTAAAGCTACTAAATTGCTTACTAGCTATTCAGAATTTGCAAATAATTAGTGTCGTTTTAATAGGGATTTTAGTTTGTTGTGAGGTTTTTCATTGTTTTGGGTTTGTTGGTTGTTTGTTTTTTTCTCTGATGAATTTCATACCTGTTAATCTGAGATTTAAATTCTTTACTTTGCTGAGTCCACCTGACTTTCTCTCCACTTAGTCCATCTATAAGCGTAGAGGCTGCTTGCATCTTTCTTCTACATGTTTCTGCATCATTCAGTAAGTCCTAAGATTGGGAAAATGTCTTACATAATTTAATAATAGAATGCAAAAAACTGAAGAGTTATTTTATATATATTTTCATTCTATTGTGTTTATTGTGACTATTCTATTCATTTGAAAATCACTCTTGAGAAGTCTAAGTGCACCTATTGTCTAACATGTTCCTATTCACAAAAAAGAAATATAAGGGAATATAGATTTAAAAATCTTCTCTTTATACCTAAACCTCATCCACGTCATTCAAGTTAGCAGGTCCTAAATGTGTGTTTGTATCAATTCATGATTACATAACATCATTGTATGGAAACATTTTTCATAACAATAAAAGACTGATCTCACCATTTTCTCCTTCATTGCTGCATCAAACTTTGCTTGCACTTTATCCAATTCAGCTTGTTTTTCATTTAAAACTGCCTGAGCCTCTGCTAACTCTGCATTAGCTACTTTCAGGCGGTCTTCCTGTTCTGCCAAGTTAGCCTGCAAAGAGAAGAAATATTAGAACAATAATCATAGAAGATCTTAATATTATTTGATGAATTATTTTAAGGCTGGTTATCTGGTAATCATGAGACAATATATAAAATAACTTTCATATTAATATTTACATAAATATTAAAAATATTTAATCTGAATACTGTCACATACTGTAAATATTACTTCTTAATTAAAGAACAATGTAGTACTCAAGGTTCCTTGAGTATATATAGTTATATATATTGTCAAATTTATTATTTAAAAAAAAAAAGTCCATTTGGAGAAACTGGTTAAGGAAGTCAGGTTTCTGATCTGTATGTACATTCAATTAGCCTAGAGGAAAAATCATTCTATATTCTTGCTTGATTATATGCTTTATTATTTCTTTTTAATTTGCACATTCTGTAGCAACCAACAATCACAACACCATGGTACTGGTCCTTTACTAGCCAACAGTATAGTTTTTACCCACTACAAAATCATAGTTCTAAACTAGTGAATCTTCCCTACACTGATATTTATGCTGAACACAGGAAACTAATTTTTTTTTTTAATAATCCACTTGCATTACTGTTACTTTCTTAAGCAGCAGTTCTACCAGTGACAAAAAAATGTGGAGGAGATTTGGAAGCACCATTCAGACACTTTCCCCTTTGACTTTTTTTTTTTTTTGTAAACTGTGCTACGTGTAGGGATTAAATACTTGGCTTAGAATCCAAAAAGCAACAATCAATGCCTTTGAGATTCTATATTATTTTTACATCTAATTTTTTTATTTAAATATTCACAAACATCAAAAAAGACCACCCACACTAAGTTAAATATGAATTTTAAAAACGTTTTACTCAGTTTGGTTCACACTATAGCAACATGATTTATTTATTGAAGTAAACCTTCAATTTCTCCGTAATGCCAGTATTTGGGCAAGATATTAATCCTTCCACAAAGTTATGTGAAAACAAAGAAGGTAAAATAGCTGCAAACCTGTGTTTGCGAGACTGTTTAGAGAGGGAATAAAGATCCTGGTATAACTTTTTGAAAACAATTATAAGGTAGTTACAATAAATGCAAAGATTGAAAACACCATCCACTGCATACAATAAACCAGAGAAAATATAATTTATTTAGACTAATTTTGTTTTTAGTGTTCTGTCTATAATCAAGACAAGGATTTGGGGGTTTTCTGCTTTTATCATTCTTAGCAACTAAAGTCTACAGGCAATTATTTCTGAATAAAGTTATCTAAATATATTTTTAAGATCCTACTACTAAAGTAAATGGAATTGCATTACATAAAAAGAAAACACAAAGCAAGCGATAATGTATTACCTTAAGAGGTAAGACTTCTTTGTTAACAGCATAAAATCTTGCCATGGCTTGTGTCCAAGAGAGAAGCCCTGCCACATTACCACACACCTTTGTACCATGCTCTAGTGTATAGTCTTCCATGTTAAAGTAAGGCTGGACTAATTCTATTGTCTCTTCATTCATTGAATCCTTAGTAAACTGCTGCAGACTCTGCAAGAATGGACCACTCATAAACTGCAAAAAACAATACAGGATGTTTATAAGCTATTTGCACATTTTACATTCAAAAGCTTGTTCACAAATGACTATGTTAAAAAATGTTCCTAAAATTCTTCTGAAGAGGAAATTCGTACAGTTAATATTATAAGTATGCTATTCAGTAGTAACTCCTACATGCCTGGAGTTTAAGCAGTTACACTCCAATAACTACGCTTGAAAGTTATTGATGTACTTTTCATCTTCCACATTCCCATGTTGGCATGTAAAAAGCATTTGAGAAGCAGCATTTATTAAAAGAAATTAACTAAGATAAAGCCTCAGAGATACATTTGTAACTTACCTGAAGATTGCCAAGAAAAAGGCTTATGCATATATGAAATGTGACCTAAATTCTTCTGGAAAGGAAAATTATTGTGTTTAAATTTTTTTTCTAAGAAATGTTTTACACATTAAAGGGAACTCTTGGAGTAACTGCTTATCCCATTTTCATAATGTTAGTGGAAAAAGGAGTCCAGCGCAGAGCCCCAAAGATGATTAAGGGAGTGGAACATCTCCCTTATGAGGAGGGGCTGAGGGAGCTGGGTCTCTTTAGCTTGGAGGAGACTGAGGGGTGACCTCATCAGTGTTTACAAATATGTAAAGTGTGGGTGTCAAGATGATGGAGCTAGGCTTTTTTCAGTGATATCCAGTGATAGGACAAGGGGCAATGGGTGTAAACTGGAGCATAGGAGGTTCCACGTGAACATCAGGAAGAACTTCTTTACTGTAAGAGTGACAGAGCACTGGAATAGGTTGCCCAGGGGGGTTGTGGAGTCTCCTACGTTGGAGATATTCAAGGCCTGCCTGGACAAGTTCCTGTGTGATGTACTCTAGGTTACCCTGCTCTTGCAGGGGGGTTGTACTAGATGAATTTTGAGGTCCCTTCCAACCCTTGGGATTCTGGGATTCTGTGAAAATAAAGTTTTGATAATTTCTTAATTTCTGAAGAAGCTTAAGTAAAAAGCAATAGCTCTGTTCATATTCAAAAATACCTTACGTTTTGTTATTTGCTTAACAAAAATATTAAGGTAATCCTATTGGCAAATTAATACACTAATAGAGGTAGAACAGAATTTAATGAATGGCAGGAGAAGGTAGGAAAATTAGAGTACTCTGAGAGAAGATCAAAGTCCAGAAGGAAAAGATGGCTTGCCAATAAATAAATTTCAGCCAGAGATACTGAAATGCAGAATGGTAAAAGCTACTATGTCTCAGTCAGTCAATCTTTCAATCAAGGAGTCTGGGAGGATCAGGAAAGGCTGTTTAGATGTGGACCTGCAAGTTCCCAAAGACGAAAAGGTCTTTTCCAGAATGCCTTTATCTCATGTATGGTTAGCAAGAATTGGTATTATTTATTTATTTGCCACCAGGTCATATACCAGGACCAAGGACAAAGAAAATCTAAGGCCCCTACTGCAAAAGTCTCTAACCAATTCACCTATTACTTACTATGAAATAAACTCTATACTTATATACTATGCTTATCTTAAAACCCTATGTTTGCCTTTTGCAAAATTCCATCCTGTTTTAAGTAAACATCATAAATACTCTGATATTCAAGTTGCTATTTCTGATGTTTGAGAAACACTGAAAACTCTACTTACTTTTAACGATTCTCCCCATGACGGCTTGCAGCAAGACTTTTCTGCATCCATGGTAACTGGATCTACTGGTTTTTGGAATAGCAGCAGACAACAGTCCATGACCCTCATAATTAGGTGAGGAGGCTTTGCAAGTTTTCTAACAGTAGCAATATCCGCTGGTTTGATGGTCTAGTTGAAGAAAAATGTAACAGAATCCTGCATCAGTACCATTATTCTATTTTCCCATTTAATATCCTGATTTTAATGTTCGTTTGTCATACTTTTCTCTGGGGTAAGTTTGTACTAAGTACATACAAAAAAGTGACTCATGGGCCTTTAATAAAGGTCATCGTTTCATAAAATATAATAATTTAATTAATATCTATTAAATAAGAATATTTTCCCAGTTTTAAAGACATCACTCAAAAGTCAACTTTAAATACATAGAACAGTAGCATTAACTCAATGAAGAGAATTATATCATAAAATTGCATAGGAATTAATTAAAAGCAGTTTTCTTGGTAAAATACTATTCTGGATTTTTAAGACTTCAGTGTCATTATTTATTCTAAGATGGTTCTGGCTGTTTTTGTTGGATTTTAATTTATTATAGGAATGAGGTACTACTACTTCATTTTCTAGCAGCATCACTGACACTTTGCTTAGCTTAATAACCAATACAAAAATTATAAATTATTGCAAGTTCAAAACTAACATATTAATTTGTGCCTACAAAACACATGCATGCCACTAATTGTCTAGAAGGAGTGGTTATACCACAGAATAATGTATGAGCCCATATATTTTATAAGTGAATATTGTGACTATTTTCAGAAGTTTCATTTATGTTATCTAAATGTCAGTGTAAGAGCAAACAATGCTTCTTTTCTGGTCTTCTCCACTCAATATTTATTGTTGCATAAATTCTGGTAAATGAATATAAAGTATTAAAAATATAATACATCACTGATTTCTGATTCCAGATTTTTTTTCCTTTACTTTTTAATTGCTCAGAGCAGAAGAATGAAATTATGTAGAATACAGCAATGCCTCCAAATTTCTTAACTATGATTCTGATTGCCCTGAATCCCTTTTGTTTCCTCTTTCTTTTCAAATTAAACATTTTTTTGCTGAAGGAAGAGATATCTTCTTAGTCATCTTAAAAGAAAGATATTGCTAATTAAATATGAAAATAAGCCATTCTTTAGTACAAGAAGTATTCTCTTGAATTAAAAAGAAAAGATATTTTAAAGGCATGTGGAACTTTAGGAAAGATTTACACCTTTATAATGATCAAGTATTAGAGTGGAAGCAGAATAACTATTATAAAATAATCTCCATGTGTTTAAGGCAAAACATGAGCTCCATAAATATTCAAAGCCGCTAATTGTGAAGAGATGGTGACAACTGCATGATGGTGGCTCTAGCCTTTCTTTCACAGGGGACTGAAATAGTACTAAACTAATCAAAATGTAAAAACTCTACTCACATTCAGTGCAGCTTCTGCTTCTTCTAATGCTGGTTTAGCAGCCTCCAGTATAGTCTCCGCTTTCACTTTTTCTACATCAATTTCATCTACAATTTTTTGTGCTTTATCTTTCACACCTTGGACTTCATTTTTTACTTTAGATGCAGCTCCAGCACTTACCGTGACTTCTGCTAGCACCTGGAATTGATAATAAACCATTAAATATATAAAGCAAAATGGTGGAACAAATGTTTATCAGACACAACAGGTATGTAGAGGCTGTTATACAGGAAAAATATTCTTTGATTCTATGAAAATATACAGCTTAACCAAACTATACATGGCATTATATAAACATATTCACAGAATGTCATGGTTTGAGCATGTTTTGAGGGTGTTTTTGTTCAAGGTTTTTTCCAGCCAGGGGGAGGCCGGGAGGAAAGAGAGACAGGACACCTGACCCAGGCTAGGCAATGAGGTATTCCATACCATAGCACGTGATGCCCAGGAGGCATACTGGGAAAGAGAAGGCTGGAGGGGTAGAGGCTAGAGCTCTGGAGAAAAATGGAGGAGGGAGCACATGGTGCTCGGCCGGGCTGGGTGGAGTGAGTTATGGGTCGGTGGCTGGTGGGGTGTTGTATTCTTTTCACTTGCTGTTTGCTGTATCATTATTATTTGTAGTAGTAAATGGCAGTAGGGGTTTTGTGTTATGCCTTAGCAATTAAACCGTTCTTATCTCAATCCGTGGGGGCTACATTCTTTGGATTCGCCTTCCTAACTCTCCGGGAGTTGGGGGACTTGATTTAAACCACGACACAGAATAAAGTTATGCATTTATATCTGGTTCTTCAGTGTATATATTTTCAAATCTCTTGTGAATGTGTAACATACCGTTATCTTTTTGACCAGTATCAGCTATAGGATCAAGGCACTTTGTACACATTTACAAGAACATAAATAATGCTCTCAAATACCCATGAAGAAAACAACCACAGATAAAATCCCCAAATCTTTTTTTTTTCTTTCTGAAATTCAATTCTGATTTCTATAAAGTGCAGTACTAAAGGAAAGAAAGAAATATGTAAAATATGAACAATACTACATGTAGTTTAAATAAATATCTGTTCTCTTATTATTTGTCCATGTCTTTTACTTTTGATGACTCATAAGTAGTGCCCTATTCAAGAAGTTGACAACTAAGAGGCTATGTGAACGGTTGCCAAAGAGCTATTTCAAAATGCAAAGAAAACATAAATTTTAAACAAAGTGAACTCTACCAGTATATCTGTTATACTCTAGACATGTCAGAAGTTTAATTTTATTCCTTTCTGTCATAGTTTTATCTCTCCTCAGATTAAAGGCTTTGAAGAAGGCAGGCAGTACCATAGCCATCGCTGGCCCAAAGTTTGCTCTCCAGTGCATATTAAATATGCACCATCATAGCATTACGGCATCTTTCAGAAAACAGAATGCCTATATTAATACATTCCCTAACATATCTTTCCAGTAAGTCATTTTGGAAACTAGATTTCTACCAGACAAACAAATTCGTGAACACACAGACATATTGTTAATGTAAAAGACAAGATATGGAACTGAACTTCATCTAAAGTGATGAACTTAGAGCAATTTTAAAATGATAAAGTCCCATTATCATGTTAACTTTCTGTCTGCAAATAAGTGCATCTATACCCTAAAATTTAATAAATTTCAACAAAAAAAAAAACATGAAACAAAAAATGCAACCTGATTCTTATAGGTGTGGGTAAGAAACGGGAGGAGAACAAGGAAGGCACTGAACCTCTGAGGTAGTCTTAAAGTGCCTCACTTTCAGAAGGAAAAGCTGAATTAACATGCTAAAGAGAAAGGGCTGAAACCTCATTTTAGATGACTAGGCACATTTTTTGGCTTGTACAAATTATGAGAAAATTCTGCAATAGCACTTTACCACATTTAATATCTTGGTGCTAACCTCTGCCTTTTGCTTTTTAACACTTAAATACTTACCTCATCTGCCTTAACAGATGCCACAGCTAGTTCCTTCTCCTTAAGTGCCAGCTCCTTAGAGAGTTTAGCAACAGATTCACTGGCCTCCATCAACTTAGACAGACCTATTAAATAAAAGATAAAATTCAGAAAAATTAAAACTGTTTCTTCCTGGTTATATAATACAGTCTAGCTCTATAGCCCAAATGCCTTGTACTTTGAGTTCCTATTTAAATTTGTGTAAAGGAGAGAAAGTGGGTGTAAGCAGTCACAGTATCATGTTTGTTCCTACTATGCACTTTTCATAGATACAAATAATTTCACAATGTGCAAAATTATTCTAAACAAGCTTGATTCGTTAAAAGAAAATTCCATACTTTCTAGGTTTAGTTTAGGTTTAGTTTAGTTATAGGTGTAAACAGTAGCTAAAGTTTATAGCTGGAATATTACCCAGAATAAAATATATTCTTACATAAATGCCCCATCCATGCAATATTCAAGGCCAGGTTCAATAGAGTCATGGATAACATGGTCTAGTGTGAGGTGACCCTGCCCGTGGCAGGCAGGTTGTAACTATACGGTCTCGAGGTCCTTTCCAACCCTAACTATTCTATGATTCTATGATTATATAGACTTAATTTTTAAAAAAGAAAGAATAGTAAAAAAGAAAGTTTAAAAGGTAAAAAAAAGCTTAAAAGGTAGAAGTAAAAAAGTAAAAACAAAAGTAAAAATGGTAAGAAAAAAGGAAAAATTAAAAAAGGGGGTATGTCAAGGATATGTTGTGTCATGAAGTCACAGGATTCTCTATTCTGTTAAATTGATATACAAGACCTTTTCCCATAAAGACGAAGTTTCCTAAGCTGTTAAGATGCCTTTGTAGATTTACAAAAGCATGTCTACATGCAAACGGACAAAAACTTCAAACATACTCTGAAATATTAAAAACATTAAGAACTAATATAATGCCAAAAATTAGGTAATTTGAAAAAGATATCCAAATTTAGAAGGACATTTCAATTATATTTTTACATATTTCAGATTCCTAGCTAGAAAATAATTACAAGTAACAACCACTTATTATACAGCAGAAATCAGAAATAAATCAATTGTGAAGCATTCAGATTTTCAGCAAGAATTTCCATAGACAAATCCAGAAATAAATTAGTAACTGTGTTTAGAGCTACCTCTCTTTATTCTAGTAAATCAAAGCTCTCTCTGGTCATTTCAAGGCCATGTCCAAACAGAGTCTTGTCTGACATGGTCTAGTGTGAGGTGTCTCTGCCCATGGCAGTGGGGTTAGTGATCTTATGGTCCATTCTAACCCTAATCATTCTGGTTCTATGATTTTCTGGTGCTACTTTCTGTTATGAGTGCTAATTGAAAACATGAAAGTTTAAAATTAAAAACACTGAGATGAACAATTAAGCTGGCAGCTTCAAGTCATTTTTGTAAGAGAATCATTATGAATTTGTGTTAGCTGAAGTGCTTGGAAAGGGTCCTTATATGCTACCAGTTTTGGGCTGTGATCTAGCAGATCTGATTTTAAGCAATCATGGATAAAAAGTCTAATATTAAAAATAAAGATCATTTGAGAACACACATGGAAATACACGTTCATCCCAATATTGCTTACCAATTTGCATACGTTCTGCTTGTTCATTAATACTCCCCAACTTTTCAGCATAAATTTCTTTGTAGCCATTGATGAAAGAGAGATAGGATTTAGGTGTTACATAGGTTCTTCTTCGAAACCTAAAACATAATATATTGGCAACATCAATTTAGTCCATATTTTTGATATGTACAGCCATTTCATTAGTTCCCATGAAACAGGAGATCATATAAATCAAGTCTTTAATTCAGTCAAAATCAAATGTCTTCGTAATGCAAATCCTTATTTCCAATTACATGGTTTTTATGCACATTATTGAACAGTAGGAATGAAAATTATGACTTTCCAACCTAATAGTAATTACTTTTCATGACCTTTGTGCATCTTGATATAGCAGACCCATTAGTCTTTCAATGCACTTATTGCTTCATATAACGGAACGAGTTCAAGAAACACTATGTGTAGCAACACTTTTGGGATTAATTAAGTTTGTATAAAATATTACCTTTGGAAATAATCCTCACAGCTTTCTGAAACTACATCATGAAATAGACCCATGGTTTCCACAACTTCTGTTTTAACTGATGCAGAGCAAACCATACTAAATTCTGAAAGAAAGTAACTGGATACAGCTACAAGAGCTTCCCTGGGCCATCGGCTGAACCAATCCATTGTGCACCCTGATATGAGACCAGGAAATTTCAAAGAACGTGTACGGAACTTCTCACCAACCTAAAGAGAGCAACACTGTCAATTTACAATATGATAATTAGGTTGATCAAAAAGTTTAATTCATATGAACAACTAAATAGTCAATTTTTTTCTTGCTAATTTTCTTCTTGGAACATCCTGCACTATTTTTTTATGTGTTTTGTTAAATTTCCAATATTCAGTATTTTATGAAATTTGAAGAAACAGGTTAATGAAAAATATAAATGTTTCTTAAGACTTTAAAAATTCAATTATTTTAATTTTCATTAAATTCTTGTTTGAAGTTAATTTTTGTGTGTCTTTAAATCTCCTTAAAAACATAAAGCATGAATAATCCTGTCACATCTTATAGGATAGTTTACTAATGGATATAAGACAGATATGAAGAAAAACACTTACTGGAGAAAAGCAGAGGATAACATGCAAGTTCTTCTTTACCCGACTTAAAAAATATTCATAAAGATTATCATAGGTAGGAGGACACCGAGGCATCTCTTTTTTCATCTCAGCTATTAATCCTTGGGTGATTTCATCCATTTCATCCCGAGGAATTAAATTTGAAATCTTTTTATAAAATTAAGATGGATAAGAAAATAAATAGCTTACAAATATTTGCCTGTTTACAGCTGTACCTCTCTCTGCATATACGCTGTTCAGACAGATTAAAGAACCCAACTTTAGTTAAGATGTAGATTTAGCACCATTAAAACTAGCAAGTTTAACCCAGGAAGAGCCCAGATCTTGACTGGCCAGTGAATCTTCATTTAATAAAAGCTACCAAAGTACCAATTACAGCTTCTTATCTTTTCCTGGCTTACATTGAAGCAGAGATAAAAGAACTCCATACCAAGAGCACTCCTTCTTTCAAAGCTGAGATATTTTACAGTTATCATTACTGATTCTACAATTTATTACCAGAATAAATAGGAATGAACTAGTGGGAGCAAATTTTACAGTTTCTTGCTTCTAAAGTACATTTCCTGACATATTAAGACTCTTACCTCTCCTGAAGACAGTAGATTATTTATATATTCCAAAAATGACTCCTCTTTTATTTCATTATCAGTGAAAATAAAAGTGATACCTTGTGCTTCCACTCCAGCTGTTCTATATAAAAATTTTAAATCTTCTAAAAGATTGGTTACATTATAGGCTCTAGGAGGAATAATAAACATTACCTGTGAATTCAAAACAACTGGGACTACCCCTATACTTGGATTATAGTTTTATAAAAGATAGTGCAAATATCCTTTGTAAACACACATATTTTGGCTAAGGAATATGTAACATACAGTCCAGCTTTTTCAGCTCAAACTTAACTCAGTGTTGTATACCAGCCAGATAAGAATTTATTGTTTTCCACATTTTTAAATGGCAACAAAAAGAAGAGGGGAAAAAAAAATCCAAAACCAAACAAACAAACAAAAACAACAAAAAAACCCCCACAAAACAAAGAAACAAAACCTTCCATAAATAAAGCTGCTAAAACATATGGTTATGACTGTGGAAAGAGAAAGCAATAACATTAATTGGGTTTATATATTTCTTGCACTTCTTACCTGGTTAAGGTGATCTGAAATATATTATAGCCAGCAATAAAGGAGGCCAACTTTGAAAGACTTTGTTTTCCAGAACCACCAACTCCAACCAGTAAAGCATTCCCATATGCTGTCCGAATTATTCGGGAAATCTATATAGGGAAAAATGGAAGAAAAGCTCATTAATAAATCTAAATTAAAATCTTAGTTAGAAAATTAAAAATATATTATACTCTACACTTTACTTACTATAGCACCACATAAAGATTATTAAAAGGTTGCTTGCAGAAAATTTTTCCTCTTAAAAGAACACATGTACATTCTTTAGGAATTTTGTGTACCTAACGAAGAATCTGCACATACATATATTCATATATATATAGGATATTTATAATCAGCTACAAATGGGATTTAAATACATAAACGGAGGTATTTTGAGCACTATTTTATGTTTCCTGAACATGCTTGAAAACATAAAAACACATTTTATCTAGATATTCTGCTCAATCTTGCTAATGGAAATAAAGTATCAGAGACTTTCAAGGTCTTCTGAAATTCACATAGCATCATTTCCTCAGTTCAGTTGTGACAGTTATTTTTCTCCTTCCTAGTAGCTGGTGCAGTGCTGTGTTTTCAACTTTAGTCTGAGAACAATGCTGGTAACACACTGATGTTTTCAGTTGTTGCTAGGTAATGTTTACCTCGATCAAGGTCTTTTCAGTCTCATGCTCTGCCAGTGAGGAGGGGCGCAGGAAGCCAGGAGTGAGTAGAAACAAGGCACCTGACTCAAACAAGCCAAAGGGGTAGTTGGTACCATAGCACATCATGCCCAGTTTATAAACTGGAGGGAGTTACCCAGAAGGCCCAGATCACTGCTCGAGTCACACTAGGTATTGGTCAGCAGGTGGCGAACAATTGCATTGTGCATCACTTGTGTTTATTGTTTTCTTTTCCTTTTCCCCTTTTAGTTTTATATTCTCTCCCTTTGAATTTCCCTTATCATTATTATTATTGGTGGTAGTAGTAGTGGTTGTGTGTTATATCTTAGTTACTGAGCTGTTCTTATCTCAACCTGTGGTATTTACATTCTTTCAATTCTCCACCCCATCTCTCTGGGAGCAGGGGAGAAGGAGAGGGAGTGAGGGAACAGCTGCATGGTTCTCAGTTACCGGCTGGGCTTAAACCACAACACATCACATAAACAATATTTAAAAAAAATATTTTCTTCTGTTTAAATGCAAAGCAAACAACCATTTACTTCAGTTGAGGTCAACTAAAGAAAAAGCAAACATCTTCTGTTTTGGTTTCACTGTGGCTTCTACATGTCTTTCAGTGAACATATCAAGTTAAAGTAATTCTTTAGATAATTAACACAACTTCTCAAACCTGAGACACATCACTTCAAACAAATTTCATGCTTAGCCTTCCTCCACAGCCCTCCAAGAGTCAGATTCTGACTTTGGATTAATTCTTTCCTTATGCATTAGTTTATGACTAGGGGTACAACTGACTAAACTGAGACTTTACCCTACATAGTGATTGATTCTACTGCAGCCCTGATTTATATTTCGTCCATTCAGATCCTACTTGATGTTGCTTTAGTCATCTGTCAGGTACAGATACCTCTGAAGGGTTCTCTGAATTCTTAAGGATTAAAAAATAATTAAATCATTCTATATACAATATATAAATGTGCTGCTTTATGACCTCACCTTTTCTATCGAGAATCTTCATACACCTGAATACACAGAAACTCAAATAAAGAAAATAACAAACCCCAAACCTTAACAAGATGTGTCATTGCATCCTTAAAAAACACCAAATCAAGAGATGATCCTTTAATAAATTCATTGTATTGTCTCTGATACATTTGCAATTTTTCACAAAGAAATTCAAAGCTTGGAACCTGGAAAAAAAAAAAAAGAAAAAGCAGTAACAATACTAGCGTGTTCCTTCACCGTTTAAAATTGCACTGACATTTTTACATAAACTCAAGTTCGTGTATTGACCATGCATAATGATATTATCTTGTTAATTCACTGTAGTGATGTTAGTTGTGTTTAATCAGAAAATTTCTGCTAATGGGGAAAAAAGGTGCAAGGAGAATAGGAATGAATTAACTACACTTTTATGGGATTAGTAACTTTAGTATCACTAAAACAATTTATTGCATACAAACCAGAAAAATCTAGCTATATCTTTACAAAAAATGTGATAGATATTCAACAAAAATTCCTCTAAGATATGAGTGAAGCAATATAACATACTTAATAGCTAAAGTAAAACTTCAGTGTCTAGTATTTTAGGTGTAAAATTAAATACCTTCTCATAAATTTTTGGTGCTTCAAACACAAAATCATCAGGTTCATCACCAGTTGGTTCAGGAATATCCCGTAAAAAATCTACAAAATATGGTTCAGCTTGGATATCTTCTATTATGCTTGTATCCACATTTTCCTCAACTGCTTTAATAATAGCTTTATCAAACCAGGCTCTATCTTCAGGAGTAATAAATCTAAAAATCATAGATCAGTACAGGCAAAAAAAAAATTGCATAAAAAGAAAATCAGATTATTAAATACAAGAAAAATCCCTTGTAACATTCCAAGGAAAAATAGATATTAGACAACACATACTAGACAGTCATCACAAAAATGGATTAGGCAGTATTCACCGAGATCAAATGCTTCCATATTCAAAAGCATAATAGTTAAAAAAAATACAATTTGACTTCCCGACTTTCACTTAGAACTAGGCAGTAACAGACAACTTAATATCTCAGATGAACAAGGCTGAATGATTTCCCAAATAACCATTATTAAATGACCCTTCAGTCTTTAAACCTAAAGCAGAATATCATAATCTAGTTATCATAGCACTGCCTATGAAAGTGCAATGATATAAGGAATAGTGAAAGGAAGATAGTACATGTCACTACAACCTGATTTAACTCTCAATCCCTCTTACTCCAAAACTTGTAATTAACATAGGGAGAAAAACACTGCAGAGGGAAAGGGGGCAGATGTAGTCATGCAGGTTGAAATAAAATTAAGTCTGCAAAAGCAAATACTAATGACTACATTTTATTGTTTAAACAATTTTATCTGCTTCGATTTATAGTTTCAAGATGGTTTTAATACAGCTCAAGAGCTTTGACTACTCTGATTATCTGTGGTTGTGATTATCTGAGAAGTAATCAAGGATGATACTCAGTAGCAACTAGTAAACATAAAAGGCAAGAACCACCTTAACCACAGAAAAAAGGAATGCCAACTGTCAATGTCAAACCACAAGTAAACAATAATTTTCATCTTTACAGTTCTCCCAGTGATGCAATATTAATTGTAGGAGAGGATCAGCTTCAAGATCATCTTAAGAACCTGAATGTGTACAAGTCCATGGGACCTGATGAAATCACAGGTCCTGAAGGAGCTGGCAAATGAAGATGCTAAGCCACTGTTCGTCATATTTGAAGTCATGGCAGTCAGGTGAAATTCCTGAAAAAGGGAAATATAACGCCCATTTTCAAGAAGGGGAAAATGGAAAACATGGGAAAGTAGAGATCAGTCAGTCTCACCTCTGTGCCTGGCAAAATCTGAGAGCAGATTCTCCTGGAGAACATGCTAAGGCACATGAAAACCAACAAGTTGGGTGGTCACAGCCAGCACGGCTTCACTAACGGGAAATCCTGCCAATTTGGTGGCCTCCTACAATGGGGCTACAGAAGTGATGGACAGGGGTAGAGCAGATGACATCATCTACCTGGAATTGTGCAAACCATTTGACATTGTCTCATACAACATCCTGGTCTCCCAACTGGAGAGACATCAGTTTGATAGATGGACCACTTGGTGGATAAAGAACTGACTGGCTGGCTGCACGCAAAGAGTTGTGGTCATTGGCTCAAGGTCCAACTAGAGACCAGTCACGAGTGGTGTCCCCAAGGGGCCAGTGTTGGGACGGATCCTGTTCACCATCTTTGTTGGCAACATGGACAATGGGATTGAGTGTGCTCTCAGCAAGTTTGCTGATGACACCAAGCTATGTGGTTCGGTTGATATGCTAGAGGGAAGGAATGCCATTCAGAGGGACCTTGACACACTAGTGAGCTGGGCCAATACCAAACTCATGAGTTCAACAAAGTGAAGTGCAAGGTCCTATAGCTGGGTCAGAGCAATCCCAGGCAAAGCTACATGTTTCAGCAGAGAAGAGATTCAGAGCAGCCCTCTGGAGAAGGACTCTGGGGTGTTGGTCAACGAGAAACTTAACATGAGCCAGCAGCACATGCTCACAGCACAGAAAGCTAACCATATCCTGGGCTGCATCAAATGAAGCATGACCAGCAGGTTGAAGGAGGTGATCTTGTCCCTCTACTCTGCTCTCGTGAGACCTCACTTGGAGCATTGTGTACAGTTCTGGTGTCCTCAACATAAGGATGTAGCTGTCGGAACAAGTCCAGAGGAGGGCCACTAGAATGATAATAGGGATGGAGCACCTCCCGTACACAGACAGGATGAGAAAGTTGGTGCTGTTCAGCCTGGAGAAGAGAAGGCTGAAACTTGAAAGCAGAAAATAATATACTCAAAGCTATATGACATTTTTGCACAGTGAGTATGATCCTAACTTCAAATTAAAACTAAACATTTTTCCCCTTTTTATATAAAGAGCTCTCTAGTGCACATATAAATGCATGTACATCAATTTCAGGTAATCTGTAGGTTTGCATAATATACAGTAGTTCAAGCATTTAGAAATATCAGCACTGTTTTACTTAGTAGTGGATTTCCACTGAGAAAGCTTTCTCAGATTATAGAGAAATAAATATTAAAGCCATCAGAAAAGTCTGGCCTTCATTTATATATCTTTGACATGTGCTTGACAAGATTTCTTTTTAGATTTCCAGCATGCATTTTTCTGAACTCAGCATACGTATTTACAGGGAGAGCAGAAAGTGTGCATGATTTTCAAATTGGAGCTCCTCTGGAATATTGGAACTGCTCAAAATAGCAATCGTACTTCCTGGGCTCTTAAGTTTGTTACTGCACCTTCCTGGGGAAAATGACAAGGCATCTGCCAGCTGATTCATGACTTACACGGAAGAACATGAGTGATGCTATAAATACAGGTAGGGATGGTAAACAAAACTGGTTGACTACGGTCTACATTTTGTTTGGAACTGTTTCTAACATTTATCTGAAATGGTAATGAAATGGTAACAGTTGCTTTGCATATAGTTTCAGCACTCTACCACTCTAAGTACAAAAGTATTACTGAATCTTTAATACATACAGCTCATAGCTGTATCTTTTATGAATATTTTAAAGAAGATGTAGAAGACATCAGCCATTTTTTAATCACATGCATGAGAAACTTTTTTCTGTGAGGAATTCAAAGCCATGTTAAATTATTCTCTGTGTATAAATTTGGGACATTTTACAATTCTCTTTTTTCAGAGAAGAACTGGCTGAGTGTACCCAAAGTTAAGTGAAAAAAAATGTGGGTTAGAACAAAGAATGTATTTTGGAGATGCCCATCCAATTACTGAGTAATCTATCAGTATATAGCACAACATTTCTTGGGATAATACCACAATGCAGACTGCATGTAAAATAAGACAAAATGTTATATATCAGCCAAATAAGGTTAATCATAATAAGAAGTTATACAAATGTATGTGCATAAATGCAGTAATTAGTTGAACTGATTAAATATAAAATTCTATAGTTATTATACCTGTCAGCAATCACTCTGGTACATTCATGTTTAAAAAGGGTTACAAGGACACTGGTGCTGTTGCATTCTTCTGCCTTTATATTTAACATTCCTTGCCAAATTCTAGAAAGGTCACGAAGGTTGAAGATATAGTGGAATTTAGATGGTGTAGGCAGCATCTTTGCCTAAAGAAAAATATTGCTCATACTCAAAATAGGTAACATGTAGAAGGACTCAAGTATAATATAAAATTATAATTAATATCACACATAAAGTATAAAAATAACAAAACTACTTTTCATGCGTAATGCTATGGTCAAACTCTTTCTCAGAAGTCATCAAAAATATCTTATTTGTTTAGAAGCAGGATCTAATACTAAATCTAAAACCTCAACTGTTATGACAAGTATTTATTTCATATGTTGTTCTGGGCTTTGTAAATTAAAAATTATAATTTATAAAAAAATTATCTCCCTGTTCATTAGCTAAAGTGATTAAAACTTTGAGTAACATGAATAAATCTAGATGAATAAAGGGTCTGATAGTTTCTTTCATGTGTCTTTTATACCAAAATCAAATTAGATATTTTCCAGATTGTAGCTTTTTAGCCCATCTTTCTCCTGGTTTATTGTGATAAAACTTTCCCTGTAATTTATACCTTTGTCTGCTGCCACAGTATTCTACTTGTTGGGACCAATTTTTCCACCATAGCACATACTTCAGGGTTGAAATTTCTACAGGAATTAAAGTATCCACAGGCAATAATACCTGAAAAGATAAAATTCAATATACAATGGATCTCAAGTTGTAGGCTATAATGAGGTACGTAGTGAACAAGATATATAAGTACTTATTTAAAACATTAATTTGTTTTCAAATTACAGATGAAATAATTTTGTCTCTCCTGTTCATGGCATTTCTGAACTGGTGTAGAAAGAACTGGCAGTAGGTGCTGGCATTTAATAACACACTGTATTGACAAAGTTAACAGAACTGAAAACTTTACCAACAGAAGCCATTTCAGACAGTACAGAGGTAGAATGTAACCTACATAATAGCAGCAGTGCTCATCTAATTCCATTACTTTCTTATTATCTCACTTACAAAAAACTAGTAAGACAAGCATTTAAAGGGGTTAATTTCTCTCCCACAACACTATTTTTGCTGTAATACAACTTCAGTTGTTTCGTGGGAAGTATTCTGAATTTACATAGTGAAAGCAGGAAAGAGAACATATTTTTACACATTTAAAATCATTTATGAAAAAAAAAAAAACTACAAAAAAAGTATCAAAAAAAAGAAGACGTACCAAAAATTTTGTCAATGGATGCATTGGATGGCAATGTACAATTGAATACAGAAAACTGTCTTTTTAAACGCTGGGGAATATCATTACGACCTCCTCCAGGATGTATCATTGCAGCTATTAACTGAATATCTACAATTGTAATGAAGTCTCCAGGTTTATCTAGACTGTACATTCCTTTCATTTCCATCATCTGACGAACAATTTCATTTGTTATCTGTAAGTTTACATGACTTGTACAAATCAGAAATTCAAACAAGAAAAAAAGAAAATCTTGTAACTCTACCACCAACTCCTAGAGAAAGGTTTTCACTTTAATCTAAACTCAGGTTAAACTTTCAGGCTGTACTACCATACAATATCAACAGAATGTGCTTGCTATTCCTTTAAACTATGTAAAGTTAAGGCAATGAATTGGGAAAAAGAAAAATCTGCATTTTGCTGCTGGATATTCAGCTCCAGATGTTCAAACTGTGCTTTTCAGCTCTTCCTTTGAAATGGAACAACTAATTATTCTCTGAAACAGGAAGCTGTTTATTCTGAAAAGGTTATTGACTCCACATTCCACTCTATAGTACCTGTAGGGATCAGGAGGCACCAGAGTTTGCCCCCATAGTGACTACTCCAACGATATTCAGCAAATCTTATGTGCTCACATAAAAGCCACACGATACGCAACAGGGCACTGATCACAAACTATCATCCCATTAAAAACATTTTAGCACTGTCTTGAGGCTATAATGGATGATCTATTGGAGGTCTTTCCATAGGGGAGATTTCAATCTCAAGTGAGAGCAAATGATGCAAACCACCACTGAGATACAGCATTTTGGTAGAAGGCCATGTTCCACTTCAGACATTGAAAACACATGCCTGGCTTGCATTTTGACAAAAACTGCTTTCAAAAGTGAACAGGAGGAACTGTTGAGTTTACATTGACTCACTTGTATCCATAATGCCACTTAAATACATGCCAAGTGGAAATTCTTCAGACCTACTATGGGAGCAATTCAGAGGTATTTTTGCCTGATTTTGTGTCTGTATAGATGTACAAATGTTACACACCCCAATTGTACATGGGCTTATCAAGAGGCAAAAATCTTTAATCCAGTTTTCAAGCCTATGTGTTACCCTTGAATTTGAACACAGTCTTTATTACTTTTCCCAAGGTGTCATGTTTACATTTTGCAAAAATGTTTATTTACTGGTGCTCTCAAATTAATGTCAATCTTAAAATTAATGATATGGTACTTTAGTACAGTGACACTTTATTTAGTCTTATAAAAATATGAGAAAGTGGAGATAATGTAATATATGACACCATTATCATACATGTTTCTACAGTAAATCTAGTTTACTCTCTTTTTTTCTTCATCAGTGTACCACATTAGAAAGCATTTCCAATAACTAATACTTATACTACTGAGGAAGTCCACCGATCCCCACATATATAAATAAAAAAGCACAACAATTTGAGAATAAGTCATATTTGATAAAAATATTTTACCTGATCTCCCCATTCATTGATAAATGGCATACTGATATCATCAATAAAAACAGTCATTTTTCTGCCCCCAGGAGGTCCGTAAGTACTTCCAGCACGTTTGTCCACATAACTCTCTATTGTCCTCTAAAAAGTAAAGAGGATTTTTGTTTTGCATCTAAAGCAACAGTATTTAAAATGTATTGCTAAAAAATGTACTAACTGGTTTCTGCTAAAGCACTTCTCCAATAACTTCCTCTTTTTGTTAGCAGTTTCATCTTCGACTCATCATTAAGGAATGATGAATTATCCTGTTCATGACACTTATTCCTATGCAATTCCCTGGCCTTAGGACTATGTCTCTGCTACCAGAGAAATTCTTATAAAGTTTCCAGACACAGAAATTCTTACTTAATTATCTGCATTGAAGCAGATTATTATCATGAAGTCACCAAACTGAAATGACATTAATTTTGGTATGATGCATTATGTCCATATGAAATATTACATTTTCTTGTGAATTATATTTCAGTCTTCAAATACATCAAGATCAATGCAAGAGAAACTGCTAAAAGAAAATGCCATGGGTTCAGCAGTAGCAGTCATTTTTTCTCCTTCTTGGTGGCTGGTGTAGTGCTGTGTTTTGATTTTCGGGCTGGGAGTGGTTACTGGTGGCGCGTACGTTTTGAGTTATTGCTTAAATGTTTGGTTTTGTCCAAGGCCTTTTCTGGGCTCGTGCTCTGCCAGGGAGGAGGGGAGGCAGGGAGGAGGGAGAGATAGGGCGCCTGGCCTAGGCTAGTTGGGGAGGTATTCCATACCACAGCACCTCATGCTCGGGGAGGTAACTGGAAGTTGGCCGGAAGGGGGGGGTTAGCTCTTCCGGGTTGGGCTTGTTTCGGCAGGTGGTATTGTATTCTTTCTCCTTGTTTATTTCCTCTAACATTGATTTATTAGTGGTAGCAGTAGTGATTTGTGTTATACCTTAATTGCTGGATTGTTTTTATCTCAATCCATGGGAGTTGTACTCCTCCGGTTCTTCTCCTCATCCCTCCAGGAGTGGGGAGGTGGGGAGATAAAAAAGAAAAAGGGGTGTCTGGTACTGCGGGAGACTGAGGTGGGGTTTTAAACCACGACAAAAAAGAAAATATATCAGAAGTTTTGAATTCTGTTGCATTACTACTTTTTTTCCTCTTGCTTCTCAAATCAGTGAGAGTGGGAAGGTAGCACACACAATTTGAGAAATGAAAGATTAATCAAAACTGTATTAATGATGAGCAATAATTAAAATATCAACAAGCACAAATAGTATGTTCATTACCTATAGCATAATTTTTATACATACTGGAGTTATTTAGAAAGGCATTTAACAATCACTCTTCCAAAGGGTTGCTCTGGAGAGGAATGGAATCTGATTTCAGATAGTTTTTCATGCACAGTCTTATGATTATGATTTGGATTTCCCTAAGCTCAGCTGTTTTATATTAAATATAAACTTATATATTGCTGTAGAACAGCAAACCATAGCTTCTTAGAACAGCAAACCACTTAGATTCTTTTCCAGTAATTTTTTACGTGTCTTGTAAGCTAAGAAATGCAGCATTTTAACATTTTGGTGTCTATAATCTCTTAAGATTGTTTTTAACTAAATAAGAATCAGGGTGCAATAGACAAATAAGACATGGATATTTAATTGAAGTGTATCCTCAAAGTACTACAGCTCTGCAGCCTTTCTAAAGATATCTAGAACATAAACTATGACAGAAAAAAAAAAATCTTACAAGATGGTAGCAAATATTTTCCCTACAGAAATGAGTTTTCTGTTTTACAAGCATGATATCATCCTATATGAGTAATGTAGGACATGCTGTCATAAAGATCAAAGAGTTAATCACATTTTTGAAACAGAAAACAGATACAAGTTTTGCCCAGTGTTTTTGTCTCTCTTTTTTTCACAGCAGAAAATAATTAGCTGAGTGTTCTAAGGTAAAACATGTAGAAAATATGTAATGAAAATTAAAAAAAAAACAAAAACTGGTAAGGGAAAGAAAGCAATTACGTAAGAAATCAAGAACTTTGTAGCATCTCTAACATATCCAAAATCACACAAGTTTTCACATATCCTCAGAATGAAGACTAAAAAGGCTATTTTGAGTGTGGTTCTAGTAAGTGTTTAGAAGCATCTAAATTGTTTTCCTGCTATATTTCTCTCTTAGAAATCAGCAGTGTGAGCTATGCATTCAGCTAGCTGGAGGAAGAGAAAGCTTTTCTTTCAAGGTACTGTGGGACTGCAGCAGAGAAAAGACATGGTAAGATCTTTGACAGACTGTACCAGAGACAAGGAAGTCTGTTTTGTTTTCAGGACAGTAAAGTTCTAGGGACCTATAGTACACTAAGTAAAGGATACTGAGACAGATATACTGATTGATCAATTGATCTTGCATGCATGAAAGGATGCTTGCCTTATTCTGTCTTGCTTGTTTAATATAAACCATGACCAGAGATATTATGTGTAACATAAAAGCTCAGCAGATATTGTGTGAGCTTGGAACTTTAAAAAATAGATGTTTAAGCCATGACTTTTGACTATTTTCTAATAACATTTATATTAGCTTCTTAGAAAGATGCTTGGCTTTGTGATTGCGTTTGTAATGCCTTCTCCACTGAGCACGCTTTTCAATCAAGAACAATCCCAAGATGGTTATTTTATCCTACTGGAAGACTGTCACCATGAATTCATTGCTCTGAATAGGTAATGAAGCCAATTCAACTTACAGGATCTGTAAGTTGAAATCTGCTTTTTATCTAAGAAAAATTAACATTGTTGGTATAAACTAAAGAATCAAGAAAAAGATGAAGTGTAACTAGAAATTTTCATTAATCTAGAATGAAAAGGAAAGGTCTTCAGCAGTAAATGGATTCTTAGAATTCCATAATGAAAAAGCACAGAGCAATCATGAATATATGTACTCTGTGTGACTATATTTTATTCTGATCTACAAGGTTATTTTTAATGGATTTTTCTGAAGTGTTTTAAGTGACTTAGAGGAGAAAAGTCCTCTAGATTTTATTTCGAAGTCACTTCCGCTATCATCAGAATTAAGTACACTTCAAATACTTAGCAAATAAATTCTATGCAAAAAATTACTTAAAATCTATACTTTTACCTGAAACATACATGGTTCTGTGGCAGAGGAAAAGTTTAAACTTTTTGACAAATGCTCTTCTGCGTTGTATTTCTTCATATATGCATTAATCATGACTGTCTTTGCACTTCCCTGTTCTCCTATGAGCAAAACTGCCTGTAACAGATTTTAAATAGCTAGACAGTATCTAAATATAAAGACTGCATGTTTCCATAATTTGCATCACATACATCAAAGGCAAAGGCATGTTATGGCTTCTGGACAGTTTAATCAAACCCAATGGACTCTTTGTCAAATTCCTAGACTTTTACAGAAAAAAAAGAGTGTCCTGGGCTCGGCCACAACACCTGTTTTCCTCCTTCTTAGCAGCTGGTGCGGTGCTGTATTTTCTACTTTAGTCTGAGGAAAACACTGATAACACAGCGATTTTTTAGTTGTTCCTAAGTAATGCTTACTCTGACCAAGGACTTTTCCATCTCATGCTCTGCCAGTGAGGAGAAGCACGGGAAACAGTGAGAAAGCAAAGACAGGACACCTGACCCAAACTAGCCAAAGGGGTATTCCATACCACAACACGTCATGCACAGTATATAAACTGGAGGGAGTTACCCAGAAGGCCCAGATCGCTGCTTGAGTCGGATTGGGTATCAGTTGGCAGGTGGTGAGCAACTATATTGTGCATCACTTGTGTTTATTGTTTTCCTTTTCTTGTTTAAGTTTTATATTCTCTCCCCTTGTTATTTCCCTTATCATTATTATTACTGGTGCTAGCAGCAGTGGTTGTGTGTTATACCTTAGTTACTGGACTGTTCTTATTTCAACCTGTGGGATTTACATTCTTTTGATTCTCCTCCCCATCCCTCTGGAAGCAGGGGTTAAAAAGTGGGGGGAGTGAGCAAGAGGCTCCATGGTTCTAAGCCACCAGCTCAGCTTAAACCATGACAAACAAGTTCCAGCACTGACTCATGTGACGGTGGTATTTCTAATACTGTCCCCATCTACTAAAAAGGGAACACACATTGACTTATATTTGACAAGCTGAGACAAATTTCCATAGAAAGTTGCTAAGGTTATTAAAAGCACTGTGCTAAAGCAAAAAAATGTATTTTTCAGATCTTCATCTGTTTGAAAACAAGCCTATATATAATTTTTAATAACTCTTGTTTTATGATGCCTGAGCCAAAAGCCATGACACCAGATTGGTCCTTATTGATTAAAGCTCTGTGAGTAGTGCTTTCTCTTTTTTAATATTTACTATTAACTACTGCTCTCCTAATAAGAGGAAAAAAAAAAAGTTAGGACATTCATGGTTTTATTGAAGTACCTTGTGAAATATACTTTCCTCTCTTCCTTTTTCCAGAAAACACAAATCAGAAAAATTAATATGTTGTAAAGACTAAGCACGAAGTTTCATGTCTTTCTCTGAGAAAGATAATAGGTTGTTGGAATTAAACTTTTATGACAAAAAAAAAATTAAAAAGGGTATTTTAAACATTTTGCCCAGGAATAAAAGTAAGTACAGAGTATTCATGCTAACAAAATCAAAATAAAGCAATATGCAAATAACGATGCACCTGCCAAGCAATGAGTAGAGACAAAGAAGATGGAGAAAGATTGCAACCCCCAGACACATTATAATAGTTTTCTATTTATTTCATATAGTAGACATATACTTAAATAACTAATCCTGTACTTACTTTCTGTTGTTTTGCAATTGTGTTTATCAAAAACTCAGTTGTGACATTGTCAACATTTGGAACCAGAATAGATGCATATTCTGGGATACTATCTGTTGGATAAACATAGTCCTGAACTCTTTTACTCCAGTGCTCCCAGTGACCTGAAATGACAAAAAAAGAGGCATAAATTTTCTCAAATCTAGATAAACTACATGTAACAAAAGATACACGTAGTCATGACCTTTAATTAGTCTACAGTCCTACTAAATATATACATACTTTTTACATTTACATGTAGCTATCTAAATAAAAAAATCAAAATAATGTTTACCTAGAAACTCATTATCACACTGCTGGTGAAGCATAGAATGTGACAATATTGACTGTGCGTGTGTTACACTAAATCAACATTGCTGGTCAAAAAATCATGAATTTGAATACATGAAAAATAGATGTATTCATCTGAGAATATACTCTGAAAGAACAGCAAGCTCTTTGTGACAGTGGTTGTATATGTTATTTAAACTATTCATTGCAGAAAACATTACACTATTAAAAATATTAATAGTTGCAATATTTAAAATAACAGTATTCTTACAGTTTATAAAATATTAAGATTTATTATTGATTATAAAAGATAAATAATAATTAAGAGGAATTAAAATCATATTATATTTATTAAAAAAATACCAGCTGTGAGGAAATTCAATATAAAATTATATTAATTTAGGCTAACACAGACTAAACATAAATTATCTAAAACTGTAGGTTGGTTAAATTAATGCAAAAGAAATCTGTAAGAATTAAAACCAAAAGAAATAAGAAAATGTTATCAATGAACACACCATCCCTTGTTTCTGACTTCTGCCTCCACAGACCTCTGCGGATAGAATCTGTGTTAGCACTATGTTGTCGTCAAAAATCTCTGCTCATATCACTGCATAATGACTATAGGAATAATTTTAAGTTTCAAAGAAGCCATACTCAGTTTTAAAATGACATTATAAAAAAGGATGTTAATGCTTTTTCTTACCATGACCAGAAACATAAAACTCAAACATCGTTTGACCGGTACCAGGAGAGATTTCTGGTAAGTCTAATTTGTTATCATGAGCTCTAATGAAGGCTTCAAGTTTATTTCTACTTTCCAGCTCCAGAAGGGCACCTAAACTCCACATTATTGCAAAGCAGAACAATTTATGCAGATGAGATATATCTGATAAACCACCTTCTTCCTTCGATGGAATCAAACCCTCCAGAAGATTAATAGACTGAAAAGATTTTAAAATATTATACATTTAGAAAATATAACATAATCACTTTTTTATCTTTATACATATATGCACATGCATTACTTATATGTATTCAATCTTTAAACCATAATCTGAATACAGGTTACCAAAGACTAAAATAAAATTTAGAATGACAAACACAAGAAAATAGATTAAATATATCTATATGAAACTGGATAAATTATTCAAAACTACTTGAGTAATCCAATCATCAACTATCCTTTTAAATTATGCCTACATAAAAATGTAATTTAAAAGCTAGGATAACAGAACAGCTTTTAAAGGGATTTTATCATATCTAATGGGATATTCACAACTCCAAAAGCAGGTGGAGCCTAGCCATTTCCATCTTGAAGCACGGAAGAATTTTCGTCATCTGTCTGATATATTTATTTCAATTCTGGTCAGTTAATGCATGTAGACCATTAAATTCAATTTTGTGTTTTAAAATCTAGATTAAAATATACTACTTTATTATTGATTTGCTCTGTTTCTAATAAACTATATTCCAGAAATGTAGCAACTTGCTATTGACAATATGGTGATATTGCTCATTGTTGTGGTTTACACTCAGCTGTAACTCAGACGCATTCAGCCGCTCACTCATCCGCCCCCCCGTCCCCCGCTTCCTCCCCTGGCTCCCAAGAGGAATGGGGAGGAGAATAGAAAGAATGCAACTCCCATAGGCTGAGATAAGAGCAGTCCAGTAACCAAGGTGTAACACAAAACCACTGCTGCTACCACCAATAATAATAATGATAAGGGAAATAACAACAGGAGAGAATACAACCGCTCACTACCTGCCAACCGATACCCACCCCGATCCGAACAGCGATCAAGCCCTTCCAGGTAACTGCCCCCAGTTTATATACTGGGCATGATGTGCTGTGGTACGGAATACCCCTTTGGCTAGTTTGGGTCAGGTGTCCTGTCTCTGCTTCATCCTGACTTCCCCTTCTCCCTCACAGAGCATGAGACTCAGAAAGTCAGAGTAAACATTACTTAGCAACAACTAAAACCATCAGTGTTATCAGCACAGCTCCCAGGCTGAAAGTAAAAAAGACAGCACTGCACCAACTAAGAAGGAGAAGAATTACTGCTGCTGCTGAAACCAGGACACTCATGAAGCCAGATATTTGACTGTCTTACATAACATCACTCATATTTCCTTTCTATATAAGGCAGTTCAAACACATTGTTTAGAAACATGTTTTTTTAACAGCGAAACACATGTGTAATCATCTTGAAATTAGTATTTTTTATGTTGCCTTGCATCTCATGCTTGAAGTGGGAAGTAATGTAGTAACGAATATTTTAATGCAGCCTGTAGTACTTTTGATTACTACAGGATTCAGTTAAAAGATTATTAGACAGCATTAATTACAATTTATAATGTTAAAATAATGTCAATTCTTTTCTTTGGAAGAGAATTGATCTATTTAATTATTTCCAGGACAG
This sequence comes from Melopsittacus undulatus, assembly GCF_012275295.1. Classification (NCBI taxonomy): domain Eukaryota; kingdom Metazoa; phylum Chordata; class Aves; order Psittaciformes; family Psittaculidae; genus Melopsittacus; species Melopsittacus undulatus. The sequence goes on along the minus strand of NC_047529.1, from coordinate 100,280,245 downwards.
GCTGTGTCCCAGTTTATCTGAATAAAATCTTTTTGTTCCCTCAAATACAAGCTTGAGTTTAATGTTTCCCATAGAATTGTGCTCTTTGTCTTGGCAATATTCTGTAACAAGTGTTTGAAGAATGAAAACAGAAAAAAAAAATAAAATTAGTAATAAACCATGCAAATGTTTGCAGCAAATCAGATGAAAACTGCAGCTTGTCCAGCATCTAATCTGCAATAGTGAGCAAAAGTGAACACTTAGAAAAGTGTAAATAAAAGAAAAAAATCTTGGCTTATGGTGGTACTAGTGGTGGTACTTTCTGCTGGTACTTTTTCCAGCTTGGTCCTTTCTGAACCAAATATACTTTTTCTGAGTTTATTAATCCTATAAGAATTTTTTCACTCTGAGAAAATCAAGACTAGTCTTGAACCAACATAGACTCCTATTGTCTATAACACCCTTTGGTAAGATGTTCTATAGGTCTGCTATCCATGGTACTGCAGAGTTTGTTTTTCAGCTGTGTATCTCTTCATGGTTATCTTCACTGATTTTCATTAGCCATTTTATTACCTATTATATTCAGTCTTGTAAAGTTTGTCTGCAATTTTTCATGGCTAGCTCTTTTGTCCTTACTATCCTGAGTAATTAAGTAGCATCAGTAGACTTCACCTAAAACTTTTCCAAATTGCTTATGAATATTTTAAACAGCATTGTCCCATCAAGGGCACCTCACTAGCAGTGGTATCCTCTGTCTTTTCTTAGAACTGGTACACGAGTCACACACTTCCTACCTTCTAATTGTTTATCTAGAAATGAACCTCCTATCTTCTGCTGTGACTGCTTAGCTTCTTTACCCTGGTAAAGAACTTTGGCAAACACCTTTGTTTCTTCATGTAGACCATATCAACCAGATGTCCTTTGGCTACAAGGTTATTAACTTTTCCAACAGGCTTACAAGGCAGGAACCCTAAACAAAAGTTGTGTTGAATCTCTTGAAGCAAATTACATTCACTTACCTAATGAGGTGGTCCAGAGAATAGCAAACAATTAGAAAGTCAGAGGAAATTACAAGGAGGAAAGCAAAGGTGAGATCATTTTTTTTATATAAAATCATTGTCAAGCTGTTGTAGATACAAAAAAAAAACCCAACAGATGAAATTGCAAATGCTGACAAAACAAGATATTTGGGTATGTGCACATGTTTGGGTGAATATCCAAAACTGAACTTTAGCACTCAGTCCGAACTTTAGTACAAGTCTGATATCTGCCCGACAAAACTGGTTTGAAATTGTAAATTTTGAAAATGCCTGAGCTAAACAAAAGCAGCACATCTTGAGTCCCACAATAAAGAGATGGAAGACAGAGCCCTAACTCAGGAGGTAAGATACAGTGCTTCTGCATGTAGAGTATTTCAGCAAAACTGGGATCTTAGGGTGGTCCTGGGTTCAGCAGTAGCAGTTACTGGACTGCTCTTATCTCAATGCGTGGGAATGACATTCTTTCAATTCTCCTTCCCATCCCTCTCGGGAGCTGGGGGGAGAACGGGGTGGAGAGTGAGTCTGTCGCTGTGTGGTTCTGAGTCACCGGCTGGGCTTAGACCATGACAAACAGGTTCTGGAAAGAAGAGTGTGTGGAAAAGAAGGGTTGTGGCAAGAGTTGGTCTTAGGAAAAAAAAAAAAAAGACCCCTAAAAGAAGGAGGTGAAGATCCTAGTTAGAGGAAAGATCCTGAAAATGGGGTAAGATCCTGGAGATCAGGGAGATGCATGTATACAAATGCTAGATGATTCCAAGAAACCTTATCAAGTAATGCCCAATTCTGGCAGCTGTAAGAAGCTGAACAGCACAGAAACAAGAACATCTTTTTGCCCTACCTTCCTGCACAAAGAAATCTGTGCTGGGAAGAGAAATCAAGACTAAGTGAAAGTAACACTGGAGGAGGAGGAAAGTATGTGAGGAACTGAATCAGTGAAATGATGAAGTACAGTAAAAGCTCTGCTCTCACTGGTTTTTAGCTAAACCTCAGCATGGAGGTCCACTAAGGGGTATTTACTCTGTCACACCTGTGACAGAAACTTATTAGTGATTCTCATTCACAGAAAGAAACACTCAATACCGGTTAAATCAGGTAAATACTTCCCAGACCAAGCAGTATGAGTAGAACACTCATTTGCCCACACTTTCTAAGAAGCCCTCATCAGAAATAACATAGAAACCTATATGTCCCAAGAAAAGTTTTCCACAAAGACATCAATTCAGCCAGAGGTTTCACAGATAACAAATGTAGAAGAAAAAAATATTACCTTTCTAAAAAAATTTTGTGTATAGCATGTCCATCTTGTTTATCAACATAAATTGGCAAGTTACACAGTTCTTGCCCGCGTATTTCAATTCTGTAGATGTCTTAATTCCATTTAGTACTGCATACTTAACTTTGCAGCATTTACTGTGGCTATTAATTTGCAGCAAAATATTCAAGCTATTGAAAATCTGAAACTAAATCCCTAATTAACAGTAAAGAGATACTGGGTGCAATTGACTAGTTTAATATTAAACTGAGGTGTTATCCAAAACATTATCTTGTCTAGCCTCTTATTTAATATAAAACTGAGATTACATGGACAAATGGAAAATCTGGAGACTTAGAATCCACAGATGAAAACAGACTCATAAACAAATCAGCTGGAGACCTGCAGTGTAGGACTGACAGTCTTGCAAAATCTGCCAAAGACATAATTCTATTACTAAGAAATCACTGTTAAAGATTGGACTTCATTCAAGGTAGAATTCCAAATGATGGGAACGGACAGGCACATTGACCTTGGCAGAGTTGGGTGACAGAATCACAGCTATTACCTTTGAGGATAAAAAGATAATCAGAATTATTCTTCTCTCTGCTGACACTATCCATAGAGTTAGATTGACTCCCACCACAATTTGCTTGGTATTAAAAGAACCTCAATGAGACCACTACCTTATTAAATATATGCTTCTGAACTTTCTGAAGCCTGTAAACAGTGAACAGGAGACTAGCCTACATATGAAGCAATAAAGTAAAACTTTCTTCTGCACGTCTGTAATAGTTCCTCTTACATTGCCTGAGGCACACGTATTGAGTCTGAGGTTTTCTTTACCAGGAAACAATCTTTTCAAATTAAATTTTATTGCCATCAAATGTTCTCTTTGCTATTTCTGGATGCTTGATATAGTCAGTAAACTCATACAGGCTTACACAGTATCTGCTTTACCTGCATAATGTAGTTACATTCCAGAAGCTCCATTTTTGGATTAAGGTTTAGTTTCATGTATGTATACACTGGTTCAAAGACTCTGTCATACAAACTTTGTAAAACTTCATTTTCTTGAGAAGAACGTTTTTTCAGCCATGCCTGTAAGACATCCACATTACTTTTCTGTATAAAATGTATAACATGGTAAAGTTAGGAGTAGCCAGCAATTATAATCTTACTTGCAATATTGGTCTCCAGCTGAGAGCAGAAGAACTGATATAGACCATACCCATTCGAGAAACTGTTGCCGGAGAGGCATTCTCAATGTTGTGAACCTCAAATAACAGTTTACATGTAGGAGACATAGGAATTCGATCTCCATTTGCTAGAGTCAGGGTCTTGTTATCATCCAAAACTGAATTTAGATTCTCAATCCAGATTGCATCTACAGGACCATCTAAAACCAGAAACACATTTTCACCTGGAAAAATAATTAAAGGAGATATAGTTCATATCACTGTACTGAAAGAGCAAGAAAATAAATTTACAAAAGATGGTCTAGAACTTCGGTAATATATAAAAATGTATTTAATTTATTGTAATTTCTTATATGTCCAGAGATGTTCATTACTGTATAAATGGCATACTTAGCTAATGAACTATTTTTGAAACAATCAGTAGCAAATGAGGGCACAAGTATATCTTTATAATGTTCAATAACTCTGGTGAGATTACGTTGGCTCAATGCCAGACACTGTGTCCACTCTCATCCTCCCCATCCACAACAGGATAGAGGGAGAAAATAAGGTAAAAATGTTTGTGGGTTGAAGTAATGACAGGGAGATCGCTTAACTACTGTTACGGGCAAAACAGACTGGACTTGGGGAAAATTTATTTAGTGCAAATTAACATAGACTCGGATGATGAGAAACAAAGACAAAAACCTAAACTACATTTTCCCTACCCGTTTTTTTCTCCAGACTCAACTTCTTCCTTCCAAACTTTTGTGACACCAACCTAATCCAACTCTTCCTCCCCTGCTCCCCCAGAATTCTTAAGGGGCACAAGGGGGATGCAAAATTTAGCATTTTGTTGCTAAAAGAAGGGTTCTTTGAGCAACCCAAAAAAGGCATTGAACATTCACATATCCCATTGAAGGAAAACTATCACCAATTCTGAAGATCTTCTTGTTTCACTTTTTTCTTTTATTTTGAAACATAAATATAGCTTAAAATGCAATTTTAAATTTTAAAATTTTGGCAATCAGATTTTAAAATTCTCTCTTTATCTTCAATACATAAATTTTCCAATAGAGAAAGTATAGACCTTTTAATTGAGAAAATTCATCTTTCTTTTAAAAAGAACCTCCTTCTAGGAAGGTTTTTGAGAATTCCCTTTCTGTAATTGTTTTTTTTGGTTTTTTTTTTTTTCAGATACAAATGAATCACTGTGAATAGGAATTTCAGTATTCTAATCCTAAAATACTAAAATATAAATATGGGTAATCAATAGATGTAAAATTATGCAAAAGACATGATTTTAAAGCTAGTACAATTAGTACAAGTAAATCAAATTTCAAAATAACACATCTGCACAGTAGAGCTGAAGTAGCAAAGAAATTAGCACCATTTTTATGCAGATATATTACTGAAATAATAACATTTTAAACTGTTGTCATTTCCTGAGAAGTGAACTGTATACTCATCTATGCTCTCATTAGTTTCCCCCAAGAGGGAACATTACCACATTTTGCAAATTCAAGATGCTTTTTTCCAACAAAACATTCAGGAAGTATTTTTATGATGCCACACACAAAATGATTACATACCCTTTTTAGCTTTCAGTGTTTTCCTCCACAATGTGGAAAAGATTCCATCTGTCCAATCATTAGTTGCAGCATCTAGTTTTCCAAACATTTGAGAAGCCGTTATAGCTTTGGGGTTCATACGCATTTCCCTATGAGGCTGGCCACATTCTGTCAATGCTTTCATTAATATAGTTATGACCGTTGTTTTTCCAGATCCACTTGGTCCAAGTGTCATCAATCCATGACGTACTAGAGAAGTTTCATACAACTATAAAACACAAACAAAATAAAAAATTTAAAAAAAGGAAATGAATGAATACATGCTTTTGAAAGATTTTTGCTTCTTTTTAACGGTCAGTGATTATAAATCTGTTAAGACACACAAATTACATGCTCAGAATTGAAATCAGTAGGTGTTTATGGATTTTGAGTGTTTTGTGGAACAGTACATAACATTTTCATCTTCTATGCACCAAGGAAATATGCTACAAAAGAGTTTAGAAAACTAAGTCTTGCCTAAATTTTTCAAAGCAACCAAAAACAGTTTTACCAGATTTAAAAAAGTATTTTCTATATTACTGTAAAGGAAAAATGAATAGTAGCAAAACACAAGTGCAACAGAAGAATGACTAAGCACTAGACTACTAAAATAGCTGAGTATGTGAAATAAACATAGGGGTCACATCCCCCAGGATTGTAGATGGGTCTTTAGTGCATTTTCTATTTTTCTTTTAATGTTAGCTTTAGGCTTGCTATGGAAGTGGCAGTCTGCCTACACAAGCAGCAACTGAAAGTAACATAGAAGTGACAGGCCTCCTGAGTGACACAACCTTACAAGAAGCATATTTAGTTCCTTCCTCTGCAAGCTGAATAAAGGCCTTCATCAATCCAGAAGGAAGACCTACAGGCACAACAAGGGAACCATGAACTTGAAAATTTCAAACTTCTTATTCTCAATGTAAGGTGAAATTTGTTAAGGTATGAGCAATCCTCCTGTAAGCAGTTTGGCAATCAGAAATATTGAACCATGAATAAAGCAGTGAACATGATTTTAAGCAAGATGGTCAAAAGCATTTTCTCCCACACAAAAATTCTGCTGGCCATCACTGTGAAGATGTGTGAAGGACAATATGGATCCAGACTGCATAATGTGGAACAAAATCTTACATAAATAAGGTGGAGTTTGGGCAAACCCATAAATATACCCCTGGTCTGATGACAGAGACATGATATTTTAGTTGTTGTGAAGTTCCATAAGGCAGAAAGTTGTATTTTGTGGAATACTCTAATGCACTGTTTCTTTTGCTCTCATTCAACAAATCACATAGCAGTTTTGTTTTTTAAGCTAGACAAGTTTGGACATTTTCAGAAATAAGCATAAAAGTCAGTGTGGCTTTCTTAATTGATGCCTAGCTTCTTTTAAGATAGTTCATAAGAGGCAATGATGTAGTTTCTAATTTAAGACTGCACAGTCAATGAACAAGCCTAGCACTTCAAGGACTTTAGTTTCAGACAATCTCTATTCTGATGTTGTGCTCCAGGAAAACATTTTCCATTGGTAAAATATCCTTAAATGTCGGTTTTCATAGTTATACTCTCAATTTGACAATCAGCGAAATTACAAATATATGCTTCTAAAGAAATGCAGTTTTTAGTCATTAGGAATGGCAAGGGCTATTAGTCTTCACCTTTAACAGTGTTTAACAATTATTCAAAAAGTAGGGATAAGTAAAATATGAAAATTAGAAGTCAGCATAATTCTTCTCTGGCTGGCAAATTTTACAAAACAAAATTCAATTTCATCAGTTAAGGGAATTAAAAAAGAGCTAACCAATTTCACTAATAAAACCACAAGCTCAATCTTAATGAATATACAGCTAATAAGCTAAAGTTGATCACTGTCTAAAGCACAGTGTTGAAAGAAACAGGCTTTGTTGCCTGCATGCAGAAGAAATAAAGAATCAGAAAACATGGGAAACTAACAAAGTCAAAATGTTTAAAAACATCATTATCATCAGTCATAGAATCATAGAATAGACTAGTTAGGGTTGGAAAGGAACTTAAGATCATCTAGTTCCAAGCCCCCCTGCCACGGGCAGGAACACCTCACACTAAACCATGTCACCCAAGACTCTGTCCAATCCAGCCTTGAACACTGCCAGGGATGGAGCATTCACAACATTCCCGGGCAACCCATTCCAGTGCCTCACCACCCTAACAGTAAAGAATTTCTTCCTTATATCTAACCTGAACTTTCCATTTTTAAGTTTGAATCCATTACACCTTGTTCTATCCCTACAGTTCCTAATGAAGAGTTCCTTCCCAGCATCCTTGTAAGCCCCCTTCAAATACTGGAAGGCTGCTATGAGGTCTCCACGCAGCCTTCTCTTCTCCAGGCTGAACAGCCCCAACTTTCTCAGCCTGTCTTCGTTCAAGTGTGTGTTCAAAAGAAAAGAGTAGAATAAGACAAAAGAGCAACAGTGTTCTAGTTACTACTCTAGTTTGTCAGCTTCTAATTGTTTAAAGATTGTCTCATTATTTGTTAGTCTGCTGCATTTGCTAAGTTTGCTCCTCAAAGAAGCCGGTGTATAGGCAAGTGTGTTGGCATAAATTTTATCAGAACATGAGTTAACTGTCTTTAATAATTAATTCAAAGATAGTTTCAAACATGATTTCATGTCAGAAATACAACTGTCACCCATTTAAATGTTAATTGGAGTAAAGGTCCAAAAGGCCATTCAAGCTCCTTTTTTCCTTTGTATTAAATAACTACATATTCATGACTCAACAACATGTCACAAAGATTATTTGTCACTAAACACAAATTTCCATAATCCAAAATTACAGTTTCATTATTAAATCATTAGTTTACTAAACATAATGTCTTATAAAATTCTGAAGTCAAAATAATTTCTTGCAACACCTTAACAATTTCATCTCTTTTACTTTTCAATAAGAGCACACTTAGGTCTAAAAAGCTTGCAACAAACTAAACAAAACATACTCCTAGCAAGCTGTCCGCCCACAGGCTCTATGCTATTCCTCCAGTGCCAAGAACCAAGCTTTTTCTTGTCAAAAGTAGGCAGCTTTTTTGGTTTATGCAAAGAACATTGTAACAACTTTCTGCTACACATTCATTTAGATTCTATATATTTTCTTACTCAGTTTTACTACAACTCTTGCATGAAGGTAACAGAGGGATACATATTCCATGTAGGTCAGGTCTTCCCACAGTATTCAGGAGGCCATGCACTTCAAAAAGATGCTAGCTTTGAACACTACAAATTGACAGTAGGTGGGTTTGCTCACATCCTTGTAGTCTAGAAAGCTTTTAAATCTCTTTACAGCTTAAATCTTCAATCACACACATTCTTGAGAGAAACAATTCCCAGTGTATAGCAGTGCCATTCTTGTTAGTGACGCTATTTTTTTTCTTTCATTTTATAGTGCCTACATGCATGTTTACTTGCATGCTTAGACTTGTTATAGTTTTCCATAAGCTTGCCATAGCATATGCTAAGACATATATGCTCTATACATCCTTATACTTTAACTCTTTCAACTTAATACAGGTAAGCTGGATGATTACCCAGCAGTTGCATAGGTTCTCAAAACTCATGTAAAAAAATCTTTACAATTATGTCTGCTCAAACCCATCATGAGGACTCTTTATTAGAGAAACATATTTAAGTCATAAATACATACCCCTTACATTTCTCTTTGCCCTTATAAAGCTCTTCTAGCTCTTTCCTCCTACTTAGTAGGAGTTGTGCCAAGGCTGTGTTCATTCTCACTCTTTATTTATTGCTTTGACATTCAGAATGCCTCCCAATCTGTAGTCTAAGAAACTCATGTTAGAGAACCATGTATGTCCTTTGCTGCTTCATTCAGATAACTTAGATGCACTTGGAAGTGCATCACCACATCTGGAAAAGGCTGGGTTAATAGCATGTTCTAAGGTTTGGTGTTTTTTTGGGGATTTTGTGGATTGGGTTGGTTTGTTTGTTTGTTTTCTTGTTTGGTATTGTTTGTTTTTTTTGGTGGGTGGTCTGTTTAGTTTTTTTTTGGGGGGGTTGGTTTGGGGTTTTTATTTGTGGTTTTTCTTTGTTTGGGTATTTTTATTTGTTTTGGTCTTTGTTTTGTTGTGCTGCTTTGTTTGTGCTTTTTTTTTCTTTTTCTTCTTTTGCTGTATTATATAAAGAAGTAAAAATTCCATTGGATTGATCTTCCTTAGTGTGGTGTACATGCAATCCTTGTTTTTTTTCCCATACTGGAAGCACAGGTCCTTGAATGAAACAGTGGTTTAATTACTAACATGGTGTTCTGACTCCTGTTTGTTTAAAATGTTTTTAAAAAAAGTTTTACCTGAATAAGTTTAAGATTCCATGGTGGATGGTTAATCAATCCTGCCTCTTCAACCTGATTAGCCACTGCCGCCTGAAGCTTAACATAGGTACTACTGTCCAACTGTAAGCCCGGAAAGAGATCACTGATAAGACTGAGAAACAAAGGCTCATCTTCATCTATCTGAAAGAAACAAAAAAAGTTAGGTAAGTGCATAAAGCATGGTTATCAAAGAATGTTCTCAAACCAAAATTAATAATCCGTTTTAAAATAATAAAGAGTAGGGTTGTATTTTCTAAATACAGAAGCTTACATTCATAAACACAGCCAGATACAGCTCACTATAAAAACAGCATTTTGAAAATGTCACACATATGCCATGCGAGAAATATGTTTAAAATTGAAAGAAATTTCCCACTGAGAAGACACTGGAAAAAATTTCTAAAACTGGTTTGTAAAACATTACAGCATGTATTGGAAAGAACATCCTATTTGGAAAGAAATCTTTCAAAGTCTGAATTATTAGATACTCAAATTATGCAGTTTACATATAGTACAGTAGTCAGTCTCTACAAAAGTTAGTATATAAAATATGATACAACTAAGCCATTAACCTATTTGAACCTTTGCACCCTGAGCACTGTTTGCAAGTCTAATACATTCCCATTGCTGCTTAATGCTAATGATTATTGTTGCCATTTTTAAAGAAAAGGATGTGTGAGATTTTTTTATATTCTTTAATAAAACTCCATGAAATATCTAGTAGACTTGACTCTACATGTTAGAAAAATGTTAAATTATATTCTTACCAGCTTAGAAAGATTCATATCTCTTAGCCCTCTCATAACAATACTTAGTTCACTTTCATTTGGCCTGGCCTTCTTTTGAGTTCCAAGAGTTCTCAGTACTGAAAGGACATTCCTCAGACCAAAGTCATAATGGACCTAGAGAGTGAGAAAGGGCTTATTGTTGCTATTGCTTAGGAATTATTCTATGAAAATTAGTGAAGGATAGTAAGGTTATTTTCAAGAAAGAGAGGGCAGAGAAGGGTTTTCATTTCCAATTTAATTTAGTTGTCTTCACCATTTATAATGCCATATAGGGTTTGTTTTTTTTTTTTTTACCACTGTATAGCAGGGTTCTAAATAAACTAATAGTTCCATTCTTAAAGCCGAGACTTCATATCAAAGCAGTGCTTTGGGGAGAAGGGCAACTTAAATCAAACTCGAGACATTCCTCCTGAGGTTTCCAATTTCCAACTACTTTTTAAGCCATAGATAATTCTTACAGGAAAACTAAATCACCAGGTTAATTTCTAACTGGCTGTCATGTTTAGGCAGAGACCCTCATGCAATTACAATACAAGCTATCATTCCTTAAAAAATAAATGTTTGGATGTGACTACATGTACACAAATTATCATGGTTATTTAACCCAAAATTTTAGAGATATTTGTTCAAATTATGTTTAAACTACTTCAATATTTTATAAAAAAAATCATAAAAACAAGCTGCACAACCAAAAACCTAAGGGATGGTATTGTATAAATATGAAGACAAAAATGAAAGGAATACATAACACTACCTGCTTAGTGAGCTGTTCCTCGCAAAGTTTATAAAGAACAAAGAATTTCTGAGACAAGACCACATTATCAATAAATCCATAGCTTGCTAGCTTAACTCTTATAATTATCTGAAATACATTTTTTTAGAAATTTCATTAGTTTTTTGGAAGATATGTGAAAAAGTAAAATACAATGTTTTCCTTCAGTTTAGTCAGTAACCTGTCTATCTGGAATCATCATAGCAACACTTCTAAACTGCATTTTGAGATTTTCTGGTAGTTCTTGACGTCCAGCATACCCAGGATTCTGTGTAAGAAAACATAATGCATTATTTACATAAGTCAAAATAACATCCTCTTAATAAAAGTTCAATAAAAATAAATTTATGTATAAATACCCAGATTTCTTCAGAGTTATAACTCTTGTATACTAATGGTTAAAAGGTGAAGAAAAATGTTCAACCATAACTATGAATTTAATAATGTTTTTATAACTGTCAGAGTAGTAACTGAATTTCTTTATCCTAACAAGCCTGAAATCAGAATTTTAAAATGTCATGGAATACAATCTAGTTGATTAATTTCTTCTGGTGTATTCCCAATGCAAATAAAGTTTTCATCACCATTTTGCAGAAGAGGTAGGTTTTAAACATATTAAACGTATTAAAAATTCAGTGTCCAGCAAGAGCCAAAATACAATAATAACAACAATAATATCAGGATGCCTTTCTCTATTTCTTGCACTTAAAAGGCTTGCCTTAAAGTACAAAAGTACAGTAAAAATAACACAGTCAAAATTAAAACAAGAGAGTTTGACTAGCAGAAAATTTCTAGAAAATTGCTGCAAATATGGGAAATAATTCTGACATCAAACAGGTGATGTTTAAGAATTTAGAAGTAGTCAAAAGATATTTATGGACTCTGCAGTTGCTACCCTTCACTTGAACATACAGATGATGATTTTAATTTCATGTAAACCATCTTGGATTGCCATGTGCCTTGGCATTATGAAACACACTACAAAATTCCCTGCCTGTGAGATTATAGGAATTAGTGCTATGAAGCCTCAGGAACACTAGGCAAAAACACAGCACTAAGTCTGAAAGTTAATATTCCAAATCCAGGACTTGTGTTTCTCCCTTAGATAATGGTTGTTAACAGCCAGCGCACTGCCTTGCATACCTTTTTTGTACAGATTATCCATTCATTTGTGGAACCTAATTTTGATGCATATGTACTGCAAGTTTTTTCCACAAGTAGTCATTATAAGAAAGATAACAATGTATCTCAAATACCACCCATAAGAACTTCAAGAGATAAGAAGCACAATTCTGTCTTAATGCCTGCTCTGATTCCAGATTTGACACACAGAGTAGAATGGGCCTCTCTGCCACAGAAAGCCAAAAGTAGACATCCAGCATTACATTTACCAGTTTGGGAACATACTGTATCAACAAATAAAAAGAATCTGATAATTTTTTGCACAGGTTTTGAAAAGACCTGATGTCACCACAGTGCAAGGAGAGTGATTTATTCCAGAATCATCATACTTGTCTTCTGTAAACCAGCTTGAAGATTTTTTTTTTTATATCCATGTAAAGTACTCATTAGAAAATACATTTGATTTTGATGGCTTGGCTTCATGAGTGAGATTTTGGGAAGGGCTTTAACCATGCTTACTACAAGCATGATGACCAAGAGCATGTGGGGTATGCAAATCTGGTTGGAAAAGGGTGCTTAGGCAATCAGGGAGTGTCTGATCAGGATTGTCATCTCCTGAGTAATCTTGAGCTACCCATGCGCTGGTCTGCCCACATGCAAGGTTGGATCTGCAGCTTCCCATGCACCATGTCAGCTACCGTTTCAACCCTTGCCTGTCCATACTGAGAAGACATAAGCCCTTGCAAAATATCTTTCCTGCATCTCCTGTTTTAAGTGAATGTTCAGGGCTGTTTTCTTTTTGTTTGTTTGTTTTTTGTTTTTTTTTTTTTTTTTATTTCTACAGTATCTTTCTCACTAATACTGTTGAAGCATTTCAAGCTAAGGTATTAAAGCATACTAGTTTTTCAGTCCTCTCAGTGTGCACAGAGAATTCTTGAAGTTTGGCCAAACTCTTGGTTTATATAATGAATTGCAATGCAATAATGAAAGGACATAATTATGAACATTTCCAATAATCTTAAAGTAACAATGAAGACATGCAGCTCATGAATAATCAGATTATTTATGTTCCAGTAATTCAGTATAATCTTATTGCAACAGCGTCACTTAATTAATAAAATCAATTATTTTCACCTTGCCATATAATTAAGTTGTACTTAGCATAATTTGTCACTTCTCTGGAATTATTACCATTGTTAGGAAAATTCCAAATTCTGGATTTAAATCCACACAGTCTCCATCAGAAAAAATGAACTGCTTTTTTTTTAATTTCCTTGCTGTTAAAATAATAAAGATTTGTTGTGCTGCTACTGACAAGACAGGCAACTCAATTCGGTTGAATTCATCAAAACATCCCCAAGATCCAGACTGTGCAAGACCTAAAACAGGCACAGAAAAATTTATTATATTATTCTTCACGCATAGTTGAGATATCTGAATTAGATTACTTTTCCTTCAAATAATCAAGCAATATTAGTTTTATTTATTGCTCTGTGGCCAAGGCCTATATCCTTTAATTCACATGACTATTTCCATATCAATCTGAATTAACAGTTGATTTATACAGAATACTTAAAAGTGAGTCAAAATTGGAAAATAATATTTTGATAATTTGAGCTTTTGGTATATCTTTCTTCCAGATCTTTCTGTGAATGCAGACTTCAGCATAAAGCAGCAACTTAATTATTTGCAAAAAGCTGTATTGCTAATAAAAAAAAAAGTGACTTAGAGCTACAAAAGACTAGCCCTATTACAACAACATCAAAATACACTTTTTTATTTCCATTTCGGTATTCCAGCTTTCAAAATGCTTTTAAATTACTTTTTACTTGCCTATTACAAGTCATAAAAGGTCAAATTCAAAATTGAAATTATTTTTGAACTAACTAAGGGTTTCAATAAAACTCTTAATCTCACAAGGCATAAAATATTAATTTTAAAGCACATACGCTTGGAGTATTGTGTGCAGTTCTGGTGTCCTCAACATAAAAAGGTCATGGAGGAGTCCAGAGGAGGGCCATGAGGATGATCAGGGGACTGGAGCACCTCCCATATAAAGACAGGCTGAGAAAGTTGGGGCTGTTCAGCATGGAGAAGAGAAGGCTGCGTGGAGACCTCATAGCAGCCTCAGTATCCGAAGGGGGCCTACAGGGATGCTGGTGAGGGACTATTCATTAGGGACTGTAGGGATAGGACAAGGGGTAACAGGTTGAAACTTAAACAGCAGAGGTTTAGACTGGATCTAAGGAAGAAATTCTTTACTGTAAGGGTGGTGAGGTACTGGAATGGGTTGCCCAGGGAGGTGGTGAATGCTCCATCCCTGGCAGTGTTCAAGACCAGGTTGGATGAAGCCTTGGGTGATATGGTTTAGTGCGAGGTGTCCCTGCCCATGGCAGGGGGTTGGAACTAGATGATCTTAAGGTCCTTTCCAACCCTAACTATTCTATGATTCTATGATTCTATATCTCTATGCATAAGCATTATCATTGTAAGTCCACACTAGACTACAAGTTTTTCATGTATGGTACAGCACATCAACAACATGCAAAGTCTGAGTAATGTTCTGTGTGAACTTGTCTACGAAGGAAAGAGGAGAAGACAAAGAGAGAAAATGAAAAGAGATATCTAGAAGCACTATATTAATAACAATGACAATTTTTAAAGGATTGATTTCATAGTTGCCTGATTTCAGTTTGGAAAAGTAGCATGTACCTAGTAGTAGAGAATTGTTGCTCCTTTAGCAACATTTTATGAGAAAATTTGTTACAGCACTTTTTCTCTCAATTATATTAAAGTACCAGTAGACAATAGTTTTTTTTCACATAACTGAAAGATAGCTATTTAAAAATGAAAAATTTATCCAAACCATTCAGGGTATGTTTTTGTTACACAGTTAATGTTAAATCACTTTAAAGGGATCCTGTCATGTACTCAAAAGATTTTTTTACTATTTTAACAGCTTGACTTTCAAACAGACAGTATGTTCACAACCCCATGCCTTTAGGCACTTTTCTTTGCTAAAAGAAAATAAGTTAATAGTTTAATCCCTTGCTTCTCAGTACATACAATACCATAAATCTGCAAAATCAGCTGACAAAAACATCATGAAGTTCAAGTCCCTTATCTGGAACAGAATAATGCCATGCAACAGTACAGGTTCGGTGCTGACTAGCTACATAGCAGTTTTACAGAAAATTACCTGGTGTCCTGCTTGACAACTGAGTATGAATCAGAATTCTGGTCTTCTAGCAAAGGAAGCCAGATGCATTTTGGACAAGAGTGTAGCCAGCAGGTTGAGGAAAACCATTTTTTGCCTCTTCTCTGCACTTGTGAGATAGCAGCTGGAGTACTATATTCAGTTTGGGGCTTACCAGTAGAAGACAGACATCAATATACTTGCATGAGTCTAGCAGATGGCTGCTATCATAGTCAGTGGCTGAAGGACATGACATAGAGGAATGGGCCAGAAGAGAAAGCTAAGGGGAAAGCCGAATGCTGTTCATAACTATCTAATAGAAGGCACTGAGAAACTGGAGCCAGGATCTTTTCAGAAATACACTAGAGAAACAATGGACACACACTTTAATGTAGGGTATTAAAAGTCAATGGAAGTATAAAATATGTTACCATGAGGATCGTCAAACATGAACAGGGGCTGAAAGATGTTGTGGAACATCCATTCTTAGATGTTCTCAAAACCCAACATGTATAAGGTCCTGAGCAGCCTGCTCTAACTGTATCTGCTAAATCTCTTCTACCCTATGTGAAGAAGTCTTACCTTTGAAAATCCTACCCAAACCTCTGAAGTCCATTTGATCAGAGCAGTTGAAGACTACTACGTATTTTCCCAGAGCTTTTCCCATGTCTTTCGTTGTTTCTGTTTTACCAGTTCCAGCTGGCCCTGCTGGAGCTCCTCCCATGTTCATTCCCAAAGCCTGTGCTAACGTTATATAGCACCTGTAAATGTTAATTCATATTAATTTATTAAATAATATGAAAGATATGTGTGTATATATGACATAAAAATGAGTTATCAATAGATTCTACAGCTCTTAGGTTGAAACATTACTTCTTCATAAAGCAGTTCCATTGATTTTCGTGTGCGTGGGAAGAGTAACAAAGGTCACAAAAAACAGCATTTAAACATTACTTCTAAAAGCAAAAAATCTATTTGCTGTTAATCTATTTTGTTATGAACTGTGAACATTACACAAGCTAAAAAATTAATGCATACCAGGTAAAGGAATTTAATTGTCATTAACCCTTTTAGCAGCTATAAAGAGCAGATGCTACTGTTGAATTCTGCTACCTCATTGTATTCTGTAGTATTTTAATATGTATACATTTCATCAGGTTAGCTACCTTTGTCTAAATTATCAAGTCTGAAAGAATAAGAATATATGGCCCCTTTGCAATTATGAGTAAAAGAGTTTTACAAATCTAAGAGAAAAAGTTTTTTGACTTTTTTTTTTAAGTCTTAAAATATGTAGACTACTGTTTTAGTTACATGGTCTTAGCTATGGTTTTCATTCATTGTAAGATATGGTACAATAGTGCTAAAGGAATTAAATGACAAAGTTTCTATACAAATGATAGAGTATCTTCACTCTCAAATCACTCAACGTACACTGAATGCATTTCTAACTGAAGTATTTCTGGATTTAAATCTATAACTGAACAGACTTTAATAACTAGTTCATTCAGTTTAGCTTGAATAGTTACATTATGCCAAACTGGCACTGAAGGAAACTTGATGTTTTCTAACCAATAAGAAATTTTAAAGTGACATAAACTTTTCAATTCTACAGTTCATTTCGGGTCAAGGCAAATTTTGGGGTGGAATTTAACATTTTGCATCAAAAAAATAGTTGATGGCAGTACAGCTCACTGCAGAAATGTACTGAACTTTCCATAATGTCCCAGTAGCAGTCCTACCTCTTCTGGAGAAATAAAGGTGTTCGAAAAGCTATATACATATTCCATATAGGTAGCAAAGTGAATGATTTCTGGTTCTTGAGGAGATCTTTTTGCAAGTGAATTATCTTTTGACCTTCCATTTTCCCATTTGGTCAAAAGTGACACCTCAAGAAAGGAATAAATGGAGGAAGCATTTTGTCTAGGAAGGAGCCAAGAAATTCCCAAGAGGAAAAACAAAAAAAATATTCTTACTGTTAAGCTATATTTGAAACAAAATTAATGGTTGTTTCCTCGCTTGACTGCAGAAGAATGGCAGGTGAATGCATACATCTGGGACTTTATCAACATCAAAATTCATATGGACAAACTGAAACTTTTTCCAAGTATTATTAAGAGAGCAGACACTAATTGTCTTAGACTTTCAAAAATGTCATATTTACAGAATCCTTTATTGCAGAGTTTGAAACATTTGACCTAATCTTTTATTCAGTATAGAAATACTGCTAAACTATATATTACTACATATATATGTTATATATGTTACTTTATATATATAAAGTTACTACATAACTTTAAAATTGTTAATTTCTGTTATTATAACTTTTTTTAAGATGGGCAGTCAGAAAACTTTTCTAGGAATGGCTAAGTGCACAAATTAGTGACAGTCTATTTTAGCTTTTCCAAAAGAGAATGATTAAGCAAATGTATGAGATTTTCGTGAATGACCTAGCCCACACAGGACATAATTCAGAATGTACCTGTGTGATTGAAGGTAATATATACACTACATATTTTAAAAGTATTCATCTTTTATAATTGTTTTTCTAACCTGTCTGTAAGAGGTGTTATAACCAGACGATCAGTGCAACCCAGAAATTCATTTTGGTAAACAAAATCAACATCTGTAATGGATACTATTACATGATCAAAATCCTCTTTAAAGTAGAATCTAGACTGCTTTAACCATTCAAAATCAGTTGGTGATGTGATGTGCATTTTTACCTTAAAAGAAAGTAAATAAATGTTTATGTTAGAACTGAGCATCCATGTTTATTGTCTTAGATAACCGCATGAAAATAATGAATAAAGAATAACATCACTCAGGTTAAAGTTCCAACATAAGGAAACTGAAATACATATAAGCATCTCATAATATTTTCAGATGTAGAGTAAACTGGTATTAAAAAGCATCCTGATTACTTAATCTGATCATCAGAATATATGGTTTTGTTAATCAAATAAATCTTACATTGCTTTGGTAGTGCAGCTCACCCTCCAAGTTAAATTAACAGCACATTGCTAACCCCACCAAACACATTGGAACAAAGGGCATGATGAAGGAAGGAACTGGCTGAGGCATGGGAAGCAAATGGTTTAGGATCTAATCATCTTGTGTCATCAGCAGTAAAAAATATGAGAGAGGTAGTGTTGAGGGAAGGCATTCCTCAAAGGATAAAGGAACATAAACAATTTAGCACAGTCTAAAAACTTCAAGTACGGGATTGGCATTATCTGCTGATTTTAGCAGGGTATTTTGCTTGCCTGTCTTCTACATATTCTCATTACGAACCAGAAGAGGAATCACAATATCTTGCTCTCAGAAGAAGCAGGAGAGACAGAAAGAATAAACTAGCAGATATGGATCAATGCTGCTATCATTGCTGTAACTCTAGAATAGGTAAAGTACAGCCTAGTGCCACCTATTGAGATGTAACAAGTCATGAGGAAATTATGATGATAAAGCTACAAACCCTCAGCAGGCTTTTAGTTCTGCAAGTCAAAGCAACATTAGAGTTTTTCAAAGAAATGGCATACTAAAAAGTTTTTCTTCTTTTATCTATCAAAACAATTGTGAAGGAAGAAGTGGAAAACTGAAATCTTCTGAAAAAAAGTGTAAAAATTTGGAGCAAATATTTGGATTGCAGTATTGATGGATTGTATTTTAGTTTAAGTAAAAATGTACTATTTTTAGTGTGATAAGATTATTGACGTCTGTGTCTTACAAACACATGCATATATGTGTAACTGAAGTTACCCCATCTAAGAGAAAATATTACAACAGAAATCAAAATCTATAACTTACCAAACCATCAAAAATATCACGCTGATGCACATGAATGGTAATAAGCGTTTCATATTTCACTCTGTCATACTTGGAAAGATCAAGTGTTGTCTGGCTAATCAACATATTTAGAATCTCAAGAAATCTCATGTTGGTTATTTGCATGATTTTTCTGTCCTCTTTAGCATTCTGTAGAGCTTCTTCTGAATCATTTGTCCACAACATCTGAATTCCCAGTAACCCAACCTACAAATTTAATAAGTGGAAAAACAAAACAAAACAAAGCCCACAGGAATCACATGTTGAACAATAGCCTTATTACAGAAGACTTCAGTGTAACAGGAAGTTATATAAATAAAAATAAAGAACGGTGTAGACAGTCCTAAACTATCGCTATATCCAGCATGACGCTGCTTCACCACAATACTGTGTCTGAGTTAATGGCTCTGCTGTGATACTGGAAACTCCTGAGAAAACATTACAAAACTTTTAAGAAAATTTGTCATATACTGAGATACACACAAATTTAGGATGATTCTCAGCTTCACTTCAAATCCCTCAGTGTACTGCAGCATCACAAACATAAACAGGTCCCAGACTGTAGGGAGAAGTCCTTCTGAAAATTTCCCATTGCCAATTTTCAGCTAATTACAGAACATTTAAAAAAAATATGCCATCCATTTCTACTGAATATGGGATGGATTGCTATCTTTCTAATATGTCATGACTGCAGAGCAGTCTAGAGCACATTCAACTCAAGTTATTTGACCTCCAAATAAATCTAGAGTTAAAGGGTGTTGCATGTAAACTACAGTCTCAGATTGATTTCAATTTACAATACTCATGACAAACCAGGATCAATGAGAACTGTATCAATACCTTTTTTACCCCACACTTCTGCGTTGACAAAGCACTAAGACCTAAAAATTTGACTCACTCACTCTTTCTACTTTTCTATCTCCCCATACTTGTAGTCAGTAGACTGACATAATTTATGTATTTATAATTTAGATTTTAAGATAATTATATTAAATATTTTAGCATACTGTTTGGTTGGGGTTTTTTTAATTGGCAATGTATTGGCCAGTTTTAATATTTGCAGAATTTCTATTAAAAAATTCTACACCCACTACTGTATTTATAAGCAAATTACAATCACAATTTGTACAGGATGGGGAATAATTCATTACTTGCTAATGAAATATATGAATTATCAAGAAGATGGAGGTGTTTCTAGGCAAACTAGAATCCTTCAAAATAAGCTTTTACAAGACTGCATTTTCATAGTGACAAGTATATGAACTACAAGGTAAACCTTGTACATGACAAACAATCATAATCATAGCTCTTGCAATCTGAAGTTATGAGAACTAAATCAGTCTGCACAAGACATTTTATTTGCATTTGAAAGTGGTTCAATATCCAGAACAGAACAGAAAATATAAGCTCTACTTTATATTCTTCATGAGAAGGAAAAAGTAATTTTAAAGTAGATTACAAGAAAAATACTATGCTATATATAGGGTACCAATACTAAAGTGATTAAGGATTGGCCTTCTACTGAATAGATCCTTAACATTGTTTCCATTATGAAAACTTCCTCCCACAGACAATCCTATATGCTCTGTACGTCCCACCTCCCAATACACACAAACCCAGCCTGCATACAAATATACATCCTGTAATCTTACCTGTGCTGGGAATTGATTAATAAAATTCAGCAAGTGATATCCTGGGTCACTAATTTGGTAAAATGCCTTCCTAATTATGCCATGCAACGACATCTTCTGCACATGCAATAAATCCTGCAACCAAAGTTCTACGGGTCCTTTTGCAATCACTGGAGTGTCGAGCTGAAAAGTTAATAGAAGTAAAAAGTACAGACTAGAACACAGGTACCAAACTAACAAAGAATGTTAGTTACCAAATAGCCACTAAATATCTATTCAAGACAATTATAGATTTCATAAAAATACTAGAAATTAATTTAACAAAGGACTATTACACTTTTGTTACACTAATCCTTAAAATACTAATTTTCAATTAAGAATAATTGAAAATATATACTTTTATGTTCAATGATAGAATTATTTATCTATTAACAACATTTCTGGAAAAAAATATTCAAAGAATTACTGGAATTTTTTCTCCTTCTCTTGATATGACTGCCAGCATGCGATCATAATCCTTCTTGTGAAATTCTACTTCATTTATATTGTCAGATATGGAAGGAAGATGCGGCTGTAAGGATAATTCAGAAGTCATTCAGTGTAAATACATAAAATTAGCAAAAAAAAAGAAAAAATCACAGACATGGTTATCCTGCAAAGATTCATCTGAATCTACAGATGGATTTCAGGCCATCTACTCACAACAATAACAGTAATCATTGCGTAGGATTTTATCTTCATTGCAGTTTTTTAGTTTCCAGAGGCGATCTAGCAGAACAGAGATCGCATATTGCGCGAGATCAACTATTTTATCTCAATCAACCCTCAGTTACAATCCAGACTAGCTAGACAAATTTTCCAATATGCAAAGAAGAAAGGGCTCATAGTGCCCCTTCTCTTATTTAGTTGTGAAAGGAATCAACAGAAAAGCACTTGATGGAACCATATTCTAAGTGTTCCGAATTCTGAAGATTTTTTAAAATTACAAATATTGATTTCACATTTTGCTAAAGGCTAAAGAGGAAGCAGTGAAAACTTTTCTCAAGCAAAGTTTATACAAAGAAAATGGGGTAACATTTTAATTTATTATATGGTTTTACCTTTTTTTTTGTTATAAGCAGAAGAGATCACAAAGGTCATACCTGAATTGTATGAGAATCACTTGCTTGTCCAAGAATTTCAAGAAGTACAGGATCAGAAACAAAAAAGAATCTAGGAAACAGTAGCCTTTTCTTCTCTAAATATCTTTAAAATAGAATAAGATTTTTATTAGAATATTTCAGGTCTTCAATTTTTTTCTACATAAGGGTGAAAGATTGAAATACAATTAATATTTCATATAAACTATTTCCAATATAATAATGCACTAAAAATTAAGCAATTCATACCCTGTAAGTGATTTCTGACATACTTCCAACTGTTCATGTAAATAAGGCAGAAGTTGCTGCATAGTCTCATCTCCAACACAGCATTCTACTACATTTGGGATTTCATGAGCTCGTTGCATTATTCTTATCCATGATTTGTCAATATTCTGAAAACGCTTTGCTTCCTATACATAGCAAAAAAAAAAATAGTACTTTTACAGCATAACCTGTTGGAAATTATTACACAGACAGCTTTTAATACACAGTAATAGGCAAACATTGTAAAGTTTACCTGGGGTAACTGTTTTGCAATATCTCCTCCTATAAAAACAGCTTCAAGATAAACCCAGAGGTTCTGCACAACCAGCCATTCTTCAATTATGTCTGTAGAGCTGCTTAGTTTATAAACCCAGCTCTGAATGTCCTTTTTAAATGGAGCATTGTATCTAAAGCAGGAAGAAAAGCAGAAATTATTTCATTCTAAATAGAGCTATTATAAAATAAATACTTATAATGGTGAAAACACCAAACCCAAACAACACTTGTTTCACCTAGAGCAAGAAAAATCTCCTGGCAAGCTTCTACCAGCTTGATTACATTAAAGCATATGGAGACAATAGTTTGTTACCAACACACGGAAGTCTTCCACTTGAGTTAAGTTTTCCATTAGATGTAAAATTCTTTTCATTAAAAAATAACGTTTTATTCAAAACATTGCTGCTAATTTAGTCCAATAATACTACAGTTGCTACACCAGTGTATTTCTGAAAATACCATACACAATACATTTAAAAGTACCTATTGGTCAGTAAAGAGCCAAGAATCATTAAACTATCCTCCATTAACGTTATAATTTCTGATGATTCAGTTCCCTTCAACATTAACTCTCCTCTCCCCTTGAATTGTGAGAAGCTCAGAACTTGGCTATCCCAAATCTCAGCTACTTGAGAAAGTTTTGCTTCTATATCCTTTTCCTTTGTAGCAGATATGCATATATCCTGTAAAGAGAAAACCATTTTTTACAACCTCCAATCTTTAGAAATTAAATATTTCCTATTACTACACAACTAGTAATAGAATATTTAAAACAACATACTAATTTTATTAAATAGTACAGAAATGTGTTGCACAATTACAGACACATACTACTAATTTTACAGCTAAATTACATTTTTTGGGTAACTGAAAAAAACACACTTGGAAATGCATGGACGTACCACTTCTTTGGCTTCTTATTTTTTTATTTCTTTGTAATGACATTTCTGAATCATCATTTCTACAAGGTTTAGAGACTCATCACCAGGTGACCTCTCAGTCTTATCACATTTCAATTTATAGAATCACAGAATCCAAGAATAGTTTGGGTTGGAAAAGTAAATAAAGATATGGATAAGTAATCATATTATATATTAATAAACATGGAACCTTTCTCTAAAATTTATGATTTATTTACAAATTGTTAAAGCAACTACAGAGTTAAAAAAATAGATGACCAGGATCATTAAAAGTTTTGTTTGATATTTTGGGGTTTTGGTTTGGTTGTTCCCCCCCACAACCCCTTTAAAAAGGGTGAAAAATCTTATAGAAAATAGGGCCAGGAAGAATGTGGAAAGACCATGTCCAAAGATTCCGGTTGCTACCTCTGTCGTTCATATGGGTAAGAACTGCTACATAAATTACAAATTATTTTAAACTACTGTGGCTGACTGAGTGTCAAGAACTTTAGCAAAGTAAAATACATTTTTAAAAAAGGTGATAATATTATTAGTATTCATGTTATTTTTACTGACAATATAAAATGAACAAGGAGGTAACAATGTATGTGCCTACCTCAATATCATCTTTATTTTTAAGAATTGGTGCTTCCATGATGTTTCGAA
Organism: Melopsittacus undulatus; assembly: GCF_012275295.1. Lineage (NCBI taxonomy): Eukaryota > Metazoa > Chordata > Aves > Psittaciformes > Psittaculidae > Melopsittacus > Melopsittacus undulatus. The sequence goes on along the minus strand of NC_047529.1, from coordinate 100,256,264 downwards.
GGCAAAAGGTATCAGATTCTACATCAAATTGATGTCCTGTTGTTTCAGCAATACGATCCCAGTGTCTTTGCTTCATTGCTTTGTTGGTCATCATTTCCAACAGAGGACAAGACTCACTAAAACTATCAATTTTTTCCTTGAGATCTAAAAATGCTTGCCAGTGTTTCAGTGCTTTCGGCAGTCTATGACACCTGCAGTTGAGTTTAATTGATACAGTAGCAAATGACTCTTTTATCAAAATCAGAATTGCTTAAACATTTTAACAAACAAAACATAATATTTAACAGTTTCAGCCACTGATATGTTCTTTCCAAATAACAGATTGCATTAAAACATAGCTTACCTGCTGCTTTTCATCACAAACTCTTTATGGGCAAACAAAAAACCAAAGCAAAATCAGTTAAATTTCACATATGCAATCCTTGTGCAAATCTAATACTTACTTCAATTTACAATTCCAGTAATACACATGGCATATATTAACATATTACTTTGGAGATATATGTAATAATAAGAAAGAGATGACCACCTTCTCGTCTACTTTTGCTAGTGGTCCTGAAACTATTCTCTAAGAAAATGAACATATAGTTCTAATGTGGAAAAACCCAGCAAAACACTTAGACAAATAATCATGTCTTTGACCACACTTTTACAGAGCCTACACACTAAAAAGCAATTCTGAAGCAGCTGACCCATCACAAGAATGTCCTTTATGTAATTTATATGTACTTATACATATATAATTAATGTAATGTTAAGTATATTCTTTGGAGGAAAAGTAATGAAGTCTGGCTCATATTTCCCTTGGGTTTGCATCATTTGTCACTTGGTCTCTACCTCCCACTGATATAGTTTCATATTTTCTTCATATCAGGTACAGTACAGCAGTCTGTGTCTGGTTTCAAACTATGTTGGTGCTGTGTGGTTGCCAACAGATTCGTGTTGATTAGCTCCCTGGTTGCTGTCTAACAACATGCTTTAATACTTGCCTTGCTTTCCCTGAGAGGGGAAAGTACTTTGTGTCTGACTTGGACTACTGTGAAGTTTTGACTTTTCTAAAACCGATAGGCCTTTTTTCTGTTTGCAGCCATTCTTTTCATTCATTAGTAAAAAGCTAATGTCAGGTTCAATGATTTGTGACACAGTAAATACACGCAGCAAAGAGGAAGATTTTGAACAACATGCTGTAGGCTCCAGAGCTGGGAGCCCTGCTACTGAGTCTAATGAATCAGGAGATAACATTTTACACAGAGATACTGCCAGTAAGGTGTCAGCATTACTGCAATATTAAACATTTTTACAAATCCAGATTATTTAAGACACTCAGCATTGTCATACATTGGAAATGGCAGAAAAGTTTTTTAAAAAGGATAAAATAGTCTAAGAAACTCAGAAATGCTGTTCTTGCATTCAGGACTTAAAGATGAATGGGTTAATCCTCCTACTTGAAGAACACACCACTTACAAATAAACTTTCAGGTCTCCTAACCCTTTGGCTGATTTAGCCAAGACAACAGATGACTGACTCTTCAACTGATCATATGCCCTTCAGTTATCAGAACTGTAGGTAAAAGGCTGATTAACTAAAAATATAGTGTTATTCCACTCTACCTTGAAGAATCTTATTACATTATGACAAATGTTATTCATGGAAGTTTTGCATTTTAAATAGATCTAATAGCTTTACTGAAGTCACCTAAATTTTAATGCATCTAACATTAGTTATAATTAATATTATGAACATACCTGTTTTGAAAATCTAGAAGTTCAGCATTAATTTTTTCAATATCTACATCTGTCCAAAGTATCTCATAATAACCTTTGATACTGTTTATTACAGTATCATATAACCCATACAACTTCTGAAGCAAGCCTAACTCCTTCCTGGAAAAGAAAAATCAAAACAATTCAATAATGTCAGTCAGTAATTCAGATATCTCACAACAGTTAAACAAAAGGTATATGCAATAATACTACAAAAATAGAGGTAGATCAATTAGATTATTTTTCTTAATGTAGACAAGAACACTTTGTTAATAAAATCCACAAAAAAAAGAACAGGTAGCTGTGCTAAGGACCTAATACCACACTAAATATATGAGGGAGAAGTTTTGCTTTAGTCTAGTTCTATAAAACTTCTACTCATCCAAAAGGAACCTAGTTTACATACTCTGAGCTGGCTCTTCAGTGCAAAGCAGAGCATGGCAAGTGGGGAGTATTTGACGGCACTACTCTCTGAATCTAAATTAAAATGCTGATCTAAAAACATCCAGAAGGGGTTATATCCTCATCTGCTGTGAATCACCATCAAACAATTAAATGGCTGTTGCAAAAACTTTAGAATCTGATTGTCATTTGTACACCTTTTCAAAAACTTTAGTCTTTCATAAAGTGATACATGGACTTGCTCTTGCCTTTTTCTTGTTTGTTCTTTGTATCATAACTTAATACTGAATACTATTGTCATGGTTTGAGCATGTTTTGAGGGTGGTTTTGTTCAGGGTTTTTTCCAGCCAGGGGGAGTCCAGGAGGAAGGAGAGACAGGACACCTGACCCAGGCTAGCCAATGAGGTATTCCATACCATAGCACGTGATGCCCAGGATGTATACTGGGAAGGAGAAAGCTGGAGGGGTAGGGCTCTGGAGAAAAATGGAGGAGGGAGCACATGGTGCTCGGCCGGGCAGGGTGGAGTGAGTTATGGGTCGGTGGCTGGTGGGGTGTTGTATTCTTTTCACTTGCTGTTTGCTGTATCATTATTATTTGTAGTAGTGAATGGCAGTAGGGGTTTTGTGTTATGCCTTAGCAATTAAACCGTTCTTATCTCAATCCGTGGGGGCTACATTCTTTGGATTCTCCTTCCTAACTCTCCGGGAGTTGGGGGACTTGGTTTAAACCACGACATCTACTCATCTACTTATATATATTTATATTTATACATTTCTAGGACATAGTATTCTGCTCCTTTGTATAATTTTTACATGTAGTAACATATTCCTGATGGTTCTGTTACCATAACAAACAAAATCATATTTATTGGCAAATTAATTAGACATCTAAAATATTTTTTTTTATTTAATTTAAGGCAATGGAAACATTCCATATTGTTATATTTCCCTCTTTGGTGTACCCTAAGCCTTTCTAACATACTTAATAAACACCTAAGACAGCTGCATTTCCACATTTACCTCACTTTATGCAAAACTGGATACTCTGTGACAGGCAATCCAAACAACTGTTCACCAGATGAGTATGTGATAAACTTTCTCCACAGGTCATCAAAGTTAGCCTGATAAAATTAGATTTAATACAGACAAAATGAACAAATGTTTGTAAGATGTTTTAATTTAATCTTGTCTAATAATACACCATTTAACAGTTCTAAATTTGTCTTAATTCCATTAGAAGTGAATGTAATAGAAAATATTTTAGACCTAAAATCTTGAACAGTTCTCATGTAATGTCATACTCAAACCTATATACTGAATTCAAATAGTGAAAGTTTATATAAGAAGCAAAGAATTTGAAGAAGCATTTTATAAAAATGGGATGTGAAATGAATCAAGGGGAAAAAAAAATCATCAGATGGCAAAATATACAGCCTGAAAAAAAAGCATTGAAGAGGGCCAAAAAATAAAGTTGTTTTCAAAATATAACTACTGTTCCAAGGGTATGTTCATCACAGAAAAATGGAATAATGAATGATTTTGCCGGTTAGTACCCATAAGTACAAAGCATTCTTTTGACCAAACACTGCAAATTTAACCAAAATCATTCAACTTTCAGTACATATTAGATGCATCAGAAGGTGTAAGGACCTTTTGTAATTTACTTTCATGTCATGGTTTGAGCATGTTTTGAGGGTGTTTTTTGTTCAAGGTTTTTTCCAGCCAAGGGGAGTCCAGGAGGAAGGAGAGACAGGACACCTGACCCAGGCTAGGCAATGAGGTATTCCATACCATAGCACGTGATGCCCAGGAGGCATACTGGGAAAGAGAAGGCTGGAGGGGTGGGGGCTCTGGAGGAAAATGGAGGAGGGAGCACATGGTGCTCGGCCAGGCAGGGTGGAGTGAGTTATGGGTCGGTGGCTGGTGGGGTGTTGTATTCTTTTCACTTGCTGTTTGCTGTATCATTATTATTTGTAGTAGTAAATGGCAGTAGGGGTTTTGTGTTATGCCTTAGCAATTAAACCGTTCTTATCTCAATCCGTGGGGGCTACATTCTTTGGATTCTCCTTCCTAACTCTCCGGGAGTAGGGGGACTTGGTTTAAACCACGACATTTTTTGGCGCCCAACGTGGGGCACGAGGGTTTGAGATAAGAACAGATCTGAGCGGATTTATGGTCTCTTGTCACAATGCTGATTTATTGGCTCTTAGAGGTTTTTCTCTGGATCTCGATGTTTCGGGATTTTGCCGGGTACTTTGTGTATGGATTGGATGTGTTTGAGGCTTGGGCTAAAGCTTTTGTTTCACTGTACTTTGTGTCGGAGGCTTGTAATACGGTGGGGCTCCGGCAGCAGGGGGGGATGGACGTGGCCGTGGACTTGGACTTGTACCAGGCCGTCCCGCTGCTCTTCGCCGTCCTTGTCCTTATCCTCGTCGTCGTCTGTGTGGAGCTGCGTGAAGCCAGGAAGGAGCGGCCCCGGGAGCTGCCGGCAGCTGAGGCTGCCAGGGAGAGCGGCACGGGGAGCCAAACGGCTGTGGCAGAGCAGCAGGAGCAGGCAGGGGAGGAGCGGAGCAGGGCGGTAGCTGAGTAGCAGGATCAGGCAGAGGAGGAACCGAGTCCTGCCGCCGTCCCGAACCCCGCAGCGGCCGAGAATATTCCCCGGAAGTCACCCGCCGACCCCCAGCAGGATACAGGAGACCAGGCAGCACTTCCCAGCAAGGCAGAGGAGGAAGATCTGGACTCGGGAGAAGAGAAGCTGATAGTGGGAGAGCTGGCAAGCACGGCAGCTACATCAGCCCCAGTGACAAGTGCAGCAGCATCATTTGAGAGTTCTGACGGTTTTGAATGGCTTTTGGGTGCCCTTGGGACCTGCCTGCTGATTGTAATGGTGATCGGCATGTTGGCACACACACAGAGTGTGTTCTACCCACGGCCATTTTGTCTGATCCCAAAAGTTAAGCAGAGTCAGGTTTGGGTCTTGTCTAGGGTTAGACAAGGATATAGGAGCACCAGGAGACTGTCCCCAAGTCTGGACAGTCATGAGTGGCAGGGCATGTGGGACAGTATAGCCGGGTATCTGATCCACTGGGCCCCTCCAGTGCTTTGGAAGCATTGGAGGTGGAAGGCAGCTGTATGGAGTCCCCAGCAGCAAGCTGTAGAACTGCTGAAGGGGACGGTGAATGATTTTGAGCCTGGTGGGCCCAGATACTTCAGGCCATCAGTCCAGAGATGCAACATAGAGATGTCTCATGATCGAGGGGTGGACTTAAGAGTGATGGTGTATTGGAAATGTGAGATCTGGGCATGACGTGAATGGTATGGAATAAGGGGTGGATAATGTCATGGTTTGAGCATGTTTTGAGGGTGTTTTTTGTTCAAGGTTTTTTCCAGCCAAGGGGAGTCCAGGAGGAAGGAGAGACAGGACACCTGACCCAGGCTAGGCAATGAGGTATTCCATACCATAGCACGTGATGCCCAGGAGGTATACTGGGAAAGAGAAGGCTGGAGGGGTGGGGGCTCTGGAGGAAAATGGAGGAGGGAGCACATGGTGCTCGGCCAGGCAGGGTGGAGTGAGTTATGGGTCGGTGGCTGGTGGGGTGTTGTATTCTTTTCACTTGCTGTTTGCTGTATCATTATTATTTGTAGTAGTAAATGGCAGTAGGGGTTTTGTGTTATGCCTTAGCAATTAAACCGTTCTTATCTCAATCCGTGGGGGCTACATTCTTTGGATTCTCCTTCCTAACTCTCCGGGAGTAGGGGGACTTGGTTTAAACCACGACATTTTTGAAATTTGCTGTTCAGAAATTCTGAATTTACTTTTTACAAGTCTTTAAATATGTAAGAGATTGACAGAACCCCTGCTGAAAAAAAATCTTCAAGTTCCTATAGCTTGCAGTAAAATAAGGTAGGATTAAAAGTAGACCAACAACTGGGTTTGGACCCATGAACTATGGTTCATAACAAACAAATATCAAGCTGAAAGACAGTTATCTAATGAAAAAGATTAAAAGATTGGGTTATGTGATTGATGTAACTTAGCTTCTTTTCAGTTATTATCGAGTTGTCATACTTGATTCTTCCCTCTTCTACTGCTTTTATTACTCATTATTAAGTCAATAATTTTTGCTCACAAAACACAAAGTGAAGCAAGGCTACACATCAATCAATCAATCAATCAATCCTTCCACATTAAGGAAAATACTACCTGATAGAAACTAAAGTACAGTTAACATTATACAGAGAATAACCACCAAAACATTTACGAAAAAATGGTAAATGTGCCTGTCCTGGGTTAAGTTGGGATAAGCAATAGCAGATCTAATATTAATTATTTGGAAACTCACAGAATCACGGAGTCCCAAGGGTTGGAAGGGACCTCGAAAGATCATCTAGTCCAACCCCCCTGCAAGAGCAGGGTAACCTAGAGTACATCACACAGGAACTTGTCCAGGCGGGCCTTGAATATCTCCAACGTAGGAGACTCCACAACCCCCCTGAGCAACCTATTCCAGTGCTCTGTCACTCTCACAGTAAAGAAGTTCTTCCTGATGTTCACGTGGAACCTCCTATGCTCCAGTTTACACCCATTGCCCCTTGTCCTACCACTGGATATCACTGAAAAAAGCCTAGCTCCATCATCCTGACACCCACCCTTTACGTATCTGTAAACACTGATGAGGTCACCCCTCAGTCTCCTCCAAGCTAAAGAGACCCAGCTCCCTCAGCCTCTCCTCATAAGGGAGGTGTTCCACTCCCTTAATCATCTTTGTGGCTCTGCGCTGGACTCTTTCAAGCAATTCCCTGTCCTTCTTGAACTGAGGGGCCCAGAACTGGATGCAATATTCCAGATGCGGCCTCACCAAGGCAGAGTAGAGGAGGAGGAGAACCTCTCTTGCCCTACTAACCACACCCTTTCTAATGCACCCTAGGATGCCATTTGCCTTCTTGGCCACAAGGGCACATTGCTGGCTCATGGTCATCCTCCTATCCACCAGGACCCCCAGGTCCCTTTCCCCTTCACTCCTTTCCAGCAGGTCAACCCCCAACCTGTACTGGTACATGGGCTTGTTCTTCCCCAGATGCAAGACTCTACACTTGCTCTTGTTAATTGCATCAAGTTTCTCCCCGCCCAACTCTCCAGCCTGTCCAGGTCTTGCTGAATGGCAACACAGCCTTCTGGTGTGTCAGCCACTCCTCCCAGTTTAGTGTCATCAGTGAACTTGCTGAGGGTGGACTCAGTTCCCTCATCCAGGTCATTGATGAAAATATTAAACAGCACTGGTCCCAGCACCGACCCCTGAGGGACTCCACTAGTCACAGACATCCAGCTAGATTCTGCACCATTGACCACAACTCTCTGCCTTCTTCCTTTCAACCAGTTCTTGATCCACCTATCTCAATAGTTTATTTTCTTACCTGAAAGATCTGTAGTCTATTACTGGCTTCCTGAGGTGGAATATTTGGAACCATAGGTCCTTCCTTTTAAACAAGCAGTTAACAAAACTGAATATCAATTATCAAAGTGACTTAAGGAAATTATATATTTACAGGTCATCACAAAATGCACATTTTTTTGATAGTAAAATCCAATAAAGTTATGTTTCTTGGTAATGCAATACTTAAAATGGTAAATCTAAGAAAAGATAACTTTAATGAAACTTAAAATTCTTTAGCTTAACTAAACTCAATAGAACTAGACTTTCATTTTTCATATTTTGTTCTTCTAAAAATAAAACACTGAGTGGCCCAAGACCATCTTTTCTAACGTTGATGTGTGAGCAAAGATGCCACCTGTGCTACAATACATAAGTTAATTTCTAAGTTTGTTAATTTTAAAGTTAATTTTTCATGGCAAGTTGTACCACAGGGATTCTTTTCTTCCCCTACAGAGTTGCGTGCATCACTTTTTCTTCATACTGAAAAGTTTGACCTACAATGCTGACTGCTTAGCAACCATGGCATTGAACATCCAGTACCTGAGCAGTATAAAATACCAGCAACCAACAGCTGCAAACCAAAAATATTGGAAAACTAAGTCAAGTGTTATATGTAACTACTAAATTCACTTACTGTTTCATATGATATTTCAAAGTTTGACAAATCATCCCGAAAAACTGTGACTGATTCTAGCAAATTAGTCTTAAATTTGGGCTGAACTTGAACCAACTCATCTTGAACTCTGGTCTGACATGCAAAAGATTAAAATCAAAATTATTTCTTTTTGAAATCAGGAACAGATATCTGAATTACATAGAAATGAAAATTATAAATAAATGAATGAAAATACTGAACAGAAACTAAAGCTAAGTAGATATTTTTCCTTTTATGGCACTCCCTGTTTGATTTTTCACATGAAAAGTGGAGAAAAAACAAATGAACAAAGCCCATAGCTAAATCTCCTCACCACCTTTACACGAACATTTTTCATTATAAGTGGGCAAGGAACAAAAGAACACAGAAAAGGGGGAAAAAGATGCTATTATCTTCATTCCCTCCCAGCAAAAAAACTCCTAAAAGCCAAAGTGTTAACATCCTCTTCCTCACAGATGGCTCAGATTTCTCTCTAAAAACTGTCTCATTCTTTGTTCAAAAGTTTGAGATGAACCAAGAACCATGTGAAATGCAAATGTAAAATATGCTCTTGGGTCCTTTTCAGAGTGATTACTCTGTGGGACAGGTTCTAACTTAATTGCTCCAATAAAGTACATACATATGTCCATCTAACCATCCCAATACTCGATAAATGTTGAGCTTTTGTGGAATATAAGGCTGTCTTAAACAATAAAGGCAAATGTTCAATCACCACTTCAGGGTAGGGGCAGTAGCAGGGTATGCACTTCTTAAAACCCAGGTAATTTAAAGGTAGTAATCTTCCTAATCAGACAAGAATGACACAAAACCTGGAAATAAAGGAGAGCTGGAAGAGCAGAGAGACATAATACGTTTCTCATTTTCTTGCAGGTTATAAGCATATATCTAAAAACTACAGTAATATCTAAGTATTAAAGAGCTCTATAAAAGTAAAATTAGAAAATTAACATACTAATAAAAGGCATAGACACTAGTATGCAACTGAGGCCAAGTGAAAAGACAGAGTGGAGTGACAATTGGTCCCACATTGTCATTTATACTCTGAAAGAAGCATGTGATGACAAATAGAAAATAACAGTTTATACACTTACAGCTTTTTTCTGTAGTTTCTTAAAAGAATATCTGAGTGAGTCAACTCCTTCCGATTCTTCTTTTGTAACCTTAATTTCACATGTATTTAAAATGGCATAGGCTTCCTAGATAAAAAAAGGAAAAAACCTTAGGAATGCATTTTAAATTAATTTGCAGGAACATAGAACAAGTTCGTAAGAAACATTTCAAAGATAGTCTGGCCATGTAATTTAGGCATAAAATAATGATTTGTTTGTTTTTAAGTAGGATGATGACTGAAGAACTAGGGAACAGCAAAAATATTTCTTCAAAGATGTCTTGGTTGAAATACTAGAAAACAATATACAAACACCATAAATTTAATATTAGAAATACATAAAATTTATCACCTCAATGGTATTTTTATTCCACCTGAATGTACAAGTTGATTATTTTTTCCTAACTCTGAGTAATTATGCTCACTAAACTATAAATTTTTAAATGTTTTGCCATATGACCTATAAAATATTTATTACTGTTTGCCAAACTATCAAATGCCTGCCTATGTGTCTGTTACAGAATGAACCTTTTTTAATACTTGCTCTCATTAACAATGTGTTTGCCTGTCTTCTGCTCATTATTCTCCTCCTACACTCATGGCATTATTTAAAAATAAAATCATTTTCATATTTTATAGTTTCTCTGAACCACTGAAGTTGAAATGGGCCTCTGGAGATTGCCTAGTCAAGCTGGTCAGGCATGATTCTCCCTTGACTAATCATCACTGAATATGTTCAATCCCCTTTGTGTCATACATTTTCTTGGATCAAGATCTCTTTCCTTCAATCATGTTCTAGTAAGAAATATAAAGACTAATGACTCCATCAACAAAGTTTTAATTAAATCTGCCAAGAACAAAAAAAAATACTGAAATTACCAATCAGTTGCCATTGTTCTATATCCATAGATATGTCTTTATCAGACCTATATTCTTTCATCATGTAAGGAAATCTCATTAAAAATACTTAAGACTTACCTGGTAATATCACTAGCCCTATTGATGTTAACTGAATTAATTATCTTAATATAGAAAGGGAATAAATGCTTTCAAGTTACATAAAATGCGAGTGGTTTGGGAAAGAACCTTTAACCCAATATTGATATCAAGGTGCCAGGAGCAGTTTTAAATAAACAACCAATGTTAATACTTCATATTTTTATATCTTTTATTTATTTATAAATTTTGCATAATTTCCTACACATGTAAAAGCTAGCAAATAGACAGTGCTGAACTCAGTTCCTCTTTCTTATTTACTTTAACATAAGTATGTTTATCATGACAACAATCCTCTGAAAGTTCCTTCTGCTATGATGTAACAGTCTTCAAGAAAGAAAATGTTACTCTACAGCAATACAACTCCTCCTCCAAAAGGTGGATTACACTTTAACACAAATGTGTTCTATTAAGCTGACCATTTCAAAGTGTGATATTACATACCAAGTATATAACAGAATAACAAGCTTCTTTTAGCTTCTTTCTCATAGGAAAAACTAAAAGAATGCTGCAAGTTACTGACAGCATACAATGATACGTAGCTCCATGAATATTTTTTTATTGTATTTAAAGAGGTCACACAATCAAGATGTTTGTTGATAGATACAGAAAAATTAAGAGGATAAAGTCTAATGGCCAAGCACACAGCAAGAGGGAGACTACTGCTCCCTTATCTTGTGTTCTCATCTGCTTATTTCTGCATATTGTCTCCTACATTGTATTTATATTATAATTTGAGAATATCTTTTTGTTCTGCATTTATAAAGTATCTAGCTAAGTAATACTGATTAGTAATTCATAAAAAAATAACAACAAAAATATTACTTCATTTCCCATCTTCACTGTATGTCCTTTAGGACAGTAAACTCATTGTTTGGGTTCTCAGGATTTTTAAGACTCCTATTACATACTATTATTAATCAAGATAAAAAAGTCATCTTACTTCAATAGGTCCCAGAGTCATATCTATTTCTATTTCTTTATCACGTATAACAGATAAAGCTTCCATTGCAAATCTGATATCATCTAAGTCATGCAGAGGTCGAGACATTTTCTTTAAATATTCAGTTATGAACAATGTCATGTCTGTCATTTTCTTTTTATATTCCTCATTTAAATAATGACATAGGAGCATCTTCCAGGTTTTGGCTTCACTTGCTAAAGCTGTTCGCAGTGGTCCTGATTAAAAAAAAAATAAATAAAAAAAAAATCAATTTTTTTTTTCCCTGTAAAAAAAAAGCCCACATTGTCATTTATGATTCTTTAACAGTAATTAGGAAAAGCAGACAAGCAATCCAACTACTGCATTTTGAAAGAATTTAAACTATACTTAAAAATATTTCTGTTCTTGCACTGTATATTATGGTATTTATAAAACATATTGGTAAGCTTACCTAATAAAATGTATAAAGAAGATAAAAGAGGAAGGAAATGCCTACTTATTAATGTTGATTTTCAGATATTAAGCAAATGTTAATATGCATATGTAAGATCAGTGCTGTGTAAATGGCTAATACCTGAAACAGCATCTTGGGATTTCAATATTGGGATTTTGAATACTTCATAAGTAAAACTGTAAGATGTCTCATCATATCATTTACAGTTAATATATAAACACAAATGAAGAGTGTCTAGATAGAAAAGCCAATCATTTGCATTCTAACTTCTTATCAGAATAAATTAAGGTTTTAATAGGCAGTATTTTGTACTCTGGTGAAAGAAACCAAAAGATAATAGTAGCATATAACCTGTTTTACAGTAGATATAGTTTCTTTTTCAATAATATTATCATTAAATTATGATTCCTGAAAATCAGAGGTAATTCAAGAAAAGTACTGTACACTGTCCAGAAGCTAGAATATGTAAATGATAATAAATCAATTCCCAAAACTAAATTGAGTCCAAGAAAAAAACCTGCTTCCACAGATCACGAAAACGTTTAATATCCTTGATCTTGAATTTAAAGGACTTGGCTCCCTCTGGTGCAGTGGTGACAGATGAGGGAGTAGTATAACACCAACAAACTCCATATTCTTTCGGTTACACCAATTCTTATCACTCTTGGTCACATAATAATAATCAGCAAGAGTTGTCCAGAGTTAAAATACTTGGTTCCAGAATGGTTTCATTAATAAGAAGTTGCACCAAGGAATGAGGATACGCAATTAGCAGTCTGGCATTTTTGCTTATTCACTGTAAGAAACCCAGGGATAACACATCACCAAGATTCTGCAATGAACTCTAGTCATCAAAGGGTGCAGCTTTTGTCCTCTCTGATGTACAAGGAAGACAGAGATGATTTCTCAATCTAATCAATTTAATCTCTCAGAAGATGGGTGTTCCTGATTAGAAACATGGTCTTACTAATATTTTAATATTTAGAAAGGGATACAATTACTACTTGTGCCAAGACAGCAACCATGATGACATTGGCCACAAAGTAAAACAAACAAACAACAACATAAAACAGTGACACTTGTCCTGAGAAGACATGTAAGCTTCGCTGCCATAGAACACACAGCTTAATTCTTCAACAAGCAGTTGCCTAGAGAGAGTGCATTGTCATTAAGAACAGTCACATCTGAGTGTTCTTCAGAGTAACCTGATCAGTGAGTACCAGGTTGTCAGGACCATAGAAGGCCAGGTTACTGAACTATGGTGCAATATAGAACTGAGGGAATGCATTCCAACTCCAGATATTAGTGCCAGCTTCTCTACCTTTAAAGACACTAGAGGTGGACAGGAAAACACATATTTTGAGAGCTATGAGTGGGAATGGCTAAGTAGCCATATCTCCTGCTAAGCCAAAAAACTGATACTGAAAAAAAGCTGATGCAGCAATGTGCTAATCTTCTGCCAATACCAAATAAAGTGATTTATGGTTCCAATGCACTTCATAATCACTGGCTGACTTGGTGCCAGAGGTGAGTGCCAGGGATGATCAAGCCTCCATGAAAACTTCACAGCCACAACAGAATTTAATTTTGCCACTCTAAAGACGAGAAAGGAAGGGGAATGGAAGATTTTTTTCAAGACAGATTTCGTAGAAGGAAGGTTTTTTCAAGACAGATTTCTTAGATGGGTCTGAGTGAGCCCCGGCTGATTAGTCAGGGAGATCACTTCAGTAATCTCTATTCATGTTGTAAGCATTTATTTCCAAGAATAAACTAAATAACATGACTATTTTATTCATTATCTTACTGTATATGCAAAGATAAGAAAATGTCATACCTGTATGCAATTCAATTGGACCAAGAGAAATAGTAGCGTTCAAATTTTTCATCTCTTCTTCCAGCTTTGCATAGCGAAGTATTTCTTCTTTAATTTCAGTCAGAGATGGACAGCCAGCAAAAAATTGCTGTGTGTAGTTTAAAAGTCAATCAGCAAACATCCTTTTTCATATTTTTCATTAAACAAGTATCAATAGTTATTCAGGAATTACTGAAAATTTATACAACTGGTTTTAGCCTTCTGTAACCTTGCTCATAGAGTAAAATGCATATGATGAGGCAGTCATGTTTATTAATTACTGTATCAGTTACTCTCAAGTTTTTTTGGGAAGTTCCAATCAAATTTAGCAGAAAAACAGATATCCAAGACATGTAAAAAGGCTAACAGTTTTGTGAAAACAGATGATGAAAGAGAGACCAAAAAATACATGCCCACACTTACAGAAAGATTACCCTGTTAGCCCAATCATATGGAAAACAATCACAATAAAACATATTTTCCTTCCATAAACAGAACTCAAGTCTAGAAAAGTTTTGTGATTCTGCAAAGCTGCAGTTCAGAAATGTTACGCAAGAGCTGTACTCAATATGTCTGTGGCTGTCCTGGTTTGAGCAGTAGCAGTCATTTTTTCTCCTTCTTGGTAGCTGGTGCAGTGCTGTGTTTTGACTTTCAGGCTGGGAACGGTTGCTGATAGCGAGCATGTTTTGAGTTACTGCTCAAATGTTTGGTTTTTCCAAGGCCTTTTTCTGTGCTCATGCTCTGCCAGGGAGGAGGGGAGGCCAGGAGGAAGGAGAGACAGGACACCTGACCCAGGCTAGCCAAAGAGGTATTTCATACCATAGCACGTCATACCCAGGAGGTAACCAGGAGAAACCCGGAAGGGCTGGGGCTCTGGGGGGATGGAGAAGGTATCCGTCGGTGCTCGGTCGGGCAGGGTGGGGTGAGTTATGGGTTGGTGGCTGGTGAGGTGTTGTATTCTCTTCACTTGTTATTGGCTTTATCATTATTATTTGTAGTAGTAGTAGCAGGAGTGATTTGTGTTATGCCTTAGCTATTAAACTGTGCTTATCTCAATCCGTGGGGGCTACATTCTTTGGATTCTCCTTCCTAACTCTCTGGGAGTTGGGGGAGCAAGGGGGGGAGTGAGTAACGAGCTGTGCGGATTTGGTTTAAAGCACGACAGTGGCATGGACAAATAATAAATAATGAAGGCTGTTTCCCTCTTCTGTTCTTTTGTCTGAGAGTACCCAGGCAGGCAGTGGAAGGGTTAGCATAGTGCTAAAGAAAGAATGTAGGAACTACAGCATGTGTGTAAAAAACTGAACTGCATTATTATTGAGGCTTTCTATGTAGCAGTATTGTTTTCTTCAGTAGTAACTAGATGAAACAATATTTATTTGATTAGATTTCAAATTTTAATTAGACTAACAGTAAATCTCAGTTCTGCGTATACAGTGGGTTTTCCTAGCCCACATAAACTGCACAACTTGCATTGCAACAGTAGAAAGACACCAGTGCTCCTGTAGTAAATAAGGCAATGCAATATTAACAGATCTGTGTGCATATAATGCAGTCTATTAAATAGAAAATATAAGCATAGAAAGCTCAATTAATGCCAGGTTAAATAAAGTAGATACATTCGTTCTGATTAGGAAATACATTACAACTACTGAAACACAAAATAAGAATTTCAGCTGTTAATGTGCTTTCTACATCTTTTTCCTTGATTGTTTTCCCTCATTTTTTTCTGATTAACAAAAAATAGGGTTAATGAAGAACAGTCTTGAGGGGATCATCATTAAACTTACCTGAACTTTCTCGTCTTTATCTTCTGTCCATAGCATCTTATATTTCTGAAAGTCCTTCAGAACTTCACTAGCTACTTCTCTTAGAGAATTCACAGAAGAAGACAGAAGCATAACTAGTTTAGAAACATCTTCGTATTCTGCAACACCTGAGTAAAAATTTCTTAGCTGTCTGGCAAGATCACCTTCAGCTACTTCTGTAAAGTAAAATTATATGTCAATGAATGAACCATAACAAGCTTGAATAGAATTCTCTTCTAAACTTATGCATGCCAAATTAAGTAATGATACCCTTCAGTAAGGCTGAATAACCTTCTTCAAATGTCTGTATGACTGCTTAATATGATAATACAAAATGCTAGCTCTGCCCTGCTTTATGCAGCAAGAGAAAATTCCATCCAGAGTGAATGTTTCCAAATGGAAAGAAAATAGTCTTCTTAATTTACGGATTTCATTTTCTCCACTGTAATTTAATTGTAACCAGAGCACAACACAGCTTCATCAACATTCTGTATTATTTTATGTTTTTTAAACATTAATATAGAGAGTTTTAATTATATAACCCCCTCAAAATGGTGTTTCTTTAGCATGCTTCAAATACATAACTCCTTGTCATTCTATTTAGTGGTTTTAAAAAAGATACTAAGCTTTTCCAAGTCATACGTAAATAAGTGCAGAAATAATGTTTGTCATATGTTGAAGCTGCTTTTGTCTTGCAAACGGCTAATTTCAAAGTATTTTGAGTCTTGTCTGAAAGAGTGTAGAACTGAATGAAGAAAAAAAAGTAGTGGGGAGGGCAGGGAGATAGAAAAGGATAATCTAGAGATTTTCCTACATCTCATAAACCTCTTGCCTCCACAAATGTTTTCAAAGGCAGTTTTGACACTAGTAGCTGCTGCTCTGGTTACACTGTTGATGTTGAAAGACAAGATTAAGAACACGAATAAAGCTCAGATAGAAGGAAAATAAAATGCACTTAATCATATCCCTCAATCTTTGATGAATTTCTGAAACAATCAGGATCAATACAGACATTGATATCCCCAAGATCTAATAAGTCCTTTCTGCCATAATGATATCTGAGCATTCTGAAGCAGATTCAAGAGAATGCAAAAATAAAATCCACTCTTTCCACAACCTACATTGTTTAATGGGGGATTTAATGCAACTCCAAGCTCTCTTTTATGCTGAAAACCTTTTCAGGGATCTGGTCACTGGAAAATAAGTCTCAGATTGAGCCATCCTTGCCAATGTACTCCTATAGGTCTCACAAGCAAACACTAACATACACCTCCAGGTGCTGCTGGTGAGTAGTTAAAAGGTGATGAAAATGGTTACTTGTTGATGTTGTATTTTGATACAACAGAGGAAAAGGCTATGACTGATGAGGACAGTTTCCTACCACCCTGCTTGAAGCCCATTAAAAGACCTTAAAAATCATACAAAGCACATCTGAAGAAGAACAAAGTCCCAGCTCTGGACTATGGAAACAAAAAAATGCCCAAGATGTTAAAGACTATCCAAAGGAATCACAACAAAGATACAACTGTATTGCAGATTAATGGCTCAGCCAAACAGCTAAAAGAACCTGATGGTAAAAATACGTTTGGGCTTTTGTAAATGCTTGCAAAGCATATGGAGGGACATTTAGAAATAATATAATGGTAAAAAAATATCTTAATAACGCAGATGCTGGTCTATTTACAGACGGAATATTCACATGAACAAAGACTTGAAGTGTTTTATAATCCATTCTAGGAATACAGCTAGCAATTAAAATTTTTACTGGAACCTAATTATAAAACTGACTCTTGTTCTATTCTCAATATTCCAATGTAAGCTCATCTACAATCATTGCTTATGCTTTAACTATATCATTATGGTTACATTCCACAGTAAGCAGGTAAAAAAAATAACAAGCTTATGGGGCCTCAAATGAAATAGGAGATTCAGAATGTAGTAACTTTTCCAAGATTGCTTCGATTATTGTTTCTCAGAGTTTCACTTACATAACACTGAAAAGGTATTTCTGGAAAAGACAGCTAAATAAATCAAAACAAACCAAACTATTTAATGCAAGATAATCCACAGTTGGCCTTTTCGAAGGAAAGTAAGCTTATTCAGAAGCATTTATACATGACATTTTAATTAAAGACAAAAGTTAAAATAAATAAAAGAAAAACAAACCCAAACCACTTACTTTCCTTTTTTTTTTTTACTTGTCCTGGTAATCCTGCTGAGGATAATTGCTGTTTGCTTGCTTCTGGTTTTAATATAGATTTTTGCAAATGCTTCTGTCCCCATTGAGCAACTCCACGATTTACTTCCAGTATTAATTGAATCATGTGATTGATAGCTTGCTGTATATCATCTAAACTGGGGACCATTATCTGTTTAAAACATTTGAAACATTGTTCAAAAAAATGCAACTGACTGTCATTTTTTAAGTTCTCAGTTTTACTCTACTGTAGTGAATTATGGAATTTGCCCCAGGAGACAAGCTGGGAAATGTAACAGTTTGCCTCAGAATTGCAGCTAAATAACTGGTACATACTCTAGTGACCTGTTATTTATTTGCACAGTCATAACATGGTTAAAATGATAAGCAAGTGTATAAGTAGATGGATTTATTGGTGGGTTTGTTTTGTTTTATTTTACAATATGTTTATAATTCCTACAACATTTTAAATAGCATTTTTATAATGATCTTTATAATGATAAGCTTGTCACAAGCCTTGTTTCCTGCATTCTAGGAGCATTAGAAAAGGATGCCAAGATCCTCCCTTCTGTTGCTCTTAACCACTAAATTCGGAGAGAGAGAACTATAAGATAGTCATAAAAATACATATAGTCAGCTTATTTTAAAGATCTACAGCTATAGAACCTCTGTTTCAGTGCTTTTCTATACATGTATTCATACTGTGGGTAATTTCAGACAAAATCATCTGGATCAAAGTGCTAACAGTTTTAGTTGAATAATTTATTTTCTCCCAAACAGTTTCTTTTCTCCCAAAGTTTTTGTTACCTCAGAAACTTTTGGAAGAGTACAGTATTTAGTAAAGCAGTGGAACTAAATGCAGTAGCCCTGAAGATGTCAACTTGTATATTTGGCAAGGATTTTGTATCGTAATTCTGAAAGCAAACTAATACCAAGTCAGAAGAGGAGAACTCATATTCAACTACTGGAGTACATAATAAAAGGAACCAGAAGGAAAACAAGAATTCTTGATCTGAATCAAGAACAACTAGCTAACAGAATAGTGTCAAACCCCAGACTCTGGTCCGCCATCATCCACTGCATAAAGGCTTAGGGCTAGCATAGCAAAAAAAACCCCAAAAAAACTCTCCCAGAAAAAAAATCAGGCACAGTTTGGTGCATAAAACATGTCAGGAGCTGTTCCTAACACAAAATTTGAATGCAAAAATCTGGGGTCAGATAAACACTTAGTACAGTGGATACACACCATTTCACATCGGCTCACTTTCAGGTCAAAGAACAGTCTCTAGCCTGTTTTATTTAGTATTACACAAACAGCCATAAAGTCCTGAACCCAAAAGATTTTAAACTGTATTGACAGCAATAATGACTGTCTTGTCCCTGTTTGAAAATAATTGCATGTAGGATAAGGTGGAGTAAAGGCATATTTCTCAAAAATACAGAGCAGAAGGAAGAGTCTCTCTGACTCAGGAAAGAATGGCAAAATGGCATTTCTTGCTAAAATGACAAGAAAGGTCACTCTTGTGATATACTTAATTCTCAAATGTAGTCCTTAGAACATCATCTCACAGCTTTCATGTGCAAGCCATCATTCTGAAAGGATGGAGTCATCCACAGGAGTGTTCACAACTGGGACAAAAACTGCTTGAAAGTTATAGAATGTTTCAGAATAACAGAATGGTTTGGGTTGGAAAAGACCTTAAGATCATCTAGTTCCAACACCCCTGCCATGGGCAGGGACAACTCACACTAGACCACATCTCCCAAGGATCTGTCCAACTTGGCCTTGAACATCGCCAAGGATGGAGCATTTATTACTGTTTTGGGCAACCTGTTCCAGTGCCTCATGACCATCACAGTAAAGAACTTATTCCTTATATCTATATCCTTATATCTTAAACTTCCCTTGTTTAAGTTTTAACCTGTTACCCCTTGTCCTATCACTACAGTTCCTAATGAAGAGTCCCTCACCAGCGTCACTATAGGCACCCTTCAGATACTGGGAAGCTGCTATGAGGTCTCCACGCAGCCTTCTCTTCTCCAGGCTGAATAGCATCAATTTTCTCAGCCTGTCTTCATATGGGAGGTGCTCCAGTCCCCTGATCATCCTCGTGGCCCTCCTCTGGACTTGTTCCAACAGTTCCATGTCCTTTTTATGCTGAGGACACCAGAACTGCACACAATACTCCAAGTGAGGTCTCAAGAGCAGAGTAGAGGGGCAGGATCACCTCCTTCACCCTGCTGGTCATGCTGCTTTTGATGCAGCCCAGGATACGTTTGGCTTTCTGGGCTGCGAGCGCACACTGCCGGCTCATGTTCATTTTCTCATCAACCAACACCCCCAAGTCCTTCTCTGCAGGGCTGCTCTTAATCTCTTCTCTGCTGAAACATGTAGCTGTGCCTGAGATTGCTCTGACACAGCTGTAGGACCTTGTACTTCACTTTTTTGAAGTCATGAGTTTGGCATTGGCACACCTCACTAGTGTGTCAAGGTCCTTCTGGATGGCATTCCTTCCCTCTAACATATCAACTGAACTACACAGATTGGTGTCATCAGCAAACTTGCTGAGAGTGCACTCAATCCTACTGTCCATGTCACTGACAAAGACGTTGAACACGATCAGATCCAACATCAACCAATAAATCTCATAGATTGAGCAGTTACATACATAAAAGCAAGGATCATGTAAAATCTTAGCAGCATTAGTGAAGTGGTATTTTACCCAGCATTACTTGATCACTTCCCTGGATCAGTCAAGCATTTTATGAAAGATAGGTACGCTTCCGTTTGCAGTGAGTGGAGCTTGGGGCTCTATGCTTAGACAAATATCAATAAGGTAAAAATTCTACAATTTGACAGACCTTATATGCCATGTGCACACAAAGTGTGAATGTACAAGAGAATGCCAATATAAAAACTGGTTCAATGGCAAAGGACTATCACCTTAAAATATATCCTTCCTTTCATTGCATTTCCATGAATATAAACTTTTAGTCTTTATAAGGCAACTAGATATTATGTTACCTTCTCATGCATAAAATACCACATATATCACTGCCACAGCGTTATCTTACTCTACAAAACACAAACAAATACATGCATTTGTTCTTTGCAGTCAAGCTGTCTTTCTGTCCTCTGCACAGAGAAATCCACAGCTTTTTGAGGTTTGAATCTTTTAATTTTTGTTCACTTTTTCTCCTTCTGGTCATCTTACTTTCCATTGAGATGACCAAAACCAATCTGAGCAAAGATAATGTTAATTTTTTTAGTTCAATTAAGTAATTAAATCATGCAAGGAACAAAACAGTTGAAATAAAAACAAACATGAAAAATCTATTCCAGAAATGCAATTGCTACACATGAATGAGAACTGTAATAATTCTGCAAAGAATACTGATGGACAGATTGCAATATAATTGCTGAAACACACAAGAAGAATAAAAGACCAGGTTCTGCAAGTACCGTTAAGACAGAAATCGGGAACATGCGGACTGTGAGCACGTTTCATCAGTGCTCTCAGCACACTCAAAAGACTGAGCAAGTGTTCTACGTTGGAATGGATGCCAGTTCAGTATATGTGTGCCCACATCCTGATCTTAGGGAAATACATAGATAACTATAAGACAGTGTATTTTACCTTACCTATGCGACACATAACTTACCACATTGGGAACAGCAAGGTGTAATTCAACTTTTAGAAGAGAAGCTACCTCTTGAGATTTGCTTGAATGGGCAGAAAGCTTTGTTCTCTCAAATGTAGTTTTGCTGAAAATAATTTTGAAACATGTCATAAATACTTCATCATGAAATCCCCTCAAATTATCTTGGAAATACAATTTTGAGCTACCTTTTCTGGGCAGACCCTCAAGAAGTTTTCATACTAAGGTATGAACTACTTGACAAAACTTACAGAAGCTTCTTGTTTACAAGGTAATGATAATACCCAGAGCTCCACCATTAAGACAGAGGTTACCTTGGATCCAGCCATTGCTTTCAGATTTATTTTTTTTAACCAGAATATTTCCTGATTCTGGATTCTGATGCTTTAATTTAACAGAACTTAATGCCTTAATGATGGAACTGTACCAGTGCTTTGATTAGGACACAAGAAGGTTTTACTGACCATTTCATGTAACAACCTATCAAGAGTAAAAGCTGCTTTGTTACATTTTAGATAAACATTCAACAGAACAGAAAAAAAACTCAACAAACCACTTTCAAATATGATAAGCTAGTGAAAAATTATAAAAAACATGACCTGAACCAACTCAAAACTAGAAACTAAAGTGCAAATTACAATTTCTAAATGCCATGACATGACATGGTGACCAAATAAGAGAGAATTCAACAATATGATACTATAGACAAATGCAAAGGACACACACATACAAATTCCTGTTGACTTAAATAAGATTGGGGTTTCAATACATTTTCTATGAAAGCTGTCCTCAGAAAAAAGAACTATCTTCAACATACATTAATGAAAAACCACCAAGTTCACCTGCTTAAAATTAATTCTCTTAATAGAATTCCAAGTAGACTTTCCAATATAAAACTTTTTATACTGAAGCAATTCTGTCTCTGAAGTGTATGCCTGTTTGAGCAGGGAAGGATCTATAAAAATTATACTGGGTATGGGAGAATTATAAAATTTTATGGATCCTGACATTATGATATAGAATTGATAAAGAGTGCATGGATGATCTTTAATCCATGGGAAACAATTCTGAATGGACAGCCATGCTTGCTGAAATAATCTGAAATGAGATGAACGTATAGGCACACTACAATATATTATCTAGAATGATTATTTAAGCTCTAGTCATTTGTGTCATATTAATTGTACTAACAGCATTTTGAAAGCAATCCCAAGGAAAAAAAACATGGGAATAAAAAAGAGTGAATGTAGAGGGGAGACAATACCAGAAATAAACTTCATTTTCTGCACAAAAACAAGTGCATAGACTATAATTAGCAACATAAAGAAATTAAGCATAAAAGTGTGGCCCAAAGAATCACTGCAACCCAAAGGGAATGCTCTCCATGTTTTGCTTGAGCTAAACAGTCCAAGAACAAGAGGTATGGGATTGTTTGACTAGTGATACATGTGCATCTATTATTACATGTGAGAATGTATATTTAAATTATAATAATACAAAAATAACTTTGTTCTGGTAATACTATTGAAGGAACCTTTCATTTGCAACTTACGTTGAAACAAATATTCTTTTTTTCAGACTATCCAAAGACAGTCGGGTGGCTTTCTGGAGGCTGTCTAGCAGCTGGTAACTAAAATAGGCAATCAACTCTTCAGATTTCTGTAATAAACAAAATGCACATTATACCATATTGTATTCAGACAGGAACCTAAATATTATTTCAAAAGGTTTTAAGTCAAACATATTAGGTTTTGTCTGAAGGAATTTATACTGCAAGCTACATGAAAAATACAAGGGGAGAAGTAGGGGGGAAAATAGCTTGCATGTAAGTAAATAAGTAAAAGCTGCATAAAAAAGAGAATATAGTATCTGAGGAAACTCAGTTTGTCTTATTCAGAGACAGAATACTGAGATTTGACTGAAGTCTCATACTCCTTCAGAAAAGCTCTCTGTAAAATCACCATGAATTATGCAAAAATGTTGTTATATATGTACTTTTTTTCAAATAAGAAACAAATACAGTAAAATCTCACTGTACTGGATGAAGAAGAACAAAAATACAGCAACATGCAATAATCACTAACACGAAACAATAGAATGCAATCTTGTAACATTACTGTATTTGTGCCTGCAAGTTTGTGAGTCTGTTCTCTACTTCCACTTCTCTGCTGAATATGAAGAGACTGTGCACTTTAAGGAAAAAGTACAAAGATGGTGAAGTTGGAAGAAGACATAAAGAATGAATGTTTCCACCCACCCAAGAAGGAAAGCCTGTGTTATGGCTTAGGCAAAATATTCTGTCCAAACTTCTACACTTACCACTTACATATCAATAATTTGTTTAGTAAAGGTGATAACTGGAATAACATGGAATATACTTTTGAAAGCTACAATCTATTTTAAACTCACTTTGTAGGGAAACTATTTCATAATTTTTACATTACATTTGATATTCTTTATGTGATGTCTTTCTGTAACAGGTTTCTATCTACTGAAACTTAAGATACTATTTACTAATATGACTGGTCTGAAAATAATTCCTTTCTGATCACAAAATACCTTTTTAAATTCATCTTCTTTACCATGAGAAGGTGCAGAAGTACTCTTTTTGCTCTCATTTTCATTATCTCCAAACATTATATGCTTTTCTTTTACTGTAAATTTTAAAAAAACAGAAACCAAAAAATAACCTTGTTAACTGAACATAGTGTTCTGCTCTGAGCCATGCTGTTCCCTCTCTTTACAAACAAAACAATACTGATTTTTATTTTAGGAGTACCTGGATCAGCTAATTGGTTTTATTTCACACCTTTTTTTTTTACACCAGGAATCCAGTTAACACCCCACCCTATAAGCCTCAGCCTAAGAGATACCATGCACTACAGATATGTTATTAAAGATAGCTAGGCAGACATGGATATATCAGCTTGAAATGGGGGGAGGGAGTGTGTGTGTGATATCAAGATAAACAGTTTAACAAAATACAAAGAAGTATATTTTTCATTGGGTTTTTCTGGTTGCATGGTATTGAAACACTGGAGCATTGAAACTAAGTATGCCTCTATATCTGGAGGAAACTGAACCCAGAAGGGAAAAGTCCTGTGTAAGAAAATGAGCTCCACTACTGAATAAGCCTCAAAATACATTTATCTTAAAAACATTTTATTCAGCTAAAAACTATTACATAGAATGGTATAGCACCTCCTAAAATCTTTGTAATGCATCCCAGAGCAGTGGAAACCAGCCATATTGATGAACTGAGAGCCTTGTACACTAGCAGTTGATAGTCAAATAACTGTACTAATTTAAACTGACTAGCTAGTTAAGCACTAGTATTTGAGATACAATTCTACTGTGATAGAAAATTCACAGAAAGAGGGACAGTATCAAATACCCTATAGAGCTGAGAAAAGAGAAACACTGGATTTCACTGGGAGGAGATGCAGTATAATATTAAGAGTGACTAAGAGAAATGGAACCCTAATGTTCTTCCTCTAGAGCAAATACCTCGGTAATCTAAACAAAAGGACAGAATTTAATTCTAGAAACCTCAATAATGAAACACTGAATTACCTCTGTATTTCATAGGCTAGTGGTTTAGTTTAACAGAAGTAATTAAAGGCAGAACTGTGACACAGATCAAACTGCAGTGGGAGAGAGAAGTCTGAAGAAAGTCAGCTAAAAAATTAAATTTTGATACATGCTAGCTAAATCACACAACGAGGGACAGATTATTATTTAAATAATCAACAGTACCTGGTAAAATGGAGCTTTCTGAGGTTTTCTTAGGATGTTCAATTTCATAATTCTGTTTAAATATAGATACTAGTTCTTGAACAGCATCTTCAATGTGCATGCTTTTGTGGTTCAATAACTCAGCACAATCTTTAGTATAAGCCTGTTAAATAAAAATATCAATGAATTATCTTAGCATCACTGATTATCTTATTACTGTTTCTCTCTTCATGGAGAGCCAAAGCATTTTGCTGAACATTGCATTCTTCAGAATAAGACTGTTTCAGTGAAACAGCAACATTTTAAAAAGAAAACTGAGAAACCAAACCAAAAATTTTTACTCAAAAATATAAATATCTTCTGTTGTTACTACATTTTTAACATTTTTAATTTTTATTTTTGAAATGCAACTGCATTTTAAAGGGCCAGAAGAAAATCCTGGTTTTTGAAGGGAGGTTACAGTCTGAATCTGAAATTACCCAAATACTCTTTCAACTGTAATTAACAATTTTATTTACTTGCACTAATTTGCTAACTAAATACTTTTTTTTAGTCTCATTTGGAATCAAGAAAACCCTTGCATTCTCAAATATACTTGTTCGAAAGTATTTTTTTTGCCTTATCCTTTAAAAAAAATGTTTGTTCATACAAAAACATCTCATCTAAATGTGAAGCAGTCAAATAGATGAAAATTATGTGTGAAATACTACACCTCAAGTATCTCAAATACTCAAGAACCAATCTATCTTCATACAAAATATTGCAACCAAAATATTTTAACTATAAAAAAAATTTAAAAAAAATGTATTTCCACACTTGGAAAAATTCTTTCCTATATATACTAATTTACTAAGGCATTTTTTCTAATATACTCAAGAATTCAAATCCAAAGATGTAAAGTGGCACATACTTCATTGGAGGTCAACATATCCTCTACTTTAATGGGATCTTCTACTGGTAATACAATTAGAAGAGTATTTGATATCTCTCTTAATATTGAAAAAATCTGAGCTTCACTTAAATCAGTAACCTAAAAAGAGAAAATCATATTAATACTATACATTTATCTTTAAAGCATAATGTATTTATTTTATAGAGTTTTAACGGGTATGCAATGCTTTGCAGAAAAACAAAAATTGTATCTCTCTATCCAGTGAAAACACAAGAACCTTACATAGTGGAAAATCCTCTAAGAATGTGAATCATAACAGAAGAAAAAAAAAACAACAACAAAACAAACAGGAGTAAAAGCACCAACACAGAAAATTTCAAGGCCAGAGAAGCAAAGAAACAAAGAAGCACAGCAATGCCTCACAAGTTACAGTAACTTGACGGATATTTTAAAGGCTAAATTCAGTCTGTTTTTACCATGAATTATCTTCTTTCTCTATTATCTACAGAGGGAATTTAGGGAGACAAGTACCCTACAAAAAATTTAGCCTTTGTTAACATGTTCCATTGCAGACTATGAACAATGAAAGACCAGATATAAGTCTGGAAACCATTCAATTACTATTGCCACAGAAAACAAGAACTCAGTTGCTGAGAGTGTAGTTATTTAAATCTCACGTAGTAGAACATCTAAAAAGAACAATAGTATGCACAAATTCATTTCAGGCAGTCCTTTAAAAAAGATCTTGTAGCACTTAAGTGTCTGCACCAGTTCCATGCTGGCAAATCAAGACATACGAATCCTTGAGAAAGTGAAATCTTTAGAGTAATTTCATGTTTTCACCAATTTTTTCACAGATTTCTAGTTGTCATCACCGTATTTTTAAATTCACTGCACAAATGAAATTAATTCACAGAGAGTAAGACAAGACTACTCTTGCAGCATAACAGCAATGATCTAGTAATTTTTGAATGAGTTTTTCTTGATAGCTTTTCAGATGATCAGCCTTGGAGATTGATTGAATGAGTGGCAATAGAAAGAATTATCTCCTTTTTCCAAGAATGCCATCGGAAACTGGTCCCAAGACTAGAAGCAGCTTCTTTAAACTTATTTTTCTTCTTTCATGCAAGTTTAGGAATGAATGGAACGGAAAAGAACTCTTGCTCAATGATACTAGGCTCCTGAAGTATCCTTGTTGTTATAACAACAGTTTTAGGAAGACAGGCAGTAAGTCAGAACCCAGACCATTCCAATTTTGCACAATACACAGATGCTAGATTAAATAAAAGAGTAACAAAACAAGTTATTATGTTTAGATTCTTGTTCATGGTTTTACTGGCCATGAGTTGCAAGGCAAGGGGCAGTTACAGTGTTATTACTATTCAGTCAAATATAGAGAAGTGGTTTTATCGTACCAAAATCCAAATAAAACTGCTTTCTGTACAATTTTTAATTTTTTACCTGAAATATTCTTCATCTGTGGTAACCCATCTTGTTTCTTACAATATCACTCATGTTTCTGGTTTACATCACTTTTTCAGTAGTTGTTTACAATATCCCACTCACAGTAATTGAAGGAGAACTGGCTACCCTAGATTCGGAGGCTGAGGTTCTGAACGACTTCTTTGCCTCGGTATTCAATGGCAAAGGCTCCAAACACACCATCCAAGTTTTGGAAGGGAGATGCAGGGACTGGGAGAATGAACACCTTAGGTCCACTGTAGGAGAGGATCTGGTTCGAGACCATCTTAAGAACCAGAATGTGCACAAGCCCATGGGACCTGATGAAATCCATTAGTGGGTCCTGAAGGAACTGGCAAATGAGGTTGCTAAGCCACTCTTCATCATATTTGAAAAACCATGGTAGTCAGGTGAAGTTTCTGATGACTGGAAAAAGGGAAATATAACCCCCACTTCCAAGAAAGGGAAAATGGATGACCCACGGAATTACAGACCAGTCAGCCTCAACTCTGTGCCTGGCAAAAGGGAAATATAACCCCCATTTTCAAGAAGGGGAAAATGGATGACCCAGGAACTACAGACCAGTCTCACCTCTGTGCCTGGCAAAATCTGGGAGCAGATTCTCCTGGAAGGCATGCTAAGGCACACAAAAAACAACAACGTGCTTGGTGACAGCCAGCATGGCTTCACTAGGGGGAAATCCTGCCTGACCAATTTGGTGGCCTTCTATGACAGAACTACAGAACTGATGGACAGGGGTAGGGCAGCTGACATCATCTACCCACTGTCTCACATGATATCCTTGTCTTTAAATTGGAGAGACATGAACTTGATAGATGGACCACTCAGTGGATAAAGAACTGGCTGGATGGCCACACACAAAGAATTGTAGTCAATGGCTCAATGTCCAGCTGGAGATCAGCAATGAGTGGTGCCCTTCAGGGATCGGTGTTCGAACAGGTTTTGTTGAACATATTTGTTGGTGACATGGACAGTGGGATTGAGTGCACCCTCAGCAAGTTTGCCAATGACGCCAAGCTGTGTGGTTCGGTTGATACGCTGGAGGGAAGGAATGCCATTCAGAGGGACCTTGACACACTTGTGAGGTGGGCTGATGCCAGCCTTGTGAAGTTCAAAAAGTACAAGGCCTTATAGCAGGGTTGGGTCAATTCCAAGCACTCCTAAAGATTGGGCAGAGAAGAGATTCAGAGCAGCCCTCTGGAGAACGACTTGGGGGTGTTGGTTGATGAGAAAATGAACATGAGCTGGCTTCAGTGTGCACTTACAGCCCATAAAGCCAACTGTATCTTGGGCTGCATCAAAAGAAGCATGACCAGCAGGGCGAAGGAGGTGATCCTGCCCCTCTGCTCTGCTCTTGTGAGACCTCACTTGGAGTATTGTGTACAGTTGTGGTGTCCTCAACATAAAAAGGACACGGAACTGTTGGAACAAGTCCAGAGGAGGGCCACGAGGATGATCAGGGGACTGGAGCACCTCCCATATGAAGACAGGCTGAGAAAGTTGAGGCTGTTCAGCCTGGAAAAGAGAAGGCTGCGTGGAGACCTCATAGCAGCCTTCCAGTACCTGAAAGGGGCCTATAGGGATGCTGGGGAGAGACTCTTCATTAGGGACTGTAGTGACAGGACAAGGGGTAAGGAGTTAAAACTTATATAGAGGAAGTTTAGATTGGATATAAGGAGGAAATTCTTTACTGTAAGGGTGGTGAGGCACTGGAATGTGCTGCCCAAGGAAGTTGTGAATGCTCCATCCCTGGTGGCGGAGTTCAAGGTCAGGTTGGACAGAGCCTTGGGTGATATGGTTTAGTGTGAGGTGTTCCTGCCCATGGCAGGGGGGCTTGGAACTAGCTGATCTTAAGGTCCTTTCCAACCCTAACTATTCTATTCTATATTTCTATGATTTTAAGTTTACATGTTTTTTTGCATTGATATGGGAGGGGTAAGAAAGTCAGAAATGTATACAGCCTACATATTGAAGGAAAATAAAGTGTACCTACAAAAGACATTGCTATTTCAGATAACTTAGGGTCAGAGAACTGCTAATTTCTTCCATAGCCAGTCTGTTTTTCAGTGGCAAACAGAGCACTTGATCATAATTACAATTTTCTGACATACAGAAAAATAAGTGGATATACCCACCAGTGGCTAAAAATCTCCTAGAACAGGAGGCACAACTTGAAATATTCATTAGAGACTTCACAGCCATACAGTTCAACTGTCAAGCTACCACAATGATCTGAATATCAAGGTAAAGCCTTCAAAAGAAAAAGAACTAACACAGGTACTTAAGCATGTTAATGACACAAAAGAATTCAGAAATGATGTGGCAAACACTAAGAAAGTAAAAAGTACAGACCCAGTCAACATGCAGAGGGAAAAGCATACTCCCATTGATTATTTTACCAGCTGCAGGAAGAGGAAACAGTTTCACAGTATGCTGGCTATGAATACAGTTAATGCTAAAAAGTTCTCCACTGGACAGTGTTTACAGGGAGGCATCTTGTGTGAAACTGTGCTAATGAACAAGCACTCAAAGAGAAGCAGAGATCAACTGAAAATCACAGTGGCAGTGACAGAATCTGAGGACAAATGGAAATACATTCATGCAAGAACAGAAGCAAAGGTCAAATATTTAAGGATAATAATGGGAGAATCATTGAGTACACCATTCTTCAAAATAAGAACATACTTTAAAATGCAAACAAATTTTCTATGTATTTCAATTGATATAAAAATAAGTACAAATTTATTTCCAATATGAAGAGCAACGTAGTGGAAATAATTTCTCTAAACTCTAATTTCATTTATAAAGTGACTAAGTGTATACCTTTTTCAAAAACTCTTTAAACATACACAAAACCTGATCAGCTTCTTGAAAGAAAATTTCCAGTGTCACAGATGACCAAGTGAACATGGTAAGTCCTTGCCTCAACACAGTTTCCATCTAAACATAAAAATAATAATTTCATAGAATTAAAAAAATAGACAATTTAAAGCAAATTTCATAATTATTGTAATCACTAATGTCATTGATGAAAGGAAGAGCTGTGTCTAAATTTTGCAAGGAAGGTCACAAGTTTTCAAAGAAATTTATGCAATAAAAGGGAGGTAGTGCATACTACAGCCTCTGTCTACAATTGTCCAGTGCACATACGCTGCAAAGATCTTTCCCTTCCTTTTCTATTGGGTAGTGTCTTTTAGTGGTTTCCACTGCTTCCCAAAATCTAAATCAAGTCCACTACTGATCTTAAAATTTCTCTTTTAACATATACTTCAGTCACTCTCAACAGCATTGTTACTTATTTTTTAGCCTCACGTACCTAGCTAAAAACATTTTTCATTCATCCCTTTTTGAACTACACCTATCCTCTGTAAATTTTGTTATAACCTCTATGCTATTTTTTAAAATACTCTCTTCTTTACTGTTTCCTTTACTGAACTCTTAGCTCTCCATAGTCTTCTGGATTTGAGGATTTCCAGCACACAGCTGAAATATTTTCCCTGTCACTGTATGATTTACACCAAAGACCTTCCTTCATTGCAGATCCTGTATGTTCAAAGCAGATAGGACTGAGGAAAAGGAAGTCTTATACTACCACCAGGCTTTTCCAGACTCTCTCACAGAGCTCATATGATTTTTTTGCCTAATCTTACTGATTTCCAATATATAGTCACCATAATTTTTAATTTTGTCATCCCCATCATCCTTGAAGTGACAGAACTTTAATTTTTCTTGGAAAATCTGAACTGATTCCTCTCATATCTAATTTCAAATAGCCACCTATCATATCAGTTCTTTCATCTAACATTTACCAAGTTGCCTGGACCTCACATACTCTCTTCATCCTAATCCTTCATTTGCTATCTATATCATAACTAAAACAATTAACTCAGTTTTTACAGATACAAAGCTATTTGCAAGTACAGCCATTAGTATCACCTTGATGTACTGTTACTGCTACACAACACAGTTAATTTAGAAGCAGTTTAAGGCTACATGAGTTTCTGTCAAATTCTGGCACCAATGTAGCCATAGATTAGATTTGCTCATTCCATGTTTGGATTTCTGCTCTCCTCTTTTCCTCATATACATCAAAGGCTTCTCTCCCTTCTTCAAAAAACATTTTCATCTTCTGTTGTTTGTACAGTACTCATCCTTCTCTTTTGCCAGTTGTTTCCTCTAAAATACAGAAGTGCATGATTCCCCCTATGACATATTTATAGTAGTACCACTAAAGCGAAGACTACCATCACCTTTTCTTTTATGAAATTCTTAAGACAGTCAGAACAAGTTTTTTGTTTCTCGCACTTCAGCATATGCCAACTACGTACAAACTCTGCAACCTTTTAACATTATCACTTACAACCAAAAGGGGAAGTATTATGCAGAACAATCACATTTATATGCTTGCAAGTGTCTGGCAAAACAAAATGGCCTGTAGGATAAACAATCTGCATCTCCAGTAAAACTGTACCTTTAGTGTAGTGTATAGCCTTTCTACATTGCTGGAGAGACGGACTTAATTCACAAGGCTAACAATTCTCTCCAAGCAAAGACAAGGATCATGACATTCAGCATTTCAGCTAAATGAAAAACACAACTTGCCATGAAAACCTCTAAAAGTGAAATAAGCGATAATTTACTTCCATACCAAAGCCAGAGAACTGTATAGATAAATAGACTCACAAAACAATTTTCTTTATTCTGCTGGATTTACATCTCATAAGCACTAAGATTATTCTACTGTAGCACACATTATTTGAGCACTGTATGAGAGATGCAAACAGCAGATTTTTGGTCTTAAACATTTTAGTAAAATTTGTTAAGTTCCCAATATGAAGACTCATCTAAATATTTTTAAATTATAAACTATTGGTAAGTTATTCTAACTGCTGAAGTATATTGAAGTGCGTTTAGCAATACCAACCTTATTCATTTTTGGGGCCATTAGATTTACAAAACTCATTGGTGTTTTTTGACACAAATCTTCATAACATCTGAGAAGACCCTGTTAATTATTCGAAAGGATAGTATTAAGAAGAATATTTTAAGTGCTTTCTTTATTGAAACAAACTACCTCTTGCACAATTAAATCATCACAAAAAAAAAAAGTACAAGACTACGTTTGAAAGCAAATGTAGAATTTTGCACAGACATTACATACCTATGTACATCATTTCTGGAATGTGATAATTCTGTATGATGCTACACAAGGAAGAATGAAAGCAGCCTTTGTGCATCACATGATTTATATGCAAAGCTAAATGAAGCATGATCCTTCTCAAGAGCTGAAGACAGCTTGAGCTTTAGTGACCATAACTTGCAATACTCTCTTGAAGCTGATTATCATATGCCTTAGACAATTAAAGTCACATATAAACTCAGTTTTAAAATATCTCCTAGTCATATGCTTTGCACACACACACACAGACAAAATCTTGTATGGTACACCTCATCCTCAAAATATAAGCTTCTCAAAATACTACAACAATAGCAAATACTACAATGATTATCAGAAATCTGACTTCTCTGTCAAGTAACCTGCAAAATTCTTGATGTTTTTGTGGCTCATCATATCTTCCAATCCAGAAAGATTCCAATCTTTGCTTCTTAAAAATTCTGTAAAAATGTGTTTTACTGATTTTCAGAGGCTGAACACTTTTTGGATAGCTTTAATTATTTCATCAACAAAATATATTTAACATACCATGTGGTATAAGAAATATGTAGGGTTATATTGAAGTATACATTTGCCCACACAGCAATTAGCAGAGGTTCTTCAAGTGAGAGCCTCCATTTCCATCTTGTGGATTCCACAACTATAGCTTAAACTACCTCTCACCCAGCTTTAATCTTTATTTAAACGCAGAAAAATTTCTAAGGTTAATAACATTTTTTTTAAACAGCAGTCATGATAATTTTTCAATTTACCTCTAAACGCAACTTGTTTGACATTAGTTTATTTTCTATTTTTACTATCTTTATTGCTTGCTCTGGTACTTGAAGATCCATCTTCATCATACATTTGGTCTCTCGGATAATCTCTGGAATTTTGGGATCAAAATTAACCAGGAACTTCCCAGTTCTAGGATGCTGCAGAAATATTGTGGCCTGTGAGGCTGCAAAGACATTTTTGTATCAGTTTTTAAGACATACAATAATTTCTGTTGTATAAAGTATTAAGGAGCACAGATTTCTCATATTACTATATAGTGATTAAATGTGTATGGTTACTTGTGAAATAGCTTCACATCATTTTCAGTTAAAGAAAATATACAGCTAACTTTCACCATATTACTTTCTCATTTACTTTCATATAACCTTTCTCTTCATAAGCTAAACAAGCATCATATCTGGTCTTATTTGTGGCATATTTTTTCTTAGCTTGAATTTCAAAATTTTCTAATTCACTTTCTAAGGATCTGGAAGCACAACACTTCCAGGAGGTACTCAGTATCTTACAGGAATTGGTTAACGCAGAGAATGAATGCTTAAATAGAGATATTGCAAAAATTCAAAACAAAAACACAAACACCAACACAAAAATTTGTGTTGACTGTATGACAACATCCTATTCTTAGAAATCTACTCCTAGTTTGGAAGCCCACAGAGTGTCTACAGTCTACATGATTTATTTTAAACTTCTGCCCTTGTTTACTCTTAAGGTGTTAAAGTTTGATTATCATACATTTTTTGTAGGCATTGGGATAATTTAGCTGCATAAATTATTATAGTGGAAAGAAAATGGGAAAATTATTAAATTATATACAGAAACAATCTGAAAAAAAAAGAACAACAACAACAAAAAGAACAACTGTGTGCCTTAAATTTATTTCACCACTGTTTCTAGACATCTGTCAGGGTAACAAGTCTGTAATCCTCTGTATCAAAACCAATGTTCAAGGTCAGGAAGGGACAGAAATTTGTATCATTAGGCCTACTTATTGGATCATGATTAATTTGCACATTTTAAGGGTAAATGAGGCTTAAAAAATTATCTGATTTGCATAAAGGTAGCATTTAATAACAGTTAAAAAAAAAAAACCTTGCACACATTTAATTACTTACGATACTGTAAGTGTGATATTTCCTTCTTCCAGGCTTCATGATAGATTACCTCAAATTCCACTAATACATAGGCAATTTTGTTGTATAACCGAACAACTGCTTTACCTTCTGGACTTGTCAAGATATTTGAATTTTTCTACGAAAATACAGTATATTCAAATTAAAATCATGTCAGAAGAAAATTACTTTGGGCTTTCTCAGTTTAACTATTGTCTGTACTTAGGAAAGCTAAGGCTCAGTTAGAATTGAGTCTGACAACGGATGCAAAAGGTAATAGGAAGGGCTTCTATGGGTATGTTGCAAACAGAAGACAGACAAGGGTTAATGTGGGCCCTATCTGGAAGCAAATGGGAGAACTGGCTACCCTGGATTTGGAGAAGGCTGAGGTTCTGAATTACTTCTTTGCCTCAGTCTTCACTTGCAAAGGCTCTGACCACACCATCCCAAGTCTTGGAAAGCAGATGCAGGGACGGTGAGAATGAAGACCCTAGGCCCACTGTAGGAGAGGATCTGGTTTGAGACCATCTTAACCTGATGAAATCCATCAGTGGGTCCTGAAGGAACTGGCGAATGAAGTTGCTAAGCCACTGGCCATCATATTTGAAAAATCAGGTGAATTTCCCGATGACTGGAAAAAGGGAAATATAACCCCCATTTTCAAGAAGGGGAAAATGGATGACCCAGGGAACTACAGACCAGTCAGTCTCACCTCTGTGCCTGGCAAAATCTCGGAGCAGATTCTCCTGGAAGGCATGCTAAGGCACATGAGAAACAACAAGGTGCTTGGTGACAACCAGCATGGCTTCACTAAGGGGAAATCCTGCCTGACCAATTTGGTGGCCTTCTATGATGGTGCTACAGAACTGATGGACAGGGGAAAATCAGCTGACATCATCTACCTGGAGTTATGCAAAGTGTTTGACATTAGAAAGCATAACTTTACTAAGATGATGATCAAACACTGGAACAGGCTTCCTCAAGAGGTGGTCAATGCCCCAAGCTTATCAGTGTTTAAGAGACATTTGGACAATGCTGTTAGTAACATGCTTTAACTTTTGGTCAGACCAGAACTGCTCAAGCAGTCAGACTATATGGTTGTTGTAGGTCACTTCCAACTGAAATAATTTATTCTATTCTAATACTATATCCTGGATCTACAACAGCTGTTTCTGCGGAGCATGTTTTTTTAACTAGATATCCATATACAAATAAACAGGTTGACCAGCATATGAGAACTGTTATCATAGCCACAAACATCATGGTCACTCTACTGAAGTAAGACAGCTCACTGTTACATGCAACACCTAATTTTTCCTCACATCAACTTACATGGAAATAATTGATTGGTTCATTTATCCTTCTGAAAAGCTGTCTCGCCCACAGTATCCTTCCTGCAACAGGTGGCATGTTTCGACCAAGAGGAGGGTCATTTTTCTGAATTTGGTAACGCTACAAGAACATCATCATTAAACATATGGAGTAAAAAAGTAAATAAATAAATCTGTTGAAATGTTAAACTTTTTTTCATCTGATACTAGAGCTTCTTCCTCTTCCCAAACAGATCAAATCTGTGTAGAGTCACACAACAGATCATTCTGTGAAAAATGTATTGTTTCCCCTTTTGCTAAGCTTCTGCACATTGATACTACTGTTGGTATGTCTCCTGTCTCCTGTCTTCATTATCTTATAACATTTCTCAGCTGGGCTTACGACAGAGCCCTGAGTACACCAAAAGCCACTGTAAACCTAGAAGCTGAACAGTCAGTATTTGAGGCCAAGCCATACAGGTGCACCTGTGTACCTTTGGAGCCATGGGCTGTGAAATCAGGCTGTTTAAGGAACTGTTGTGGCTTTTCCTCCTTTCCTCAGCAACTGCCCTCAGGAATGGCCTAAGCTATATTGTTAAATGAGAAGTTTTACTTGAATAGAAATGTCACATTGTTCTTCAAACACATACATTTGACTAATAGCTAACATTTCAGGAGATGGACTCAATGATTCTTGCGGGTTCCTTCCAACTCAGGATTATCTACTGTTCTATGATATGCTCTTTTTTACTAACTTCTCATGAATATATGCAGAGACTCCTGGGTACACATCCCATGCTTTTATCTGTGTGCACACTGAGGAAATAAAGAGGCCCTACATAAAGGAAAAATGGACTGTCAGGGGAAGATGCACCTACATCTCGTGTGCCAGGAATGTGCACTCCACAGTGGTTCCCATAGCAACACTGACAGAGGATGGAGCAGAATGGAAATTCTGCGGCCACGCTCTGTCCTAACATCAGCAGAGAGGGGAACTTCTAGCTGATAAGCTGCATAATTGCTTCCCTGAGCCAACAGTCTGTCATTTTTTGACAAAGTGCTGTCCTTCGTGCAACCTTTGCTTTGTTATAATGCATTTTAATACAAAAATGCATCTCTATCTCTAATGCTACCTGCCTCCTAAGTGAGATCACCCCTCTTTGAGCATGCTCTTTGAATTCTTTGTGGTATATTCTTTTAAAAGAGAAGCAAGAGAATTTTACACCAATAATAACAAAGGTATGTATGACTAGAGTCACTCAAGCTCCACCTTGAAGGTGAAAAATAGTATAAAATGGCCCAACAAAGGGGAATTACTGGGGGAAGACATCATCGTGGATGAGTCCAGGAAAATTCCATCAGCAGATTACCCTTGACTCCTGGAATCTGTTGACGGACTGAACCTTTCTTCCTCCCCATTAGGGATGCCTTTGGGTAAGAATTGCACTGTATTAAGTGCTTCCCTGGGAAAATCAGGACTCTCTATGCAGGGTTACTTTTCACTTTTATAGTTTGAAGCCAGGCTGTATTATTCATAACTTTATTGAGCATTTGTATAAGTTACTATTTGCACGTGCTTTTGCAGACGGTGTATTTATCACCAGCAATCTATAAGAATCTGTATCTGGCACTTTAATAAATGGCACTGTTTAAGTGGCTAATCATAATACTTTTCTCATTGAATGCAATCAGATCCTTCAGTGGGGCTGTGTTAGTTCATGAGCATGATTAGACTGAAGGGCGCTATTAGCACATCCGGAATTGTGATTGTTCAATATATCAAACGTGACTGGACTGATAGTGCTAAATTGGGCATCACTCAGAATCTAAGCCTAGCTGCACCCACCCTCTCTAACATCTGAGGACTGGCTGGAATGTAAGGGGGTTTATCTTCTGCCAAATTGTCTTGCCTTTTAACGTGACAAATGGCTGCACTATAGTCAAGAAAAATTTGGCCTAAGATTGTTACATACCAAATTTGCATTGACATATTATTCAAGCACTTTAGACCCAGTATTGCATCAGGAGCAATTTTTTATAAGAAAAAACTTTCTTGGCAAAGATAAAAAGCAATCCAATAGTATCTAACAAATTTTTACCACTAGCCAGTATATTGGTGACATTCTTCAACAGAAAAAAAAGGAATATTTGTATCCATTCAAATTTAGACATGCAAATTCATGCTGTGATAACACAAAGAGCAGCACTGCTTAAGCGGGCACAACTCTTTCCTTACTTCCTTACTCTTTCCTTCCTCTTTATCCCCCTTCAATCTCTGCTCAGAAGAAATATAAGTAGCTTCATGGTGAATTTAAGAGAGGAACTGACCTAGATGAAAGCCCCTCAGAAAACATATCTATTTTCCTGGCTGGGAAAAAGCAGCCAGCAGTGGGGTTATTGATTTCTTAAGCACACAGTGCTGCTGGAAATACATTCATCAAATTAAGCAAGTAAGTAGAGGTTCAGGAAGTGTCATATACACTAGACAGGGAAAAGACTGGCTCAGAGTAGTTATGCTAGGCTACAATTTTAAGTCACTGGAAGAATCACTTTCTAGTAAGTGCAGAGTTTACAGACGTTTGACTCCTTGTGTAAACACATAATTCATCTGACATATGTAATCATATCTAAATGTTTAGTTGAAGAAGGGCTTGGGGGTATTGGTTGATGAGAAAATGAACAATAGCTGGCTTCAGTGTGCGCTTACAGCCCAGAAAGCCAAACGTATCCCGGGCTGCATCAAAAGGAGTGTGACCAGCAAGTCAAATGAGGTGATCCTGCCCCTCTACTCTGCTCTTGTGAGACCTCACTTGGAGTATTATGTGCAGTTCTGGTGTCCTCAGCATAAAAAGGACATGGAACTGTTGGAACAAGTCCAGAGGAGGGCCACGAGGATGATCAGGGGACTGGAGCACCTCCCATATGAAGACAGGCTGAGAAAGTTGGGGCTATTCAGCCTGGAGAAGAGAAGGTTGCATGGAGACCTCATAGCAGCCTTCCAGAATCTGAAGAGGGGCCATGGGGATGCTGGTGAGGGACTATTCATTAGGGACTGTAGTGATAGGACAAGGGGTAACATGTTAAAACTTAAACAGGGGAAGTTTAGACTGGATATAAGGAAGAAATTCTTTACTGTAAGGGTGGTGAGGCACTGGAATGGGTTGCCCAAGGAAGTTGTGAATGCTCCATCCCTGGCAGTGTTCAAGGCCAGGTTGGACAGAGCCTTGCATGGCATGCTTTAGTGTGAGGTGTCCGTGCCCATGGCAGTGGGGTTGGAACTAGATGATCTTAAGGTCCTTTCCAACCCTAACTGTTCTATGATTCTATGATTCTATGAAATAAAATATTTGCATCAGTCTGGTTTTCCATATTCCCTTTATTCTTATTGAAGAAAAATGGCCATTTCAAGGGATTTAAATCTTCAAATCAACATGTCAAATAGATCAGATTACTTGACTCAAGAATACTTGTTTCTTTTTTGAGTAGAAAGGAAGTATGGATATCTAGTTCTGATGTAGATGTTTATTCCAGACATAAAGTCAGGGTAGAAGAATTACCCTTTAAAGGTTTGAAGTCAAGTGTCATGAACAGTCAACAAAAGTTAATTCTAATTTATGCTACAGTCACAGTACACTGCATAAATCATGGAAAATTGCTTTATAATTAACATATATGCAATTTGTCTACATTTTATACCTATTTTGTCACATCATTACATAATAACCACTCTTTTGTTTCTTTAATTGATGGAGGAATAACAGAAAGGATTTGGGGCTTCAAAGTGAAATTCTGATGACACATTTGTGTGCAAATGCATGTATATTGTATTTGCCTACACTCATGTTTGCTTTCTGTAACAGGAAAATAGCAGTATGATAAATTGAGCACTGACAGTCAGCTAGAGAAATAGGCATAGTGTTTAAAATTTACTGCAAAGAAGTTAAATACCTTTTCAATAGATTCAAGTTCTGCTACATAATGTTGAAGAATACAACCAACTGTACGTACTGTTTCTTCTTGAAGGCATGTCAATTTCAGCTCTTGAAACCTGTATTAAAAATGATTAACAAATTAATACTTCTAAATCACAAATAATTTCTTTGTTTTGTTTTGGGGTACATTAAAATTGCATAAAATCAGAACATAAATTTAGGAAATGCTTTTGGATCTGGGAATGTTTGGGTTTTTTTTGCTTTGAGCAAGTTTAAGCAACTTGAAAAGTTCTGCCCTGGTGGGTTTTCTTATTGCTGTTACTGATGTGGTATTTACTTTAGCATTCTCTTGTACATACAAAATAAACTAATGAAATTAAGAAACAGGAGAATATATTGATTCCTATAAGAAAGGCAAAAAAACATCTTTTCTTGTGATTACATGGTGCAGAACACCAATAATGACAAATTCTTTATTAGGCCCTTTGTTCTAAAACTAGCTGTTTTATTTAAATTGTGCCAATCAATACTTTGAAGTTACTTTAAAAGATTTTAAAACATAATTGCCAATACCTTTGAAGTAACTGAAGCGCATCTTGTGAAGACAAAATTCTCTCAAAACAGGTACGCATAAATGCCTGTATATGCATCTAAAAATATAAAACTTAGTATAGATTTCCTGGTCATATTGATGTTTGATTTTTGATTGGTATTTTGATGTTTGATAATTTCTCAGCATAGTATCATTTGAACTTGTGATGCTTAAAGCACAAAACAGCAGCCTTTACTGGTCTATGCTTAATGCAATCAATAAATAGCTAGTGTCAGCCAAGTAATTTCTTAAAATGCTACACACCTTTAGCAAAGAATCAACATATTGAGAACAGCTGTAGCTTTGTTATGCCCAAAATCTAACCACATGTGCCTAGGCTTATAAACCACCTCCATATAACTAATTCTGTCAGGTATCTAACTTTTGGCATTTTGGCTGCAGAGTGGTGATCTTCAGTGAGGACTGTATATTTTACATCTGACTTTGGAAGGAGGAGAAAGAATGGAAAAAGCTGCTCTCTGGACAAAAAAAAAAAAAGAAAAAAGAAACAAAAAAAAAACAACAAACAAAACAAAACCAAAACCAAATCCACAAAGTTAAGCTCTTTGGAAGAAAATCAATGTAACCCATTCAAAGTCCAAAGTCTCACTAACAGATGGGGAGATACTAAATAAATTGTGATGACATTCTTCCCTAAAGAAGTCATAGGTAGCAGTATTACTTACCTCTAAACCTTCAACTTTAGTGAGGAAGTCCACAAAATCTACATCAAAGTCTGTTTTTCGTGGATCGAGAATGTCATATTGTTTCTTTTGAATGCTTTGGTAGATATTTTTGAATTCTACTGCCATACTATCTATCCCTTCAATGGTAGACAGACTCAGTGAATTAAAAGTTTGTACTATAGTTATCATCTCTGTAATCTGAAATATAAGTATTATATTCATACTCAGAATGAATTATTTGCCACTTACTCTATAAACTGCAACCCGAGTAAAATAAAATACATGAACCATTTCTCTAATCACTGCATGCAGAAATGTGTTGCTTCTGAGCTTCTAAGTCAGAGCATGGTTAATTCAGTTTTCAACATCAGTTCTCACTATAACCCAATACAAAATAAAATCATCTTAATTTTTCTTGATAGTGAAAGGTTTCTGTTTTACATTCAACTGTTAGATTCAACAGGGTAATATGAAAAAGTTAAAACATGACATAAACACACTGATGACACAGATTTCACAGAATAAAAAAACCCCACACATAGAGATTAGTATTTATACTGCATGATAAAGAAAAACATCACTAACTCACAAAATTCCTACCCTCTGATGACTGCCCCATTACCCTCTTATCCCTGTCTGACCTTACTGTGCTCCAAGAAGCACTTACTATCTATTTCACTCTATGATTACTAGATGAAAATCCTTTCATTGGATTAGCAAGCTAAATGTTACGACCACATCAAGCAGCAGAATCATCTGAAGAACTGTCTTTGGCAATAACAGGATTATTAATATCTTTGAACACTGTTCAAAAGAGTGAAGTGTGTTGTTTTCCACATACTTTTAAATCTCCTAAAATAGTGATCTAAGTCTAGATCAGATGGGTTCTTTCTCTCCATGATAACACAAAGAAATTTCAGAAGGACATTGTGACGTAATTCCCTAGAGTATTGGAACAACTTACTCTGTGGAAGTGTTGAATTTCTCTCAATAAAGAGTAACAAATTCCTTCACAGGATGATTAAGAGCATGTGTGTTGACAGGTATCCACCTTGTAAACTGCTGTTGGAGAGGCCCTTCTTTACTGATAATAAAAGCACATATTATACTCACTTTTTCTAATCTCCTACAAAAAGCTTCAGATTGTCCAAAAATGTACATTTCTGATACTTCAAATGACTTTTCTCCTAGAGTTGCCAAAATCTCTTGCTTTGTTTTATGAAAGAATTTCTGGTATTCTTTCAATAAAACCATGCATTCCTAAAAAGTGAGGGAATAAATATCATATTCATTATGCTGTGTTTATAGGTAAAAGACTGCAGAACTCAAACATACTGTCTTTCTGAAGTGGTTAATTATCACTGAATCTAGTTTGAGTCAACAGGGGATAAGGACTTGCAGACAGTGGTTTTCTTTCAGTATGTGTTACAAGTATTTGCAACTTACCAACACAGAACAGTACAGTGCAATGAAAGATTTAACACTAGGAAGAAAGGCACAAAAAATAAACAGGAAAATTTTAGTTCTTCTTAAAGTAAAGAGTGGTTTAAAGGCCAGCAAAGAGCTCTAAAGGAGACATTTAAATATCAAAATCCATTAGCTTAATTAAGAATGGTCAGACAGTCTGTCCTCCCTGGGTAAGAATGGAATCTGGCATAACAGTGTAGTCTGCTTAGAACTCCCCAGAGACTTCGAGGAAATTGGTTATACAGCTTTGTGTATGCTGACAAGAGTTAAAGTGAGATTGAAAAATAATCTTTATCAGTTGATTACTTACTTAAATTACTAAGACTTTATCAGGTGTAAAAATAATAAATGGTAAGAAGTGTAAACCCTAACTCTATAATCATTGGGATACAAAATTTTCTGTCAGCTCTTGGAAAACAGAAAGCAGATTCTACCACAATATACTTGCAGTCATTAGACTGTCTGAATATATAGGTATATACAACAATTGCTTATGAATTACAGGAAATGAAAAAAAGATCCTAATTGAAAGGAATTTTCAGATCTTCAAGTATATACAGATACCAGAACAAAGACTGATCACTGTGATTAGAAACTGGTCTTATATTTCTTTCATAGAATAATGAGGGCTTATTTGCTATATAACAAGATGACCTCAATAAAATAGACAAATTATCAGAATCACATCATCCTGCAAGGTCAGAGAAGATATATTCAACACATTTTCTTCCGTACCTCTGGACATAAATTTTAAAGGACTGAAATTCTGTGTCTTTCTGAGTAAGATAGGAAGTCAGTAGCTGAGGTCTAAGAAAGAAAAGGCGGAAGCTGGGTCAGCATTGGCAACCAGTAACCCTACAGCTAGAAATATTTTGCCATGGTGTATTGCATATGCTTAATTTATTCTTAATATGTCACCATCAGCTGAAGAAAAGGAAGAACATCTTCGCAGTGAGCTTTCATGGTATACCAAAGAAAACTTTAAATGAGCTACTACTAAACAAATGGGGGTCTGTTCAGACGCCAGGTTCCCCATGATAGAGGATGATGGTACTATATCAGATACCATAAAGAGGAAAGAACGTGGATTAGGCAGGATGACAAAATTCCTTGGTGACATATATGATGAAGATGACAATTTCAAGGTCAGTAACAGACAACCCTGATATAGACAAGGCCATTCTAATTTCAACAAATGCCCATGGGCTAAAAAATGGGAAAACACTCAAAGCATCATGAAATAAAACAGTAAAGAGACGTGAAATACTTGATACATATTGATATGGGATTCCTTGTGCATATCGATAACCAATAGGTTTGAGAGGCAAATAATAAAATGCCAAAATACAAACCTTAATTTTTCCAATGACTGTTGATGTCTCCTGATCCCAGACACAAGTCAAGCCACTATCTGTAATATATGCTCTACAAGATGTTACCATTTGATTTGTAACCTAACACAGACAAATGAAAACAAGTAGGTCTCAAGTTTAAAGTAGATATGCCTATTTTGCAAAATCTAACAAAATTCCCACATGCCTGTCTTAGTACTATTGGAGTTTGGATAAATTTCAATTATGGCAATAAGAGTGGCTAATATATGTAATACACATGACAAATACCCTAAGGAGAGAACATTCTACTTAACCACAAAAATCCAAAGTTTGTAATGATAGGGAGAGAAAGAGAGGAGTATGGGAGTGAATGCAGATACAGAAAACATACTTTGGAGAACAGCTACAAACAGAATTTTGTATATTGTATTATATACAATCTAT
Organism: Melopsittacus undulatus; assembly: GCF_012275295.1. NCBI lineage: Eukaryota > Metazoa > Chordata > Aves > Psittaciformes > Psittaculidae > Melopsittacus > Melopsittacus undulatus. Next base: position 100,212,054 of record NC_047529.1, on the reverse strand, counting down.
TTTGGCTACTAAATACTGTGAACAATTCAAAACAGTTCTTCTGACACATGAGATTATAGTAAGTAGGTCTTAAGAATTCCTAACTCAATAATGACTGAAAATCACTGCACCAAAGGCAGCCTCACGCTGTAATACAAGAACTGGTGAATTTGCAGATAGGACCTCCAGCATCATCTCTCATGATGTTTAAATGGAAGCAAACTCCAAGGAGGACCTCAAGCCACTGGATTAGAATAGAGCTTTTCCTTTGCTATTTCTTTTCTACAGCTTCATGTAAGCAGCTTGTTATTAACTTCTGTAGTAAAATGCTCAATGCCTTAGAGTTGCATAGACTATAGCATGCTTCAATACGCAAACATAAAAACAATTACATAACAGGCAATATAAACACTGCTGTATAATCCGTAACTAATATCTGATGAATGCAAATCAACCAAAGCCACGGATAAACATAGCCTCACAAAAGCACATAAAAAGGTGGTGTAATGAGCGTCTACTATGAATTTCCCCTCTTTCTTTACCAGTCTTTTAGTTATGTAGGATTTCTTTGCTCTAAAACCACTACACAAACAATCTTTTCCTGCACTGGTATAAATACCTAGATGGTCTTAATTTTCTGTTTGAAATGGCAAAGCTTATGATCTGAGATTCAATTAACTATTCAAGTATGACTTGCTTCTGGAAACAGGAACTTTTTGTCTTTCACACCTTTTGGATTAATAGCCTAGGCAGACTGATGACCCAATTACGTCTTCAAGACAGATAATGAAAGAATATTTTTTGATACAGTGATTTAGGAAACAACTGAGCAGATTGAGAACCAAAGATTAATCAAGAAGATAAAAAAAAATTAATTTTGCTGAACCAAGAATAACACCGAAGTTCCTTCCAGAAGACAAGTCTCTGATCCAAATTCAGTCTCCTCCTGACCAATATATTTCATTTCCCATGCAGACACCCACTATTTTTTACCATTTTCTAATGAACATCCTACTGATTTAGACAAAATGAGTTTGTTTCCTGAAAAAATCACAACATTTTTATAATCAATATTATACCTAATATGTTTACCTTTATAAACAATGATGTCATTCTCCCAGAAGTATTGTAATATCTTGAAACACGGTGAATCATTTGTATAGCATTTACTAAGTTTGGTATTCCATGTGTCATTGACACCTTAAAGTGGAGTTTTTAGAAAAAAAAATTATTTTCTAGTTTTAGCAACTATATTTCTACTCTATTGACAACTTCTAAATTACATTTTCCCCTAAATCACATGAACAATCTTCAAAGTGCCATGGCATCTTACCAAAAGGTTTCATACGAAAAAAAAAAACACAACACAAAACCCAGCAACTAACCACACTCAATATATTTTTAAACTTCAACTAATAAGCACAATAAAACTCGTTGATGATTTGGTGAGAAATCAAATAAAAGGGCATTGCTAGTAATATTTTAATGCAGTATTTTGATGATCAAAATCAAACTGATTCAAAAAGTACAAGTTGCATTTTTTGTTATAAAAGAAGTATTCTTCTGGCAGATGAGAGTGGTTGTGATTAACACTTCTTTTACTTCAAGAACAGCTGTTAAATATACTCTATGGTATTACACTGTGATAGTAATCACAACCTAAAATGTTTCATTCAAACATTTCACAGAACTCATGAAGTAATTGTCACAATATTTATTTCACTAGAGTACCTAATTCAGTCAACATATGAAACATCTAAATCTTTCACACAATTAATGAAATTGTTCATACTATTAAAATCAAACCACAGTTTAGAAGTACTGAAGAACTCAATCACTTCCAAAGTATTTTGGAAGATGAATATAAAGGTAAAAATGATAATTCATTACCAGGGACTTATCTGAGTTGCAATTCTCAACATCAAGAAAAACTAATTATGATTGTCACCTCTCAGAGAAGCCAAGCTCCTGGAATTAACTTTCAGCTGCATAAAGCACAGTAGTACCGCATAGATAGAGCAGGCATTTGCATGTGGCAGAAGTGTGAAAGAAAGGTATAAAAACAATCCTCAGTGTCCATCGCTCCACTTCCCAAAATGGAATCAGGAGAGTCTGAGTCTACTGCCTTTTTTTTTTTTAATCCTTCACCAAAAAAAAAACAACTCCAAACTCCTGCATAGTGGACTGTATAGAGATTCAAAGCCCCAACTTATACATCCAGTCAAAATTTTCATATAGTAACGCACTTCAGCTACAGATGTGACTATGTGTGATACTGCATTCACTAAATGCTGTATTTATGCATACACTAAATATCATATTAAATCTGCATTTAATCCATTTCCAAACCACTAATATTTAAAATACTTTTCAACATCAGATATTAAATTCAACACAATCCAAAATGTAGTTTGTTATTAAATCAGAATATATTTAACTTGTATATAATTATTTTCAAGTTGAATACCATAGAAAATCCTACCTAAATTATCTTGATCTCAGTATTTTAAAAGACGAAACAGAAATACAGATGTATCAACATTTTCCCCAATTAAATCAAGAACTATAATTAACTATCCTGTATTAGTAAGACAATGGACTTTTTAATGCATTTCCAAATGTCTGTCTATGTTTAAGATAACAGTTTTATCTTCACAACACCTACAAAGCAGCTCACCACTATGGCCTGGTACCTGGCACCCTCTAGTGATAATCTGAAAAGCTGAAGGTAAACAGTTCAGTAATACCGCTCCTTTTTCTCCCCTCTTCTACTATTCTATGCAGTATCAGCTTTATGCCATATAGTACCAGTCTTTTGGCTTTCCCCCAGTTAAAATTCTGTAGTAGGATCCTAAGCTAACAGAAATTCAGAAGAAACTCAACACTTCCTGACAGAGGACAGGAGGCATATAGGACAAAACATGGAGTACTAAAAGCTAAAGCAGAACATGCAACACTAGGGTATTTCTTTCTTCCATCCTATTCTGCAAAAATCATTAGAAATTTATATCTCTTATAATAATTAATTCTTAATACACATGGGCAACCAATTATTTAATTTCTGACTAGCTGGTTCTTCTGCAAATAGAAGCACCTAATACTATTTTTAATATCAAATTATTATTTTACTCATTTGGGACTTCATTAGGTTTATTATTCTCTACATAACCAAATTTTTGGTACTTTGGTTACAGCTGGGTGATTATTCATTGACATGGAATTTTCACTGAAAGACGTAATTTGAGATGCTTGTACTATAAAATACATACCTGTTTTAGCTCGTATTAAAAATAGTATTGGCAGCAGGACTGACTTACTAGGAAATCATGTGTGCTTATATTTAATATGTATTTTAAAATATCATATTTTATGTAATGCACAATAAAATAATGCTTTAACATTTAGCTTGACAGGTGTTTAGAAAAAAATCAGAAAAAATAGAAAGTGACATGATAAAAATTCAAGCAAATACAAACAAGATCTCTTTTGCTCTGGGCATTCTATGTAAATACCTAAACTATGCTTAAAAATGATGAAAGACATACTTACAAGGTCATAGTTATAAAGGGGCTGACAAACTTTTTCAAGTATGCCTAAGTATTTCACATTATCTTTTGCTTCATTTGCTGCATCTGTGATTCTGGCTTCTAACTCTCGCCACATCTAAAGGGAAAAGAGTACTGTAAAAAACCTCAGACTATATCTTTATCTTGCATTGATTTGCCAGAAGTAAATCTTGGTAAATTAATTTTTAAAAGCCATTGTCAAACCAGGCAATAAAAAGTTACTTTCATTTATGATAATTTTGTCTGAATGTCTAGTTCTTTCTCTTAGTATATTATGCACACCAGCATCATACCAAACTTTCCTCCCAATTCTTCTCAGGAAACCTCTTTAGGATGCAATGAAACAAAATAAATATTGCAAGCTTTGTCCACTACAGCAAAAAACACTAAAAAGAGTTACCTGTAGTATTTTAGAATGTGCAACATTCAGCACGTTAATGACAGCTTTGCAGTTTGGTCCTTTGACCTGCTCAATAATAGAATTTAATTTAGCAGACATAGATTTCCAGTGCTGTAGTTCAGTCAGTGGACCTGCATCATTAGCTTCTCTCCTCATCTGCTTACTCTGAATCAGAACCTACAACAAATTTGAAAAAAAAAAACACAACAAAAAAACAAGAATAATAAATTAAATACTGAGGATGCTAAAAAGGAACATATTTGCAGTTATAGACATATGAAAAAGGATACTTTTTCCAAATTGGAACCAAAGTCTGAATTGCACTTAATCATGTTCTTAAACTGAAAAGAAGGAAACTAAAATGCATGTTTAACTGATGTAATTAAAAGGGTGAATCTCCGCATACACCCATATTTTTCTTTAATCAGAATGTATGGATTGAAATGTTCCAAATATAACTTCATGTGTAAAAACTTGAACTATTTTAATGAAACCATTAAATATCAAAGTAAAAAACGTACTCATTTGTATGTTTATAAATGCATTATGTCTTTTACATTTTTATTCTCCTGAGCTAAAAACACTAAACATAGTATGTCTTTCTAAGTAGAGCCTGTCCCAGTCTACACAGACTGTGTACTTTGACAAAGGGTTCTGTGCTTTATCACAGACATTAATTTCTGAGACCTTACCTCAGTAGAAGATTTATATGGAATAAATGCCTTACTGGGCCTGGTCAAAAATCTTAAGAGTAGTATCACATACCAGACTGGCAGCAGAAAATTAACAGGCAATATGTGTAGAGTATACCTAACTGTGTACAGTGTGGTCCTCACCAGTGTTATAACTCCTGCATCCTTCTGTTCTCCTTACTATTTGTGTATCAGCTGTTCAGAAACTCTTATTTTTGCTAGACTGCAAGTTCATAGTTCATACCTACTTATGCATAGAAATGAAGCACCTGTCTTACTCAGGTGGTAATGCAGCTGAAGCCTTCATCTAACTTTATGCAAGTCTCATATAAATATCTATCTCTATTCATATTGGATTGAAGTGTTAAAATAACAACCTACCTGCTCAATTTGTCTATACCATATCATAAGTATTTCCTCTAGCTGATGAACCTCTTCAGGATTATTAGCTGCTGCAGCTACTTTCTCAAAGGACTGGAGTTTAGAAAAGCTAATGTAATCTATTTTTTCCAACTCAACAGTTCCTTCAATGCTTATCATAGCCCCTGGGAAAAAAAATAATAAAAAAAGTGATTGCAATGCCATACAAATTAAGACTTAAAAATTAATTTCTACCTGTGTAAGCAATTGAAATTTGGGAATATTCTGCAGTCACTGTTATTCCAACATAACAGCCATTTTACTGGACTCATATAAAGCAGAAAATTACTATATACCCGGTGTTTACCCCTAAAAGCAATATATCACTATTTTCTTCAGTAAATAATCTACTGTGTATTTATTATGCAAGTAATTGATCATTTAATTCTTCCTCGCAGAATGCGAGAAGTTCCATACCTACGTGCTACAGCCTTTAAATGGAATTTCTTAAGCAGAATTCCTCTAGTTTGGTTGCTTCCTAAGTGCAATGCTTACCCTCTAGAAATGAAATGAATCTCTTAATTGTTTCCACGTAGTTCTGTTTGGTTTTTGTGTCCTGTTTGCGCTGACTTAAAGCACCCCAATTACTTGTTTTGAGGATGGCAGGGAGAAAAATCTTTTGTATCATATTCTTAACTCCACATAGGAGTCCTTCAGTGGCATCCAAAACACCAAAGAATATATCCTGCATTGTAACCAAATGATTGTTAGTAATGCAATAATTTAGGATTGAAGGAGTCATATAAAATCTGTGTTTTTCTTTTTATAAAGGCACTCCAACGTGCCAATACAAACTCTAACTTAAGGAGACAAAATCTTTTCAAAACACTGATACCTACCACATGACCATAAGATTCTGTTTTCAATAAAAAAAAATGTAAGTCAACAATAATTTAGTAAAGTTATAAGATGCTATCAGGCTACATTTTCATAATTTCATTATTATTACATAATTTTAGTTTTTTCCCTATGAAACAGAAGTTTGGAAATCTTAAAATAGTACACAACTATTAAAAATATTCTAAATGTCCCCATCTACCATTAGGAACTGAGGAGCAAGATGTAAGTGGCAAAAATGCTCTGAATGTACATATCTGAAAGTATATTAGAAGCTATTATGTAACTGAAGGTATATTGCTATGGATCAGATTAAATTATTGTCTACTCTCCAAAACTAAACTTTACAAGTTCTGACTATATTTAATATTCCAACATTTTAACTGTGCTTCAAGTCAGCAAATCTTAACATACTTCATATAACAAACTTGCTAAACATAAATTTCGCATCACTTCAGCAACGAATTTAATGGAAGAGTAATATTTATGACCAATACTGAGACTCTTAATAAAGTCAGATCTTATCTCTTACTTCTAATAGTGCTTTACTCTTTTCTTAGCTTCCTAAATGAATAAAATATTCTTAATATTTTAAATTTAATTAATTATATTATATTATTTATAATAATTATTAAAATAATGATTTTAAATTAGAAAATACATATACAGGACTGATTCTAACCAATTTACAATCCCTTCAGCACATGTGTTATGATGTGTAGCAGTAACTGAGAAAAAAGCGCAAGCTCATCTAAGAATTTGTCTTATAAAGCAGAAAACCCCATGCTACATAATCTACGTACGATAAACGTGCATTTCACACATTCAAAGACACATAAAATAAAAAGGTACAAGTAAACTTTTTCTCTCCTGGTATTTGCAATAAAGTCTTCTCAGTGAGTCCTTCTACCATAGAGATTTTGATGATATATAAAAGGTACTTAGAAGCGTTAAACTCTTCAAAAACAGCAAGGAGAAATTAACCTAAACACTGACTTCTTTAGCAAGAGTCCTGTAAAACACTGAATTCACAAGATAGCCTGAGTATTTGCTGAAGTAATAAAGCTATTCACTGTCTACCCAGAAAGAAATGCAAAGAGCGTGATAATAGCTTAACATTCAAAAAACAGTTACCAGAAACTTTAGTTATATGACAGTAGTGAAACAAATAATAAAACAAAATAGCTACTTTAAAAGTATTTAGGTTTTTTAAATATATGAAAGAATACCTCATGTATAGTTTTTACTTTTATAGGGTTTTCATTCTTGAAACGAACAAAAAAAAAGCATTGTCCTACGAATTTGCCTGGTGTAGCATCCACATACAATCGCATCATTGTACTTCCTTTTGCAACTCCTGGAATTGTCCGACCACATTCTGAAAAGCATTTAATACATGTTGTTACTTTTAAAAGCAAGGATACTATAAAATTATTAAATCAGCATAGTGAAATAAAATTAAACATAGAAATAATTCATTTTCTTCTTTTCTAATAGAATCAAAACCAGCATAATTTATGGCTGTAATCGACCACACATTTAAAAATCTACACCACACATGTAACGTCTTACAGTGAAAATCTGTCACACTTTACTGCACTGAAATGGGAATTTGCTCAGGACCATTATTCTGCGTTAACTTGCTGGTGACTGAGGGTAGTTTATTCACATGCACCCTATGAGACAAGATGTCATGCTTAAGCAAGAAAGTAAGAGAATATGAAATACCCTCAGGGTGTCTGGGGATCATTGTATACAATTTGATCATTTTATATAAATAGGTAAGGGAACAGCATGTTAATTGCTTTGTGAATCATTAGGGTTTTTAGACATTACATTTTAATTCTCTACTGATCACGTGAAAATGAAAAAAATCCAGATTTTTACTTCAAACATTTATTTATAATAACTGTGAATTCATACAGGTTTTATCAAAGTGCTTTCTAATGACCTGGGGGCATATCCTTTGTAAGAAAAAGTTACAATAAATATAAAATCCTAGAAGACCTTCTCACAGTTTTCCTTCCAAGACTGGCTAAAATCGACTGAAAATTTTCTAAACAATTTGACTTGAAGTAAAGATTTAAAATATGAATTGTTAGTCCTCATTGCAAAAGGGTGCAAAATTATGAACAAGCAAAAACCAGGTTTTATTCTGGGAAACATTAAACAAAATTTTATCTGCCTGTGTTAACATCATTAAAAATTTACCTATTCCTGGTGCTTCTCCTTCTTGGTAGAAAATTTTTAATGCTTTACTTCCTCTCTTGGCAAAAAAAGAACTAAAGGCTTCCAACTGTTAAATCAAAAAGTGAATACTTGTTACTCAAAATATTTTTGTGCCTTTAAGACAAGCAAAAGTAATTTGACCTTTCCACTGTTAAAAGTTTTAGTGGCATGTAATGTTTATCATCAAATATTGTGAAGAGTTATGAAACAACATAATAGTTATTTCATATATTGCTTTCAAGTACTGATCTTGCTCACAAAGGTAGCCTAGCTCCTAATAACTCTAATGTTTATGGACCTCTCCAGTAATGCAGAGACACTGAAGGATATTCTGTCACTAATAGAGATCTGTAAGTCTCAAGTATCAGATGAAAGTTAACTGGTCGTAAGAGACTTAGAAATACACACAGCAGATTTCCAGGACTTGATATACCCTGCTACTGCTACTCTACCCCTAAACATAAAAGATGGATTTGCAAAAGAGGAGTAACATCACACTTAGGAATTGTAGTGTGGAGACATGAATAGTGTTAGGAAAATGAGTGACACCCATGTGGGTATTTAGACTTATTCTTTTGAGAAATATATGTGAAAATAAAAGAACTAAAAGCAAGCCAGCTCTAGAAATGCATGCTGCGATCTCACTTTGGTTAATAGGCAGTAGTGAATAACAGGGTTAAAACTGAGAAAAGTACAGAAAAAATCCTCCCAAAATAACGAAAAAAAATGGCAAACTGCTGAAAGGGCAGTGACAAAAATCAGAAAAAGATTCACTACTACAAAAAGCACTCCAACTTGAGAAGAAGAGAACACGAACAGTAACTTTTAGGCTTATATGATTTTACACAGGATGTAAGACATGAGCTGTTCCTGTGTCTACTGTTTCTTCAAATAGGTTTCAGTTCACGTGGTGCAAACATTCACTGTCTGAATACGCAGACAGGCTAATGCTCTAAAGAGTAAAACTTAAACTCATGGATGTCAAAGACATGACATGTATTTAGGAATTTACTAAATGAGAATTTGTTAAAGGGCAATGCTGAAACAGCCTCAGCAGTCTAAACTGTTTATGAAAAAACTAAAACTGGAAAGTGAAAATTTCCAAACATAAAAAGTTTTCAGATGGTCCTGGTGACAGTGTAGGAAAAAAAACCAAACCAAAAAAACAAAACACGAAGTTAAGGTGATGTAAAACTATATACCATTTAGCAACTGTTAAAAAAGTAAATGTTAGTTGATTGTCAACACTTATAGCATCTCTATGTTGCACAAGCGTAACAACAAACATATAGGACAGACTCACCGAAGGGGCATCCAAAATCATTTCTTCCACAGTTTCTAAGTCTAAACCTAGCCTGATACTGAGAACTTGAAATATGTATTTATAGGAAGCGTCAATTTTTGCTTTTCGTTTTTCTCTTGCTTCTTTGTATTGAGCCTAAAGCATTAAACACATCTTTCAAGTTAAAAATACACAGTGACCACAAGAGTGACTTGTTATTTAACTCACAACTAACACTAAAATTTGTCTTGTAGACTACATAACTGTCCTGCTCTTAAAAAAAATCTAAATTTTCAGAGATTAATATAAGAAGGAATTATTAAGAATTATTATAAAATGTAAAGTCAATTCTGAGGGTATGTCAAAGAAAAGTAACCATTAAATATACTACTACAAGATTTTAAGATATTTGTGTGAAACGTTAACTAGTTTTATTTTTCACAATCAATATTTCAATTTATTATACTAATCCAGAAATGTTGCAACATCAATTTAAAACCAAAGCATCTAGAGTGGGTAAATATTTCAGGAACTAAGCTGGGTACAGCTTTGCTTCAGGGTAAATTATTCAGTTAATATCTCCTGTTTCCTTCCTCTCTTACTTTAAAATAAAACCTTAAAATATACAAACACTGCAAACAAAGACTCATTTTCTACCAGAAATCATTTAATAAAAGAACTGAGTATAAACAAAACAGAAAGGAAAAAAAAAAAAAGAAAAAGAAAAAAGAAACAACAAATACAAACTGAATTTAGTCATCTGAGAAAAGAACCAGAAAATTTATTTAAAGACTTATGGTTGCATACTAAACCTGTTTTTCTTTGAAAATTTCTTGAAAGGACAGAGATCCACAAGTGCTCCGGCAAAATCTAGACAACTTTTGGCTTGCAGCAGAAAAAGAGTCTACGGAAGAGGAAAAGCTTGCTAGGTTTCGACTATGGCTAAGAGATCTGGCTGTAGTATCTTCAGGCATAAAGCTCTCTGTACTGGGAAAAGGCCTAGCCCCTTCTCCAGTGTTTAAACTTTCTCTGTCTCTTTTTCTTGCCCCCTCCATCTTGAAATCTGAAATAAAAAAAAAACAAATCAACAAACCAAAACCATTTACAACAATCCAGATTTTTCAAGTCTATCTATCTATCTATATATATATATAAACTTAAATGTGTTATTCAGTGTGCTCAAATCTACACACAGACTGAAGGACTAGTCTTAAAGCATTGTAATCACCACTACAGTGATACCTGAAGTCCTTACTTCAGGTCTAAGTTTTCCTCAAAAAGTAGGTTGTTCAGTTTCACAGGGATGTTACAAGGGAGAAACGTTTTATAAAACAAATGTTGAGATATACTATTAAGGTCATACCTAGGATAACAGCTAAAACAAAAGCACAGAAATCACTATTCTATTCTGAGTACTACTACCATAAAGATTAAAACAACCATCAAGAATTACCAAGTAGCTCTTAAGAAGCCTTAGGGCAGCCTACTATACGTGTAATTGTGTTATATACTCTCTTAGATGCTATTGTCTGATTCAGGATATAGAAAATCAGAAGTGAGGTAGACATGAAAAGGCTGCTGTTGCTGCACTATTAGCTCCTTATTCTTGCCCATAATTAGCTAACTGAGCATGGTTCTCTGAACTCTGGCATGCAATCACCTGTTACAGAAAATGTTTATCTCTTGAAGTAAAAATACTAAGAAAAAAAGAGAAAAATCTTAGCAAAGTCATAGAAAAGGGAAAACTTAAAATTAAATTAATTCATTCCTTTATTTTCCTTCATGTTTATCTGACTGGCTTAGTCATCTCTAAGGTTGGCAGGGGTACTTTCCACGTCAACATTCAACCTGGAATAGGTTGGTTATTAATCTCCTTGCATTTTAACCGATTCTCTTGGCAGCTGACACTTTCTCCTAAAGCCCAAGGAGAGAATGGTGGGATTCTCACTAAAAACGAATGGCTTTCATTAAAAAGAAGACTACATTGTATACCCGTATCCTTCTTGACTCTCTAGACACCTATACTCAAGATGCCTGGTGGCTCATATGAGGTTTTCACACTTTCCAAAAACCAGCATGAATTTCAGCTGCCTCCCTATCCCAGTTATAACAGCAGATGTGCCTCCAGACTGCCCTAAACCTTGCCTCCAGGACCTGTTTATGCAAGAAAAGTAAGTCTGGTTTCCATGACAAGTCTTAGAAGGAGGATCAGGACGGAAAGCAGAAGATTTTCAAGTATGGAGCATCAGGGATACTGACTTTTTGCTCTTTTCTGAAAAGCCGAGGTGCCTTAACCGGCACTTCTGCTTTGGCAGAGATAATGCAGGCGTGGAGGGGCACAGACCTGACTAGAGCTATGTCTCACAACTCAGGGAGAGGGGAGCACCCCCAACAGCATAGCCCCGCCCCCCACTGTCGATTTAGAGGGCAGGGCATGCGGTCCAACGCCTGCCGCGGGGCTCTGGCCAGATGAGATACCGTTAGCGGGGATGCCGTTAAAGGGAGCCCGTAACGGCCGCGGCAGAGCTCGCGGCCCCCGCCCCCGTGAGGCGCCCCCGTGAGGCGCCCCCGTGAGGCGCCCCCGTGAGGCGCCCCCGTGAGGCGCCGGGTGCGCGCCTAGAGGCCTCTTCCCAGCGGTCCCGACCCTGCCAAAGCTCGACCCGCTGGCCGTGCCGGGCAGCGAAGAGCTCAACGCAGCCCGGTGCTGTGAATCCTCTTGGCGGAGTTGGTTTTAGATGCGCCTGTGGAAGTTACCGAGAAACGCATCCCGGATTCTGCATTGCAGAGGCGGTTTTGCCTCAATTATCAGAGGAAAGTGTACTTTTATTTATTCCCCACAACCCCGTGTTCAATCCCATTTTTCTAGAGGAGTTTTCTGAAAGATTCTTTAGACAGGGAGTAATTGTTTATACCAAGCGCCATCAAAACGAGCGCACAAGGGGGGCTGTATGCGCCGGGCCGAGTTTCCAACCAACACATTCACAAATCCCCACTCCATTGGAGCTGGGCCCGGTAGCAGCGCCTGTGCAGGCGCTGGTGCCGTACCCTCAGCCTGCGAGCAGGAGCTGGAGGAACGCTCGGACACATGGTTTCAAGCCACCCCACCTAATTAGTTCCGCAACCAGGGAGACTCCTTTCCCTTGACGCTTACGGAAACAAACGCGCATCGATCAACTTGACCAGACACAACCGTGCCTGGCAGTGATGAAACGCAGGCTGGGCGGAGCGAAGCAGAACACCGCCTTTTCGAGAGAGCAATCTCCTCTTTCTGCTCCGCTTCCGACATGGCGGCGCCGGGGGAGCTCACCGGCCTCAGCGATGAGGCGGCCTATGCCGCCTGCTCGGAGCCGGATGCCAGTACGAAGGTGTGGTGAAGGGGGGGTGTAATCAGAGTGTTCTGTGGTTGCCGGCGCCTGGCCTAGCGGCGGTGCCGCCCGTGTCTGTCCGTCCCATTGACCTGCTCTTTGCGTGGCGGACGTGAGGTGGATGGGAGACGGCATGGGGGAGCGAAAGGGGCGGCTGGAGCTTGCCGGCCCAACTAAAAACGTACTCAGCATTTTCATTTTTTACTAGGGTGCCTTGTAATTGCATTTAAGGTGTTCTGCGTCTGCCTTGTTTGTTTTAAATACATCTCTTTAGCTATGTTACAATTTGCTTTACATCCATTTAAATTGCTTGTTAGCCCTTGATACAGAAAGTCATCCTATGGCTTGAGGAAAATACTCTCACAAAATTGCAGGCAGGTCTTGAGCCCGAGACTGCCGACTGCCATCAGGCTTGACAGAAGTTCAACATCTGTGCAATGATACAATAAAAATGCTGAGTTCAAGAGTTTAGCATTTATTTAAATGCTTAGTCTGCAGTGAGGCCCAATATAAAATATGCATGTGCCAGCCGTGCTCGCATACGAAGTGGTT